>NC_030681.2:151862872-152507872 GCF_000004195.4 Xenopus tropicalis
CACTATCAGCGCCCCATCCTGGCCCACAGTCACTATCAGCGCCCCATCCCGGCCCCAGTCACTATCAGCGCCCCATCCCGGCCCCAGCCACTATCAGCGCCCCATCCCGGCCCCAGCCACTATCAGCGCCCCATCCTGGCCCACAGTCACTATCAGCGCCCCATCCTGGCCCACAGTCACTATCAGCGCCCCATCCCGGCCCCAGTCACTATCAGCGCCCCATCCCGGCCCCAGCCACTATCAGCGCCCCATCCCGGCCCCAGCCACTATCAGCGCCCCATCCCGGCCCCAGCCGCTATCAGCGCCCCATCCCGGCCCCAGTCACTATCAGCGCCCCATCCCGGCCCCAGCCACTATCAGCGCCCCATCCCGGCCCCAGCCACTATCAGCGCCCCATCCCAGCCACCCAAGCAAAGCTAAGGGGTAAATACAACCAGTTAAACAGTAATTATTTCCAATGAGGTTTCTGTGGGCAGCACATGAATATGTATTATCCAAGGATCAATTGCACATAATAAACTGGGTTGGGCTTGTTAGCCAGCAGGGTAAAGATGGCCGAACACTGCAGCACTGATAACAAACCCAACTGCAATGAAAACCAGAACTTCTCATTGGAAGAAAAGATACCTCCCCATGGCTGCCCATGTAATGTGCCCCAGCTAGGGCCGCTAAGGAGGTGTGTCTAGTCCCAGCGACCAAACAACTGCCCAATGCACCTTACTGACCTCATAAGTTCTTCCACTTTGTCGTCCACGTCTAGATCTTCCTCGGAGGCCTCGAAGCTGTACGACCTCGGGCCGATGCTGTTAGCATGGTACCGTGTTGGGGACAACTTGCCATTGGACGTCGCCACCCTCTCGCTGCTTTCCCTCCCGTTCTGATTGGTAGTGCAAGGTTGCGGAGAGGTGTCGCAGCTGTTGCTCGGCGAGGGAGACATCCCACAATGAAGAGTCTGCGTGGAAGCGGTGGCTGTAGAGGAAGAGGCTGGGACGTTGTTGGTACTGTTGCTATAGGAACTGCTCCCGTACGTGGACCTCCTGCCAAATTTATCACTGTGCTCTTGGTCGAGCCTCTCTAACGTCTCCAGCGCATGGAGGATCTCATGCTTGGTCATTCCCGTGCGTCGAAGGCGCTGTAGCAGGTCTATCTGCTCTATGGTAAATCGAGGCTCATCTGTGTAATGTGACATGGTCTCTGTCAGGCTGCAGGTTAGAAGCAAAAATCATTAATATCCTTATATTATCACTGCAGGGGGCAAGGCGCTTACTTACTGTACTTTGTGTCCCCAACTCTCACTGACTAAGCTCTAATGTACATTCTATAAACAGATACACTGAATACTCTATATAAATATAGAAACCTCTCATTAGCTTGCACTCTGTGTACAAACTAAATACCTATATAATATATATCTGTAACCTTGTTATGGGCTAAGGGGGCCCAGCCTGAAGGCCAGTTAGGGGGGGATTTGGGGTGAGTGCTTATTTGTGCCCTGGGTACCCCTGGAACTATAGTGGGGTGACTGTTACCCCAATGTTTCTATATATCTGTAACCTTGTTATGGGCTAAGGGGGCCCAGCCTGAAGGCCAGTTAGGGGGGGATTTGGGGTGAGTGCTTATTTGTGCCCTGGGTACCCCTGGAACTATAGCGGGGTGACTGTTACCCCAATGTTTCTATATATCTGTAACCTTGTTATGGGCTAAGGGGGCCCAGCCTGAAGGCCAGTTAGGGGGGGATTTGGGGTGAGTGCTTATTTGTGCCCTGGGTACCCCTGGAACTATAGTGGGGTGACTGTTACCCCAATGTTTCTATATATCTGTAACCTTGTTATGGGCTAAGGGGGCCCAGCCTGAAGGCCAGTTAGGGGGGGATTTGGGGTGAGTGCTTATTTGTGCCCTGGGTACCCCTGGAACTATAGCGGGGTGACTGTTACCCCAATGTTTCTATATATCTGTAACCTTGTTATGGGCTAAGGGGGCCCAGCCTGAAGGCCAGTTAGGGGGGGATTTGGGGTGAGTGCTTATTTGTGCCCTGGGTACCCCTGGAACTATAGCAGGGTGACTGTTACCCCAATGTTTCTATATATCTGTAACCTTGTTATGGGCTAAGGGGGCCCAGCCTGAAGGCCAGTTAGGGGGGGATTTGGGGTGAGTGCTTATTTGTGCCCTGGGTACCCCTGGAACTATAGCGGGGTGACTGTTACCCCAATGTTTCTATATATCTGTAACCTTGTTATGGGCTAAGGGGGCCCAGCCTGATGGCCAGTTAGGGGGGGGTTTGGGGTGAGTGATTATTTGTGCCCTGGGTACCCCTGGAACTATAGCAGGGTGACTGTTACCCCAATGTTTCTATATATCTGTAACCTTGTTATGGGCTAAGGGGGCCCAGCCTGAAGGCCAGTTAGGGGGGATTTGGGGTGAGTGCTTATTTGTGCCCTGGGTACCCCTGGAACTATAGCAGGGTGACTGTTACCCCAATGTTTCTATATATCTGTAACCTTGTTATGGGCTAAGGGGGCCCAGCCTGAAGGCCAGTTAGGGGGGGGGATTTGGGGTGAGTGATTATTTGTGCCCTGGGTACCCCTGGAACTATAGCAGGGTGACTGTTACCCCAATGTTTCTATATATCTGTAACCTTGTTATGGGCTAAGGGGGCCCAGCCTGAAGGCCAGTTAGGGGGGATTTGGGGCAAGTGCTTATTTGTGCTATTGAGATGAAAGGGCAGGCCGCTATATTAAGCAATGACCAGGTGGCTCCATTCCTTTCCCATAAGAGAGTATAACAAATACACACGGGCGGTTGGTACATGTATAAAATATGCCGAGTATGTAAAACAAAAGCCAGTAGACACTTGTGAATACAGACAGGCTGGTAATAGATTCATGGGAACTGTACCTGTTCCCAGACACTTACACTAAATATCAACAGAACTAACTGCACGGGAAAATTACTCTACGTAAAACCTGGTTCAGCTTTAAAGGGGAAGTCTGCCTCAATTTCTTTCTTTTTGCAACCTGGAAAGAAAAACCGTAATTCTAAGCAACTTTTCAATGTTCAATGATGATTTCTATACGTTAATTACCTTAGCAACCAGGGAGAAGGTTTGGAATCAAAATAAAAGATGAATAGGGCCTGAAAAGAAAGAGATAAGGTAGGATAATAAGTAAAAAAAAATATATTTTTTAATGAAATCATCCATACCTGTTATAAATGTATTTAAAAATCTGAGCTGTCAATCATATATTGCCTGCCCCGCCTCTATGCCTTTGGCATAGAGGCGGGGCAGGCAATATATGATTGACAGCTCAGATTTTTTATTACAATTAAGCTTGCCTTAATAACAAAATGGCGCCGGCCTGCTGGCTATGACTGTAAATTCCAAGACTGAAGGAAAAAAAAAAAAATAGTTTATACAGTGAAAGTAAAGTTTATTTTGTTCAACTAACACGATAGAAAATGATTTGGAATTATTTCTTAGGTCCCCTAAGAAACAACCAGCTGAAAAGTTGCTTAGAATAGATCTTGCTAAAAGTTCATGAAAATGTGAACTTGCCCTTTAAAACCAATAAAAAAAATATAGAATCCATGTACAGGTATAGGACCTGTTATCCAGAATGCTTGGGACCAAGGGTATTCCGGATAAGGGGTCTTTCCGTAATTTCAATCTCCATACCTTAAGTCTACTAAAAAAATAAATAAAATATTAATTAAACCCAGTAGGATTGTTTTGTATCCAATAAGGATTAATTATATCTTAGTTGGGATCAAGTACAGGTACTGTTTTATTATTACAGAGAAAAGGGAATCATTTAACCATGAAATAAACCCAATAGGGCTGTTCTGCCCCCAATAAGGGGTAATTATATCTTAGTTGGGATCAAGTACAGGTACTGTTTTATTATTACAGAGAAAAGGGAATCATTTAACCATGAAATAAACCCAATAGGGCTGTTCTGCCCCAATAAGGGGTAATTATATCTTAGTTGGGATCAAGTACAGGTACTGTTTTATTATTACAGAGAAAAGGGAATCATTTAACCATTAAATAAACCCAATAGGGCTGTTCTGCCCCAATAAGGGGTAATTATATCTTAGTTGGGATCAAGTACAGGTACTGTTTTATTATTACAGAGAAAAGGGAATCATTTAACCATGAAATAAACCCAATAGGGCTGTTCTGCCCCCAATAAGGGGTAATTATATCTTAGTTGGGATCAAGTACAGGTACTGTTTTATTATTACAGAGAAAAGGGAATCATTTAACCATTAAATAAACCCAATAGGGCTGTTCTGCCCCCAATAAGGGGTAATTATATCTTAGTTGGGATCAAGTACAGGTACTGTTTTATTATTACAGAGAAAAGGGAATCATTTAACCATTAAATAAACCCAATAGGGCTGTTCTGCCCCCAATAAGGGGTAATTATATCTTAGTTGGGATCAAGTACAGGTACTGTTTTATTATTACAGAGAAAAGGGAATCATTTAACCATGAAATAAACCCAATAGGGCTGTTCTGCCCCCAATAAGGGGTAATTATATCTTAGTTGGGATCAAGTACAGGTACTGTTTTATTACTAAAGAGAAAAAGGAAATCAGTTTTAAAATTCTGAATTATTTGATTAAAATGGAGTCTATGGGAGACGGGCTTTCCGTAATTCTGAGCTTTCTGGATAAGGGATCCCATACCTGTATACTGAAAGGTACTTTATTGTATTTTCTTGAGCCTATATGTAGAATGGGATATAGGGACAAGATAATCCTTCTAACTTACCTTCTATTATGTCTGTGTGTCCATAATAAACCTTTTTTTGTGTATATGGGGCTTGTTGCCCCTGGGTAGGGACTAGTAGAGCCGAGTTAAATTAAATGGAGACAGGCCAGTTGTCATAACGAAGATGAATGGTGGGTGGGGGGGGGTGTCTGTGTAACAAGACAATTTATGGGTGGGCTGAGAGCTATGCAAGGAGAACGGGAGTCAATATGAGATAAGCTAGTGACACTGACACTTCAGAAAATGAACATGTTGCCTAAATCCAATTAACTGGTTAACTATTTATCTTGGGTGCCTGTCAGGAGATGCCAATCTGGGTAAGGTGTGCGTCAGATTTATGCTTTTCAATTAATCCCAGCCCCAAGGACGTATGTTCTGCTCATTCCGGCATATGCTTTACAGCAGGGCTTCCCATGGTGCTGTTGGGCCATGGCGGTCAGTTTGAGGGGGGGGGGGATTGCTTGCTCTCCTAAACGCTCCTCCAAGGTAAGCCTGAAGGTTAATTGGGGTGAGAATTGGGGTGAATGAGTCCTTGGATATACCTGGAGCTGTGGCCCGACGGCAATGTTGTCATTTAATTTAGCTGTAACCTTGTCATGATCCAACAGAATCCGGACCCAGTTCTGGATCACAAAGGATGGCGGCAAAAAATACCACGGAATTAGTGTCACCACAACATTATATATATATAGCAGAGCTGCTTCCCTCCTTAGAGATGCCTTTCTCATAGACATAGGGCGAATGCTAGAATGCTTGAGCCTATAGAACCATAACTGGTTATTGCCAATGTAATTTATTTGGCTAGCCAGCTGCTCCGTATAAGCAGATTCTGTAGCCATTTGGATTCAGACCAGTGGCCTTTTTTGTAATGGTTCAAGTGTGTAAATAAAAGAAAATCAATCCCACTTTCCTACTGTGTGCAGGTCTTAAGTGGCTCATTTGGGAATACCCATGGTACCCTAACTGTCATTCAATTTGGGCACCTTTAGGGGAAATACCCATGGTACCCTAACTGGCATCCAATCTAGGCACCTTTAGGGGGAGTACCCATGGTACCCTAACTGGCATTCAATCTGGGTACCTTTAGGGGGAGTACCCATGGCACCCTAACTGGCATCCAATCCGGGCACCTTTAGGGGGAATACCCATGGTACCCTAACTGGCATCCAATCTGGGCACCTTCAGGGGAAATACCCATGGTACCCTAACTGGCTTCCAATCTGGGCACCTTTAGGGGGAGTACCCATGGTACCCTAACTGGCATCCAATCTAGGCACCTTTAGGGGGAGTACCCATGGCACCCTAACTGGCATCCAATCTGGGCACCTTTAGGGGGAATACTCATGGTACCCTAACTGGCATCCAATCTGGGCACCTTTAGGGGGAGTACCCATGGCACCCTAACTGGCATCCAATCTGGGCACCTTTAGGGGGAGTACCCATGGCACCCTAACTGGCATCCAATCTGGGCACCTTTAGGGGGAGTACCCATGGCACCCTAACTGGCATCAAATCTGGGCACCTTTAGGGGAAATACCCATGGTACCCTAACTGGCATTCAATCCGGGCACCTTTAGGGGGAATACACATGGTACCCTAAGTGGGATTTACCTCACAGCACTGCTGTCTGCTGAAGGACGCATATCAATTGGTTGAAAGGTGAGGCCAAAAGTTGCTGGACACCATGCCGGGGCACCGTGGATTCTTGTCCTGGGTGGGATATGGCAGTAACGGGTCCCTTCCTATCTGCCTTTAGGGTCAGTGTGATCTAGAGGGAAAAAACAGAACAGAAAGATTAGGAGGCAACAAAGTTACAAAGTAAATTTAAATACAAGACATAAAAAGTAGGGAAGCACCAAATCCACTATTTTGGGATTCGGCCAAACCCCGAATCCTTCGTGAGAGATTCAGTAGAATACTGAACCAAATCAACATCTGTATTTATGGCATCTCTCTGTACAGGCTATGAGCAAACTTAGGGGGCTGTTCCTGCTGAATTGTGCTTAGTACAGGGGAATCCCTATGTGCCATAGTTTTATGGTATCTCTCTGTACAGGCTATGAGCAAACTTAGGGGGCTGTTCCTGCTGAATTGTGCTTAGTACAGGAGAATCCCTATGTGCCATAGTTTTATGGTATCTCTCTGTACAGGCTATGAGCAAACTTAGGGGGCTGTTCCTGCTGAATTGTGCTTAGTACAGGGGAATCCCTATGTGCCATAGTTTTATGGTATCTCTCTGTACAGGCTATGAGCAAACTTAGGGGGCTGTTCCTGCTGAATTGTGCTTAGTACAGGGGAATCCCTATGTGCCATAGTTTTATGGTATCTCTCTGTACAGGCTATGAGCAAACTTAGGGGGCTGTTCCTGCTGAATTGTGCTTAGTACAGGGGAATACCTGAACTGGGAATGATTACATTTAGAGTGAAGGCTTACATACAAGGTTACTCTAATAGTCAATAGTGAGAGACACACAGCCAGTCAGGCAGATCCTTCCTGTATATGAAAGTGACTTAGAATGAAATGTATTTCATTAGGCAAGTTGTTATATTGGGGTTTACATGGCCTTTACATATAAGCTCCTAGTGCGCCACTAGTGCAGGTAGGTACATGCCAGCTGATTACAGAGGGAAGACACCGGCTAGCACAGACTGGAGGGGGGGGGGGAATATTTGGAATAAAGATCAGACAGACTTGCCTAAAACCGCTGTATCTCAGAGAAATGAGACAAAGGAGGGATCTCATAGGATGGCGATTGATGCCAATAGGGCTGAGAGATAGCAGCTAATTGAAAAGCCAGGCAGCGGGGCCCTGAGAGAGACGGGGGGGGGGGGGGGGGCATTGGCAGGCAGCAGCGTTACATGGATATTCCTGCCCCTTCCACTATAACCCCAATTCAACCATTCAGGGACGGGGCAAAAATGATTGTTACTATGCCCATTGGAACACAGGGGTCTACCCGTGCCATTGGCACACACACACAGGGGTCTACCCGTGCCATTGGCACACACACACAGGGGTCTACCCGTGCCATTGGCACACACACACAGGGGTCTACCCGTGCCATTGGCACACACACACAGGGGTCTACCCGTGCCATTGGCACACACACAGATCTGCCCGTGCCATTGGCACACACACACACACAGGGGTCTACCCGTGCCATTGGCACACACACACAGGGGTATACCCGTGCCATTGGCACACACAAACGGATCTGCCCGTGCCATTGTATGTTCCACAGAGCAGTTCCTTACATCTAGGTGTTACCCCCATAAATTCGCAGTTACTATGTAATACACACACACACACAGAATGATGGGTAAGGGGGAGGGGCCTGTTACAGGCAGTTTATAGGAGTATATCATAGGTGTGTGGGTTGTACCTATCTATAGGAGGGAGGACTAATTAATATCACGCCATGTCCAACTGGTGCCAACAGCAAGAAGTCTGCAGTAGGAACTGGGGGTCCGACTCGCGGCCCAGCCCTTACTCTATAATAATGTATAAAAATCAGTAGATTTTATCACTGCTGTATGTGGGCAATTATTTCTTTTAGCACAACGTTCCCGGATCAGATCATATCAAGTTGATTATACTCGGCAAAACAAGCAGCACTAAGCACTATTTTACCTTTGCTCCCATAAAAATCACAGTCCTCTCTGCCTTCCTACCCAGATAGGTTCCCCCCCCACGACCCCTCTGCCGACTTATAATGGCATCAACCACCTTTCCATTCCTTCCAGCTTCTTGCAAACATGGGCGAGCCGAATGGCTACCATCACCCCAACTGCACAGTATCACTATATAACAATACCCCTGGGCTAGGTTTAACCCTTCAAGGGCACTAAAATCCCACCATGCCCCAAGCTGGCAAAAATAATGTCACACCCTGCTGTGTTGTCCCCAAACCCCCCCTAACTGGCCTTCAGGCTGGGCCCCCTTAGCCCATAACAAGGTTACAGATATATAGAAACATTGGGGTAACAGATATAGTCCCAGGGGTACCCAGGGCACAAATAAGCACTCACCTCAAATCTCCCCCTAACTGGCCTTCAGGCTGGGCCCCCTTAGCCCATAACAAGGTAAAGATATATAGAGTATACACAGCTATTCGGCTGCTAGGGTCTTGTTTACCCTAGCAACCAGGGAGTGGGTTAAATGAGAGACTGGATTATTAATAGGAGAGAGACTGAATAGAAAAATAAGTAATAAAAAGTAATGATAAAATTGTAAGCTCACAAAGTAATAGTTTTTGGCTGCCGGGGTCAGTGACCCCTATTTGAAATCTGCTAAGATGTAGAAGTGGAAGGCAAATAATTCAAAAACTATAAACAATGAAGACAAATTGCAAAGCTGCTAGGAATATGACATTCTATAACAAACTAAAAGTTAAAGTAAAGGTAAACTACCCCTTTAAAATGCGGAAACTTTAATTTTTGGGGTTTATATTCCCTTTAAGTTAACCAGTTCCAAGCCAGTAAAGCGGTTCCAGGTGCTGCATATAAAGCAGAGATCACATCATCCGCAAATGTGCAAAGTCGGACAATTTTAAGTCGTTATCTGCAAATTCTGGATCTCTCCCAAAGTATATCAGAGCGTAAGGGGAAGTAAGACAAATTATTTTTTTTGCATTATTCACAAATATTGCCGCTTTGAGTCATTATGGCAGAGTGCTGCCACTTTGCAAGGAATTAGCTCGGTGTGGCCCCTGCCAATCCATCTGGGAGATGAACGTCCCCGGGGGTGACGGATTATCAGGGCTAATTTGGGGGGAGAGACGTTTACTCGGCGGTGCCGGATCCCTATGAAATATGGCTGTTCCCGCAGAACTGACCCCGGCGCTACAGGAGGATAATGCGCTCATTATGCTGCATAAGTACATGACTAATCAATAGGAAATTTACACCTATTAAGCGCCATAAGGTTAGCCGTGTTACACACTGAATAGATTTGTGTCGTGCGGATCTTTATGGGGAGTAATTAGCGCCGGTCCCGGCTTCACTCCCTCCGACTAAACTGCGATGTGGGGCTCACAATCCCATAACACCCGCTTTTGTATTTCACATTAATACATAGAAAAATTACAAGAACAATGGATGATTACAAGGCTGAGTTACACCTATAAAGGCTTCCAATCTGTTAAAGAGCCCCAAACAGCAAAAAAAACTAATATCCCTATCCTTTAATCTGTTCCTTCAAACAGTAGGAATAAATCCCATTTTTAAATGCCAAAATCCAGCTGCAAAACTGATCTTCTCTTTCTGCATCATTTGAAACCCTGGCAGGGGAGGAGGGACTAAAACATTGATGTTACCAATTGTAACAACTTCCCCACAGCTTACAGACAGCATGCAGGAACTACATAACCCACAATGCATTGCACTGGGATGTTCCTTTCCTTATTGACATCACGTGTGCAGCAGGGGATTGTGGGATTGGGAGGATGCAGGCTGAAGACAGGCTGAGGGGAGGCGACTACTGTTACATTTACAGTCACAAAGTAGCCAGCCAGATCAGCAGGGGAACAGGGGGCAGGGTTAAATATTATGAAAAGGCTGCTAATTATTAATTGATGTATATTGCAAAGTTACTTGTAATTATTTTTACTTTTTAAAAAACTTCACATCCCCTTTATTGTTCTCTCTGGCTGCAGAAAAGTGCTGACACTCCTGTCCGGAACACTGTGGATAATGTAATAATTGCTTGTCTTGTAGCACCCATAGCAACCAATCAACAGGTAGCATTCACTAGTCTAGCAGTTTCAAAACAAAACATCTGATTGGTTGCCATGGGTTACTAGACCTAGGCAACCTTTTGCGCCTTTTATTTCACTGTGCCTTGGAAGCTCTGCGATACGTTAAAGGGGTAGTTCACCTTTAAATTAACTTTTAATATGATGTAGACATTGATATTCTGAGACAATTTGCAATTGGTCTTTTTTTATTTTATGGTTTTTCGGGTATTTACCAGCTATCTGGTTGCTAGGGCCTTATTTACCCTAAGCAACCAGGCATTGTGAATATGAATACTGGCAACCGGGAGGTCTCATAATCCCCCTCAGGTCAATACACAGTCACTTGTAAGGAATATAAAGGATAGAAATGCCGGCTGGGTATAATTACAATATATATATAAAAGCTGAAGGCTGACATTTGTGTCTTATTCATTTATTCAGTGCATTGAGCTGCTGTACATATTGGCTGGCAGAAAGCTTGGGGGCAAACTGTAATACAGTGCATAATAAATTCTAATTCAATTTTATTATAATTATTACAGAGCGGCAGTGAAGGTACAGAGTGTTACCGGCTTCATAGCCAAATGCTAGCGGAGATTACTGTATAAATAAGAATATCCAGCACTCACTTCATAATGTCAGCCTTTGGCCCTGTAGGTACAGGTATGGAACCAGTTATCCAGAAAATTCCAAATCACAGAAAAAGTATTTCCTTTTTCTCAACTAAGTTATAATTACCCCTTATTGGGGGCAGAACAATCCTATTGGGTTTATTTAATGGTTAAATGATTCCCTTTTCTCTGTAATAATAAAACAGTACCTGTACTTGATCCCAACTAAGATATAATTACCCCTTATTGGGGGCAGAACAATCCTATTGGGTTTATTTAATGGTTAAATGATTCCCTTTTCTCTGTAATAATAAAACAGTACCTGTAATTGATCCCAACTAAGATATAATTATCCCTTATTGGGGCAGAACAGCCCTATTGGGTTTATTTAATGGTTAAATGATTCCCTTTTCTCTGTAATAATAAAACAGTACCTGTACTTGATCCCAACTAAGATATAATTATCCCTTATTGGGGGCAGAACAGCCCTATTGGGTTTATTTAATGGTTAAATGATTCCCTTTTCTCTGTAATAATAAAACAGTCCCTGTACTTGATCCCAACTAAGGCTGATGCCACACGTGGCGTTTTTACGCGGCGTTTTTTCTCAGCCTAAAAACGCTGCACAAGCCACACATGGCGTTTTTCAGCCTAGAACTGGTGACGTAAGCAAATCCCGTTGCCATGGTGCTAATAGTGCGAAATAGCAAAAAACGCAGCGTATTTCCGCTAGGTCTGGCAGCTGCCTTTGCGTATCCATAGGAATAGCTTGCTTTGCAAGTACTGGCGTATTTCAGCCAACGCTTGAAAAATCCGTGCTTAGGCGTTTTCTAGCGTATTTCCGCTTTGTGTGGTTTGCTGCGCGTCTTTTCAAGCTATTTCTATGGATGATGATATCAGGCGTTTTTCAGCCGCCGAGAGAATTAGAAAATACGCAGCGTAAAAACGCCACGTGTGGCATCAGCCTAAGATATAATTACCCCTTATTGGGGCAGAACAGCCCTATTGGGTTTATTTAATGGTTAAATGATTCCCTTTTCTCTGTAATAATAAAACAGTACCTGTACTTGATCCCAACTAAGATATAATTACCCCTTATTGGGGCAGAACAGCCCTATTGGGTTTATTTAATGGTTAAATGATTCCCTTTTCTCTGTAATAATAAAACAGTACCTGTACTTGATCCCAACTAAGATATAATTACCCCTTATTGGGGGCAGAACAGCCCTATTGGGTTTATTTAATGGTTAAATGATTCCCTTTTCTCTGTAATAATAAAACAGTACCTGTACTTGATCCCAACTAAGATATAATTACCCCTTATTGGGGGCAGAACAGCCCTATTGGGTTTATTTCATGTTTAAATTATTTTTTTTAGCAGACTTAAGGTATGGAGATCCAAATTACAGAAGATCCCTTATACAAAAAAACCCATGTCCCAAGCATTTTGGATAACAGGTCCCATACCTGTATACACATGTCAATGGTCAGGGGTAAACTGCTCTTTGCTTGCATTATGATTGCACTTTTCTCATAAAAAGGGCACATTTCTTGGGCCTCAATTACAGTTCTGTTATGGGGGACACTGGGATCTTCATAAAACTTAGGGGTGTATTTATCATGCTGTGTAAAAAGTGGAGTGAAGCGTTAATGGTGATGTTGCCCGGGGCAACCAATCAGCAATTAGATTTCAACCTTAATGTTTTCAAGTATAACACCACAAATAACGACTTCTGTTTTGTTTTCCTGAAATTCAACGTTTGAATAATGGATTATTTTGTACTTCTCCCCCCATATACCAGCTCAGTAAGCCAGATGGCCGACTCTTCAAACTGTTTATTATTATCTGAAATGCTCAAAAGTGGCAGAACAACTGTTACAACTCATACATTCATTGTTGGGATTTTTTTCCCTGATTCTGGTCCAAAATATATCAACAAATGTATCAGCTTTACACAGTTTAACTGAGAGACAGGAAGAAATGCAAAAGCCACATTTTCTAAAAAAAAAAAAAAAAAAAAAAAAAAAAAAAAAACCATACTAAATTTTAAGTAGAATGAATTGAAAAATGTCTTGGATTGAGGTTATAGTGTTTGGATTCACAGGGTTGGGTGAAACTGCGCTACTACGCTGCTACTCCTTCCAACTCTGATATTAGGGTTCTCACTTTTTTTTGTCCCTATTACCAGCCCTCTGGCTGGGGGGCAGGGCGTCATGTTTGGGGGCGGGCTATGATGTAAGGGGTGGGGCAATGCAAGGGCGCACCTATAAATAAAGCTGGAAGAGGCAGCCGGCAGGTTAGGTCTCAGGTGGGAGGGTGAACAGAAGAGTTCAACCCAAACCCACCTGTGACCCGCACATCACCAATTGCCGGTAAATCTGCCCTAGCTGGTGATTTACCGACTAGCCCGGTTAAATAAAGGCCAGAAGGCAACCTTCCCTGATAGGGATACGGCCTTGCTTCAAGTCACAGCTATCGCCAGAAATCAGATCGAAACACCATTATATGGCTCAGGAGGCTGGCAATGATTGGCTGCTCAGAGTCTGATGCCATGATAATGACCAAATACCATGATACCCACACGCTAAATGCTGGGCATGATGGGCATGACTCTGTAAGTGCAATTACCACCCCACCAGACCTATAATATCCCATACAGCCAATCCGGATGGCTTAGTCGCCATATGGCCCTGGGCTAATGCCAATCATGGCTTTTAATACAGAAACACATTCTGAGAAAATAAAACAAAAACCCTTGGAAACAGCCGGAGATCTCTGTTTTCTGGCAACAGCTGCCTCCCTGGGCCAGAGATTCCTATTAACTCTAAAGTGATTTGAGACTAGTCCTAGCATTCTGTCACGTTCCATTAGCCGTGTGATTGGCTAATACCCCAAATTGCAGGCATATGGTAATTGTCACTACGCTTTGTTTCCTGCCTAAACGTCAAAATAGGAAACCATTCATTTAATGCTGACACGGCTGAACTGCAGCAAGGGAGCCCCATGCAAGTCTATGGCCTATCAGCCCCCACAAGAAAAAAAGTTAAACTGCACTACATCCTATGTCCCTGTTCCTTACCCTTGGGCCCCCGATGTTGCTGAACTAAAACTAAAATAAAGTTTTAGAGGATGGCGTTAGCCGTACTGCAAGTACATCTGGGGACACAAGGCAGACTAAGCTTCTGTCCTTCAAGACAAAAACCTGCACTTGAGTTGACTTGAATGTA
This sequence comes from Xenopus tropicalis, assembly GCF_000004195.4. NCBI lineage: Eukaryota > Metazoa > Chordata > Amphibia > Anura > Pipidae > Xenopus > Xenopus tropicalis. Next base: position 151,877,221 of record NC_030681.2, read on the forward strand.
AAGAACTTTAGAGGAGCCTTTGGAGACCGCAGTGCAGCAAAGCGAAACCCCAATGTTTCTATATATCTGTAACCTTGTATGGGCTAAGGGGGCCCAGCCTGAAGGCCAGTTAGGGGAGGATTTGGGGTGAGTGCTTATTTGTGCCCTGGGTACCCCTGGAACTATAGCGGGGTGACTGTTACCCCAATGTTTCTATATATCTGTAACCTTGTTATGGGCTAAGGGGGCCCAGCCTGAAGGCCAGTTAGGGGGGGATTTGGGGTGAGTGCTTATTTGTGCCCTGGGTACCCCTGGAACTATAGCAGGGTGACTGTTACCCCAATGTTTCTATATATATATCTGCAGCAGTGTTATATGCTAAGGAAAGGGGGTCTTTCCATAAAAGCAAAAAGAACAGCACACAAGGCATTCTGACAGCTCCAGCATCTGGCACAGACAAACCCTCTCACAATGACTTGGCCTAGGAGAGCCCTAAACATTTTGAAAATATTTCCCCTGCTACCCGATTAATGCAACGAGAAGACAGTGGATTTCCCAAGAATTTGCTGGTATCTGGGGGAGGGTAGGGAAGGCTCCTAACAATAAATATAATGCTGAAATGCTCCTGCGCACATTGTGTTGATCACCAGTTTTAAAAACAATTTATTATGTGTGGCGCAATAAAAGATGCAGAGGCATGAAAACATCTGGCCTTTTTAGTACAACAAGCACAATGAAACAACTCAGTCCGTGACCACAGAACGCACACACACACACGTGTAGGGCGGCGGGTTCTCCCTTCCCTGCAAAGAGTTAAAATGAATTATGATGAACAGACGGTCTAGAGCCCATGATATCTGTTTAAGGAGGAAAATAAAAATTCATGAATTATTCAGATTTTTTGCACTGCTGTGTTATAGGAACTCCAAAGCGGAGAGTACAATGTGTCCCTGCGTCTCAAGGACTTCTCTGTGCAAATGTGACCCAAATGAACAGCGAATGACGAAAAATCCAAATTTAGCACAGGAAGTATTGAAGGGAAAAAAAAAAAAAAGCAGATTTCTTCAGACAGTTAAAATGGAGCGATCCTTCTTGCTAATAAGCCATCAAACGTCTCCCAAGTTGGGCCAGACATGCTGACTAATGTTTAATAATAGATGTCAGGAACAATCACAATTGGTTTTAGTATCTCGGTGGAGACCCACTTGTATACTGGGAGCGTCAGGCAAACATTTGGGTGTCAGGGGGCTTCTGGGACTTGTAGTTCAATGAAATGGGAAACACAGCCGTTCCCATTATTTGCACATCTTTCAAGCTTTCAAATGGGGGTCACTCAACAGTCAAAAATCTATTGCTCTTGAGCTTACAATTGTATTATTATTGTTATTTTTTATTTCTTATGTTTATATTCATATCCTGTCCTATTCCCATTCCTGTCTGTCATTCAAACCACTGCCTGGTTTCTAACGTAAACAGGACCCTAGCAACCAGATAGCTGCTGAAATGCCTAACTGGAGAGCTTCTGAAGAGAAATATCAATGTCTATGTCATACTAAAAGTCAATTTGAAGGTGAACAAACCGATTTAATCTTAACTTGGCCTCCAGTCTGGCACCCTAGTGGGCCAGACCCACAGCCCGAGAGCCTCTGATTTACAGCATATTAAAACGTATGCCAACGTGACCAAACAGGCCAAAACCAATCCCCATTTACCTCTGATACTTTGGATGCAGCGAATCCAGGATTCGGACAAAATCTGGCCTTTTCCCCAGCAGGATTCGGCTGAATCCATGCCTCTGCCCAAACCAAATCTTTAAAATCATGTCATTTTTTGTCACCAGGTGCCGAGCGCAGTTCTCATTAATCCTAAAATAATGGATTCGGTGCATCCCTAATTGGACGCAATGCAATTGAAATCCGCAACAAACGGGAGTCACACCCAAATACAGCTGGCAACCCGGGCATCGGGGGTAAAGAGCTACTATCACCCTGTGCTAAGAGTTGCACAGTGAGAAACAGATACCTGCAATCTGCTGTAAGGTTAAAGAATGTAATCAATAGCTGCAGATAACGTTGCCTGCTTAATGCTGCCATTTACACATTTACAGGAGATACATAATCACTACTGTTAATACAGGAAGAGGAAACACAAAAAGCTGCTATTATCCCAGGCAATAGAATATATATTTATATATGTAACCTAGGGCCCCTAGATGTTACAGATGAATCAGCCCCACTGAGGTCAGTGTCAGTACCCAATATCTGTATTACTCTAATCCAAATCATTATACTTAGATGAACCCTGAGAAGGGAAACATGAAGGACGGGCACAGCCTCAGCCACGAGCAATGGATCCTAATTATTCTGTGCTCTGGGGAGCCACAAGCACTCCGGCTGCTGCCAGAAGTTAATATGTCCGAGCACCGCATCCCCAAGTCACAAGAGCGCCCGGGTACAGGTGCGTCAATGAAACCCAAACAATTTTATTCGATCCCAGACACACAAATCAACAGTAGCCCCATACGGAAATCATTCTAGGGCTCTCCAAGCTGACCGCAGACTTTCTTATGAACTTGGACCTTCTGCGTGTATAACCAGCCCCACAGGTCTGCTCGCTGGCAGCACAACATGCACTAAAACTGTGGCTTTGCTCTAATGAGACAGACGCCATGCAGAGAGGGATATCCCACAAGCAAAGAGTTAAACAGACCCATAAGGCACATAAATGGCAGATAGTAATGGCTGATTGACAGTTGCAGAGACAATGAAAAACATTCAGATAGACACTTTGATCTTTTGACGTGACTCCTATACACATTCACATACAGTTATACAGAACAGAAAATAAAAGGTTTAACAAGTATATATCACCGGGGACAGGGCAGAGTGCCAGACAGGTAGGGCCAGAAGTGTGAAAGTGCAAGGGAACGTTCAGGACTGAGACGTGGATAGCAAATGTGTGCCACGCAGGGCTGAGAGAGAGCAGTGTGTATTAGAGTGTTGCAAGTAAAACTGAAAAATGCTGAAAGAATGGGCAGAGTTATGCACAGCTGGAGTGGAGGCAGAATAATCCCATCAGTCAAGGGCTACCCTGGCCGGCCTATCAAACTGGGTTGATGACCCAGTGCAAAAAAAAAAAAAATAATCAGATCATCTCAATTTGGCCTAAGGGCTCTGGCACACGGGGAGATTAGTCGCCCGCGACAAATCTCCCTGTTCGCGGGCGACTAATCTCCCCGGATTGCCATCCCACCGGCCAAAATGTAAGTCGCCCGTGGGATGGCACGCGCTGCGCAGGCGATTTCGGCAAATCGCCAAAAATCCCTCGCGAGGCGACTAATCTCCCCGTGTGCCAGAGCCCTAAGGCTGTGGAGACCAAACTTGGGACATACCCACCATGGCAGGCAGAGTGATGAGTGTGACAGATGAGAGTGAGTGCAGCTGGGCAGAAGAAAAGTCCATATGAGACATACCAGGGAGGGAGGTTTGAGAGTACATGAAGTGGGGTGAGAGTGCAGGGAAACAGCAGCATGTTAGTGCAGTGCGAGGAGTGCAATGAGTACAAGTATCAGGCTTCACTGGGCAACATAGTAACATACACAGGAATTATGGCTGGAAAACAGACACGAAACCATCAAGTTTAAAGGTTTTGTCCAAATGAAAGCTAAGTGCTAGCTGGCAAGGCAGTGCCTAGGCATCGGGCTGAAGTGTGAGGGTGCAAGTATCAGACTAGGGTGCAGGTCAGTCAGGGTGCAAGGACCGGGCAGAGAGGGAGGCATGAAACAAACATGAGTGATAGAAGCAGGGGTGCCATTCAGCAATGTGTATCAGGGAGAAGTGCTAGGGGCAAGTTGTATATGGGGCAGGGTAAATGTGCGGGGTGCTACAGGGGTGAGTGGGGGACAGCTGTACACAGAGCAGTTGGCACATGGGGAAGAAACAGAGCGCAGTTTAAAGAGGGGACGGTGTACAAGAGTGCCGTATATGTGAAAGAAGTCTGAGAGTGTAGAGTTGCACAAGGGACAGACAATTATGTGAAAGAGAGAAAGGTGAGCGCACAGCTGGGCAGGGGCAATGTCAATACAGAAAGTAGCAGTCAGAAGAGTGCAGTTGGGCAGGGAATAGTGTGAGAGTGCCGAGAGGGGCATCCACACCTGTGCAGTGTGCACTGTCACATACAGCAACATACCCGGCAGCAAGTAAGTGCCATGTCAGGGAGAGTGCAACAGGGTAGCAGCAGCGAGAGTGCACTAAGTGCCATGTCAGGGAGAGTGCAACAGGGTAGCAGCAGCGAGAGTGCACTAAGTGCCATGTCAGGGAGAGTGCAACAGGGCAGGACCAGCGAGAGTGCACTAAGTGCCATGTCAGGGAGAGTGCAACAGGGCAGGAGCAGAGTGAGTGCACCAAGTGCCATGTCAGGAAGAGTGCAACAGGGCAGGACCAGCGAGAGTGCAGTAAGTACCATGTCAGGGAGAGTGCAACAGGGCAGGAGCAGGGAGAGTGCAACAGGGCAGGAGCAGGGAGAGTGCAACAGGGCAGGAGCAGGGAGAGTGCAACAGGGCAGGAGCAGGGAGAGTGCAGTAAGTGCCATGTCAGGGAGAGTGCAACAGGGCAGGAGCAGCGAGAGTGCAGCAAGTGCCATGTCAGGGAGAGTGCAACAGGGCAGGAGCAGGGAGAGTGCAGGGGGTGAGAGGCAACACAGGGTATATAATGTGCCAGGCAGGATGCAAGTTCAATGGGTTCAGCGTGAAACTGCCAGGGGCTTGGCTTAAAAGTTAAAAAAGTGTCAACACAACATAAGGGTGCAGCAAGCGAAAAGAAAAAGGCAAAAAAGTGCAGTGGGGCAGGCACAGAGAGAGTGCAGGAGTTGCCAGTCAAAGTGAGAGGGCAGTGAGTGCAGGATGTGCCAGTCAGAGTGAGAGCAGTCAGTGAGTGTTGTAAGTGCCAGAGTAAGAGAGTGCTGTAGATGCCAGTCAGAGTGAGAGAGCAGTGAGAGAGTGCTGTAGGTGCCAGTCAGAGTGAGAGAGCAGTGAGTGAGTGAGAGTGCTGTAGGTGCCAGTCAGAGTGAGAGAGCAGTGAGTGAGTGCTGTAGGTGCCAGTCAGAGTGAGAGAGCAGTGAGTGAGTGCTGTAGGTGCCAGTCAGAGTGAGAGAGCAGTGAGTGAGTGCTGTAGGTGCCAGTCAGAGTGAGAGAGCAGTGAGTGAGTGCTGTAGGTGCCAGTCAGAGTGAGAGAGCAGTGAGTGAGTGCTGTAGGTGCCAGTCAGAGTGAGAGAGCAGTGAGTGAGTGCTGTAGGTGCCAGTCAGAGTGAGAGTGCTGTAGGTGCCAGTCAGAGTGAGAGAGCAGTGAGTGAGTGAGAGTGCTGTAGGTGCCAGTCAGAGTGAGAGAGCAGCAAGCGAGAGTGCTGTAGGTGCCAGTCAGAGTGAGAGAGCAGTGAGTGAGTGAGAGTGCTGTAGGTGCCAGTCAGAGTGAGAGAGCAGCAAGCGAGAGTGCTGTAGGTGCCAGTCAGAGTGAGAGTGCTGTAGGTGCCAGTCAGGGTGAGAGAGCAGTGAGTGAGTGCTGTAGGTGCCAGTCAGAGTGAGAAAGAGAGGCAAGGGTGCCAGGCAGTGTGTGGCACAGTGAGAGAGTGCAGTAAGAGACAGTCAGGCAGTGTGTGGCACAGTGAGAGAGTGCAGTGAGAGACAGTCAGGCAGTGTGTGGCACAGTGAGAGTGCAGTAAGAGACAGTCAGGCAGTGTGTGGCACAGTGAGAGAGTGCAGTAAGAGACAGTCAGGCAGTGTGTGGCACAGTGAGAGAGTGCAGTAAGAGACAGCCAGGCAGTGTGTGGCACAGTGAGAGAGTGCAGTAAGAGACAGCCAGGCAGTGTGTGGCACAGTGAGAGAGTGCAGTGAGAGACAGCCAGGCAGTGTGTGGCACAGTGAGAGAGTGCAGTGAGAGACAGTCAGGCAGTGTGTGGCACAGTGAGAGAGTGCAGTAAGAGACAGTCAGGCAGTGTGTGGCACAGTGAGAGAGTGCAGTAAGAGACAGTCAGGCAGTGTGTGGCACAGTGAGAGAGTGTAGTAAGAGACAGTCAGGCAGTGTGTGGCACAGTGAGAGAGTGCAGTAAGAGAGTGAGACAGAGAGAGTAGAGTGCAGCGGGGCAGAGTGCAGGAGTTGCTGGAGAGCAGGGGGTGCCAGTACCTTACCTGAGTGCCGAGCAGCGCTCACTCTCTCCCACACAACATGAGTCCGGTTGCCGAGCCCGCAGCCAGCGGGCAGAAAGAGAATGTATGCCAGTCCTATGCCAGTCGGAGTGCCAGTAGCAGCCCTCGGTGCCCGACGCGCTCACTTTCCCCCACCCGCCTCCGGGACTCACATCGGAACCCGACCCGTCTTTGTCTGCCACCCCGCCGCCATGTTGGCACTCAGCAGCGCGCAGCTCCCAGCCGAATGTTTGCGCGGGAGTCTGGGAGTTGTAGTTTTCGGCGCAGCCAGACTCTCCCCGGGGAGCGAGCGGAAGGCGAAAGCAGGAAAACTACACTACCCGGCATGCCGAGCGCCAGTCTCTCTCTTACCGCCCTATCCCGCCTGGCTGAGCGTACGTCACACTGACGCAGCGAGTTATGGGCCGGAGAGACTACAAGTCCCAGAAACCATCGCGTCACCAGAAAAAGGGGCGCTCGGCGGTGAGGCCGGGGACAAGGCAAAGATGAAGCTGGTGAGATTCATGGTTTTGGGTTCTTATATTTTCTCTCATGCCTTTATAGATATGATATGCCCTGGCGTGTCTGTATCCGCAATGTGCTTCCCAAATGGCGCCTTTCCAACCTTTGCCTGAACTACAGCTCCCAGCATCCCCCAACAGTGTTGTAGTTCTGCGAGTAAATAGCAGGTCCTAAATGTGCCCATTCCTCTGTTTTATGTGTGTGGGCTCCAGGTCCTCTCTAGTCCCTTCCCTGACAAAGTCCCTACCCTCACTTAAATATGGCCATCAGATGTACATAGATGTCAGTTTACCCTCTGACAGGGTATTTAGTAAGAGTGGTGCAAAAGTGCAGTAACCCATAGCAGCCAATCTACTTCCATGAGTCTGACCTGCTCTAAATTGATCAAAGCTGATTGGTTGCTATGGGCTAATGCACATGTGTTTGTTGCTAAGGGGTCCACATCCTGTTATATAGTGAATAAAGTACCCCCTATTGTAACATATAGGGATATTATAAGCCCCCGAGGGGTTCCTTATAATATATAGTGAATAAAGTGCCCCCTATTGTAACATATAGGGATATTATAAGTCACAGAGGAGTTCCTTATAATATATAGTGAATAAAGTACCCCCTATTGTAACATATAGGGATATTATAAGCCCCCGAGGAGTTCCTTATAATATATAGTGAATAAAGTACCCCCTATTGTAACATATAGGGATATTATAAGCCCCCGAGGAGTTCCTTATAATATATAGTGAATAAAGTGCCCCCTATTGTAACATATAGGGATATTATAAGTCACAGAGGAGTTCCTTATAATATATAGTGAATAAAGTGCCCCCTATTGTAACATATAGGGATATTATAAGTTCCCGAGGAGTTCCTTATAATATATAGTGAATAAAGTGCCCCCTATTGTAACATATAGGGATATTATAAGCCCCCGAGGAGTTCCTTATAATATATAGTGAATAAAGTGCCCCCTATTGTAACATATAGGGATATTATAAGCCCCCGAGGAGTTCCTTATAATATATAGTGAATAAAGTGCCCCCTATTGTAACATATAGGGATATTATAAGTCCCCGAGGAGTTCCTTATAATATATAGTGAATAAAGTACCCCCTATTGTAACATATAGGGATATTATAAGCCCCCGAGGGGTTCCTTATAATATATAGTGAATAAAGTGCCCCCTATTGTAACATATAGGGATATTATAAGCCCCCGAGGAGTTCCTTATAATATATAGTGAATAAAGTGCCCCCTATTGTAACATATAGGGATATTATAAGCCCCCGAGGAGTTCCTTATAATATATAGTGAATAAAGTGCCCCCTATTGTAACATATAGGGATATTATAAGTCCCCGAGGAATTCCTTATAATATATAGTGAATAAAGTGCCCCCTATTGTAACATATAGGGATATTATAAGTCCCAGAGGAGTTCCTTATAATATATAGTGAATAAAGTGCCCCCTATTGTAACATATAGGGATATTATAAGTCCCAGAGGAGTTCCTTATAATATATAGTGAATAAAGTGCCCCCTATTGTAACATATAGGGATATTATAAGTCCCAGAGGAGTTCCTTATAATATATAGTGAATAAAGTGCCCCCTATTGTAACATATAGGGATATTATAAGTCCCAGAGGAGTTCCTTATAATATATAGTGAATAAAGTGCCCCCTATTGTAACATATAGGGATATTATAAGTCCCAGAGGAGTTCCTTATAATATATAGTGAATAAAGTGCCCCCTATTGTAACATATAGGGATATTATAAGCCCCCGAGGAGTTCCTTATAATATATAGTGAATAAAGTACCCCCTATTGTAAAATATAGGGATATTATGTCACAGAGGAGTTCCATGACCATATACTCCAAGTTGACTTCTAATATATTACAAAAGGGGGTACTTTATTTATTATAATATACAAGATTCAGTGAGTCATGTGACAGAAATGACATCACTAAGCTCTGATTATATCTGATGACATCACTAAGCACCGTTTATAAGGATATAATTTACAGTTTGGGCCCATAGGGAAATGACCAAACTATATATTATATTGATATATATGTATGATTAATTTGCCCCCTGGGCCTATACAGAGGAGATGGAAAATGGAACAACAAAGGGAACACTTTTAAATCATCTTTAATATGAGGTAGACATTGATATTCTGAGGCAATTCGTAATTGTTTTTCATTGTTTATTTTTTTGTGATTTTTCAGTTATTTAGTTTGAAATTTTAGTAGCTTTCTGGTTGCTAGGGTTTTGTTTACCTTAGCAACCAGGCAGTGGGTAAATGAAAGACTGGAATATGAATAGGAGAGGGGCTGAATAGTAAGATAAGTAATACAAAGTAACTGTTAATATATTTGTAAGTGTACACAGCAATAGTTTGTGGCTGCTGGGGTCAGTGACCCACATTTGAAAGCTGGAAAAATTTAGAAGTGGAAGGCAAATAGTTTTAAAACTATAATGAAGACCAATTGCAACGATACTAGGAATAGGACACAGTAAATTTAAAGGGGAACCATCCCATTTGCATAGAATAGAAACAAGATCATTTTAGCATCCCAGCAGCAGCCCAGAGCCCACTGAGCATGTGCAGTGCCACAGACACACAACAGATCGCCTAACAAGATCCAAAATGGGAAATTGCTGGGGGCAACTGTGAAGGCCTGGATCGTTACTGGTATAGGGCTGCTGCCCCTCTGGGCTGGTGCTGTGAGTACAGTATATAAACAGCTTTTCTGTGTTCCTATATTCTCATATCCTTTAAAGGGGTAGTTATTTAGCTTTTTGTCCAGCAGCTCTCCATTTGTTGTTTTAGCTTCTATCTGGTTGCTAGGGTCTTAATTACCCTAGCATCCAGGCAGTGGTTTAAACCAGAGATGGAAATATGAATAGTAGAGGGCCTGCATAGAAAGATAAGTAATAAACAGTAACAATACATTTGTAGCCTCACAGAGTAATAGTTTCTGGTTGCCGGGGTCAGTGACCCCCTATTTGAAAGGTGCCATAGCCACCGCACCTCAGCCCCTCCGCTTCTTTAGCAAAAGAAACATTTTTAATTTGATCCAATAAAGCAGAATTCATATTTTGCAATGGAGAATGTGACTCAAAAACTGTAACTATGTATATATATATATAATATATATTTACACTTGCAAAATCGATTTGCGCCCAACCCACTCGCTTCGTATCCAACCCTTACACACCGAGCCTTTGTATTTATAAACCCGCCCCTCTCTGACATCACAAAAGGGGCAGGGCACGCAGGCACAAATTCACAAATATCAATGGCCGAAGGAAGAAGCTGGGCGCAGTAAGGCCACGCCTGGGGTGGACACATAATAAAGTTCAACCCAAACCCGCCTGCGAAAGTCGAAAGTTGTGTGGATACCAGACCGAACCCATCCGGCACCCATAAGGTTAACTGATAATATTCTGTTATAGGAAAGGAGATTCCATTCGCATCCAGGAAACTTGAGAATTCATTTGTTCTGGATTTAAAGGGAAAGTATACCACCTTGAAGAAAAAAATGTGACCTCCTTTAGGTCACTATAAAGGGAGGGATCTAACTCTAACTTAGCTGAAAGGGCTTCAGTAATTGCACCCAAAGGTTCCCATAGGCAGTGGAAGTTGGTTTTAGGTGCAGATAAGAACCCAGTAAGATGTCTGACCCAGATCTGCGTGCCACTTAATAGATATTGCCTTTAAATCTAAACAAAGGCAGAGAGTTGCTCAAATAAATTCTGCTTTTATTTGTAGATCTCTGAAAAGGTCTTTATAATATTTATGGACACGCCTCCCCATTCGCATTGGTCGGCTCACTGGATCTGGAGTACTGGTCCTTTCCTGCCATGTGTTAGGTTAACTTGACCTTTACTGAACCTGTGACTTGTGCAGGAATTAAGGCTATAAATGATTCCCTGCATGGAGTGGGAGGATATGGTGAAACGGAGGCTATGTGCCCGATGCAGCGAACTTTTAATATAACTAAATAGAAAAGACTGTATATGAACGGCCACTTTATTGCACTTATATACCCCAGGCTTTCTGCAGACAAGGGGGTATCTGCCGCTTCAGGCGGAGTCACCTTGGGGTTAGTAAGTGTATTTGTTATGTAATATGAAGACTTGAATAAATTCATTTTGTTACAGGATTTGTTGATGGCTGTGTTCGAACGCAATAGATTGGCCCATATGGCTTAAATTGCCCTTTGGATCTGGGGGCCATATCCTGTTATCAGTGGCCCTATTTACGATTGGCCTTGTTATAGATCCCCTTTAATGTAGTTCATATCCATGCTAGTAGAAATCTCATATGCCCATCCTCACTTCCACAGAGGACCAGAGCAGATACCATTTGGCACCACCACGATCTTTGGAGGGTCTTAGCCCAGGAGACACCCCAGGTTTGCTGTGGGTGTGGGCCCAGGGGTGTCAGGATCTTTGGAGGGTCTTAGCCCAGGAGACACCCCAGGTTTGCTGTGGGTGTGGGCCAGGGGTTGTCAGGATCTTTGGAGGGTCTTAGCCCAGGAGACACCCCAGGTTTGCTGTGGGTGTGGACCCGGGGTTGTCAGGATCTTTGGAGGGTTTTAGCCCAGGAGACACCCCAGGTTTGCTGTGGGTGTGGGCCCGGGGTTGTCAGGATCTTTGGAGGGTCTTAGCCCAGGAGACACCCCAGGTTTGCTGTGGGTGTGGGCCCGGGGTTGTCAGGATCTTTGGAGGGTCTTAGCCCAGGAGACACCCCAGGTTTGCTGTGGGTGTGGGCCCGGGGTTGTCAGGATCTTTGGAGGGTCTTAGCCCAGGAGACACCCCAGGTTTGCTGTGGGTGTGGGCCCGGGGGTGTCAGGATCTTTGGATGGTCTTAGCCCAGGAGACACCCCAGGTTTTGGTGTAAAGAAGGGCCCTCCCTATGAGTAAAGCTGCTCATACACCTTCAGATTTTAGTCTTCTTCCGACAAATGTTCGGATATCAATTGTATGTTTAAATGCAATGATCTGAAACTAGAGGTTCCTTTACATGGGCCAATTGTAGCTGCCGATATCTGTCCCTTAGACCAATTCGGCAGCTTATTGGCCCGTGTATGGGCACCAACGACGGGCCTGACCGACCAACGACTGGCCTGAAATCGGGAAGATCTCAATCGGGGCAGTTTGTAATTTAGTTGGATCGGAGACCGCATCGGCTTGTTGATGCAGTCCCCGAACCAACAGACAACTATACCCGCCGTAGGTAGGGATATCGGGAGAAGATCCGCTTGCTTGGCCACCTTAACACTCAGCCTGAAATTGTAGGATAAAGCCCTAAATATAACCAATGGGAGGATGTTCTGAACATGAAATAGTTACAGGCACCAATGGTACCAAAGTGACTCCCATTGTAGGCCCCCAAGGGTATCGGCAGATACACAATACTGCGCAGATTTTATCCTTATCCAACCGGAATTTTCTAACCTGTCAGATCAACTAAACGACTGATCGCCAATGTATGAAATTGATCAGGATCATAATTCTGAGGCCACGCATGGAACGAAAATCATATGAAACTAGGTTTCATACACAGAATCCACAATTTTAGGATTCAGCGGAACCCCAAATCCTTTGCGAAAGATTCTCCCGAATACTGAATCTGAATCCTAATTTAGCATAATAGCAAATGAGGACAGGGAAGGGTTTATTTTGTTTATTTAACAAACATTTCTTTTAGGATTTGGAGTTGGTTCGGCCAGAGGCATGGATTTGGCTGAAAATGAATCCGGCTGAAAAAGGCAGAATTTTGGCTGAATCCCGAACTGATTCCTGGCTTTGGTGCATCCAAATCTGAACGCTAAAGTTTTGGGCCGGTCCTACAGAAATTGTTGGGGTTCGGCTGAATCCTGAACTGATTCCCTAACTGGCAGCGACCAAAATACTAATTTTGTTATGCTTACATTTTATTACTTACTCATATGTAAAGTTAGGGATTGGGGATGCACTGAATTCGTTTCGGGATTCGGGCCGAGTCCAGCCTTTTTTCAAAGTATTCGGTTTCGGCCGAATCCTTACTCTGCGCTGAACCGAATCGGAAGGGTTAGACGTTAGGGGGAGAACATTTTTTGCTGCGCTCGGCGATTTTTAACCCTTCCCAGTCCTAATAAGCATATGCGAATTAGGATTCAATTCGGTATTCGGCTGAATCCGTTGGGGTAGGGTCGGGGGTTTGACGGAACCCAAAAAACGTGGGTACGGTGCATCCCTATTAGGGATCTAACAATGTCACAAGGATCATTCTCCCTATGTATAATCTCACGTGTTATAATAGTGATTAATATGGAATCTATATTAGTATAACGGTACCTGACCCACTGCCGGCTGTGATGGTTCTGGATGTACTTATTAGGCTCAATATATACATTTTATATATATATTTTTTTTTTTTTTTTTTTGTAACCAATACAGTGTCGCTGGGAAACAGCGGAGTTATCACTATTACTGTACCTTTTTCCTTAGTATCATAGGATGTTTGTCTTTTTGCCCCGTTTGCTTGGGATCGGCCTGGCGCGAAAACGTTCCGAGTACTATTTCCCCTTTAAAGGAGAAGCTCGGAGGGAGCTAGCGGAAAGGGCAGCTGAAGCGGATCAGAGAATAAACTCTTGTCCGGTTAAGTGCCGTGAAACAATTTAGCAGCAGTTAATGCACAGATAATTAGGGCTCGGCATTAGAGCGGCGCAGCTAAGGAACGCATTAGCCCGTAGCACTCCGGCTTTGTCACGCCGCCAGCTCCAGGCTTTCATCTCTCACCCTCCGGCTTCCTTTTTATGCTGCTATTCAGAGCAAACTCTTTAATATTTCATGGGCTTATTACTCCAGACTGTTAACAGACTGCTTACGTTGGGTTTTATTGCTCTCCTTTCAGTACTGCCTGTCGGGGCATCCCACGCTGCCGTGCAACGTCCTCAAGTTCAAGTCGACCACGATCATGTTGGACTGCGGCCTGGACATGACCTCGACGCTCAGCTTCCTACCCCTACCTCTTGTGCACAGGTACCCGCCGCCAAAGGCATCTCCTTCTATTAGCAAAGGATTCTGGGAGGATACTCAAGCAGTGAAAGGGACTAGAACACAATAAGCAGTGGGCGTAATTAGCTCACAGGAAGGGGCGGAGCCTCTAAGCAGTGGGCTGGACCTGGCAGCTTTTAATTTTCATTCCCAGAGGCACAAACACCCCCCCCCCCAGCCCAATAAATAGTGACTGTCTGTGGCACCTTACAGCCCCCCTGGCATTCCCAGTACCCAGAGGCACAAACAGCCCCCCCAGCCCAATAAATAGTGACTGTCTGTGGCACCTTACAGCCCCCCTGGCATTCCCAGTACCCAGAGGCACAAACACCCCCCCCCCAGCCCAATAAATAGTGACTGTCTGTGGCACCTTACAGCCCCCCTGGCATTCCCACTACCCAGAGGCACAAACACCCCCCCCCCCAACCCAATAAATAGTGACTGTCTGTGGCACCTTACAGCCCCCCTGGCATTCCCAGTACCCAGAGGCACAAACAACCCCCCCCCCAGCCCAATAAATTGTGACTGTCTGTGGCACCTTACAGCCCCCCTGGCATTCCCAGTACCCAGAGGCACAAACAGCCCCCCCAGCCCAATAAATAGTGACTGTCTGTGGCACCTTACAGCCCCCCTGGCATTCCCAGTACCCAGAGGCACAAACAGCCCCCCCCCCAGCCCAATAAATAGTGACTGTCTGTGGCACCTTACAGCCCCCCTGGCATTCCCAGTACCCAGAGGCACAAACAGCCCCCCCCCAGCCCAATAAATAGTGACTGTCTGTGGCACCTTACAGCCCCCTGGCATTCCCAGTACCCAGAGGCACAAACAGCCCCCCCCCCCAGCCCAATAAATAGTGACTGTCTGTGGCACCTTACAGCCCCCCTGGCATTCCCAGTACCCAGAGGCACAAACAGCCCCCCAGCCCAATAAATAGTGACTGTCTGTGGCACCTTACAGCCCCCCTGGCATTCCCAGTACCCAGAGGCACAAACAGCCCCCCCCCCAGCCCAATAAATAGTGACTGGGTACTGGGAATGCCAGGGGGGCTGTAAGGTGCCACAGACAGAGGAACAAACAGCCCCCCCAGCCCAATAAATAGTGACTGTCTGTGGCACCTTACAGCCCCCCTGGCATTCCCAGTACCCAGAGGCACAAACAGCCCCCCAGCCCAATAAATAGTGAGTGTCTGTGGCACCTTACAGCCCCCCTGGCATTCCCAGTACCCAGAGGCACAAACTGCCCCCCCCAGCCCAATAAATAGTGACTGGGTACTGGGAATGCCAGGGGGGCTGTAAGGTGCCACAGACAGAGGAACAAACAGCCCCCCCAGCCCAATAAATAGTGACTGTCTGTGGCACCTTACAGCCCCCCCTGGCATTCCCAGTACCCAGAGGAACAAACAGCCCCCCCAGCCCAATAAATAGTGACTGTCTGTGGCACCTTACAGCCCCCCCCGGCATTCCCAGTACCCAGAGGCACAAACTGCCCCCCCCAGCCCAATAAATAGTGACTGGGTACTGGGAATGCCAGGGGGGCTGTAAGGTGCCACAGACAGAGGAACAAACAGCCCCCCCCAGACCAATAAATAGTGACTGTCTGTGGCACCTTACAGCCCCCCTGGCATTCCCAGTACCCAGAGGCACAAACAGCCCCCCCCCCAGCCCAATAAATAGTGACTGTCTGTGGCACCTTACAACCCCCCTGGCATTCCCAGTACCCAGAGGCACAAACAGCCCCCCCCCCAGCCCAATAAATAGTGACTGTCTGTGGCACCTTACAGCCCCCCTGGCATTCCCAGTACCCAGAGGCACAAACAGCCCCCCCAGCCCAATAAATAGTGACTGTCTGTGGCACCTTACAGCCCCCCTGGCATTCCCAGTACCCAGAGGCACAAACAGCCCCCCCCCCCCCAGCCCAATAAATAGTGACTGTCTGTGGCACCTTACAGCCCCCCTGGCATTCCCAGTACCCAGAGGCACAAACAGCCCCCCCAGCCCAATAAATAGTGACTGTCTGTGGCACCTTACAGCCCCCCTGGCATTCCCAGTACCCAGAGGCACAAACAGCCCCCCCAGACCTATAAATAGTGACTGTCTGTGGCACCTTACAGCCCCTCTGGCATTTGCCAGAACCCACAGATTGCCAGTCCAGCCTGGCATTAACTAGCCAATGCGGCCCTCGATCCGATGAGAAAATCAAACCTGCCTGATAGACAGCTGGACTTTAGTTGCAAAGTGGGATAAAATGGCGGCGTGTAACCCGACCAGCTATGAGCACTCTCTGGCTCTATACAAATTGTGCAGGTTGGGTAGGAAGTGCCAATAGCAGGAATTATATTCACCAGCTCCTCTTTTATTCCCGTTACTCCTGTAGAGCCGACTTCTGTAGAAAGATCTTTTCTTCTTTTAATCCTTTCCCCCCGTTTCATGCAGTCAGGCTTTTGGCGGGGAGAAGTCTCTGGCATTTCCAGTCTCATCTGTCGCCTGTCACAAACAGCATGAGAGTCTCTCCCGGTGACATCTCGCCATCAATCATTCTTTTATCCCTCGTCAGCGTTACTGTAAGCTGGGAGATCAGATAGGAAACAACACTTGTCAATAGGGTTTCGGCTTAGTGAGCGGAATCTTAATTCTGAGAAATGAAACGTCTTTTCCCCTTTGTTCTACACTTTATTGGGTTTTGCTTCTCTCTGTGCTTCTCTCTTACATCCTACCCCAGGTACTCAGCGAGGGGTAACCCCCCTTCCCTAGCTAGGAAAAAGCCCCCAAATATGGCAGGTTCTCAAACGTATGTAGGTCAGTCAATGCATCTGGTTGACTACTTTGAGACTCAAATAAAATGTAACAGTAGTAGCCTGCCTTCAGCCTGCCTCCTCCCAATCCCACAATCCCCTGCTGCACAGGTGATGTCAATAAGGAAAGGAACATCCCAGTGCAATGCATTGTGGGTTATGTAGTTCCTGCATGCTGTCTGTAAGCTGTGGGGAAGTTGTTACAATTTGTAACATCAGTGTTTTAGTCCCTCCTCCCCTGCCAGGATTTCCAGTGATGCAGAAAGAGAAGAACTGTTTTGAAGATGTTTTTTAGCATCTAAAATTATGTTTATTTATATTGGAACAGATTACAGGGATAGGGATATTAGGAGTTTCTGCGTTGTGTGGGGCTCTTTAACAGATTTTGGTCGAAGTTCCCCTTTAATGTTCCCCTTCCTCCCAGTTACCACATTAGGTAAGCTCTGAGTGGGCAATTCTTCTGATACTGGCAAATATGTTGGTGCCAAGTATATTGACTTTAATGGTTCTGCACCGGTTCTCACATGTTTGAGCCTATTTATGCCAAGTCTGTGGTTACCAAGCATCAAAAAGTTACCCACTGAAAATATGTTTTGTTGAAGGTTCCCCTTCTTGCTAAATGTCTGTATATTGTGTTACGGATATTCTAATGCAGCTTAACGTAGAACTAAAGCCTAACTAAAGAATTAGGCTAGAACATTAAATAAACCCAATAGGGCTGTTCTGCCCCAATAAGGGGTAATTATATCTTAGTTGGGATCAAGTACAGGTACTGTTTTATTATTACAGAGAAAAGGGAATCATTTAACCATGAAATAAACCCAATAGGGCTGTTCTGCCCCCAATAAGGGGTAATTATATCTTAGTTGGGATCAAGTACAGGTACTGTTTTATTATTACAGAGAAAAGGGAATCATTTAACCATTAAATAAACCCAATAGGGCTGTTCTGCCCCAATAAGGGGTAATTATATCTTAGTTGGGATCAAGTACAGGTACTGTTTTATTATTACAGAGAAAAGGGAATCATTTAACCATGAAATAAACCCAATAGGGCTGTTCTGCCCCCAATAAGGGGTAATTATATCTTAGTTGGGATCAAGTACAGGTACTGTTTTATTATTACAGAGAAAAGGGAATCATTTAACCATTAAATAAACCCAATAGGGCTGTTCTGCCCCCAATAAGGGGTAATTATATCTTAGTTGGGATCAAGTACAGGTACTGTTTTATTATTACAGAGAAAAGGGAATCATTTAACCATGAAATAAACCCAATAGGGCTGTTCTGCCCCCAATAAGGGGTAATTATATATTAGTTGGGATCAAGTACAGGTACTGTTTTATTATTACAGAGAAAAGGGAATCATTTAACCATTAAATAAACCCAATAGGGCTTTTCTGCCCCCAATAAGGGGTAATTATATCTTAGTTGGGATCACGTACAGGTACTGTTTTATTATTACAGAGAAAAGGGAATCATTTAACCATTAAATAAACCCAATAGGGCTGTTCTGCCCCCAATAAGGGGTAATTATATCTTAGTTGGGATCAAGTACAGGTACTGTTTTATTATTACAGAGAAAAGGGAATCATTTAACCATTAAATAAACCCAATAGGGCTGTTCTGCCCCAATAAGGGGTAATTATATCTTAGTTGGGATCAAGTACAGGTACTGTTTTATTATTACAGAGAAAAGGGAATCATTTAACCATGAAATAAACCCAATAGGGCTGTTCTGCCCCCAATAAGGGGTAATTATATCTTAGTTGGGATCAAGTACAGGTACTGTTTTATTATTACAGAGAAAAGGGAATCATTTAACCATTAAATAAACCCAATAGGGCTGTTCTGCCCCCAATAAGGGGTAATTATATCTTAGTTGGGATCAAGTACAGGTACTGTTTTATTGAGTCTCAGTGGTTAAAGCCTGACAAAAAGTGTCATTATCCAGACTGGTTAAAACCATGTATCCTTTTAATGAGGAAGTCGTTAAGCTATAGAGCAAAGTTCCTTAAGTGCTATCAAATTGTCTAAAAATGCTAATATCCATCTAGCAGATTGCAGTTCCTTTATGGTATAGAGAGGAATATCACATTGAATTGTGAAGTTTTGCCTTAGTGTTTGAGTCCCTCAGGGACTTTGCATCAATTTGTGCAACAAAATCGTATTTGTCGCAACGAGTAGGAGAGTTTCGGATCCATTCAAGCTTCGGTATGGTGACTTTCCTTGGGCCAGGTTGGAGGCTTCCAAAAACATGCACAGAAGCTTCAAAGTCAGAAAGGTTTTCCCGCCATTTACGATAGTTCGGATATGAAAATTTCCTGAATTTCGGATCGCCAATACGATATTATCGCGACTACATTTTTGATCATCAGAACGTATCTAATCCGAATTTTACCCATTTCGGGATTCGAACTCGTACTTTTATGAGTCTGCCCCTTAATGTCATGTAGGCATTAGATATTTTGAGACAATTTGCAATTGGTCTTCATGTCTTATTGTCCGTTATTTAGCTTTCCATTTGGTATTTTAGCAGCTATCTGGTTGCTAGGGGCTTATTTACCCGTTACATCCTCAAGCACAAGGGAGCTCCTTGCTCCTCCCTATAGCTGCGATTGGCAGGAACCTTTTGTTCCGAATTGCGCACTGTTATTCCTATTGGCGCAGGTGAATTGTGGGGCTACTTTCTGGTCTAGAGGTGGTTCTCTTTGCGCCCTGGATCAATGGCGGCAGTTCATTTGCGCCATTGTGGGAAAAGAAACATGGCGACTGTGCAAGAAATGGCAATTTTGGACATAAACAAGCCCTATGGTCTTCTGTGCAATCACTTTAAAGAAAATAAATAGGATTATTATTATTATTGCATACATTTTCCATAGATCTATAGAACTGTCTGTAGAGGTAACCTGAGAGCTTGTATAACCTCTTCGTTATCTCGGTTTTCCGTCGCTAATTACTGCTATTTCTAAAGTGCAATTTCAGTTGGAATCTGGTTTGCAAACGCCACGGTGGGTAATATTGTCTGAGATATTAATCTGAAGCATTTACTAAATATCATTAATGGATAAAATAAAGCCATTAGAGCGCCCTGTCCTCATTTGCCGCTGCCATAGCCGGTTTTTACCTTTCCGTGCCAGGTAGCCCCAGAGTCAATCCCAGGCACAACGGGGTTAATGGCTTCTCATTGTATTTACTGGAACAATGTCGATTGGAGATGCTTGGAAGTAATTCACATTTGACTCTTTTTCATTTATGACATTGATATCTTGGCTTAAACCGGGAAACTGAAGTTTTTATAAACAAACTAGACAAGTATTGTATTTTAGGTCACTTTTGCCGTTTTCAATTAGAAAAAAAAAAAACGATTGGTTTACGGCAAGGTTTGATTTTTGTTCCGTACCGCACTTGGCCTTGGGAATCAAGTTTATTTCTGACAAAGGTGTAATGGTCAAACCGTGGTCAAACGTAATGTTGTGTTTGTGTAGATGGGCTTCCTTTTAGGTCGGTTCATAGCCGGTATAGACAGGGGGTTGTTAACTGCTTGACTCCCAAAGTAGATTTCCAAGATAAAATGTGATACGGGTATAAACATAGGCGATTTTTGTGTTTGTGATGGCTAATTAGGACATTTTCTACACACTTCTTTATAGTATCCCTGGCCCTGTTGCACTTTTACTACCCCATGGGAGCATAAATGGCAATATTAACCTCGTCGATCACCTTGTGCGATAAATATAGTGCAAAATTCATGTATAATAACCTAGAACAAACGGCAGGATAAATACAGAGCCAATTCCATGTATAATACCCCAGAACCCACAGCGGGATAAATACAGTGCCAATTCCATGTATAATACCCCAGAACCCACAGCAGGATAAATACAGCGCCAATTCCATGTATAATACCCCAGAACCCACAGCAGGATAAATACAGCGCCAATTCCATGTATAATACCCCAGAACCCACAGCAGGATAAATACAGCGCCAATTCCATGTATAATACCCCAGAACCCACAGCAGGATAAATACAGTGCCAATTCCATGTATAATACCCCAGAACCCACAGCAGGATAAATACAGTGCCAATTCCATGTATAATACCCCAGAACCCACAGCAGAATAAATACAGTGCCAATTCCATGTATAATACCCCAGAACACACGGCAGGATAAATACAGTGCCAATTCCATGTATAATACCCCAGAACCCACAGCAGGATAAATACAGTGCCAATTCCATGTATAATACCCCAGAACCCACAGCAGAATAAATACAGTGCCAATTCCATGTATAATACCCCAGAACCCACAGCAGGATAAATACAGTGCCAATTCCATGTATAATACCCCAGAACCCACAGCGGGATAAATACAGTGCCAATTCCATGTATAATATCCCAGAACCCACAGCGGGATAAATACAGTGCCAATTCCATGTATAATACCCCAGAACCCACAGCGGGATAAATACAGTGCCAATTCCATGTATAATACCCCAGAACCCACAGCGGGATAAATACAGTGCCAATTCCATGTATAATACCCCAGAACCCACAGCGGGATAAATACAGTGCCAATTCCATGTATAATACCCCAGAACCCACAGCAGGATAAATACAGTGCCAATTCCATGTATAATACCCCAGAACCCACAGCAGGATAAATACAGTGCCAATTCCATGTATAATACCCCAGAACCCACAGCAGGATAAATACAGTGCCCAATTCCATGTATAATACCCAGAACCCACAGCAGGATAAATACAGTGCCAATTCCATGTATAATACCCCAGAACCCACAGCAGGATAAATACAGTGCCAATTCCATGTATAATACCCCAGAACCCACAGCAGGATAAATACAGTGCCAATTCCATGTATAATACCCCAGAACCCACAGCAGGATAAATACAGCGCCAATTCCATGTATAATACCCCAGAACCCACAGCAGGATAAATACAGTGCCAATTCCATGTAAAATACCTGTGTTGTAATCAATTTATTCCTTTTATTTTACAGTACTCGTTTATCCAAGCTTCCAGGATGGGTAACAAAAGACGGGAATAACCAGTTTGAAAAGGTAGGTTTATTATATAGCCAGAACGGTAAAAAAAAACAAAAAACACTTTCTTCTTTTTGAAACCCATTGTGCGCTGAAGCTTTGTGGCAGCACTGTATCAATAGTGATCGTTTAGCAGTTGTCTGCTGTAAGTTGCAAAGTCTACACTTTAATGTAACACTGACACGGGAAACATGTTTGTTACAAACCCATCAGTTAATAGAGCTTCTCCAGCAGAATCCTGCATTGTAATCTGTTTTTCCCATGGGGCTAGCCATATTCTTCATTTCCCAGGGTGCCACAGCCATGTGACCTGTGCTCTGATAAACTTCACTCACACTTTACTGCTGCGCTGCAAGTTGGAGTGATATCCCCCCCTCCCCCCCCAGCAGCCGATCAGCAGAACAATGGGAAGGGAGCAAGATAGCAGCTCCCAGTAGGTATCAGAATAGCACTCAATAGTAAGAAATCCAAGTCCGGCTTGGGACTCCTCCAGTTACATGGGAGTAGGAGAAACAATAGGTTAGCTGAAAGCAGTTCTAATGTGTAGCGCTGGCTGAAAACTCAGACTCAGGCACACTTTACTGCTGCGCTGCAAGTTGGAGTGATATCCCCCCCCCTCACCCCCAGCAGCCGATCAGCAGAACAATGGGAAGGGAGCAAGATAGCAGCTCCCAGTAGGTATCAGAATAGCACTCAATAGTAAGAAATCCAAGTCCGGCTTGGGACTCCTCCAGTTACATGGGAGTAGGAGAAACAATAGGTTAGCTGAAAGCAGTTCTAATGAGTAGCGCTGGCTGAA
The DNA here is from genome assembly GCF_000004195.4 of Xenopus tropicalis. Classification (NCBI taxonomy): domain Eukaryota; kingdom Metazoa; phylum Chordata; class Amphibia; order Anura; family Pipidae; genus Xenopus; species Xenopus tropicalis. The sequence goes on from NC_030681.2 coordinate 151,899,606, forward strand.
AGCTCAGACTCAGGCACAAGGCACTGAGATGGCGCCTACACACCAATATTACAGCTACAAATACATTTGTTGGTACAAGAATAAAAGGTTAAATGGCAGAGGGAATTATTTGCTGTGTAACAGTGTCATTTGGACATATTTATGGCGTTTAAAGGAACAGTTCGGTGTAAAAATGAAACTGCCCATTATTTTGGACATCTGCCCACTCCAGCCTTACACAATATTCCCCTATCTATGGCCACACACATATAGTCATTGTTCTGTACCCAACAAAACATTGTAAGACTGCTGCCTTCGCTATGATTGGTTCCTGAATACATCAGTCTTTGGATTGGCCACGGACAGCAGTCACATTATTGATTGGTTCGTCATCTTCTGGAAAGAATGTTCTACTGTTATTGCTAAATTGCCCCAACATTTACACAGGTCAGACCTTAGAAGCAGTCGATATCCACGACATGATAATATCCGTCCCCGACGTTTGTTCAACACACAGATTATTGTACAAAATCTTGTATCTGAACAACTTGGGGGTTATTTATCAACATTTATATTTTTTTTATGCAATTTAAATCGTCAATTTGGTTTAAAAAAACACAATTTTTTGTTATTTATTAAGCAAAAAGTTTCTAGTTTAAAAAAAATACAAAAAGTTCACAAACATAATTTTGATAAATATGTACATACGGGGCCACATTTACTACAAACGGCAGCTCAGGCGCTTACCCAAGTACAGAGCTGGGATACAGAACTCATCGAAATTCAGGCTTTAAAGCAGGTCCCGCCCCCAATTTTTATCAATTGACACACAGCACTTACTAAAAACTGCTAACCATGCTCAGTCCCCGATGCCCTTTCTAGTAGTTTTCATTAAAAGGTTGATGAAAATGATTAGAACATTTATTACTTTTAATTAACATTTTTCACGCCAACCTTCTTCCGAAATGTATTGAAATTGAAAAAAATTGTCTAGTAGTTTTTCACCTTATTGGGGGCAGAACAGCCCTATTGGGTTTATTTCATGGTTAAATGATTCCCTTTTCTCTGTAATAATAAAACAGTACCTGTACTTGATCCCAACTAAGATATAATTACCCCTTATTGGGGGCAGAACAGCCCTATTGGGTTTATTTCATGGTTAAATGATTCCCTTTTCTCTGTAATAATAAAACAGTACCTGTACTTGATCCCAACTAAGATATAATTACCCCTTATTGGGGCAGAACAGCCCTATTGGGTTTATTTAATGGTTAAATGATTCCCTTTTCTCTGTAATAATAAAACAGTACCTGTACTTGATCCCAACTAAGATATAATTACCCCTTATTGGGGGCAGAACAGCCCTATTGGGTTTATTTAATGGTTAAATGATTCCCTTTTCTCTGTAATAATAAAACAGTACCTGTACTTGATCCCAACTAAGATATAATTAATCTTTATTGGAGGCAGAACAATCCTACTGGGTTTGATTAATGGTTTATTGATTCTTTAGTAGACTTAAGGTAGGAGATCCAAATTCCAGAAAGACCCCTTATCTGGAATACCTCGGGTCCCGAGCATTCTGGATAATGGGTCCTATAACTGTAGTAAGAGGTCAGCAGGTTGGACCTGACTTAGATAAAGAGCCCCCAAGGCAGGGCCCACACTGGCATTGATAATCTCCCCCCTTTTCCCTCTCAACCAATCTCTCAGTTGAGCCCTTGGGGCACTTGTCTATTTCAAAAATTCACATATATGTTTGGCAAACTGGCACCTTTAGCTCGTAAAAAAGCTTAGCTACTTAAATGGGAAAATCCAGGTGCTCCACCCCCAAACCCCCAGCCTCAGGGACAAACTGTTAGACATCAAAACAAAAACCAAACTGGGGAAGGGCACTCCAGTAATCCAAAAACAGGCCATTCCAATAATTAAAGAGAAAAACTTTATTATATACTCATCTCAGAGCAGCCCGACGCGTTTCGTGTCTATCTGGCACTTAATCATAGCACTTGTCTGTCTCCCCAGGAGCTGAAGGAATGCTCTGGCCGTGTGTTTGTGGATTCCGTTCCAGAGTTCTGCCTGCCTGAGGTAAGTGAATGGCCCGTTACTTAATGGTTGGTAGCTGGGACCCTTCGGAACAAGATTTATTGGGGTGACTGTATGATATAAACGTTCCCCAAACCCCCAGTCCTTGGCAGTGGGCACAGTCCCATGACACTTGCCTTATCCTTGCCCAGTAATGCAAAGCTTGCCCTAGAGATGCCAGCTGAGCCAAATCCGCCATACCCAATCAAGCCTGGTCCCTTTTGGACATGCCATTTTATGACCCAACCATTCCCTTGGCTCCACCCACCGCATCTAGGTTTTAAATACGGTTGATGCCTGAAAAATCTGGAACAGATGACAGGTCTGATGGGCACGTATCTACGTTCTCGTCCATTGGGGCATTTTATTGAGCGAAGAGCCTCTTCTTCCAAAAACATACTTTTTAACAGATTACTGTGCTGACCAGAGCCACGCACCCTACAAGCTGGGACCATGTTGGTTTCTAGCTCATTTGCCCCATAAAGGGGATCAGTGCCAGGGAGTAAGGAAGTGAAGTGGGCAAACATGGCTGCCGTAAACAGGGGCCATTTTAAAGAGCAAGGGGTCACCAAGATGGAGTGACTGCCACCCTGAGACTGCCATCTGTACACATGAGTGGCTTTGGAGGCTTTAGATATAAATTTGACATTTCTTTTTCTCTCCATTTATCCGAGTGAGTCAACATTGTACTCACAGCGCAGGGAATCGTCATTGCTCATCACTTGGTATCCTTGCCCGCCCCCCCCCCCCGAACAGAATGATGGATTTGGGGTGGGGGGGGTAGCTGTAACCCATTAGCTTCCAGGACTGGCGCTCTGAGCTCAGTAGGATGGAGTCGGCCCGCGTGGAGATGCCAGACACCGGCCAGGCCCCGGGCTGCAGACGTGGTTAATATTCTCCTGTTCTCCCTTTTCAGACAGAGTTGATAGATCTGTCTACTGTAGATGTGATTCTCATCTCTAACTATCACTGTATGATGGCGCTGCCATACATCACCGAGCGCACCGGCTTCACTGGCACTGTGTACGCCACCGAGCCGACGGTTCAGATTGGCAGGTAAAATGGGATGTGAAGGATCTTTTCCTCTCTTCATTATAGAATGAAATGACTGTCTGATACACCCAGCCGCATCAGTAGAGGCACCCTAGCCGTGCCATAGGCATCATGGCTGTAGAGCAGAAGGTTTGATACCTTTGTGGCCTTCATGCCTTTTCTTACTGATTTGGGCAACCTATTGTCCCCAGATCTGACCATTAAAAGCATGTGGGCTGACACTTTGTCAGTCTGGATTGGCCAGCCCCACAGTTTGGGAGCCACCGTGTTATGGTTTCAGCAATAGAACCTAGGCTTGTCCTGACTTTTTCGGCAGAGATAGCTACTGCAGAGACTAGATTGTACAGGAGAGATAGCTAGTGTAGAGACTACATTGTACAGGAGCGATAGCTAGTGCAGAGGCTATATTGTACAGGAGAGATAGCTAGTGCAGAGACTACATTGTACAGGAGCGATAGCTAGTGCAGAGACTACATTGTACAGGAGCGATAGCTAGTGCAGAGACTACATTGTACAGGAGCGATAGCTAGTGCAGAGACTACATTGTACAGGAGCGATAGCTACTGCAGAGACTAGATTGTACAGGAGAGATAGCTAGTGCAGCGACTACATTGTACAGGAGCGATAGCTAGTGTAGAGACTACATTGTACAGGAGCGATAGCTAGTGCAGAGGCTACATTGTACAGGAGAGATAGCTGGTGCAGAGACTCCATTGTACAGGAGCGATAGCTAGTGCAGAGACTCCATTGTACAGGAGCGATAGCTAGTGCAGAGACTACATTGTACAGGAGAGATAGCTAGTGCAGAGGCTACATTGTACAGGAGAGATAGCTAGTGCAGAGGCTACATTGTACAGGAGAGATAGCTAGTGCAGAGGCTACATTGTACAGGAGAGATAGCTAGTGCAGAGGCTACATTATACAGGAGAGATAGCTAGTGCAGAGGCTACATTATACAGGAGAGATAGCTAGTGCAGAGGCTACATTGTACAGCAGAGATAGCTAGTGCAGAGGCTACATTGTACAGGCGAGATAGCTAGTGCAGAGACTCCATTGTACAGGAGAGATAGCTAGTGAAGAGACCCATTGTACAGGAGAGACAGCTAGTGCAGAGACTACATTGTACAGGAGCGATAGCTGGTGTAGAGACTACATTGTACAGGAGCGATAGCTAGTGCAGAGGCTACATTGTACAGGAGAGATAGCTAGTGCAGAGACTACATTGTACAGCAGAGATAGCTAGTGCAGAGGCTACATTGTACAGGCGAGATAGCTAGTGCAGAGACTCCATTGTACAGGAGAGATAGCTAGTGAAGAGACCCATTGTACAGGAGAGACAGCTAGTGCAGAGACTACATTGTACAGGAGCGATAGCTGGTGTAGAGACTACATTGTACAGGAGCGATAGCTAGTGCAGAGGCTACATTGTACAGGAGAGATAGCTAGTGCAGAGACTACATTGTACAGGAGCGATAGCTAGTGCAGAGGCTACATTGTACAGGCGAGATAGCTAGTGCAGAGACTCCATTGTACAGCAGAGATAGCTAGTGCAGAGGCTACATTGTACAGCAGAGATAGCTAGTGCAGAGGCTACATTGTACAGCAGAGATAGCTAGTGCAGAGGCTACATTGTACAGGCGAGATAGCTAGTGCAGAGACTCCATTGTACAGGAGAGATAGCTAGTGAAGAGACCCATTGTACAGGAGAGACAGCTAGTGCAGAGACTACATTGTACAGGAGCGATAGCTGGTGTAGAGACTACATTGTACAGGAGCGATAGCTAGTGCAGAGGCTACATTGTACAGGAGAGATAGCTAGTGCAGAGACTACATTGTACAGGAGCGATAGCTAGTGCAGAGACTACATTGTACAGGAGCGATAGCTAGTGCAGAGACTACATTGTACAGGAGCGATAGCTAGTGCAGAGACTACATTGTACAGGAGCGATAGCTAGTGCAGAGACTACATTGTACAGGAGCGATAGCTACTGCAGAGACTAGATTGTACAGGAGAGATAGCTAGTGCAGAGACTACATTGTACAGGAGCGATAGCTAGTGTAGAGACTACATTGTACAGGAGCGATAGCTAGTGCAGAGGCTACATTGTACAGGAGAGATAGCTGGTGCAGAGACTCCATTGTACAGGAGCGATAGCTAGTGCAGAGACTCCATTGTACAGGAGCGATAGCTAGTGCAGAGACTACATTGTACAGGAGCGATAGCTAGTGCAGAGACCCATTGTACAGGAGAGATAGCTAGTGCAGAGACCCATTGTACAGGAGCGATAGCTAGTGCAGAGACCCATTGTACAGGAGAGATAGCTTGTGCAGAGACCCATTGTACAGGAGAGATAGCGTGGGTTCATGTGCCACGGAAAATATATGTTTTCATGCATTTTTTTCAATTTTTTTCCCCGTTCTAACAGTAAAACTGATATTTCTGCAGGCTTTTGATGGAAGAACTAGTGAATTTCATTGAACGGGTACCCAAGGCTCAGTCTGCCACCTTGTGGAAGCACAAGGATGTACAAAGGTATTCCCTATTCCTTCTTATGAAGATGTATTGTTATTATTCCTTATGTATTCCAAAGCACCGTGATTATACATCATTCCCATCAGCCCCTGCCCCAGTGAGCTTACAATCTAAGGTCCCTATCACATTCCCATCAGTCCCTGCCCTAGTGGAGCTTACAATCTAAGGTCCCTATCACATTCCCATCAGTCCCTGCCCCAGTGAGCTTACAATCTAAGGTCCCTATCACATTCCCATCAGTCCCTGCCCCAGTGAGCTTACAATCTAAGGTCCCTATCCCATTCCCATCAGTCCCTGCCCCAGTGGAGCTTATAATCTAAGGTCCCTATCACACTCCCATCAGTCCCTGCCCCAGTGGAGCTTACAATCTAAGGTCCCTATCCCATTCCCATCAGTCCCTGCCCCAGTGAGCTTACAATCTAAGGTCCCTATCACATTCCCATCAGTCCCTGCCCCAGTGAGCTTACAATCTAAGGTCCCTATCACATTCCCATCAGTCCCTGCCCCAGTGAGCTTACAATCTAAGGTCCCTATCACATTCCCATCAGTCCCTGCCCCAATGAGTTTACAATCTAAGGTCCCTATCACATTCCCATCAGTCCCTGCCCCAATGAGTTTACAATCTAAGGTCCCTATCACATTCCCATCAGTCCCTGCCCCAATGAGCTTACAATCTAAGGTCCCTATCACAGCCCCTCTGGCATTTGCCAGAACCCACAGATTGCCAGTCCGGGCCTGAGAAGAGATCCTATTGCTAATGGGAAGAGCACAAACCGCAACCAAAGCCTCAGCTCATTGGCACGAGGCAGAAGAGAATTGAGGCTAAGTATATTTTATATATATATATATATATGCAGGCATTTTCGGTAGTATTTATCCAGGGTTTATGCTGCTGATCAGTAGATTGTACAAGGAGCCAGTGGGAGAGATGAGAGCAGGCAGTAACACTGCTGCTGTACAAGGGCGAGGCATCTAATGGCCCCGGAATTAATGCATCACAAGGCAATTTATCTCTGCATTGCTTGGCAGAGGTTTGTGGCTACAGTATTTAGCGCTACGACCCGTCACTCATGCCCGGCTCAGACAGACAAATCGATTGGCTGTTTAAGAGAGGACGTGTCGGTAATAGAAAGAGCAGTGCCCTCTTAACCCCGTAGGTACTTTTGGGAAATGTGCAGGGATTTTAACCCCTGGTGGGGATGCTGGGAGTTCCAGTCACCAGTATATCAGTGGCCCATAGTATAGAATGAGGCCTGGCAGCAGGTTGGCTCACTGTCCCCTTGGGCTGTTGCAGGCTGCTGCCCGTACCGCTAAAGGATGCCGTGGAGGTTTTCACCTGGAGGAAATGCTACACCATGCAGGAGGTGAATGCAGCTCTGAGCAAGATCCAGCTCGTTGGATACTCCCAGAAAATAGTAAGTGCTGCCATTTAGGCACAACTGTCAGCTCCTGGGCCTAGTGACCCCCAACACAACTTACGTTTGATACGTTTATTAAAGGGGCAGGTCACCTTTAAGTTAATATATTATAGAATGGCCAATTCTAAGCAACTTTTTAATTCGTCTTCACTTTTTGTTATAGTTTTTTTGTTTGCTTTCCTCTTCTACATCTTTTCAGCTTTCAAATGGGGGCCAAAATCCATCTTGCCCTGTGAGGCTCCAGTTTTATTGTTATTTGTACTTTTTATTACTTATTTCCCTCACGTCCCTTGGCAGCACTTACTTAGAGAGACGTCATACCTAGGGTAGGAAAAACACCGCCTTCTCCAATAATTAATTCCGCCCCCTTTACCCATAAAACCCCTCTTCCCTCCACCAGCCTTCAGTGTTTTTTTCCTACCGGATGGATTACACCGTTTACTTGCCTGGGCGCCTGTCAGACGGCCGTGCCCCCAGATGCTGCGTAAGTCCAGGGCGTCATTCAGACGAGTGTGCCCCCTGTGATGTGGTTTTTTTGTGGGAACCCTTACGCTGAGGCCCAGGAGGGCTTGTTATGGGTTGCCAATCGGTGATTGTGCTTCCCTTAAGCGAGTACAAGTGTTTTATGAGTTACCGCAGGTTGGGAGCGCAGATGGAACGCATGGGGCACTTGCGGTGACGTCACTAACTCGCGCCGCGCTGCGTAGGTGAAACGCAGACGCGAGGCAGATGGAACGCATAGGGAGCAGGTCACTTCCGGAGGGCTGGTTTTTAAACTGGCGGTTATAGTAACATAGTAACATAGTAAGTTGGGTTGAAAAAAGACATACGTCCATCAAGTTCAATCATAATGCCTATACCTAACCTGCCTAACTACAAGTTGATCCAGAGGAAGGCAAAAAACCCCATCTGAAGCCTCTCTAATTTGCCTCAGAGGGGAAAAAATTCCTTCCTGACTCCAAGATGGCAATCGGACCAGTCCCTGTATCAACTTGTACTAAGAGCTATCTCCCATAACCGTGTATTCCCTCACTTGCTAAGAATCCATCCAGCCCCTTCTTAAAGCTATATAATGTATCAGCCAGTACGACTGATTCGGGGAGGGAATTCCACAACTTCACAGCTCTCACTGTAAAAAATCCTTTCCGAATATTTAAATGGAACCTCCCTTCTTCTAAACGGAGTGGGTGCCCTCGTGTCCGTTGGAAGGACCTACTGGTAAATAAAACATTAGAGAGGTTATTATATGATCCCCTTATATATTTATACATAGTTATCATGTCACCTCTTAAGCGCCTCTTCTCCAGTGTAAACAGACCCAACTTGGCCAGTCTTTCTTCATAACCGAGACTTTCCATACCCTTTACCAGCTTAGTTGCCCTTCTCTGGACCCTCTCTAGCTCAATAATGTCCCGTTTGAGCACTGGAGACCAAAACTGAACAGCATATTCTAGATGGGGCCTTACCAGTGCTCTGTAAAGGGGAAGAATAACCCCCTCCTCCCGTGAATCTATACCCCTTTTAATACAGCTCAGAACCTTGTTTGCCCTTGCAGCTGCTGCCTGGCATTGCTTGCTACAGCCAAGTTTATTATCTACAAGGACTCCAAGATCCTTCTCCATTATGGATTTGCCTAGTGCAGTCCCATTAAGGTTATACGGGGCTTGCATATTTTTACATCCCAGGTGCATGACCTTACATTTATCCACATTAAATCTCATCTGCCACTTAGCTGCCCAGATTGCCAGTTGGTCAAGATCCTGCTGCAGGGATGTCACATCCTGGATAGAATTGACTGGTCTGCAGAGTTTTGTGTCATCTGCAAACACTGATACATTACTCATAATACCCTCCCCTAAGTCATTTATGAACAAATTAAACAAAAGTGGACCCAGTACAGAACCCTGAGGGACCCCACTGAGAACCTTACTCCAAGTAGAGAATGTGCCATTAACAACCCCCCTCTGTACCCGATCCTGTAGCCAGTTTTCTATCCATGTGCAAACGACTTCACTAAGACCAATAGACCTTAGCTTAGAAAGCAGTCGTTTGTGGGGAACGGTATCAAATGCTTTGGCAAAATCCAAATAGATTATATCTACTGCATCCCCACTGTCCAGCTTCTTACTTACCTCATCATAAAAAGCAATTAAATTGGTCTGACATGACCTGTCCTTCATAAAGCCATGCTGATTACTGCTCATAATGCCATTCTCCACTACATAATTTTGAATGTGATCCCTTAACAAGCCTTCAAATAACTTGCCCACCACGGATGTCAAACTTACAGGCCTATAATTGCCAGGCTGAGATCTTATTCCCTTTTTAAATATGGGAGTGACATTCGCCCTCTTCCAATCACTAGGTACCATACCTGATGAAAGAGAGTCTGAGAATATCAGAAACAAGGGCCACTGCAATTCTGCCCCTAGCTCTCTCAGTACCCGAGGGTGTATTCCATCTGGCCCAGGTGCCTTGTTTACATTTATCGTGTGTAACCCTTTAAGCACCATATCCTGTGCCAACCACTGTGTAGTTGGAGCTGAGGCAACAGTGAAGCTATTGGGTGAGACTTGGCCCACTGGCTCCTCTACTGTATACACAGAAGAAAAGAACTGGTTAAGCACATCTGCCTTTTCTGTATCCGCTGTAACCATATTGTTATTATAACTCAATGGGGCCACACCCTCAACCTGCATCTTTTTACTATTAATATACTTAAAAAACTTTTTGGGGTTAGTCTTGGCCTCGGCCGCGATGCGCTCCTCATTTTCTATCTTTGCCTTCCGGATTGCTGTTTTACAACACTTGTTATAGTGTTTATATTCATTAAACGCAGCTACTGTCCCCTCTGACTTATATTTCTTAAAAGCTTTCCTTTTTTTCCCTATTAACTTCTTTACCTCAGAGTTAAGCCACATAGGGTGATTCTTAACACTTCTACTTTTTCTTATTAATGGAATGAATTGAGAACAGTAATGATTTAATATCATTTTAAATGACAACCATTTCTGCTCTGTATTTTTATCAGAAAACATAATGCCCCAATCTATGCCCTGAAGCGCTGCCCTTAAGGAGCTAAAATTTGCCTTCCTAAAATTCAGTGTCTTTGTTGCCCCCGTGTAAATTTGTTTCCTGCGTAGCCGCTCCCGGAGTCACTCCTGCTGCCTGTCCACGCGTGCTAAACGATCCATCTCTGCCTGTAAGTACGCATCCTGAATGATGCTCTTTTAAAAAAATATATATTTTTTTTTTATATATCTCTGACACGGGGGCATTATATTTTATGTTGTTTCAGCAATGGCTGACACTGCTCCAGAAAAAGTGGAGAAGGGGAAAAGTAAAGAGAAAGCAAAATGTAAAGAAAGTTTATCTGAGTCTCCTAAAGTGAAAAAGGATTTAAAAAAGCCATCTTTAATCTCATGCCTAGGCTGTGAAGCAAAATTCAGTTCCTTAGAAGGAGATAAGCTATGCTGCGCATGCAAAGAGAAACTCAAAAATCCTATTAACCCCTCAGGTGGTGCTGATGAATTAGTTTCTTGGATGAAGGGGGCTATGCTTCAAGCTTTTGAATCTTTCAGTCAACAGAAATCTAAAGAGTCTTTACAAGCTGAGGGGTCTCTTTATGAAGACTGGTCTTCTGATACTTCCCTAGGGGAGGGAACTTCAAAGTGTAAGATTGAATCTGACTCTGAGGAAGGAGAAATTTCGGATTCAGAGGAATTTTTTCCAGTAGATGATATAGGAGCTCTAATTGCAGCAGTCAGAGATACAATGGGTCTGGAAGAATCCTCTGAACCCCCCAGGAAATCTAGTAAATTGTTTGCAAACATAAGTAAACGCAAAGTATCTTTTCCAGTTGATGAGGCTATTAAAAATAAAATTCAAAATCAATGGGCAGTATTGGATAGAAAATGGGCCTTACAAAAGAAATTTAACTTACTTTTTCCTTTTGATATTGAAGATGCAAAATTTTGGGATGCAGCTCCTAAATTAGACCCTCCAGTGGCTCAAACTGTTAAGAGAACTACCTTACCCTTGGAAGACAGTACCGGCCTCAGGGATCCTATGGACAGGAAAGCAGAAGGAGCTTTAAGAAAGACTTACCTGGCAGCCGCAGCTGGGTTTAAACCAGCAATAGCAGCAGCATCAGTAGCTCGGTCACTTAAGGTCTGGATCTTGCAATTAGAGAAGGCATTGAAAAGAGGTATTGCAAGAGAAAATCTTTTATCAGATCTTCCCATGTTAATGTCGGCCTCAGATTTTTTAACTGAAGCAGCCTTAGCCTCAGTTGATATATTAGCAAAAACAACTTCCTTTGCCACTACTGCAAGAAGAGCTTTATGGCTAAAACCTTGGAGAGCTGATAATGCATCTAAAAATCGCCTTCTTAACTTACCCTTTGAAGGAGAGAAACTTTTTGGTTCAGAACTTGAGATGCTAGTGGAAAAGAAGTCAGATGATAAAGTGAGAAGTCTTCCTCAGGATAGAAGATCTTTTAAACGTCCTTTTTTTCGAGGTTCAAAAACCTCTTATGGATACAGACAAGACTGGAAAACCGGCAAAACATCTAGAGATAGATCTTTTGGACAGTCTAGAGGAAAATCCTCGAGAGGGAGAGGGCGCCCAAATTTTGGGCAAAGGCCCTTTTCAGCATGACTATCTTCCATTAGCAGGAAGACTAAGATGGTTCATTCAGGAATGGGAAAAGATCACTTCAGACAAATGGGTGCTACAATTAATAAGACTAGGCTATGCCATAGAGTTCACATTGCTTCCACCAAGAAGATTCCTAGAAACTCATCTTCCAAAGCAAAGTTTAGCAAAGCTAGCAATGGAAGCTGCTATCCAAGAATTCAAAGATTTAGGGGTATTAGTTCCGGTACCTCAAGAAGAAAAGTTTTCAGGGGTTTATTCCCAGGTTTTTCTTGTCCCAAAACCAGGGAAAAAATTCAGAACCATTCTGGACTTAAGATTTTTAAACCGTTTCATTCAAAAAAAGAAATTCAAGATGGAGTCTATAAGGTCCACACTGCTCACTATTCACAAAAAGGAGGTGATGTGCACCCTGGATCTACAGAATGCATATTTGCATATTCCAATAAGAGAATGTCATCAGAAATTTCTAAGAGTAGCCATAAGAAGACCATCAGGTACAGAACACCTTCAGTTCACAGCATTACCATTCGGAATTTCAAGTGCCCCAAGGGTATTTACCAAGGTCTTCATTGTGGTAGCAGCATACCTAAGGAACCAAGGTATTTCAATCATTCCATATTTAGACGACTGCCTATTAAAAGCAGAATCAGAACAAGTCCTGAAAAAACAATTATCTCAGGTTCTAGATGTATTCCAGTCACTAGGCTGGCTAGTAAACTGGGAAAAGTCCAATTTATATCCTTCAACAGAAGTAAGATTCCTCGGTATGATATGGAATACTGTGAAAGGGAAAATTTTTCTTCCTCAAGAAAAAAGAGAAAAAATCAAGGAAAAGGTTTACGAATTTCAAATAAGAAAAATTTCTTCAATAAAACAAGGTCTGGAAATTCTAGGTCTCTTCTCGGCAGCCTTAGAAGCAGTGCCCTGGGGGCGTGCTCATATGAAGGAACTCCAGAGATATATGAATCTAGTTTGGGATCATCAGAAAAAGTCACTATATCGAAGGATTCTTGTACCCCAAAAGGTAAAAAACTCCCTTTTCTGGTGGCTTCAATCAAGAAACCTTTCAAGAGGCACCCAGATGTTTCCAGATTCCCCCATACTTATCACGACAGATGCAAGTGGAATAGGTTGGGGAGCACATTTAGGAAATATTGTAAAACAAGGTATTTGGGAAAACGAAGAGATCCATCTGGCTTCAAATTCCTTGGAGCTGGAGGCAGTTTGGAAAGCTCTGCTTGCTTTCAAATCCATGATAAAAGGTTGCGAGGTCCTAATTCATACAGACAACGTGACTGTAGCTTGCTACATAAATCACCAAGGAGGTTCAAGAAGCAGAGATCTAGCCGAAAGAATAAAAAAGATCCTATGTTGGGGAGAGAAATATCTAAAAAGTTTGTCAGCACACCATATTGCGGGTCGCAACAATATTCAAGCAGATTTTCTAAGCCGCAGGGCAGTACTTCCAGGAGAATGGAGCCTAGATCAGGAAACCTTTTTACAAATATGCAATCTATGGGGTCCTCCGAATTTAGACCTCATGGCCTCAAAATACAATACAAAGCATCAAAGATTCTTTTCCCTAACGGCTGGACAAGGGGAAGAAGCAGTAGATGCTATGGCTCAACCATGGCAGTTCAGCCGGGCTTATGTGTTTCCACCAATTCCTATGATAGCAAGAATAGTCAAGAAAATCGCTCTTTGCTCTGCAGAAGTAATTCTAATTGCTCCCTCCTGGCCCAGAAGAAATTGGTACTCAAATCTTCTTCAATTATCTGTAAGTCCTCCATGGCGTCTTCCTGTAAAAGAAAATCTTCTCTCTCAAGGTCCAATTCTGCATCCAAATCCAGCAGCCCTAAGTCTCACAGCCTGGAGACTGAAAGGGATGTAATAAAGTCACAAGGAGTTTCTTCTCCAGTTATTAAGATCCTGTTACAAAGCAGGAAACAAGTAACAAACTTAATTTATCAAAGAGTTTGGATCTCTTTTAGGAAATGGTGTGCCAGCAAAAGTTTGTTTCCAGAAACAGCCACAGTATCAATTATTTTGGATTTTTTGTATGATGGCTTCCAGAAAAATCTTGCCCCAGCTACACTTAAAGTCCAGATTGCAGCCCTATCTGCTTTCTTAAACAAAACTTGGGCAGAACATCCTCTTATTAGAAGATTTATTAAGGCCATCCAGAACTTGAAACCAAAAAGGATACCCTAAAATCGAACTGGGATCTGGATATAGTTTTAAAATCCTTGCAACATACTCCCTTCGAACCTTTAGAAGAAGCTTCTATGTTTCACATTTCTATCAAAACAGTATTCTTGGTGGCTATCTGTTCAGCAAGGCGTGTAGGTGAAATTCAAGCCTTATCTTGCAAAGAATCATGTCTTCAGATATTTCCAGATAAAATCGTTCTTAAAGCAGACCCCTTATTTCGACCAAAAGTCTCATCAAATTTTCATAGGAATTTTGAGGTCATTCTTCCAGCCTTTTTTACTAATCCAAAAAATGAGGCAGAACGAAAGTTACACTTGCTGGATGCACACAGATGTGTACTTTTTTATTTGAACAAAGTTCATCCTTTTCGAAGATCACACAACCTATTTGTGTCTTTTTGCGGCCCTAACAAGGGTAAGGCGGCTTCAAAATTTGCCATTTCAAGATGGATAAAGCTGGCAATTTCTACTGCATATTCTTCCGCGGGGAAACCAGTTCCAGCAAATCTCAAAGCACATTCTACAAGAGCAGTGTCAGCTTCGCAGGCAGAGCTTGGAGGCGTTTCAGTGGACCAAATATGCAGAACGGCTTCGTGGGCAAGTTTCAAGACTTTTGCAGACCATTACCGTGTAAATATGAGTACTCCTGGGGAAGTGGCTTTTGCAAATACAGTTCTCCTTTCTGGTTGTAAAGTTTCCCCCCCTTTTGTGACTACTGCTACTCAACTCTCTAAGTAAGTGCTGCCAAGGGACGTGAGGGAAACAAAGAATTTATACTCACGTAAATTCCTTTTCCCTCAGTCCCGAAGGCAGCACTTACTTAGAGAGACGTCATACCTAGGGTAGGAAAAACACCGCCTTCTCCAATAATTAATTCCGCCCCCTTTACCCATAAAACCCCTCTTCCCTCCACCAGCCTTCAGTGATTTCTCAAGCAATACACAAACAACACAATGCTGCAAATATTTTTACTTATGGGAGGGATATTGTGCTGCCTTCGGGACTGAGGGAAAAGGAATTTACGTGAGTATAAATTCTTTGTTTTTGTATTCAGTCCCTCTCCTATTCATATATCAGTCACTCTCTCAAACCACTCCCTGGTTACTAAGGTAAATTAGACCCTAGCAACGAGAGGATAGGGCCTGAATAGAAATATAAGTGTAGGGGTTTGCTAAAATAGGCCCCTCAGGATGTATACCCCTAGGATAGGCCCCGGGTGGGTAATGGTTAAGGTACAATGGGTATAGCCTGGTATATCTATAGTTAATGGGGAGTATCCCCGCAGTTCGGGTTATGGCCACAGGGTG
Organism: Xenopus tropicalis; assembly: GCF_000004195.4. Taxonomy (NCBI): domain Eukaryota; kingdom Metazoa; phylum Chordata; class Amphibia; order Anura; family Pipidae; genus Xenopus; species Xenopus tropicalis. The sequence continues at coordinate 151,914,850 of NC_030681.2, forward strand.
GTGCATAGGCCCATATAAGGGAAACAGCCATGTGCTGGGAGCCATCTTAAGTTGGGAGCCTCTAGAGAGAGGAGCTCCCCTGTGAGTTAGTAGTTTCCCTGTGTTAGGACACTCTAGGAGTGCCATGTAGGGAGTGGTAGGTAAGAATGGGCCGCATTGCCCCTCCAGGAGTGTAGAGGATTAAGATCCTACCAGCATTACATCAGCTGGAAGTTTAGGGCACACAGTGTGTAGGTAAGGGAGAGATAGTCTCCAAGAGAAAGAGGACCCTGCTAAAGAGTAGCCTGGGTGTAGTACCGGGGGTGAGTCTCTGTGGAGGGTCTGCTTGGCGAGAGTACCGGGGAGAGCCCTAAGAGAGGGTCTCTTGGCGTGTAGTACCGGAGGGACCTCCTAGAGGAGATCATTCTGGCGTGAGTACCCTGGGTACCTTCGAGCGAGGGTCTTGTGCATTGATGTAACCTGTGGATGTGCCCTGACTGTCTGATGATACACTCCTGGAGAGGTCTGCCCAATAAAGCTCAATCTGTTCATTTGCAATCTGCTGTATTCCGTGTGTGTGTACCCAGGACCACTACAACTGGTAAGGAGTTACCCCAGGGAGGGGCAAATCAGCCTGCAGCCAGTGGATCCTATTGAGGGGTTAATACACTACATCAGTTCCCAGGGTGGGAGTTGTAGTTCTCCCATAGCAGAGCCCTGGGTGGAGGCACGCCATTATCAAAGAAATCCCTGCTTCCCCCATAGTAAGCGGGGCTCAGGACTCCTGGAAGCGCCAACCAGTGACATATCAGCAGGTAGTGCCACAACTGTTTATAAAGTGGGCTACATAAGTAAAAAAACCATCACAGTAACAAAACTGGAGCCTCACAGAGCAATAGGTTTTTTAGTTGCCGGGGTCAGTGACCCCCATTTGAAAGCTGCTAAGAAGTAGAAGATGGAGGGAACATTTTCAAAAACTATCATTCACATAAAGCTGATGTTTTGAACATTTTCCAGGAACTGTTCGGGGCGGTGCAAGTTACCCCTCTGAGCTCCGGCTACGCCCTCGGCAGCTCCAACTGGGTCATCCAATCACATTATGAGAAGGTCTCCTATGTGTCGGGCTCCTCTCTGCTCACAACCCACCCACAGGTACTGTACTTCCCTGCCCACTCTGCTCTCTATCAACTACAGGAATGGGATCTGTTATCCGGAAACCTGTTATCCAGAAAGTTCCGAATCACGGAAAGGCCATCTCCCATAGACTCCATTATAAGTAAATCTGATATTTAAAACTGATTTCCTTTTTCCTCTGTAATAATAAAACAGTACCTGTACTTGATCCCAACTAAGATATAATTACCCCTTATTGGGGCAGAACAGCCCTATTGGGTTTATTTCATGGTTAAATGATTCCCTTTTCTCTGTAATAATAAAACAGTACCTGTACTTGATCCCAACTAAGATATAATTACCCCTTATTGGGGGCAGAACAGCCCTATTGGGTTTATTTAATGGTTAAATGATTCCCTTTTCTCTGTAATAATAAAACAGTACCTGTACTTGATCCCAACTAAGATATAATTACCCCTTATTGGGGGCAGAACAGCCCTATTGGGTTTATTTAATGGTTAAATGATTCCCTTTTCTCTGTAATAATAAAACAGTACCTGTACTTGATCCCAACTAAGATATAATTACCCCTTATTGGGGGCAGAACAGCCCTATTGGGTTTATTTCATGGTTAAATGATTTTTTAGTAGACTTAAGCTATGGAGATCCAAATTACGGAAAGATCCCTTATCCAGAAAACAGGGCCGGAACTAGGGGTAGGCAGAAGAGGCAGCTGCCTAGGGCGCAACGATTGGGGGGCGCCAGGCAGCAGCCTCTCCTGTCTACCCCTAGTACAGTTTGCGTTGCGGCGCTTCGTATCGTGCCTAGGGCGCCCAGTCGCGTCGGCCCGCCCCTGCCAGAAAACCCCAGGTCCCAGTGATTCTGGATAACAGGTCCCATACCTGTACTACCTAAATTAGGGTAGACTTGCTATGGCACATACCTATGCTCTGTTGTAATGTAGGCTTATTTATTAATTCTGGGCAGAAGTAGCCGTCCATCCCAGGGGAGCAGTTATGGGCCGATAGTCTTGGTTGCCCTGTGTGTGGGGCTGAAACAACATTCTGCCAACTGATATCTGATTGGTTAATCCCTTCTAAAAGTGCATTTACCTCCGAAACTGTACCCCCATGTATAAACCTAACCATGTGACCCATTTCAGCCAATGGATCAAACATCCCTAAAGAACAGCGATGTCCTGATTCTCACAGGGCTCACCCAGATCCCCACAGCCAATCCTGACGGGATGGTGGGAGAATTCTGCAGTAACCTAGGTAAGTGCCTTCTCTCTGGGCTTGTGATTGGTTGTATTGACTCCCATCCCGGGATTCTCACAGGGCTCCTTACTGAGCATGGGGGGAGCTGCAAATCTGAGAGGGTCAACTACAAGCTACAAAAAATAAATAATGAAGACCAATTGAAAAGTTGCTTAGAATTAGCCCTTCTATAACATAGTATAAGTGAATTTAAAGGTGAACCATTCTCAATAAGGATATCTGACTTCCAATGAGTCAGAACCAGCAGTGCAGACTTGATTGGTAATCCTAGTACCTCTTTCCTTCCCATGAACAGCCATGACCATACGCAGTGGCGGCAACGTGTTGGTGCCCTGTTACCCCTCGGGTGTAATATACGACCTGCTGGAGTGCCTGTACCAGTACATCGATTCTGCCGGACTCTCCAGTGTTCCTTTTTACTTCATCTCGCCCGTCGCCAACAGCTCCTTGGAGTTTTCCCAGATCTTCGCAGAGTGGTAGGTTCTAGGTGTCTCTAGGCGGTTCTATCGTTCTACACTTGGGCCTTTATGGAGAAGCAAAGAAACTCATGTCCAAGTTATTCATTTTGAGTGTGCCATTGGGTATCCCAGGCACAATGTGGTACTTTTTATGAAACATATAGAGAATAACAGGGAGACACAGGAGGTTCCTGCTCTAGAGCTTGGAGTATATGGGGGTGGGTAATGTACAGAATTTTGTAGCAGTTTTTACTCCCATTGCAACAAAAGGATAATGTAGTACATAGTTATGAACACTAGGTGGCAGTGGCTGTACATATTCTGAATTTACCTCTTTTATCTCATCTTTTTTTTTTTCTTAGGCTGTGCCATAATAAGCAGAACAAGGTGTACCTCCCGGAGCCCCCCTTTCCGCACGCTGAGGTGGGCAGTTCTCTTCTATTCACCTGTATTTCCTGCCTTGTAAATGCCTGCAGCCAGGGACATGGAACACATGGATTGTACCATTCATAACATGTGTCTGTTATAGGCCACTCCCACAAGAACCTCATGGGTGTGACCGGACATTCACACTCCTACCTTTGCAGCTGTGCCAGTCCTAGCCAGGATAGTCTAAAGCCACAATAGGCAAGGAAGGGCTAGTCAGTCCTGTGATGTTGATTCCAGCATCTGTTCCCCATTGTAAGCAGCAGTCCTGCCCTGCTTTATGGCTGAGATTCTAGCTATCTGTATAACAGAGCATTCTGTCACAGTGGCACAGATCCTATCTGATCCCCCCCATTGTAAGCAGCAGTCCTGCCCTGCTTTATGGCTGAGATTCTAGCTATCTGTATAACAGAGCATTCTGTCACAGTGGCACAGATCCTATCTGATCCCCCCATTGTAAGCAGCAGTCCTGCCCTGCTTTATGGCTGAGATTCTAGCTATCTGTATAACAGAGCATTCTGTCACAGTGGCACAGATCCTATCTGATCCCCCCATTGTAAGCAGCAGTCCTGCCCTGCTTTATGGCTGAGATTCTAGCTATCTGTATAACAGAGCATTCTGTCACAGTGGCACAGATCCTATCTGATCCCCCCCATTGTAAGCAGCAGTCCTGCCCTGCTTTATGGCTGAGATTCTAGCTATCTGTATAACAGAGCATTCTGTCACAGTGGCACAGATCCTATCTGATCCCCCCATTGTAAGCAGCAGTCCTGCCCTGCTTTATGGCTGAGATTCTAGCTATCTGTATAACAGAGCATTCTGTCACAGTGGCACAGATCCTATCTGATCCCCCCATTGTAAGCAGCAGTCCTGCCCTGCTTTATGGCTGAGATTCTAGCTATCTGTATAACAGAGCATTCTGTCACAGTGGCACAGATCCTATCTGATCCCCCCCATTGTAAGCAGCAGTCCTGCCCTGCTTTATGGCTGAGATTCTAGCTATCTGTATAACAGAGCATTCTGTCACAGTGGCACAGATCCTATCTGATCCCCCCCATTGTAAGCAGCAGTCCTGCCCTGCTTTATGGCTGAGATTCTAGCTATCTGTATAACAGAGCATTCTGTCACAGTGGCACAGATCCTATCTGATCCCCCCATTGTAAGCAGCAGTCCTGCCCTGCTTTATGGCTGAGATTCTAGCTATCTGTATAACAGAGCATTCTGTCACAGTGGCACAGATCCTATCTGATCCCCCCCATTGTAAGCAGCAGTCCTGCCCTGCTTTATGGCTGAGATTCTAGCTATCTGTATAACAGAGCATTCTGTCACAGTGGCACAGATCCTATCTGATCCCTCCCATTGTAAGCAGCAGTCCTGCCCTGCTTTATGGCTGAGATTCTAGCTATCTGTATAACAGAGCATTCTGTCACAGTGGCACAGATCCTATCTGATCCCCCCATTGTAAGCAGCAGTCCTGCCCTGCTTTATGGCTGAGATTCTAGCTATCTGTATAACAGAGCATTCTGTCACAGTGGCACAGATCCTATCTGATCCCCCCATTGTAAGCAGCAGTCCTGCCCTGCTTTATGGCTGAGATTAAAGCTCAGGATTTCCCAGCAGCACAGACATTGGTCAGGTTTATGCTCCCAGCACACACAGCTGTTACATGTATGTACAGTACATGCTTAATTGCAGTGACATGTCACGGTGTAAAACAAATGACAGAATGATGTCACAGTACACGTTGGGACAATCTATATTTTCCCAGTCCCCTACATGTAGCGACAGTGATGTAATGGAGCGGCAGATATTCCCTGTGAGACAGATATGTCCGTATGAGACAGTAAGAGACAGCTGGAGGCCTGTGTGACCCAGAATGGTACCGGCCGGACTATTCCTGTCTGCGGAACATATTTCTGTATTACACGAAGCTTCCCTCTGTCTGTGTGCCGACCCCTCGACTGCCATATCTGCCGGCTCCCACCCAAGCCTATAATTAGCCCAGGGCAGAAATAGCAGGCCCAACACAGGAACATAGAGGGACCCTGGAGGCCTGAGAATTCCCACAATCCTTTGCTAGTGTTTTCTTTTATGCATTTAACCCATCGCCTTTGCTTGGGGAAATGAAGCAGAAGCAATAATGTGCCGTATGGATCCCCAAGGTTCCCAGGTAGTCTCTCCCGAGGCAGCCAATTCATTGGACGATCCTGTACGTATCTGCCTGATTGGCCCATGGGCCTAATCGGATGTTTTACCATATGAGGGGCCACCAGTTGTAGCCATAAGGCAAGTGAATGGTTATTTCCTCCTTGGATATCAGTAAGGTTGCCACCTGGCTGGTATTTCATTGGGCTAGCCGGTAAAATACCAGTATCTGCCCCTTGTTTTCTGTCTTTGCCCCTATACTCACCAAATCCCCATTGTTTCTTTACTTAATGACAATGCTCCGCCCCTCAACATCAAGATCCGCCCATGATCATCACAACTCCACCCACTCAACACCATTACCCTGCCCACTTGACATCATGCCCAGCCCCCTTGTATACACGCCCCCAGCCAAGCCTTTATACTTATGTAACAGCGATACCTAGGGTTGCCCCCTTTTAGCATAAGTATAAAGCCTTGGCTGGGGGCGTGTCTACAAGGGGGCTGGGCATGATGGCAAGTGGGCAGGGTAATGGTGTTGAGTGGGTGGAGTTGTGATGATCAGGGGTGGATCTGGGGCTGTTCTGACTCGAGTCCCACCTCAGTGGCCCCCACAAAGCTTTATATTATATATAAATAGATCAATACCAGTCACTGGGCTTATGTAACAGCGATACCTAGGGTTGCCCCCTTTTAGCATAAGCCCAGTGACTGGTACTGATCTATTTATATATAATATAAAGCTTTGTGGGGGCCACTGAGGTGGGACTTGAGTCAGAAGAGCCCGAGATCCGCCCCTGATTATCGTGACCCCACCCACTCAACGCCATTGCCCTTTGTGTTGCAGCTGATCCAGACCAACAAGCTGAAGCACTACCCCAGCATCCACGGAGACTTCAGCAACGACTTCAAGCAGCCGTGCGTGGTCTTCACGGGGCACCCCACCCTGCGCTTCGGGGACGTGGTGCACTTCATGGAGCTGTGGGGCAAGTCCAGCCTCAACACTGTCATCTTCACAGGTAGGAGCTGCTGTATGGCCAGCTAATGTAAACTGCTAATGTATATACCAATAAAGGGTAAGCAAGAATAGTAATATATTTTATTCCCCCCAGAGCCAGATTTCTCCTATCTTGATGCCCTGGCGCCGTATCAGCCTCTTGCCATGAAATGTGTCTATTGCCCCATAGATACGCGGCTCAATTTCATTCAGGTGACCAAACTGCTCAAGGAGGTTCAGGTGAGAATTTCCCAGAATTCCTGGTAACATCACACATCTACAGTAACACCTATAATCTGGATTAGGGAACAGAGGGAGGGGCCGGTGCATATAATCTGGATTAGGGAACAGAGGGACGGGTCAGTGCATATCATTGGATTAGGGAACAGAAGGAAGGGCCAGTGCATATAATCTGGATAAGGGAACAGAGGGAGGGGCCGGTGCATATAATCTGGATTAGGAAACAGAGAGAGGGGTCGGTGCATATACTCTGGATTAGGGAACAGAGGGAGGGGCCGGTGCATATAATCTGGATTAGGGAACAGAGGGAGGGGTCGGTGCATATACTCTGGATTAGGGAACAGAGGGAGGGGTCGGTGCATATACTCTGGATTAGGGAACAGAGGGAGGGGCCGGTGCATATACTCTGGATTAGGGAACAGAAGGAGGGGCCGGTGCATATACTCTGGATTAGGGAACAGAGGGAGGGGTCGGTGCATATACTCTGGATTAGGGAACAGAGGGAGGGGTCGGTGCATATACTCTGGATTAGGGAACAGAGGGAGGGGCCGGTGCATATAATCTGGATTAGGGAACAGAGGGAGGGGTCGGTGCATATACTCTGGATTAGGGAACAGAGGGAGGGGTCGGTGCATATACTCTGGATTAGGGAACAGAGGGAGGGGCCGGTGCATATACTCTGGATTAGGGAACAGAGGGAGGGGCCGGTGCATATACTCTGGATTAGGGAACAGAGGGAGGGGCCGGTGCATATACTCTGGATTAGGGAACAGAGGGAGGGGCCGGTGCATATAATCTGGATTAGGAAACAGAGGGAGGGGCCGGTGCATATACTCTGGATTAGGGAACAGAGGGAGGGGCCGGTGCATATAATCTGGATTAGGGAACAGAGGGAGGGGTCGGTGCATATACTCTGGATTAGGGAACAGAGGGAGGGGTCGGTGCATATACTCTGGATTAGGGAACAGAGGGAGGGGCCGGTGCATATAATCTGGATTAGGGAACAGAGGGAGGGGTCGGTGCATATACTCTGGATTAGGGAACAGAGGGAGGGGCCGGTGCATATACTCTGGATTAGGGAACAGAGGGAGGGGCCGGTGCATATACTCTGGATTAGGGAACAGAGGGAGGGGCCGGTGCATATACTCTGGATTAGGGAACAGAGGGAGGGGCCGGTGCATATACTCTGGATTAGGGAACAGAGGGAGGGGCCGGTGCATATAATCTGGATTAGGGAACAGAGGGAGGGGCCGGTGCATATAATCTGGATTAGAGAACAGAGGGAGGGGCCGGTGCATATCATTGGATTAGGGAACAGAAGGAGGGGCCGGTGCATATACTCTGGATTAGGGAACAGAGGGAGGGGCCGGTGCATATAATCTGGATTAGGGAACAGAGGGAGGGGCCGGTGCATTTAATCTGGATTAGGGAACAGAGGGAGGGGCCGGTGCATATACTCTGGATTTAATCTGGATTAGGGAACAGAGGGAGGGGCCGGTGCATATACTCTGGATTTAATCTGGATTAGGGAACAGAGGGAGCTAAGTAACCCTTTCTTCTCCCCACTTTAGCCGCTCCACGTGGTCTGCCCTGAGCAGTATACCCAGCCTCCAGCCACCCAGGCTCACCGCTCGGACCTTATGATCGACTGCCAGCCCCCGCCAATGTCCTACCGCCGGGCTGAGGTGCTCGCCTTGCCCTTTAAGAGGCGCTATGAGAAGATTGAAATCATGCCAGAGGTGAGGGCCCGGCATACAGAGGGCATCCCCACCCCCCCTACCTCACACATTTTCACTTTTTGGGAACAATCTCGGGCTGACCTACCTCACCTAAGGGGTCTCGGCCTAGACCCACTGGATAAATATAGAGCCTTGAAGGCTTAAGCTTAGGAAGTCTATGGGAAATTCTTCTCTTTCTACTCTACAACTCGCCAGCCCTTGCTGCTGCTGCTGTGATGGTGAGAGTTGTAGTTCAGTAGCAGCTGCATTCTCACAGGAGGAGATATGCTAGCAACAGTAGTTAATAAATAAAATCACATCTTATACTGACGTGCAATAATTTCATTTTCTTTTAACTTATTTTCCCTTGTTCCCCCTATAAAGCTCGCCGAATCGCTGGTCCCCTTTGAAATTAAACCGGGGGTCTCTCTGGCCACGGTTTCTGCCGTGCTGCACACCAAGGATAACAAACACGTCCTGCAGGTGAGATTCCATCATGGCTTCCCTTGGCGGGATCTGGGGCAGGGTTCCTGCAGCTAATAGTGGGCAGCGGTAGTGCCCAAAGGAACCACCAGGTGGCGCTGCTGCTTAATAGGTCAGTTGGGAGACTGTAGCTGGAATGTTTCTGGTGTGACCAGTTAATAACCAGGATTCATGTAATGATAAAGGGGTTTGGGGGGGCTGCGCTGGGGAGTGGCCCTTAATATCGGGGGGTTATACTCCAAGTTTCTTTCTGTGTTACTGTGACCCTCCCTTTCTTGTTTCAGCCTCCTCCAAAGGTTGCAGCGCCCCCTGCCAGCAAGAAAAGGAAACGCCAAGCAGAGGAAAGCCCAGAGACCCAGCCCTTCAAACCGCTGCTTAGTGGCTCCATCCCCGTCGACCAGTTTGTACAGACACTGGAGAAGGTAAATTGGCCACGCCCGTTAGCCTGGATCTGCCTGGGCACATCGGCGCCCAATTGGCCGCTCAGCTGAGGCCTATACAGTGAGTCTCCTCACCCGGCAGCATTATACAAGCAGCTCAGTTGGTATCTTCATAGGGCAAATAGGCTGCTGTTGTGTAAGTGCCCGGGGGGGGGGGGGGGAGTGGTAACTTGGGGGCTGTTCCTGCTGAATTGTGCTTAGTACAGGGGAATCCCTATGTGCCATAGTTTTATGGTATCTCTGTACAGGCTATGAGCAAACCTAGGGGGCTGTTCCTGCTGAATTGTGCTTAGTACAGGGGAATGCCTATGTGCCATAGTTTTATGGTATCTCTCTGTACAGGCTATGGGCAAACGTAGGGGGCTGTTCCTGCTGAATTGTGCTTAGTACAGGGGAATCCCTATGTGCCATAGTTTTATGGTATCTCTCTGTACAGGCTATGAGCAAACTTAGGGGGCTGTTCCTGCTGAATTGTTCTTAGTACAGGGGAATCTCCATGTGCCATAGTTTTATGGTATCTCTCTGTACAGGCTATGAGCAAACTTAGGGGGCTGTTCCTGCTGAATTGTGCTTAGTACAGGGGAATCCCTATGTGCCATAGTTTTGGGGTATCTCTCTGTACAGGCTATGGGCAAACTTAGGGGGCTGTTCCTGCTGAATTGTGCTTAGTACAGGGGAATCCCTATGCTGCCATAGTTTTATGGTATCTCTCTGTACAGGCTATGAGCAAACTTAGGGGGCTGTTCCTGCTGAATTGTGCTTAGTACAGGGGAATCCCTATGTGCCATAGTTTTATGGTATCTCTCTGTACAGGCTATGAGCAAACTTAGGGGGCTGTTCCTGCTGAATTGTTCTTAGTACAGGGGAATCCCCATGTGCCATAGTTTTATGGTATCTCTCTGTACAGGCTATGAGCAAACTTAGGGGGCTGTTCCTGCTGAATTGTGCTTAGTACAGGGGAATCCCTATGTGCCATAGTTTTGGGGTATCTCTCTGTACAGGCAATGAGCAAACTTAGGGGGCTGTTCCTGCTGAATTGTGCTTAGTACAGGGGAATCCCTATGTGCCATAGTTTTATGGTATCTCTCTGTACAGGCTATGGGCAAACTTAGGGGGCTGTTCCTGCTGAATTGTGCTTAGTACAGGGGAATCCCTATGCTGCCATAGTTTTATGGTATCTCTCTGTACAGGCTATGAGCAAACTTAGGGGGCTGTTCCTGCTGAATTGTGCTTAGTACAGGGGAATCCCTATGTGCCATAGTTTTATGGGATCTCTCTGTACAGGCTATGAGCAAACTTAGGGGGCTGTTCTTGCTGAATTGTGCTTAGTACAGGGGAATCCCTATGCTGCCATAGTTTTATGGTATCTCTCTGTACAGGCTATGAGCAAACTTAGGGGGCTGTTCCTGCTGAATTGTGCTTAGTACAGGGGAATCCCTATGTGCCATAGTTTTATGGTATCTCTCTGTACAGGCTATGAGCAAACTTAGGGGGCTGTTCCTGCTGAATTGTGCTTAGTACAGGGGAATCCCTATGTGCCATAGTTTTATGGTATCTCTGTACAGGCTATGAGCAAACTTAGGGGGCTGTTCCTGCTGAATTGTGCTTAGTACAGGGGAATCCCTATGTGCCATAGTTTTATGGTATCTCTCTGTACAGGCTATGAGGAAACTTAGGGGGCTGTTCCTGCTGAATTGTGCTTAGTACAGGGGAATTCCTATGCTGCCATAGTTTTATGGTATCTCTCTGTACAGGCTATGGGCAAACTTAGGGGGCTGTTCCTGCTGAATTGTGCTTAGTACAGGGGAATCCCTATGTGCCATAGTTTTATGGTATCTCTCTGTACAGGCTATGAGCAAACTTAGGGGGCTGTTCCTGCTGAACTGGGGGTGTTCGTCTGTGCTGCCGGGGTCCTTCACTATGGTTGGGGGGCAGGGCCAGTATAGGGGGTGCTTGGTTATACTTTGTGTTTACTTCTCCTTTGATTGTTCCCCAGCACGGATTCAGCGACGTGAAGATCGAGGACACCGCCAAGGGCCACATCGTGCACCTCCAGGAGGCGGAGACTCTTATCCAGTTTGAAGAGGACTCCACCCACATAATCTGCGAGCACGACGAGCGACTCCGAGTCCGACTGCGCGACCTCGTCCTGAAGTTCCTGCAGAAGTTCTAGAGCGGGGTGTGGAAGAGAGGATCATGGGAGGGATTCCAGCCATTGCTTCAGACACAGACTGAGCCCTTCCTGTAGGGGGCGCGTGCCTGGCTCCGCCTCCCACACTGATACTCGATCTTACAGATTGGGCTGATATTGTGTATATTTATCAGGAGTAGCCCCGCCTTCATCATGTCACTTCTTATACTAAGAGGTGAGGAGGAACGGGAGCTGCCATATTGTTCCACTTTTTTATAACTGTCAGCCATGTTTTATGACATGGGGCGTGGGGGTCTCTGGGAAATAAACTCATCTTTTATCCTTTGTCCTAAAGAAAATATTATATGTACCCTTGGTGGGTCTAATCGCCCACTGCCAATTGCCCCCCTGCAGAGGGGGTTCTCCTTTCCTCTCCCACCCCCAATGTATCACTCATTCCCCCTCTCTTGGTAGGGAACCCCATAACCTGACTGCCCTTACAGTAAGGAACCCCTTCCTATGCTGATGGTGAGATCCCCTTTCCTCCCCACCCCCAATGTATCACTCATTCCCCCTCTCTTTTGGTAGGGAATCCCATAACCTGACTGCCCTTACAGTAAGGAACCCCTTCCTATGCTGATGGTGAGATCCCCTTTCCTCCCCACCCCCAATGTATCACTCATTCCCCCTCTCTGGGTAGGGAACCCCATAACCTGACTGCCCTTACAGTAAGGAACCCCTTCCTATGCTGATGGTGAGATCCCTTTCCTCCCCACCCCCAATGTATCACTCATTCCCCCTCTCTTGGTAGGGAACCCCATAACCTGACTGCCCTTACAGTAAGGAACCCCTTCCTATGCTGATGGTGAGATCCCCTTTCCTCCCCACCCCCAATGAATCCCTCATTCCCCCTCTCTGGGTAGGGAATCCCATAACCTGACTGCCCTTACAGTAAGGAACCCCTTCCTATGCTGATGGTGAGATCTCCGTTCCTCTCCCACCCCCAATGTATCACTCATTCCCCCTCTCTTGGTAGGGAACCCCATAACCTGACTGCCCTTACAGTAAGGAACCCCTTCCTATGCTGATGGTGAGATCCCCTTTCCTCCCCACCCCCAATGTATCACTCATTCCCCCTCTCTTGGTAGGGAACCCCATAACCTGACTGCCCTTACAGTAAGGAACCCCTTCCTATGCTGATGGTGAGATCCCCTTTCCTCCCCACCCCCAATGTATCACTCATTCCCCCTCTCTTGGTAGGGAACCCCATAACCTGACTGCCCTTACAGTAAGGAACCCCTTCCTATGCTGATGGTGAGATCCCCTTTCCTCCCCACCCCCAATGTATCACTCATTCCCCCTCTCTTGGTAGGGAACCCCATAACCTGACTGCCCTTACAGTAAGGAACCCCTTCCTATGCTGATGGTGAGATCCCCTTTCCTCCCCACCCCCAATGAATCACTCATTCCCCCTCTCTGGGTAGGGAACCCCATAACCTGACTGCCCTTACAGTAAGGAACCCCTTCCTATGCTGATGGTGAGATCCCCTTTCCTCCCCACCCCCAATGTATCACTCATTCCCCCTCTCTGGGTAGGGACCCCCATAACCTGACTGCCCTTACAGTAAAGAACCCCTTCCTATGCTGATGGTGAGATCCCCTTTCCTCCCCACCCCCAATGAATCCCTCATTCCCCCTCTCTGGGTAGGGAACCCCATAACCTGACTGCCCTTACAGTAAGGAACCCCTTCCTATGCTGATGGTGAGATCCCCTTTCCTCCCCACCCCCAATGAATCCCTCATTCCCCCTCTCTGGGTAGGGAATCCCATAACCTGACTGCCCTTACAGTAAGGAACCCCTTCCTATGCTGATGGTGAGATCCCCTTTCCTCCCCACCCCCAATGAATCCCTCATTCCCCCTCTCTGGGTAGGGAATCCCATAACCTGACTGCCCTTACAGTAAGGAACCCCTTCCTATGCTGATGGTGAGATCCCCTTTCCTCCCCACCCCCAATGAATCCCATAACCAAACTGCCGTCACATTAAGGAAACCCATACTGGGTTTTTTTGCCCAGTGAAAAAAAAATATCATTGTAAGCAAAAGGTTTGAAAGTGGTTGTGGTTGTTTTTATTCCCTGCACTATGGGTTCTGACACCTGAAACAATGTAGCAGAAGCCAGCTGATAATTCTGGGTGTGCAGATCCCCTTAAAGTGTTACACAATATAATATGCCCTTTGTATATTTTAGCTACTCATCTCTGTATCTTTATTGGTCTCCTACAACTTCATTTTCCCGATGTGCCACCCAAACTGTAACCCGAATCCACAGAGCCTTTATATGGGTGCTGCTCTGTGCTCAACTTCATCTCCAGTTTGTTTTCATTGTGCTCCATCCCAGTTCCCGCATCCTCCACCAGTTCATTACGGCTCAATGAAGAAAAAGTCACAAGAACCTCTTCTTGATTGTATACTGGGCCCCTGCCATAATGGGGGAGCTGCACTGGATCACTGAGCCTGATACAAGTAAATACTGCAGCCGGAACTGGCAACTTTGGCCACACCCATTACTGACACAGCAATGTAATATCCCGCAACAGATGTTGCCAGTAGAATGGGTCATACCAAATGGCTCAAAGGCTCTCAGTATAGCACCATGATTGGATGCCAGCTTCCCAACAGGTCAGTTCTTCAAATTCTGCTCAGCTAGATCTGCCCCAGTTTGTGATTGTGGAGAGGAGACTGCTGGGGGCCACACAAACTCACAGTACGGGGCCACTGAGTAAGTAGTCCATAAGAATGAAATCCTCAGTTGGGCCGCTCACAGCCGAGCGCTTTGTTGTGGGCAAAAAAAACTGCAATGCCAAGCGTGTGGGTTGGGCAGATGCCAGGAGAACTCTACCTGCCTGAATGAGTTATGCCTACTGTAAAGGTTGGTGGTGGATGAGAATTGGTCTGAGGTTGTTTCTATGGGTTTGACTAGGAGAACGTTAAGGCTACAGGTACAATGACATTCCGGACAGTTCCGCGCTTCCTACTGTGAGGAACAGCTTGGAGGTTCCCCTAAAGGAGAAGGAAAGGTAAAAACTCAGTAAGCTTTATCAGAAAGGTCTGTGTAAATACAGCCATAAGCACTCACAGAAACACTGCACTGAGTCCTCTATCAAAAGAAACGCAGGATTTCTTGTCTCCTTTGGTGTACACATGTTCTGTGTCAGACTTCCTGCTCTCAGAAAAATCCATCAGGGCATGGCATGAGTCTGCTCAGTTTGCTCCACCCCCATTCCCATCTCTTCCCCTGCCAATTGTGCTGTGTAATCTGAGCTACCAGCAGCCAGAGCTGCAGCAACTGAGACCAAGCTAAAATGGCAGCTCCTATCTGAAACAAACGGAGAGAGCTTCTAGGGCTGTTACTCAGGTATGGTAAAGCTTTCTGCAGAATAAATATAGCGTTCTAGGTGGCAATAATGCCCCCCAGCACAGAGCCAGGTCCTACAGAATGGGTTGCTGAGAACCTGACTGCACAGAGCCCTGATCTCAACCCAACTAAACCCTTGTGGGATGAACTAGAACCCCAACCAAGGTCTGATCCCCAACATCAGTGTCCAACCTCTGATCTATCAGTGCCCAAACCCCAACAACAATGGTCCAACATGTATCGGGAACCTTTCCAGAAGAGCAGAGGACCAACTTCATATTAATCCCCTTGGGTTGGGAGACCCCAGGCAGGTAGGTACCCAGATACTTTATTCACATCAAGTTTAGACACTTTCTCTTTAAACAGCCTCAGAATAAAAGAATCGGCGGCGGGCGAGTCCCGTTTGGTACTTTGACTTCCACCTTCTCTGCTCTCCGAGGAGCCGGGAACAGTTTGCTGGGGAAGTTGATGTTGTTTTATTGCGGATGTAAAATCAATGAAGTAAGGGAAGAGGAACATCGAAATGCTTTCACATCTATTAGACTGACAGCTTGGGGGTGGGGGGGGTTGATATAAAATGGATGGGATTGTTGGTTTGGATGGCACTTAGGGAGGAAGATGCTCAGAAGCTCTAATGGCCCTTGCTGGCTTCCCATGAGCATCTTGTTTGTTACCAAAATAAACCAATAAATATCAATTTATCACACAAGCTGTACGGATGTGTTTGCGCTGTACTGGGGTGTCTCTCCTGGGTGCCTCCTATAGAGGGCACCACAGAGCAGAGGAGGAAGCAGGCAGACCAAGATGGCAGCTGTGGAGCAATAGGGGAGTCTGTTGGATGCTGGAAGATGCAGATACCAGGTACCTGTCCATTTAGTAGGAAATCCCGCCCCCATTTACCATAAATGACCCCAACTCCATGTTACCGTGAGCGACCCCCACCCCGACTCCACGTTACCGTGAGTGACTCCCCACCCCGACTCCACGTTACCGTGAGTGACTCCCCACCCCGACTCCACGTTACCGTGAGTGACCCCCCACCCCGACTCCACGTTACCGTGAGTGACTCCCCACACCGACTCCACGTTACCGTGAGTGACTCCCCACACCGACTCCACGTTACCGTGAGTGACCCCCACCCTGACTCCACGTTACCGTGAGTGACTCCCCACACCGACTCCACGTTACCGTGAGTGACTCCCCACCCCGACTCCACGTTACCGTGAGTGACTCCCCACCCCGACTCCACGTTACCGTGAGTGACCCCCCACCCCGACTGCACGTTACCGTGAGCGACCCCCACCCCGACTCCACGTTACCGTGAGCGACCCCCACCCCGACTCCGCGTTACCGTGAGTGACTCCCCACACCGACTCCGCGTTACCGTGAGTGACCCCCACCCTGACTCCACGTTACCGTGAGTGACCCCCACCCTGACTCCACGTTACCGTGAGTGACTCCCCACACCGACTCCACGTTACCGTGAGCGACCCCCACCCTGACTCCATGTTACCGTGAGCGACCCCCACCCCGACTCCACGTTACCGTGAGTGACTCCCCACATCGACTCCACGTTACCGTGAGCGACCCCCACCCTGACTCCATGTTACCGTGAGTGACCCCCACCCTGACTCCATGTTACCGTGAGTGACCCCCACCCTGACTCCATGTTACCGTGACCCCCACCCTGACTCCACGTTACAGTGACCCCCACCCTGACTCCACGTTACCGTGAGTGACCCCCACCCTGACTCCACGTTACAGTGACCCCCACCCTGACTCCACATTACCGTGAGTGACCCCCACCCTGACTCCATGTTACCTCGAGTGACTCCCCACACCGACTCCATGTTAGTGACCCCCACCCTGACTCCATGTTACCGTGACCCCCACCCTGACTCCATGTTACCGTGAGTGACCCCCACCCTGACTCCATGTTACCGTGAGTGACCCCCACCCTGACTCCATGTTACCGTGAGTGACCCCCACCCTGACTCCATATTACCGTGAGTGACCCCCACCCTGACTCCACGTTACCGTGAGTGACTCCCCACACCGACACCACGTTACCGTGAGCGACCCCCACCCCGACTACACGTTACCATGAGTGACTCCCCACATCGACTCCACGTTACCGTGAGCGACCCCCACCCTGACTCCATGTTACCGTGAGTGACCCCCACCCTGACTCCATGTTACCGTGAGTGACCCCCACCCTGACTCCATGTTACCGTGAGTGACCCCCACCCTGACTCCATGTTACCGTGAGTGACCCCCACCCTGACTCCACGTTACAGTGACCCCCACCCTGACTCCACATTACCGTGAGTGACCCCCACCCTGACTCCACGTTACCGTGACCCCCACCCTGACTCCATGTTACCTCGAGTGACTCCCCACACCGACTCCATGTTACAGTGACCCCCACCCTGACTCCATGTTACCGTGAGTGACCCCCACCCTGACTCCATGTTACCGTGAGTGACCCCACCCTGACTCCATGTTACCGTGAGTGACCCCCACCCTGACTCCATGTTACCGTGAGTGACCCCCACCCTGACTCCATGTTACCGTGAGTGACCCCCACCCTGACTCCATGTTACCGTGAGTGACCCCCACCCTGACTCCACGTTACAGTGACCCCCACCCTGACTCCACGTTACAGTGACCCCCACCCTGACTCCACGTTACAGTGACCCCCACCCTGACTCCACATTACCGTGAGTGACCCCCACCCTGACTCCACGTTACCGTGACCCCCACCCTGACTCCATGTTACCTCGAGTGACTCCCCACACCGACTCCATGTTACAGTGACCCCCACCCTGACTCCATGTTACCGTGAGTGACCCCCACCCTGACTCCATGTTACCGTGAGTGACCCCCACCCTGACTCCACGTTACAGTGACCCCCACCCTGACTCCACGTTACAGTGACCCCCACCCTGACTCCACGTTACAGTGACCCCCACCCTGACTCCACATTACCGTGAGTGACCCCCACCCTGACTCCACGTTACCGTGACCCCCACCCTGACTCCATGTTACCTCGAGTGACTCCCCACACCGACTCCATGTTACAGTGACCCCCACCCTGACTCCATGTTACCGTGAGTGACCCCCACCCTGACTCCATGTTACCGTGAGTGACCCCCACCCTGACTCCATGTTACCGTGAGTGACCCCCACCCTGACTCCATGTTACCGTGAGTGACCCCCACCCTGACTCCATGTTACCGTGAGTGACCCCCACCCTGACTCCATGTTACCGTGCATTTACCCAACACTTTCAATAGAAAAACCAGCCGTGATTAAAAGGAACCTGTGAAATACTTTATTAAGACGTCCATCACTTTTTTAGGTTGCCATGGTCCAAATTTCATCAATCTGTAAACGTAAAGGTCTCTGAGTCAGAAAGTATTAAATATTCTCGTCTCTCGATTCGTACTCTGGAGCTTTGAAAACAAAAATTCACAAAAAACAAGATACGAGTAAAAACAAAAATATGTAAACCTTGGGGCTCGCCATAATAATGGGAGGGGCCAATCTAAGGAGAATTCTGACGGCCGACCGTCCCTTAACGGGGAAGATCAGTCAAGCGAATAAAAGAAACTACTCCGACACCATAGATACAGAGGAGGAACCTTGGCCAATCTTATCAATGGGTGGAGAGGACAAGCCAATGGATGCGCCAGAAGTGTTTTGTGCTTGAGGGTACCGCCCCTAGTCGTTCCTATTGGTTCTTCATGGTCTTAAAACACAACATTGAGACAAACCTTCTGATTGGAACACAAACACGACTCAACACCAAAATTGACTTCATACATTGGTTCTGAGGGTTCCGTGCGTCAAACCTACGAGAGTGAGGGCAAAGCCACAGGTTCCAATTCCTTTTGGGTTTTTTTCCCCGCCCCTTTTTTCCATTCGGTGGGAAATTCTCATCTCTATTAACGAACGAGAGCCACTTGGCCATCCAACGGGACGGGAGAAAGTCCATCCATTGGGCGTTCCCGTGACTGCAAATACTAGAACGTCTATAAAACGGTTACCACATTAGAACCACTGATTTGCCCAGAACACCTGTCCGTAGAGGCTCTAAATATATATATATTCTACATCTCTTGACCTGTACAACAAATTTATTCATGTACAAAGGCGAAACCGATAAAAAGCCGAAGTTCTGTGCTTTCTTCCGTCTGTGAGGTTTACGTGGGAGGAGGAAGTCGTTCTATTGGGCGGTTTCTGTGCATCGTGATTGGAACGAGAAGTCTCGGAATTGGCTTAGGACACATCTACCGTACGTGAAGGCTTACGATTCTAACCCATAATGCACCTGTGCTCTATATTAGTCGTAATTAATGCCAATCTGGATGGTTAGAAAGCAGGGGGGAACCTATGGGGCTAATGGAGAGCGCCACCCTATGGCCCTACACATGCACATGATTTCTATGGAACAGAAGGGGGTAAAAGCGCCACCATACAAATAAACTCCATATCCGTATGGTTATAAAAGGAACAAAAATGACAATAAAAACATAATTTGTCTGGCCAATATACAAAAAAAAAGGGGGGGGTATTTGTCCCGAAGTCCTTCCTTTCTTCCATGTTAAGTAGTGTTATCAGTAATTAGCAGTTACACTCTGTTGTAATTAACTGTTTAAGACTGGAGAGGAGACTTGAGGCAGTTTGTGGGGAGCGGACGTTCCAAGGTCCTTTAGGGGTGCCCCCCACCCCAGCAACACAGAACTTAGATGAACTTGAAGCACTTGGTCTTGTCGTGGGGGAGTCTGGTTTTGAAGAGAACGGAGTCCACGCGGAACTGGGTGTAGAGGAGGGGCATGTAGCCGTACACCTTGACGAAGAAGTTGATGCATTTATGGCGCTCGTGGAAATGGGAATCGTCGTGGCTGAGGGCCTGGGGGCAACCGGGGCAGCGGAACGTCCAGCGAGATGTCACCTACAGTTACACACAATGAGAGTCATGTTCCGACTACAAAATCCTTACTAGATGCAGCAGGGGAGGCTTTAATGTGAATCAGCTGTTTTAATGGAGGAATGTGGATATTGTGGCTTTAATATGGAAGGGGTATTAGTCATAAACTGCCCAGAATCTTCCCCTCTGCATCCCAACTGGGGCAATAAACAATTATCATAAAGCAATGCCCGCGCTGCCCTGGGTACCCCTGGAACTATAGCAGGGTGACTGTTACCCCAATGTTTCTATATATCTGTAACCTTGTTATGGGCTAAGGGGGCCCAGCCTGAAGGCCAGTTAGGGGGGATTTGGGGTGAGTGCTTATTTGTGCCCTGGGTACCCCTGGAACTATAGCAGGGTGACTGTTACCCCAATGTTTCTATATATCTGTAACCTTGTTATGGGCTAAGGGGGCCCAGCCTGAAGGCCAGTTAGGGGGGATTTGGGGTGAGTGCTTATTTGTGCCCTGGGTACCCCTGGAACTATAGCAGGGTGACTGTTACCCCAATGTTTCTATATATCTGTAACCTTGTTATGGGCTAAGGGGGCCCAGCCTGAAGGCCAGTTAGGGGGGATTTGGGGTGAGTGCTTATTTGTGCCCTGGGTACCCCTGGAACTATAGCAGGGTGACTGTTACCCCAATGTTTCTATATATCTGTAACCTTGTTATGGGCTAAGGGGGCCCAGCCTGAAGGCCAGTTAGGGGGGGATTTGGGGTGAGTGCTTATTTGTGCCCTGGGTACCCCTGGAACTATAGCAGGGTGACTGTTACCCCAATGTTTCTATATATCTGTAACCTTGTTATGGGCTAAGGGGGCCCAGCCTGAAGGCCAGTTAGGGTGGATTTGGGGTGAGTGCTTATTTGTGCCCTGGGTACCCCTGGAACTATAGCAGGGTGACTGTTACCCCAATGTTTCTATATATCTGTAACCTTGTTATGGGCTAAGGGGGCCCAGCCTGAAGGCCAGTTAGGGGGGGATTTGGGGTGAGTGAGGGAGCCCTTACCTTGATAGGAGGTTTCCTAGTGATGTGAGAGACCAGGAAGTTCATGGCGATATCCTCACAGTTGATGTACTCGTCCACCATATCCCGGATGGCTTGGGGCATGACATAAGAATACAGATAGGCGTAGTACTGGGGAGGGAAGGAGACAGTACAGGTTCTGTGAATAGTTCTATTTCCCGGACCAACAGCCCCACACACACACGGAGCAGCACTCAGTGACCCCACATCTATGGAGCTTAAGACTTTTTGCTCTTTGGAAACCCATGTATTTGCGCTGCTTAGAGAAACGAGACCACAGTGATCCCCATAGAGTACTCCCTAGTCACATTCCTGACCTGCACTATAGAAATCAGTGAGATCCTAAGTGACTTAGCACTAAAAATATGGTGCAAACTAAACCATCTTAAATAAACCCCAAATTACCTTGTGAAAGAAGGCGGCGCCGGTGAGTACCATAGAGAGCTCACAGGAGTAGTTGGAGTTGTACAACCAGGACCGGTGGGGGATGTCCCAGGCGTGGTAGCGACCCGGAAAGCCGACGATCCTATCCCTCGCCTCTCTCCACACCCTATGGAAAATGGCACAGACAGAAGTTATACAGGAGGTCAATAAAATGTGGGTTCAAAAAACATTTTCAATCCCCATAAATGGCCAATGGCTTGGTATTGCCTGTTACTGAGGAGTAAACACATAGGAGCAATAGAGGTGACTGGAACAGACCAATTGGATCCCAGTGTGACTGGTGAAGCCTCAGTGATTGGGAGATCCTCTCCGTCGCCCAAAAAGATCTTTCCTCGATACCCCCAAGCGATTGGGTTACACTGGGGATAAATTGGTTGGGGGCAAGGGCCACATCCTCAATCTGACAGGAAAATCACATATGGGAGATGCCCAAACCCCCCAGAGGCCCATACCCCCATACAGAGAGGCCCATACCCCCATACAGAGAGGCCCATAGGCCCACACTTCCATACAGAGAGGCCCACACTCCCATACAGAGAGGCCCACACTCCCATACAGAGAGGCCCACACTCCCATACAGAGAGGCCCACACTCCCATACAGAGAGGCCCACACTCCCATACAGAGAGGCCCACACTCCCATACAGAGAGGCCCACACTCCCATACAGAGAGGCCCACACTCCCATACAGAGAGGCCCACACTCCCATACAGAGAGGCCCACACTCCCATACAGAGAGGCCCACACTCCCATACAGAGAGGCCCACACTCCCATACAGAGAGGCCCATAGGCCCACACTTCCATACAGAGAGGCCCATACCCCCATACAGGGAGGCCCATACCCCCATACAGGGAGGCCCATACCCCCATACAGGGAGGCCCATACCCCCATAGAGAGAGGCCAATACAAGGGCCAAATTAACAGTAAAACCCTCAGCTTCCATGCCACAGAATTATCCCACACAAGAGATGAGCATGGATTGGTTACATGACCTCTATAAGAGCAATAACATCGCTCCCACAAATCCTCATTCACATCCTCTTTTTCCCTTGAAAAACCTGCTTTTCCACCTGCCGCCACCAGGGGGCACCAAGTCCATTCATTTTAATTGCAAACACTTTGCATGATACAGGACGTTTTCCTACAGTTATTATAGAAGCTTTTTGGGGTAATGAGTGAGAAAGCTCGTTAATACAAAATCAGACATGTATAAGTAACCTGAAGCCCCTTACAGTAGCCCAAGTTATGATTGTAATGCTTGGAATGAGCAATATGTGTATACAGGGGACCCTGGTGCATGGCACCCCCACGTACTTCTGCCGCTGCCTATTTGCCCTTCTAGATAGCCCTGAAAGCCCAGCCAATAGTGTTGGTAACATTTGAGGAATGCTCTTATTTGCACCCCTAGATATTCTTGGAACTAGTGATGAATGACTGGTACCCCAATGTTTTCCTATATCTGTAAAATCCCAGTGTGCTGAGAAGGGGCTCATTGTGCCCAGGGGCAGAGTAGGAAGGAAAGTTCCGGCACAGCAGCCAGGGCTAATGGCCCGGAGGAGCCCGGAACACTTACCGGAAGCCGAACATGATTTCATCGTGGCGCAGGTGGGCATCATCATCGATGGAGAGAACGGCCTCCGTCTCTATCTGATCCCAGGGGAGGAAGCGATTGTTCAGGCTGTTCTTCTCCGTGCGCACAATCTGCCAATCAAATCACATCGTTACACTGTATTCTCCCCCCAATGCGCAATTATTCATGAATAAATACAATAGAACCCCCCCCCGACAGCCCCTAGGGTACCAGCCTGATGGGAACTGTATATGGGGCACCTTTACAGAACTTGTGCCCAACATCAGCAACCTGTGGCTGGCAGTGGCATGCTGGGAGTTATAGTCCAACAACTAAGAGGCAGCAGTACTTTATACTGCCCTGAAATATTATTATATCAGATAGGATCTGTGCCACTGTGACAGAATGCTCTGTTATACAGATAGCTAGAATCTCAGCCATAAAGCAGGGCAGGACTGCTGCTTACAATGGGGGGATCAGATAGGATCTGTGCCACTGTGACAGAATGCTCTGTTATACAGATAGCTAGAATCTCAGCCATAAAGCAGGGCAGGACTGCTGCTTACAATGGGGGGATCAGATAGGATCTGTGCCACTGTGACAGAATGCTCTGTTATACAGATAGCTAGAATCTCAGCCATAAAGCAGGGCAGGACTGCTGCTTACAATGGGGGGGATCAGATAGGATCTGTGCCACTGTGACAGAATGCTCTGTTATACAGATAGCTAGAATCTCAGCCATAAAGCAGGGCAGGACTGCTGCTTACAATGGGGGGATCAGATAGGATCTGTGCCACTGTGACAGAATGCTCTGTTATACAGATAGCTAGAATCTCAGCCATAAAGCAGGGCAGGACTGCTGCTTACAATGGGGGGATCAGATAGGATCTGTGCCACTGTGACAGAATGCTCTGTTATACAGATAGCTAGAATCTCAGCCATAAAGCAGGGCAGGACTGCTGCTTACAATGGGGGGATCAGATAGGATCTGTGCCACTGTGACAGAATGCTCTGTTATACAGATAGCTAGAATCTCAGCCATAAAGCAGGGCAGGACTGCTGCTTACAATGGGGGGATCAGATAGGATCTGTGCCACTGTGACAGAATGCTCTGTTATACAGATAGCTAGAATCTATCAGATAGGATAGAAGTCAGTACACAGCAATAGACAACATACAAATACAGATACAAAGGGTAGATAAAGATAAAAATAAAGCTATTTGGGCGCTGGTACAAAGCCCCAGTGAGGAGGAGGAGGAGGAGGGAGAATGCCATAGGATGCCGCAGGCTGCTGCCACACATACCACTTGTGACTCATCAATTTGGCATCAGCGCTTAGACTGATAGAACAACACCGGCTGAGGAGCAGTGTACTGAGTCGGAACTACCAGCGGCAGAGCCAGTTTGTGCAGAGGGCAGTGAGGAGCAGTGACTTTGGCCCATAGCAGCACATGTACCCAATACTACTCACAGGGGCGGTGTTACAGAATGGCCTATTCATAGCAACTTTGCAATTGGTCTTCACTTTTTGTATAGTTTTTTTTTAATTATTTGCCTTCTTCTGCTGCAGCTTTCAAATGGGGGTCACTGACCCCGGCAGCCAAAAACCTATTGCTCTGTGAGGCTCCAGTTTTATTGTTATTGTTACTTTGGATTACTTATCTTTCTATTTAGGCCCTCCTCTATTCATATTCCTCTCTCTCTTTCAAACCACTGCCTGGTTGCTAGGTTAAACTGAACTCTAGCAACCAAATAGCTGCTGAAATTCCAAATTGGAGAGCTGTTGAACAAAAAGTTAAATAAAAAAAACCAAAATACCAATGGAAAATGAAGACCAACTGCAAATTGTCTCAAAATAGCATTCTCTACATTATACTAAAAGTTAATTTAAAGGTGAACTACCCCCTTTTTTATCCTTATACGCTTTAGGCAGAATATGCAAAGAAAGATATTAATATAAAATGCAGCCAGAGAGGCTTAGTGCCCCTTTAAAATACAAACCCTAATTATGGGAGCAGTGAGTCATGCCGCGAGACTGCATGGGAGGCGGGTCAGAGACAGCCGTGCAGCAGAGAAAGAGACTGCCATTATAAACTCTCCCCATAATGAAGTGTTTGTGAGGCACATACTTGCTATAAATGCTGACTGTCGTAGAGATGAATAATTAAAGAGAGCGATGCACTAACGAGGAATGAAGAGATGTACCATATAGAGGTCTCCCGCAGTCCCCCGGGTACTGCTGCACTACAACTCCCAGCACCCCCGACAGCCTTCATGTAACAGATTAAGAGAGGAGCAATTAAATACCCATTGGGCGGCAGCACGAGGCAGAATATCACTTTCCCTCACACTGTGACCCCGTCACCAGCTTAAAATAAAACTGAAAAGTAGGGCAGGTGAGAGGTGCACATCCGCCCGGCAAATCTCTCTGCAGGAAACACTACGCCCAGGCAGTTAGCACCTCTGTGGAGATTGCACCCCCCGCGGGAGACTGCCCGACTGTACCCAGAGACTGCTCCTCCGCAGGAAACTGCCCGACCGTACTGAGAGACTGCCCAACTGTACCCAGAGACTGCTCCTCCGCAGGAAACTGCCCGACTGTACTGAGAGAATGCCCAGCTATGCCCAGAGACTGCTCCTCCACAGGAAACTGCCCAACTGTACCCAGAGACTGCATGACTGTACCCAGTGACTGTACCCAGAGACTGCTCCTCCGCAAGAAACTGCCCGACTGTACTGAGAGACTGCCCGACTGTACTGAGAGACTGCACCCTCGCAGGAAACTGCCTGACTGTACCAAGAGACTGTACCCCCACAGAAGACTACCCGACAGTACTGAGAGACTGCCCGACTGTACCCAGAGACTGTACCCCTGCAGAAGACTGCCGACAGTGCTGAGAGTTGGCACCCCCGCAGAAGACTGCCCGACTGTACCCAGAGACTGCTCCTCCACAGGAAACTGCCCGACTGTACTGAGAGACTGCTCCTCCACAGGAAACTGCCCAAACGTACTGAGAGACTGCCAGACTGTACCCAGAGACTGCTCCTCCACAGGAAACTGCCCGACTGTACTGAGAGACTGCCCGACTGTACCCCCACAGAAGACTACCCGACAGTACTGAGAGACTGCCCGACTGTACCCAGAGACTGTACCCCTGCAGAAGACTGCCCGACAGTGCTGAGAGTTGGCACCCCCGCAGAAGACTGCCCGACTGTACCCAGAGACTGCTCCTCCACAGGAAACTGCCCGACTGTACTGAGAGACTGCTCCTCCACAGGAAACTGCCCAAACGTACTGAGAGACTGCCAGACTGTACCCAGAGACTGCTCCTCCACAGGAAACTGCCCAAACGTACTGAGAGACTGCCCGACTGTACCCAGAGACTGCTCCTCCACAGGAAACTGCCCCTCCACAGGAAACTACCCAAACGTACTGAGAGACTGCCCGACTGTACCCCCACAGAAGACTGTCCGACAGTGCTGAGAGACTGCACCCCCTCAGAAGACAGCCCAATCATACTGAGAGACTGTCCGACTGCACTGAGTTTCAACGCGGTGCAAGTGTTTCACTTAAGATAAAGAGAGACCTTGCACTGTCGGCCAGTGGTAAAGGGCACGTAAACCCAAATATAACATTTTTTTAAGGAAAATATAATTCTAAGCAACCCTCCAATAAACACTGATTTAAAAATATCACTGGTTTCACAGTTATATCTAAATGTAATTGCCATTGAGGGACTGTACCATAGAAATACTTTTCTAGCCATATGTGCCACTGGATATTAGCAACACTGCCCTTCCAGGGACTAAAGGCTATGGCTGCTCTGAGGCACTGCGCTCTCACACAAAATAAGGCCACACATCCATGCTGGGTCATTCAGCCTACGGTTCTACTCTCACATTTATTCCTGTCAGGGGATCAGGGAGTGACACGCAGAACTTCACAAAATGGTGGCCAAAGATGTCTTTTCCTTTTAGCTGCCATTTTGTGATGATCTGTGTCCCTCACTGATCCCCTGACAGGAAGTGAGAGTGTGAGAGTAGATTATTGGCTGATGAGAGCTAGCATGTATGTGTGGCCCTTGGCCCTTGGTTTGTGTGAGAGCACCGTGCCCCATAGCTCATATCTCTGACAGAAATTGTGTGTGGGTTCATTCTGTTCATGACCCCAAGTTTACAAGTAGAAACAGGACGGTCTCCCAAATACTACTTAGCCCTGATAATTCCACACAACATCCATATTCATTGCTGACAGATTCAAGCAGCGCTTGTCCATATGTCTGTGCAATAATTCTCTGGAGGAGGGAATGGGAGTATCATTACTCTCTGCTCAGTAAGCACATCTAGAGGAGAGGATGAAGGGCCTACCCCATGCTCCTCTCTGAGTTATTATACCTAAGCGTTACAATATGGATATATCAGTCCCAAGAGCTGTATGGGGGTTTGGCAATGCTGCTGCAGGCTGTGCTGGTTTATATACCACCATGTCATGCACAGGTGAGGTACCCATTAAACAGATCTGTAACATTTGGGTTCTAATGCTTATATCACAACACACAGCCATTATATCTCCTCCTCCCTCGGCTTCTATTCTACTTAATAGGAAATGGCGGGAAGAGCAGGTGTGGGTGTTTTTTAGCATTCAATGGCTAGCAGTCCTGTCCTGTACCCAGAGACTGCCCCTCTACAGGAAACTGCCCGACTGTACTGAGAGACTGCTCCTCCACAGGAAACTACCCAAAGTACTGAGAGACTGCCCGACTGTACCCAGAGACTGCTCCTCCACAGGAAACTGCCCAACTGTACTGAGATACTGCTCCTCCACAGGAAACTACCCAAACGTACTGAGAGACTGCCCGACAGTACCCAGAGACTGCTTGCTCCTCCACAGGAAACTGCCCGACTGTACCCCCGCAGAAGACTGTCCGACAGTGCTGAGAGTCGGCTCCCCCGCAGAAGACTGCCCGACTGTACCCAGAGACTGCTCCTCCACAGGAAACTGCCCGACTGTACTGAGATATTGCTCCTCCACAGGAAACTACCCAAACGTACTTAAAGACTGCCCGACTGTACCCACAGACTGTACCCCCGCAGAAGACTGTCCGACAGTGCTGAGAGTCGGCACCCCCGCAGAAGACTGCCCGACTGTACCCAGAGACTGCTCCTCCACAGGAAACTGCCCCTCCACAGGAAACTACCCAAACGTACTGAGAGACTGCCCGACTGTACCCCCACAGAAGACTGTCCGACAGTGCTGAGAGACTGCACCCCCTCAGAAGACAGCCCAATCATACTGAGAGACTGTCCGACTGCACTGAGTTTCAACGCGGTGCAAGTGTTTCACTTAAGATAAAGAGAGACCTTGCACTGTTGGCCAGTGGTAAAGGGCACGTAAACCCAAATATAACTTTTTTTGAAAGAAAGTATAATTTGAAGCAACCCTCCAATAAACACTGATTTAAAAATATCACTGGTTTCACAGTTATATCTAAATGTAATTGCCACTGAGGGACTGTACCATAGAAATACTTTTCCAGCCATATGTGCCACTGGATATTAGCAACACTGCCCTTCCAGGGACTAAAGGCTATGGCTGCTCTGAGGCACTGCGCTCTCACACAAAACAAGGCCACACATCCATGCTGGGTCATTCAGCCTACGGTTCTACTCTCACATTTATTCCTGTCAGGGGATCAGGGAGTGACACGTAGAACTTCACAAAATGGTGGCCAAAGATGTCTTTTCCTTTTAGCTGCCATTTTGTGATGATCCGTGTCCCTCACTGATCCCCTGACAGGAAGTGAGAGTGTGAGAGTAGATTATTGGCT
This sequence comes from Xenopus tropicalis, assembly GCF_000004195.4. NCBI lineage: Eukaryota > Metazoa > Chordata > Amphibia > Anura > Pipidae > Xenopus > Xenopus tropicalis. Next base: position 151,943,516 of record NC_030681.2, read on the forward strand.
GATGAGAGCTAGCAGTATGTGTGGCCCTTGGTTTGTGTGAGAGCACCGTGCCCCATAGCTCATATCTCTGACAGAAATTGTGTGTGGGTTCATTCTGTTCATGACACCAAGTTTACAAGTAGAAACAGGACGGTCTCCCAAATACTACTTAGCCCTGATAATTCCACACAACATCCATATTCATTGCTGACAGATTCAAGCAGCGCTTGTCCATATGTCTGTGCAATAATTCTCTGGAGGAGAGAATGGGAGTATCATTACTCTCTGCTCAGTAAGCACATCTAGGGGAGAGGATGAAGGGCCTACCCCATGCTCCTCTCTGAGGGATTATAGCTAAGCGTTACAATATGGATATATCAGTCGCAAGAGCTGTACGGGGGTTTGGGAATGCTGCTGCAGGCTGTGCTGGTTTATATACCACCATGTCATGCACAGGTGAGGTACCCATTAAATAGATCTGTAACATTTGGGTTCTAATGCATATATCCCAACACACAGCCATTATCTCCTCCTCTCTCGGCTTCTATTCCACTTAATAAGAAATGGCGGGAAGAGCAGGTGTGGGTGCTTTTTAGCATTCAATGGCTAGCTGTCCTGTCCTGGCCAAACACCACCCACCCTTACAGTAATGGTAGAGTCCAGGGCTAGTTTTATGGTAGGGCAAAAAAGGGCAGGGCCCCCAACAACACAGGGGCTCACTGGGCAAAAAAGGTGACAAAAAGATAACAGGTTTTAGATTTGGTGGTCCGTAGCAAAGGCATTATTTTTCCCCTTATAAAAGGGCCCCAGTTGTCTTGCTCTGCCAGGGGCCCCCTTTTTTTCTAACCCCCGCCATTTAAGGAGTGGTTTGCCTTCAAGTTAACGCTAATGGGGTTATGTAGGTAAAGGTGCTAAGTTTACCCAGAAGCAGTAACCCATAGCAGCCAATCAGCAGGAAGCATTTACCGGTCACCTGTTAAAAACCAAACATCTTATTGGTTGCAATGGGTTACTGCTCCTGGGAAAACTTAGTGCCTTTCATTACATATGGGGGTTTGTATGTTACAGAATGGCCTATTCTTAGCAACTTTTCAGTTGGTCTTCGTTTTTCTTCATAGTTTCAGATTTATTTTTTTGCCTCTTTCCAGTTCTTAAATTGGACTGTTGACTCAACAGTTAACATACTATTGCTCTGTGAGGCTACATGTAAAATATTTTTGCAACTGTTTATTACTTATCTTTCTATTTAGCCCCCTAACTATTCATATTCCAGTCCCTTATACAAGCAACTTACTGGCTGCTAGGGTAAATTTGAACCGAGCATCCAGTTAGGTGCTGATATCTCAAACTAGTGAACTTGTGAACAAAAACCCAAAATAAATAAAAACCACAAAAAATAAAAAATGAAGACCAATTTCAAGTTGTCTTAGAATATCGGTGTCTATGTCATAGTAAAAGTTTATGGGATTTCTATGGGGTACTTTTTATTTCTAAATGACACTGTTACACAGCAAATAATTCCCTCTGCCATTTAACCTTTTATTCTTGTACCAACAAATGTATTTGTAGCTGTAATATTGGTGTGTAGGCGCCATCTGAGTGCCTTGTGCCTGAGTCTGAGCTTTCAGCCAGCGCTACACATTAGAACTGCTTTCAGCTAACCTATTGTTTCTCCTACTCCCATGTAACTGGAGGAGTCCCAAGCCGGACTTGGATTTCTTACTATTGAGTGCTATTCTGATACCTACTGGGAGCTGCTATCTTGCTCCCTTCCCTGATCGGCTGCTGGATTTTAGTTCTTGTTGAACACAAAGTAAAACAACATTTAGGAAGGCGCAGCTGAATTGTACCGCCACCGCTGTCTTTCTGTGGTTTGGATAATCACGGTACTTGGAGATGTACACAGAGCTGCATTTCCTGCCTGAGATAAGGGCCCCAAACTCCCAGCAGCTCTCAGCCCTGGGGCTATGTGTATTGTGACTGAACTCACAAACCCTGCCGACCGCAGCCCCAACCACAAGCCCAGCTATCTGCGCTGCAGCACCTACTAAAGATAAAGGGAAACCCTAATAGCGTGCACCGCCGCCTCAGAGCTCTTCAGGCTGTTACACCAGGACAAAAGGGAAACTATCCCTACACAAACAAACAACCTGTAAACTAAATCCACAAAAACTGTGCTGCGCCATGCCATCATTTAAAGATAGTGCTAAATGAATAGACAATTTTTGAATAATTTCAAGTTACATAAGACAGAAAGTAAAGACCTGAGCACCTTACAATAAAGGCAAAGTCTTTGGGTATTAATCATAATAATAAAAAGAACCCTGGGGGCAACAGCCCACCATACAGCTGGAGGCCATAGCCCACCCTACAAACATGGAACAGAGCTCAATTGTAAAGTAAAAAAGAAAAATTTACGTTTTGAAAAGGTGAACTTCCCCTTTAAAGTCATTCTGCAGAACATTTACCATTGGGTTAAAATAGATATGGAAATTTAGTGTAGAGAGTCCGATACATTTGCATAATCACCCGCAGCTCAATAAATCATCCATCGGGGTGGCAATCTGCCAGCGGTGTTTAGCTGGTCGGCGCCAAAAGCAGGAACAGTCCACTCATTATGTTTATTTTTATTATATATTTAAAGGGAAACTTAACAAAATACCTGATAAATAGGAAAATGGCTGGCACTTGAAAGGACTGGACCAATTAGCAAACAGTGGTGCAATTAAAACATGTTTGTTTTTTATTTAAAGGAAAAAACATCCCAAACATGTACAGCCTGCCGCGTTTCATGCCAAAAGCGGGCACTTAATCATAGGCCCATTATTAACCCGCGTTTCCTATTACAACAGACAAAGGCAGAGAATTCCTACGTGGCACAGCTGGCATATTCTGGGCGCTTGCTACACATTCCCGCTTGGCGCATTATACCCCCCCGCTGTAACTCCCATGGAAGGCGCGCTCACACAGCCAGGGAAAATAAACAAAAAAAAATAATAAGTAACGCAGAAGGAATTCTTCTAGTCATTTTAAACAAGGCCACTTAGTAACGGCCCATTAAACCTGAAATATAACGGCCGCCGCCACTTTCTCCTCCGGCTCAGTGTTATATTGGCGCTACAGTGCTTCCTTCAGTAGTCGGAACTTTTATATCTACAAATACTATATACCTGACAGCTTCTCTGTGTAAACACAAAGGCAGGGAATGGGTCAGGAAGCGGGCAGGTATAGTGAGACTGAGTATCCCAAACCAAGCACATAAGGCTTAAGGTTAATGCCTCCTGGGGCTGATTCTGAGCCTGGGGATAAATGTAGGCAGAGTATCTGGCTCTCCACTGGCATTGGCCTTCACTTGTAACTGCACCCAGAGCATTTCAGGGAGATTAGTCACCTGTGGTAGCCAAGATTAACCGCGGGCAACTTATTTTCCTGTGGGCCATTGCCCTAAAAGGCAACTACCTCTGTTTAGATGAGCTCTTTATAAACAAACCCCCTTCCCTAAGCTGCAGCCTTTGTCAAGCTCTGAGATAAGCAGCTCATTATTCAGCACCTATTCCTGAATTTAAACAAAAATGATTTTTGTTCCTGTTGAGCTCATGTTGGCAAAGGAATGGGGGTGTATGCCCTTTAAATAACTGTGGTGCCAGGACGGCATATTCCCGCTGCACACAGATCAGCTTGGGATATGGCATATTCCCCCCGCACACAGATCAGCTTGGGATAGGGCATATTCCCCCCCGCACACAGATCAGCTTGGGATAGGGCACATTCCCCCCGCACACAGATCAGCTTGGGATATGGCATATTCCCCCCGCACACAGATCAGCTTGGGATAGGGCATATTCCCCCCGCATACAGATCAGCTTGGGATAGGGCATATTTCCCCCGCACACAGATCAGCTTGGGATAGGGCATATTCCCCCCGCATACAGATCAGCTTGGGATAGGGCATATTCCCCCCGCACACAGATCAGCTTGGGATAGGGCACATTCCCCCCGCACACAGATCAGCTTGGGATAGGGCATATTCCCCCCGCACACAGATCAGCTTGGGATAGGGCATATTCCCCCCGCACACAGATCAGCTTGGGATAGGGCACATTCCCCCCGCACACAGATCAGCTTGGGATAGGGCATATTCCCCCCGCACACAGATCAGCTTGGGATAGGGCATATTCCCCCCGCACACAGATCAGCTTGGGATACGGCATATTTACACCGCACACGGAGCAGCTGGCTGCAGCCTACTTTCCCTAAAGCCAGCCCACGGCCATGTACATTCAGCTAACCTAAATCCACTATATGTCTAAATTTGGCAGCAACAGAAATAAATCTGCACCCAAATGAGTGACACGTAGTAACGGGTGCCCTGGATGTGCATTGTGGCCTCGAAAACTATCAGAAGTGGCCACAAAGAGTCCTTGGTTATTCATATAGCCATTATGGGCCTCTAATTTTACTCCAGTTAAGGTGGCCATACACTGGGCAATCCTGTATGTGACTGATCAGCCCGTGTGTGTGACGAATGCACAGAATCCATACATGTAATGGGCAACTTTCTATCATACCGACGGCCCAAACCATCAGAACTGCAGTTCCCCATTATTTCTTCATCCGCCCACGCATGGGTCAAAACTGGTCCTGCGCTTAAACCTAACCCACCCTTTCCCAACCCGTTATTACTTATATACCTGCCCCTCTGTGGCATCACTGGAGGGGGTGGGGCAGGCCAAATTCTATAAAGCAGCAAAGGCTAACAGAAGGAGGAGGAATCGGGGTGCACTGACATTGCGGGTGGGTGGGCCCAAGAACAGAGCTTGGTCAACTAGTTGGCCGCAACCAGCTGAAAGATAGTGATGTGTGGGCCGGCCTGAAACCCGCAGGTTTGGGGCAACATTCACACAGCTTTTGTGCATTGCAGGAGGGTTCAGGTTGGCCTTCACCATTCCCATGACCATACTATGTCCTGCTTCCACCTCAAGAATGTATTAAACAAATAGTTGACCCTAACCCACCCCTTCCAACATGCCCTGGCCCAACCCAGGTCCCACAGTGTTCGAGCCGACTTGCTATTTATAAATCCTCATCTGCATGCCTCACCCCTTCCATGACATCAGAGAGGAAAGGGGGTGGGTCTATAAATACCAAGACTTGCCAGCTTTGGGTTGGCTGCAGACAGGACATAGACGGGTTGGGGTCGGGCACGGGTTGATTTTTTTTATCAACCACTCATGACTACTGGAAGAGCTTGAATGCACCCAACTTGTACCCGCAGCAGCGCAACACTAAAATGCAATGGCGCATTTACATATTGGGCCCACAAACCAATAGATACCCATGGAACAAAGGTGCGAGGTGGGGTCATTGGCCAAATATGTACTTGTCTAAAAACATATATTTCTGCAGGAAAACTGGATCCTTATTCCATATACGGTGGGAGAGCCAAACTGCTGAAACGTATTGGTCACAAATATTCAAACTAATTGAAGATATCTTCAAATCTCCGATACCCAAAACCCCTGAACTAGCGTTACTTGGATCATTACCCCAATATCTGCCTTTGGAATGAAAAACTATTACTTCTACAGCAAGTAAAATATTATTGGGAAGATATTGTTCAGCAGCTCTCCAGTTTGGCATTTCAGTAGCTATTTGGTTGCTAGGGTCTTGTTTACCTTATTAACCAGGCAGTGGGTTAAATGAAATACAGGAATATGAATAGGAGAGGGGTTAAATAGAAAGACAAGTAATAAAAAGTAACAATAAAACTGAAGCCTGACAGAGCAATAGCTTTTTGGTTGATGGGGCCAGTGACCCCCACCTGAAAGCTGGAAATAGCTAGAAGAGAAAGGCAAATAGTTTGAAAACTATAAAAAAAATAATGAAGACCAACTGCAAAGTTGCTAGGAAGAAGGAAATGCCCATAGGAGATGATGTAGCCCCCAAACCCCTTAAAACAAACAAAGCCATGCACCCCCTTCTTTAAACACGTGTGTACACTTGCTCTATGCCTGTGCACAAAACTGCTAGAGATTTTTGGCCCGGGATCTACTTAACGATAGCACCCCTCCCCATGTAAATGGCTGCAGGCATGTCTGGGTATTTAGTCTTCTGCCAAATGAGCACACAATGCAGCATTTTTACTTTCAGAGAATTCCAAAGAGATTTCTCATTCCTGGGCAGAAAATACCTGCACATGTGCCCCAAGGAATTGCCCTTTGGGCCCTGGGACTGCGGGACTTGCTCTAAACAGGAAACGCACACACAAAGGGTCAGGGAAAACCAGTACAGGTGTTGGACCCATTACCCAGAATGCATTACTTAAACCCAATAGGTTTGTTTTGTATCCAATAAGAGTTTATATCTTAGTTGGGATCAAGTACAGGTACTGTTTTATTATTACAGAGAAAAGGGAATCATTTAACCATTAAATAAACCCAATAGGGCTGTTCTGCCCCCAATAAGGGGTAATTATATCTTAGTTGGGATCAAGTACAGGTACTGTTTTATTATTACAGAGAAAAGGGAATCATTTAACCATTAAATAAACCTAATAACATTGTTCTGCCCCCAATAAGGAGTATTTATATCTTTTTTTTTTTAATCAATCTTTATTTATCATTTTTCCAAAAGAAAATAGGGGTACAGAAAGGAAAAGGGGGGGGGGGGGGGGGGGAGAAAAAGAAAGTAGGGATAGGCAAAAGAGAGATAGGGCACTCCTATCACATATAATCAACTGAAATTTATATCAAAGAGCTTACATCAAGTTACATTTCAGTTTATATAACTCTCAACCAATATATACTATACAAAACATCTTATACATCTTCAACACACAATTTAACACCGTATCTTGTTCATTTTTAAACAAGGTAACCACGTTGCCCTATATTGTACTAATTTGCTTTGTATTAGAGGAGTTATTTCCTCCAGTTTTTTAGATTCCTCTACTAGATTTATCCACTCCGAATACGAAGGTGGTTTACTAATTTTCCAGGCTTTAGGAATCAGGGCTTTAGCCGTATTCAAAAGGTGTAAAGTTAATTTATCTGTTACTACAGCGTTTTCCTTATCATCAAAATAAAATCATAAATACATCAAATCAGTACTTAAGATTTTGATACCCGTAACTTTACCAATTGTGGTACAAATCTTGGACCAATATCCCTAATTTCTACACAAGTAAACCAAATGTGCTTAAAAGAACCTATTTCCTTGTTACACCTCCAGCATAACTCTGATAAGGTTGGAAACATTACGTGTAATTTCTCTGGTACATAATACAATCTTGTAATAAGTTTAAATAGCATCTCTCTTATTCTAGATGCTCTCGATGCTTTGTGAATATTTTGCAAAATCCTTAGTCTTATTGTAGAGGGAATAGACATTCCCATCTCTTTTTCCCAGGCGTCAAAATAATTTTAGGGATTCATTTTCCTGGTTACCAAGAATAATTTTATATATAGTCGAAAGAATTTTATCAGGAATGTGTTGCTTAACTAGAAGGATTTCCCATGAAGTACTAGTGAAGTCTCCTAAAAATGGTTTTCCTTTAGTTAAAAAATGATGAAGTTGAAAATAACACCATTGATCTCTAGGATGAGTTCCCCACATTTCCTGGATAGTCGACAATGATATTATTTTGCCATTTTTATAAAAATCCGATACCCTAGTTTCTCTATTATTGTAAGTACTCCAATGATAAAATGCTTTGGGATCAAGACGAGGAAGAAAATCTGGATTCAATGTTAGGGGTTGTAAAATAGGAAATTCTGACATAAGTTTAAACAAAAATCTACATCTATACCAAGTATCTAATGTTGCAGTAATTGTAGGATGTTTGTTTAACTGGCTTATAATTTTATAGTTTTGCTCCACAATAGGTTTCTCAGAGGGATAGGACTTACTGATTGTTCTAATTCTACCCATTCTTTTTCTGTTTCCTTTAGGTGCCAATACAATGTTCTCCCCAAATGGACTGCCAAATAATACAAGTGAGTATCAGGTACAGCTAGGAAGGGTTAAAATACTATATCTTATTCTAGGTGATTTATCCTCCCATTTGAACTTTGAAATTAGTGATTTCATTTCTTTAAAAAATCTTTTAGGTATCTTCACTGGTATCATCTGTAGAAAATAAAGTATCTGGGGCATAATTGTCATCTTTATTGCTTGAATCTTCCCAAACCAAGATAAACCAAGATTACTCGACATATTAAATTGCTTTTGGAGCTTATTAATTAACGGTGGAAAATTCAGTTGATATAGTTTATTTAACACCGTTGGTATCTGTATACCAAGATACTTTATGCTCTGTGATGCCCACTGAAAAGGAAACTCTTTTACTAACATGCCTTTAACCTGATCTGGAAGATTGATGTTTAACACCTCTGATTTCCCCAAATGAATTTTAAAATTAGAAAGTCTCCCAAACTGGTTTATAAGAACCAATTATATCTTAGTTGGGATCAAGTACAGGTACTGTTTTATTATTACAGAGAAAAGGGAATCATTTAACCATGAAATAAACCCAATAGGGCTGTTCTGCCCCAATAAGGGGTAATTATATCTTAGTTGGGATCAAGTACAGGTACTGTTTTATTATTACAGAGAAAAGGGAATCATTTAACCATGAAATAAACCCAATAGGGCTGTTCTGCCCCAATAAGGGGTAATTATATCTTAGTTGGGATCAAGTACAGGTACTGTTTTATTATTACAGAGAAAAGGGAATCATTTAACCATTAAATAAACCCAATAGGGCTGTTCTGCCCCCAATAAGGGGTAATTATATCTTAGTTGGGATCAAGTACAGGTACTGTTTTATTATTACAGAGAAAAGGGAATCATTTAACCATTAAATAAACCCAATAGGGCTGTTCTGCCCCAATAAGGAGTAATTATATCTTAGTTGGGATCAAGTACAGGTACTGTTTTATTATTACAGAGAAAAGGGAATCATTTAACCATGAAATAAACCCAATAGGGCTGTTCTGCCCCCAATAAGGGGTAATTATATCTTAGTTGGGATCAAGTACAGGTACTGTTTTATTATTACAGAGAAAAGGGAATCATTTAACCATGAAATAAACCCAATAGGGCTGTTCTGCCCCCAATAAGGGGTAATTATATCTTAGTTGGGATCAAGTACAGGTACTGTTTTATTATTACAGAGAAAAGGGAAATTAATTTTAAAAATTAGAATTATTTGCTTATAATGAAGTCTATGGGAGACAGCCTTTCCGTAATTTGGAACTTTCTGGATAACGGGTTTCGGGATAACGGATCCCATACCTGTATATATATTTATAGTATACATAAAATACTCGAAAATGTCTACTGCATTTTGTGTACCAAACATTAATAGCAGGAATTATACATCTGCTGTGGTTTTTAAAGCCCAAAAACTGTTTATTTAGCAAACTAAAGAGAATAATTCTTTGTCCGCACATTGTATTTCTTTCAGTGAAAATATACTTATTGCACAAAGCTACAAGTTTATTAGTATATTTTGTGCAATGACAGTAGCAGGACTAGTGAAGGCTTTCTTTCCACAGCTTTCTCCCTACGTTACAGGCTACAGCTGTAGGCCTTATACATAAACCAACGCTCATAGTTGCCAATCTGCGGCACTCAAGTTAATATCAGTAATATGCCAAGCCGTGCTGTAAAACTGGAATGAGGCCCCATTTGGAAAGGCGGCATCTGTAAAATCAGGTCTCACATATAAAGATTCTAGGTGTATTTTTATTTACTCTGTCTCCAATATACTTCTACTTTTCATTTTCAGAATACTGGTATTTGTTTCCAACTGAAAAGAATCGGAACCCTTTAGGACCCAGAAGTCACAAAGAAGCAGTGACATCACAGTGCCCTCTGCCCACATTCAGTGTGTAAAGCCCTTAGGCCCCAGAAATCACAAAAGTGCAGTGACATCACAATGCTCCCATTGTGATGTCATCAAGCCGGCTGTACATTATACACACAGCTACACCGGCAGGATCATTCATCGCGTTTCTTACCAAGGAACAACATGAAATATTTTTTTGCCTTGTGCATTATTTTCTTTAATCTTATTTGTTTTGTTTCATCTTTTGACTTTAAAATGAAGATATCTGCAGTGACTATAATGGCTTTAGCCCCATTCTTCATAATATCGGTGTCTTTTATTGGCCTTTTGATTTATAACATGGCAGCATTTTTCTCTGGACTTGCACCCTATACAAGGTGAGGGAAATTCTAAATTGGGTCTCTGTGTGATAAACGTCAGATCTGATAAACTAATAATCATATGTTTTCTCTCTTTTCCAGTGGTTTACGGGACTTTGCATTGGCCAATATTGCTTTTACCGTGATGCATGGTATCTGTTGCTATATCGGTAAGTGTAACAAATATCCTTACATTCCCACCTAATGAATTGTAAGCGCCAATAAGCTAACTAAATTCATATTGTTCCTTAGGAGCTGCCACAATGTACGCCAGATACACCCTGCTGAGGCATCGCAGCGCTGAGTCTGGAAAGAAGCGTACCTGGGCCAACGTAGCCCTATTGCTGCTGGGATTGTTGGCATGCCAAGCTTACTTTTTGGAGAACTTTCCGGTAAGATGCGTTCCTCTCCCATAAAGTGTTAGAAACATGGAACAAACGCATAATAATACATTTACTGACTGATTGTATCTGTGTGTTTAGGTGCTGGCGTTCCAGAGCGCGCACATAGCAGGAGTGCTGACAGCCACTGTTTGTGCGAGTGCCTATACTATAATAAACACCGTGATATCGTACAGGACTCCCCCGGAGAAGGACGGCAGAGTCAAGTGCCTTTTGCGCTTGATAATATCAGTGACCACCGTATTCTTCTTAGTGATAGGTATTTTTATTTTACTTCTAATGTTACTTTTGAATTAACAGATACTCTGTACCAACGTTGTTCTATATCTAGTCATGGGGGGTAGGTGGGTGAGGGGAGGGGTCAGCATTTTAAAACATTTTACATTTTCATTAGACATTGGCAAAGAGCTAATTTCTCCTTTATAATTGTTTCAGGTGCAGCGTTTGCTTTCATGTTCATCTGGATGGCACCAGTAAACACACAGCTGTATGAGGTATGTGGATTTGCTCATTCTATGTATTGTACTATTGCTTTAGGGCCACACAGGGGACTTGCAATATACCAGTTGTACCAATCTTTAGTGCTCACTCTTGGCTTTAGCTTTGTGCCAGTAAATGTTATTTGAATCATAGCCATGGCACAGTGTAGCAGTTTATTCTGTAAATGGAATGCATGTGTATTTCAGTCCTGTCACTGTGCAACCATCAATCATTTTCTTGTGGAAATCAACTCATAATTTGTTTTTCAGATCATGAACATCTTACGAGTTACCAGCGAATGGCTCTCAACTGTCACATTTTATGGGTATTTGGCCACATTTGCTACAGACTTCAAGGTAAGTACACAATAACATTTCTTTTATATATATATTGAATTCTATCAGAAAAGTAAGGGAATAGTTAAACATTTGCACAATTATATTATTACTCTGCAAAATCTTAATGTTGCCTTTTTATCCTGCTATAGATCTACGGTTTCACAATACCCAAGAACATGAAGGACGATTGGTTCTATGTCAGAACCAAGTTACCTGGTGATGTAGAGGCCAATGAAGAGAGTGAAATATAAGGGAGAAGGTTTGGATGTGGCATCTGTGACCTGAAGCAGTCCTCAGCCAGTGGGAATTTCCAATCTGCCCACTGAGATATCCGTCAGGGAAGTGCTTTTTACTCAGGAGATGCAAATCACAGATAATACTAACCAGGGTTTGGTCGGCTTAAGACTCGACTGAAGTACAATTTGCTGGATGTGAGTGCTCTAAGGCACATAAAGCCTCATTAACATGTGTGAAGATGGATTTCAATTCTCACTCCAACAAGTCGTTAGGCCCGAGCCATCCGTTAGGCTCTTGCCGCTGTATGAAGAAGATAAGTCCAAGGAGGGATCCAATACAAAATATCTGTTGCACCGTAAGCACCCGCTCGGCTCCCACCAATGATCTGTTTGGGATATCGTGGGACTACTCCTTCCTGTGGATCCTATTGTAATTCAAAGCTATTGTAATAACCTATGGGTTTTGTCAATGACCTTAAATAAAATAAATGATTTAATTCACGGTAATTCTCTGTTCCCTGCTGTAAGTCTTAGTCAGCGTGAGACTGGGCCGGCGGGGTACTGGGAAAAATCCTGGTGGGACCCGGCAGCCCAGATCCGATGCCCCCCCAGGGGGCTGTCTCGGGAGAGGGTTGGAGCCTCTGCGGGGGGAGGGGGTTAAAGAAGCGGGGGCCATTGGGGGATGCAGGGGCCCCTGAGGAAGAAGCCCCGGTGGGCCCTGCATTTCAAGTTGCCACATTTCGCTCGTCCCTACACACTGTCTAATTATTTATTCTTCCCCTGCGTATTATTGGTTAAGGTTCCAGGTCACAAGCTGACTATTACTAAGGGTGTAAGGGTTCCTGTACGGCCAATCACTGCTAAACTGTGTAAGGGGAAAACAAAGTATGTTGTAATGTCAAAAAAATTAAAATAGAAGGAAATAAGAAATATACAATAATTTAACGACTCCATAGAATGTTGTAAGGTTACTAATACAGCACATAGTAACACATATGGGGGCTGATTTACCAAAGTCTAAATTTCGGACTTCAAAAAGTACAAGTGGGAAAACATCATATTAGATACAAAAAATTCGGATCGCATCGTGGTCGTACGAAAATATTGTGGTACGATCAGTAAGTTCCGAAATTTTTGTATCCGAACAATCGTAAAAGGAGCGAAACCCTTTCTGACTTTGAACCTTCAGTGCATGATTTTGGAAGCCTCCCATAGAAATCAATGGCACTCTGCAGCTACGAAAATGTCAGTTAGAAAAAATACCAATTTTTAGCATTTGGACTCAATTGTACATTGATAAATGGGCCCTATGATGTACATCAAACTCCTATCAGTTTGTATTAGATGGTATCCCAACATATCATTAATATTCTAGCAGCCAATAAGCACTGGTCTGTACAGGTTTGGGACCTGTTATCCAGAATGCTCTGGACAAAGGGTATTCCGGATAAGGGGTCTTTCCATAATTTCGATCTCCATAACGTAAGTCTACTAAAAGATCAATAAAGCATGAAATAAACCCAATAGGGCTGTTCTGCCCCAATAAGGGGTAATTATATCTTAGTTGGGATCAAGTACAGGTACTGTTTTATTATTACAGAGAAAAGGGAATCATTTAACCATTAAATAAACCCAATAGGGCTGTTCTGCCCCAATAAGGGGTAATTATATCTTAGTTGGGATCAAGTACAGGTACTGTTTTATTATTATGTAGAAAAAGGAAATCAATTTTAAAAATTAGAATTATTTGCGTATAATTGAGTCTATGGGGCATGGCCTTTCCGTAATTTGAAACTTTCTGGATAACGGGTTTCCGGATAACGGATCCCATACCTGCATATATATTTATAGTATAAATAAAATACTCTAAAATGTCTACTGCATTCTGTGTACCTAACATCAATAGCAGGATTTATACATCTGCTGCGGTTTTTAAAGCCCAAAAACTGTTTATTTCGCAAACCAAAGAGAATAATTCTTTGTCCGCACCTTGTATTTCTTTCAGTGAAAATATACTTATTACACAAAACTACAAGTTTATTAGTATATATTGTGCAATGACAGTAGTCGGACTAGTGAAGGCTTTCTTTCCACAGCTTTCTCCTGTCACGCTCGGTATCCCAAAACTCAGAACAAAAGCCAAGGTCCCTGTCTAAGCTCACTCTTCTGCCTATAACAGCCACCTTTCACTTCGGGAGGAGCCCTCCGCTACTCGGGTGCCGCCAGGACTTATTGTGAGAGGACCAGGGCAGATGTTCTGAGCAGGCTAGGGAACCTAACGTTATTCCGGAAAACTTAGTAAGTAACAGGCAGAGGGTCAGTACAGGCGGCACACAGCAAGTTCAGAGTCAGGCAAGGGACAAAACACGAATCAGAATCACAAACCAGCAGAAAAAAGAACCAGGAGGCGAAACCGAAGTTGGGCACTGAAAACAACCACAAGCGCCTTTAAATATTTGAATTTCGCGCCTAGCGCGATGATGTCAAAAGCACGCCCCAGGTTTTAAAAGGATGCGCACGTACCTTCAAGTACCATAGGAGCTGGAAGTGCGCATTGGCGCGCGTGAACCACTGGACAACCAGGTAAGAAACAATATAATTGTTTCAGGTGCAGCGTTTGCTTTCATGTTCATCTGGATGGCACCAGTAAACACACAGCTGTATGAGGTATGTGGATTTGCTCATTCTATGTATTGTACTATTGCTTTAGGGCCACACAGGGGACTTGCAATATACCAGTTGTACCAATCTTTAGTGCTCACTCTTGGCTTTAGCTTTGTGCCAGTAAATGTTATTTGAATCATAGCCATGGCACAGTGTAGCAGTTTATTCTGTAAATGGAATGCATGTGTATTTCAGTCCTGTCACTGTGCAACCATCAATCATTTTCTTATTGAAATCAACTCATAATTTGTTTTTCAGATCATCAACATCTTACGAGTTACCAGCGAATGGCTCTCAACTGTCACATTTTATGGGTATTTGGCCACATTTGCTACAGACTTCAAGGTAAGTACACAATAACATTTCCTTTATATATATTGAATTTTATCAGAAAAGTAAGGGAATAGTTAAACATTTGCACAATTATATTATTACTCTGCAAAATCTTAATGTTGCCTTTCAAATTTTGTCCTGCTATAGATCTACGGTTTCACAATACCCAAGAACATGAAGGACGATTGGTTCTATGTCAGAACCAAGTTACCTGGTGATGTAGAGGCCAATGAAGAGAGTGAAATATAAGGGATGGATTTCAAATCTCACTCCAACAAGTAGTTAGGCCCGAGCCATCCGTTAGGCTCTTGCTGCTGTATGAAGAAGATAAGTCCAAGGAGGGATCCAATACAAAATATCTGTTGCACCGTAACCACCTGCTCGGCTCCCACTAATGATCTGTTTGGGATATCGTGGGACTACTCCTTCCTATGGATCCTATTGTAATTCAAAGCTATTGTAATAACCTATGGGTTTTGTCAATGACCTTAAATAAAATAAATGATTTAATTCACGTTAATTCTCTGTTCCCTGCTGTAAGTCTTTGTCAGTCAGCGTCGGACTGGGCCGGCGGGGTACCGGGAAAAATCCTCGTCCCTACACGCTGTGTAATCATTTATTCTTCCCCTGTGTATTAGGGGTTAAGGTTCCAGGTCACAAGCTGACTGTACTAAGGGTATAAGGGTTCCTGTACGGCCAATCACTGCTAAACTGTGTAAGGGGAAAACAAAGTGTGTCTGAGTTGTAATGACAAAAAATTAATTAAAATAGAAGGAAATAGGAAATATACAATAATTTAATGACTCCATAGAATGTTGCAAGGTTACTAATTCAGCAAATAGTAACACATATGGGGGCTGATTTATCGAAGTCCAAATTTCGGACTTCAAAAAGTACAAGTGGGAAAACATCATATTAGATACAAAAAATTCGGATCGCATCGTGGTCGTACGAAAATATTGTGGTACGATCAGCAAGTTCTGAAATTTTTGTATCCGAACAATCGGAAAAGGAGCAGAAACCTTTTTGACTTTGAACCTTCAGTGCATGATTTTTAGCATTTCGACTCAATTGTACATTGATAAATGGGCCGTGTGATGTACATCTTACTCCTATCAGTTTGTATTACATGGTATCCCAACATATCACTAATATTCTAGCAGCCAATAAGCACCGGTCTGTACAGGTATGGGACCGGTTATCCAGAATGCTCCGGACCAAGGGTATTCCGGATAAGGGGTCTTTCCGTAATTTGGATCTCCATAACGAAAGTTTATTAAAAAATCAATAAAGCATTATATAAACCCAATAGGATTGTTCTGCCCCCAATGAGGGGTAATTATATCTTAGTTGGGATCAAGTACAGGTACTGTTTTATTATTACAGAGAAAAGGGAATCATTTAACCATGAAATAAACCCAATAGGGCTGTTCTGCCCCCAATAAGGGGTAATTATATCTTAGTTGGGATCAAGTACAGGTACTGTTTTATTATTACAGAGAAAAGGGAATCATTTAACCATGAAATAAACCCAATAGGGCTGTTCTGCCCCCAATAAGGGGTAATTATATCTTAGTTGGGATCAAGTACAGTTACTGTATTATTATTATGGAGAAAAAGGAAATCAATTTTAAAAATCTGAATTATTTGCTTATAATGGAGTCTATGGGAGACGGCCTTTCCGTAATTCGAAACTTTCTGGATAACGGGTTTCAAGATAACGGATCCCATACCTGCATATATATTTATAGTATACATAAAATACTCGAAAATGTCTACTGCATTCTGTGTACCAAACATTAATAGCAGGAATTATACATCTGCTGTGGTTTTTAAAGCCCAAAAACTGTTTATTTAGCAAACTAAAGAGAATATACTTTGTCCGCACATTGTATTTCTTTCAGTGAAATTGTACTTATTGCACAAAACTACAAGTTTATTAGTATATTTTGTGCAATGACAGTAGCAGAACTAGTGAAGGCTTTCTCCCCACAGCTTTCTCCCTACGTTACAGGCTACAGCTGTAGGCCTTATACATAAACCAACGCTCATAGTTGCCAAACTGCTGCACTCAAGTTAATATCAGTAATATGCCAAGCCGTGCTGTAAAACTGGAATGAGGCCCCATTCGGAAAGGGCGCATCTGTAAAATCAGGTCTCACATATAAAGATTCTAGGTTTATTTTTATTTACTCTGTCTCCAATATACTTCTACTTTTCATTTACAGAATACTGGTATTTGTTTCCAACTGAAAAGAATCGGAACCCTTTAGGACCCAGAAGTCACAAAGAAGCAGTGACATCACAGTGCCCTCTGCCCACATTCAGTGTGTAAAGCCTTTAGGCCTCAGAAGTCACAAAAGTGCAGTGACATCACAATGCTCCCATTGTGATGTCATCGAGCCGGCTGTACATTATACACACAGCTACACCGGCAGGATCATTCATCGCGTTTCTTACCAAGGAACAACATGAGATCTTTTTTTGCCTTGTGCATTATTTTCTTTAATCTTATTTGTTTTGTTTCATCTTTTGACTTTAAAATGAAGATATCTGCAGTGACTATAATGGCTTTAGCCCCATTCTTCATAATATCGGTGTCTTTTATTGGCCTTTTGATTTATAACATGGCAGCATTTTTCTCTGGACTTGCACCCTATACAAGGTGAGGGAAATTCTAAATTGGGTCTCTGTGTGATAAACGTCAGATCTGATAAACTAATAATCATATGTTTTCTCTCTTTTCCAGTGGTTTACGGGACTTTGCATTGGCCAATATTGCTTTTACCGTGATGCATGGTATCTGTTGCTATATCGGTAAGTGTAACATATATCCTTACATTCCCACCTAATGAATTGTAAGTGCCAATAAGCTAACTAAATTCATATTGTTCCTTAGGAGCTGCCACAATGTACGCCAGATACACCCTGCTGAGGCATCGCAGCGCTGAATCTGGAAAGAAGCGTACCTGGGCCAACGTAGCCCTATTGCTGCTGGGATTGTTGGCATGCCAAGCTTACTTTTTGGAGAACTTTCCGGTAAGATGCGTTCCTCTCCCATAAAGTGTTAGAAACATGGAACAAACGCATAATAATACATTTACTGACTGATTGTATCTGTGTGTTTAGGTGCTGGCGTTCCAGAGCGCACACATAGCAGGAGTGCTGACAGCCACTGTTTGTGCGAGTGCCTATACTATAATAAACACCGTGATATCGTACAGGACTCCCCCGGAGAAGGACGGCAGAGTCAAGTGCCTTTTGCGCTTGATAATATCAGTGACCACCGTATTCTTCTTAGTGATAGGTATTTTTATTTTACTTCTAATGTTACTTTTGAATTAACAGATACTCTGTACCAACGTTGTTCTATATCTAGTCATGGGGGGTAGGTGGGTGAGGGGAGGGGTCAGCATTTTAAAACATTTTACATTTTAATTAGACATTGGCAAAGAGCTAATTTCTCCTTTATAATTGTTTCAGGTGCAGCGTTTGCTTTCATGTTCATCTGGATGGCACCAGTAAACACACAGCTGTATGAGGTATGGGGATTTGCTCATTCTATGTATTGTACTATTGCTTTAGGGCCACACAGGGGACTTGCAATATACCAGTTGTACCAATCTTTAGTGCTCACTCTTGGCTTTAGCTTTGTGCCAGTAAATGTTATTTGAATCATAGCCATGGCACAGTGTAGCAGTTTATTCTGTAAATGGAATGCATGTGTATTTCAGTCCTGTCACTGTGCAACCATCAATCATTTTCTTGTGGAAATCAACTCATAATTTGTTTTTCAGATCATGAACATCTTACGAGTTACCAGCGAATGGCTCTCAACTGTCACATTTTATGGGTATTTGGCCACATTTGCTACAGACTTCAAGGTAAGTACACAATAGCATTTCTTTTATATATATTGAATTTTATCAGAAAAGTAAGGGAATAGTTAAACATTTGCACAATTATATTATTACTCTGCAAAATCTTAATGTTGCCTTTTTATCCTGCTATAGATCTACGGTTTCACAATACCCAAGAACATGAAGGACGATTGGTTCTATGTCAGAACCAAGTTACCTGGTGATGTAGAGGCCAATGAAGAGAGTGAAATATAAGGGAGAAGGTTTGGATGTGGCATCTGTGACCTGAAGCAGTCCTCAGCCAGTGGGAATTTCCAATCTGCCCACTGAGATATCTGTCAGGGAAGTGCTTTTTACTCAGAGATGCAAATCACAGATAATACTAACCAGGGTTTGGTCGGCTTAAGACTTGACTGAAGTACAATTTGCTGGATGTGAGTGCTCTAAGGCACATAAAGCCTCATTAACATGTGTGAAGATGGATTTCAATTCTCACTCCAACAAGTCGTTAGGCCCGAGCCATCCGTTAGGCTCTTGCCGCTGTATGAAGAAGATAAGTCCAAGGAGGGATCCAATACAAAATATCTGTTGCACCGTAAGCACCCGCTCGGCTCCCACCAATGATCTGTTTGGGATATCGTGGGACTACTCCTTCCTGTGGATCCTATTGTAATTCAAAGCTATTGTAATAACCTATGGGTTTTGTCAATGACCTTAAATAAAATAAATGATTTAATTCACGTTAATTCTCTGTTCCCTGCTGTAAGTCTTTGTCAGTCAGCCTTGGACTGGGCCGGCGGGGTACCGGGAAAAATCCTCGTCCCTACACGCTGTGTAATCATTTATTCTTCCCCTGTGTATTAGGGGTTAAGGTTCCAGGTCACAAGCTGACTGTACTAAGGGTATAAGGGCTCCTGTACGGCCAATCACTGCTAAACTGTGTAAGGGGAAAACAAAATATGTCTGAGTTGTAATGACAAAAAATTAATTAAAATAGAAGGACTTATACAATAATTTAAAGACTCCATAGAATGTTGCAAGGTTACTAATTCAGCACATAGTAGCACATATGGGGGCTGATTTATCGAAGTCCAGATTTCGGACTTCAAAAAGTACAAGTGGGAAAACATCATATTAGATACAAAAATTTCGGATCGCATCGTGGTTGTACGAAAGTATCGTGGTACGATCAGCAAGTTCCGAAATTTTTGTATCCGAACAATCGGAAAAGGAGAGAAACCCTTTCTGACTTTGTTGTGTCGCAAAGTACAAAAAAGTCAGTTAGAAAAAATACGAATTTTTAGCATTTGGACTCAATTGTACATTGATAAATGGGCCCTATGATGTACATCTTACTCCTATCAGTTTGTATTAGATGGTATCCCAACATATCACTAATATTCTAGCAGCCAATAAGCACTGGTCTGTACAGGTATGGGACCTGTTATCCAGAATGCTCCGGACCAAGGGTATTCCGGATAAGGGGTCTTTCTGTAATTTGGATCTCCATACCGTAAGTCTACTAAAAAATCAATAAAGCATTACATAAACCCAATAGGACTGTTCTGCCCCCAATGAGGGGTAATTATATCTTAGTTGGGATCAAGTACAGGTACTGTTTTATTATTACAGAGAAAAGGGAATCATTTAACCATTAAATAAACCCAATAGGGCTGTTCTGCCCCCAATAAGGGGTAATTATATCTTAGTTGGGATCAAGTACAGGTACTGTTTTATTATTACAGAGAAAAGGGAATCATTTAACCATTAAATAAACCCAATAGGGCTGTTCTGCCCCCAATAAGGGGTAATTATATCTTAGTTGGGATCAAGTACAGGTACTGTTTTATTAATACAGAGAAAAGGGAATCATTTATAAACATCAGAATTATTTGCTTATAATGGAGTCTATGGGAGATGGCCTTCCTGTAATTCAGAACTTCCTGGATAACGGGTTTCCGGATAACAGATCCAGACCTGAAGCTTTCCCTCAACCTGGGGTAATACATAGCCAGCTCATTTCTTACTTTACACTGTTTGTTGCTGCTATATGAAGAGGAGAACCCCAGATTAGAAAAATACCTTATAAAAGGAATAACAGTAACATTGTAGCCTCACAGAGCAAGTCTATTTAGGCTGCTGGGGTCAGTGACCCCCATTTGAAAGCTACAGAAGGCGGCAAATAATTAAAAAAACTATAACAAATAACCATTCTATAAAAGTTATTTAAAGGTGAACTGCCCCTTTAAGACGCTGCAGCCTGGGTAAATATCAGTACAAGTGCCCCTCCCACCGACAGCCACACAGCTGCTGGCACCCTTATTTACTATAGCCTGGGGGAGAAAAGAAAGAGAATTGCTTACATTCCTTAAAGGTTTCCCCTAGAAAAGGATCAATCTCAGCAAATATAATGAGAAACAAAGACAAGATGGCACATTGTTACACTGAACCAATCACCAATAAGGGCGCTACAGAGGGCCCTGCCCAACAGATATGGCATTTAACTGGCTGACCCAACATGCCCCATGTCTGCAAGCATAATGATCTTTAGTGTATTTTGAATACAGATTGGGCAATTGTTTAAAGGGAAACTATACCCCCAAACAATGTAGGTCTCTATACAAATATATTGCATAAACAGCTCATATGTAAAACCCGGCTTCATCTAAATAAACCATTTATATATAAATATACTTGTTTAGCAGTATGTGCCATTGGGTAATCCTAAATAGGAAACTGCCATTTTATGTACTAAGGGCCGCCCCCTGGGATCATAGGAGTCACAGTGCACACAAACAAGCCAAGGCACACATACATGCTAGGCACCATCAGCCAATGAATGGGCAGAGTTCTGCCTTTTGCTCCCACACTACTTCCTGTTACAGTTACAGCTGCATCACTTCCTGTCAGCTGATCTCTGAGGGAGCACACAACCCATCACTAAATGGCGGCTCAAGGGAAAGAATGTAAAAGGGCAATATTTACTGATATATATATTCCAGTTTGGCGCGATTCTTTAATAGGCCACTTATTATTATGATTGAGATATATATATATATATGTTTATTTATTCTGGGGGTATAGTTTTCCTTTAAATTATAATAATGAAGAACCAACAATGACCTTATTTCAGAGGAGGAGAACATGCCCCCATAACAACAGTAAGGAGAATATATCAGCACCTTTAACCTGACCTGGCAAGTCCAATGGAAATGATATATGTATATATACATGCAAAACAAGAAAGGGCACGCGATATATAGAGTGGGAACAAGTGTAAAGGTTATGTACAAGGGACTGGTGCAAACACAGCAAGTTCCACATAAATAACCTTGGCTGCGGCAGGGAATTTGCCTCTTCAGCAATAACATCAACAGCCTCTGTGTGTATATATATATATTTATATATATATATATATATGTGTGTGTGTATTATATATATATATATGTGTGTGTATGAGAAAGGTCCTAATGAGGACCGAAACTTCGGTTTTAAACAATATATGGGTTTGTATATTAAATAAATGAATAAGAAAATACATTCCCATAATTCAAAGCTTTCTAGCAAATGGGATTCAGGATAATTACTCCCCCATACCTGTGTGTGTATATATATATATATATATATATATATATATATATTAATATGTTTCACAAGAGCTGTTTGTTTTACAGAGCAAGATATTCCATGTTTTGTTAGTGGACTCGTTTATCTTGATTCCCCCCCCATAAATCAGAGCAGTTGGTTGCACCTGATTGCGATTTCTTGATCCAACCAACCGATTCAGAACAGGTCACCGATATGGGAAATATGACTGCAAAACATGGCAATACGTTGAAGAATAAAATATCACATTTATCACTAATTTGATATGGTTTTGGGGGAATTTTCTTATGACAGTTTCATTTTAATTTAAAAAATGTTTTTTTTTTTATTCCTGTTATATGGTCTTAATCTATGAACTTAATGAGATACTGACACCAGAAATTAAACCGTCTATCATTGCATTGTTATTGCATGGGGATAATTTTGCTGTAAAAGTATTTGCCCAATGCTTTTACATTCCCTGTCAGATCCCCCATGTTCCTCTATGAGGGGGGGCCATATTTGTGCAGCAGTAGGCCGTTAGCATTAGAAGCTGTAACTGACAGGCTGAGAAGTGACAGTCAGGTTGGCCAAACACTCAGGTTTAGGGGCTTCAAATGAAAATGACTTACATTGTAGATTGTAAGCTCTTTTGGGCAAGGCTCTCTTCCCCTCCTGTATCGGTTATTGGTTGCTTTATATGTTACTCCTTGTAGATTGTAAGCTCTTTTGGGCAGGGCTCTCTTCCCCTCTTGTATCTGTTATTGGTTGCTTTATATGTTACTCCTTGTAGAGTGTAAGCTCTTTTGGGCAGGGCTCTCTTCCCCTCTTGTATTGGTTATTGGTTGCTTTATATGTTACTCCTTGTAGAGTGTAAGCTCTTTTGGGCAGGGCTCCCTTCCCCTCCTGTATCGGTTATTGGTTGCTTTATATGTTACTCCTTGTAGAGTGTAAGCTCTTTTGGGCAGGGCTCCCTTCCCCTCCTGTATCGGTTATTGGTTGCTTTATATGTTACACCTTGTAGATTGTAAACTCTTTTGGGCAGGGCTCTCTTCCCCTCTTGTATCGGTTATTGGTTGCTTTATATGTTACTCCTTGTAGATTGTAAGCTCTTTTGGGCAGGGCTCACTTCCCCTCTTGTATTGGTTATTGGTTGCTTTATATGTTACTCCTTGTAGAGTGTAAGCTCTTTTGGGCAGGGCTCCCTTCCCCTCCTGTATCGGTTATTGGTTGCTTTATATGTTACTCCTTGTAGAGTGTAAGCTCTTTTGGGCAGGGCTCCCTTCCCCTCCTGTATCGGTTATTGGTTGCTTTATATGTTACTCCTTGTAGAGTGTAAGCTCTTTTGGGCAGGGCTCCCTTCCCCTCTTGTATTGGTTATTGATTGCTTTATATGTTACTCCTTGTAGAGTGTAAGCTCTTTTGGGCAGGGCTCCCTTCCCCTCTTGTATCGGTTACTGATTGCTTTATATGTTACTCCTTGTAGAGTGTAAGCTCTTTTGGGCAGGGCTCTCTTCACCTCTTGTATTGGTTATTGGTTGCTTTATATGTTACTCTGTATGTCCAATGTATGAAACCCACTTATTTTACAGCGCTGCGGGATATGTTGGCGCTTTATAAATAAATGTTATTAGTAATAATAATAGGGCCTATCAATGAAAAACAATCAATATGACTTATAGGGAACTTCTTATGTACATTAATATTTTCAAGAGTAGTTTTTTTAAGTGGAGAAATCATGGGATAATGAGAAAATGGGATAATTACAATAATTGCTCTCTACTTCTATACCTGGGCAGTGTAGAATTCACCTGGTGCATTGCAAGCCAAATAGGGATTGGCTGCTACATGTCTGAACTCATGGGGCTACAGCTTAAGGGCAAGGTTTTCTGCTCTGCGACATCAGAAAACAAAGCAACGCGTTTGTCTTCCCATCAGCAATTCATTTGATTGCCAGTGGGAAGGCACAGTCACCCGTGGTAGCCAAGATTCAACCAGCTGTAGCCCCACCCACAGCCAGCAATAGGGCTGCACACTTTATTATTATTATTATGATTAACATTTATTTATAAAGCGCCAACATATTCCGCAGCGCTGTACAATAAGTGGGTTTCATACATTGGACATACAGGGTAAAGGTCCCCATACATGGGCCGATATCAGTCCCTTAGACCTGAAATCGTCCAGATCTCGATCGGGCAGATTAAAAAATCTAGTCGGATCGGGGGCCGCATTGGCTCATTGATGTGGTCCCCGAACATACTGCCCCATTGCCGCCAATATAATTCGATCGCTTGGCCCCAGGACCAAACGATCGAATTAGCCTACACGTTCCCCACAATATCGCCCACCTGTAGGTGGGGATATCGGGTGAAGATCCGCGAATCTTAACGTGTATGGGTACCTTAACATATAAAGCAATAAATAACCAATACCAAGAGGTGAAGGGAGCCCTGCCCAAAAGAGCTTACAATCTACACTTAGCAGTGATACAGGGTTAAAGGACATTTACATTATCTTCTTTTGCTTCCTGGGGAGATTTATCCATCACATTAGCTGTACCATTGACATTAATATTAGGCCGGACATGGCAGAATGCACACAGCACGTTCCATACAGCAGGAAGAAAATAAAGGCAAAATAAACCAAGGCATCAAGGTCATGAAACAACCACACACACACATATTATATATATATATATATATATATATATATATATATATATATATATATATATATATATATATATATATATATATATATATATATAACACATATATATATATAACACATATATATATATATATATATATATATATATATATATATATATATATATATACATACATATATACAGTTCAAAATGTACAGCACTCACAAAATAAATGGTTACCGATTGCCTGGGTGCAGTCCTCATTAGCGTAGACAGTAGTTGAAAATGGATCGCATCACACAGGACTTATAGAAAAAATAGGTTTTATTTGGGTGCAAAAAACAAAAAACTGACGTTTCGGCTACAACAGTAGCCTTTCTCAAAGATATATATATATATATATATATATATATATATAGAAATATATATATATATATATATATATATATATAAAATAGAAAGAGTGCCGCACACATAGGGACTTGATACAAAAGAAAAAGTGGTTTTATTGAAAAAATTCCAACGTTTCGAGCACAATCTGTGCTCTTCCTCAGGGACAAACCAGTGTATCAAGTCCCTATGTGTGTGGCACTCTTTCTATTATATTTTTGTTTTTTGACCTGCACCAAGGGCATTTGGACTTTTATAGGGTGTGCTCCTCCCTGTATAATATATATATATATCCTGTTATCCAGCAAACATATTGGCTCCACTCCAACATTAAATATAAAGGAAACAGGGGAATCAGTTCCCAGAAACGCTACTGATGTCGAAAGTTGAAAAGAAATGTTTGCTTTTACCCATAATGCACCGGAGTAACGTAAAAAAAACCTTCAGAATTGTAAATAATAAGGCGATTTCCTAGAGAAATGAATAATGTAATACAAACACAGAGCACAGGGAAAGGGGGGGAAAATGTGTATCTTGTTGTAAAATTGATAGGAGAGCGGAATCGACTCCATTTGTGCAAATATTTACCAGGAATAATACGGGAAACGTCCGTCAGTGTCACCGGGGAAGGAAAGGGCCCCTCTGGGCAGACAGGGACACGCTCCTGGAGAGCCGGGCACTGATTGGCTCAGTTTCCAAGCCTGTCAAGCTGTTAGCAACAACATTCAACCTTGGCAAAGGGTTCTGTACCCCTAGTACAGTACTAGTGCCCCTTTGGTATTTTAGCAACTATCTGGTTGCTAGGGTCTTGTTTACCCTAGCAACCAAGCTGTGGTTTCAACAAGAGGTGGGAATATGAATAGGAGAGGGCCTGCATAGAAAGATAAGTAATAAAAGTAACAATAATAATAAAACTGGAGCCTCACGGAGCAATATATTTGGCTGCCGGGGTCAGTGACCCCCATTTGAAAGCTGGAAAGAGGAAAAGGAGAAAGGCAAATGATTAAAAAAAAAACTATAAAAAATAAATAATGAAAAACAAATTGCAAAGTTGCTGGGAATAGGCTATTCTGTAACATACTAAGGTGATCCACCCCTTTAAGGGGGGGTCTGGATTCTTTTTGTTGCCACTGGGGTAAAAGATGTTTTAGCCAAGAGTTAAGTTTGTATGTTTTTCCCCTAACGTAGTGGGTGTGTGTCTGTTGTATGGAAAATTAAGTTTGTGGGGCAGGGAGTGTTGTCTGTGATTAAACATACTCTGGAACTGGGCTTTAGCAGAGTGTCTGCAGAACTCAGGGCTACCATTTCTACAAACTGGTGTATTCAGGGGAACACCACAGAGCTATGACAGCATGTATATATTCCCCTGTACTAAGCGCAATTCAGCAGGAACAGCCCCCTAAGTTTGCCCATAGCCTGTACAGAGAGATACCATAAAACTATGGCACATAGGGATTCCCCTGTACTAAGCACAATTCAGCAGGAACAGCCCCCTAAGTTTGCCCATAGCCTGTACAGAGAGATACCATAAAACTATGGCACATAGGGATTCCCCTGTACTAAGCACAATTCAGCAGGAACAGCCCCCTAAGTTTGCTCATAGCCTGTACAGAGAGATACCATAAAACTATGGCACATAGGGATTCCCCTGTACTAAGCACAATTCAGCAGGAACAGCCCCCTAAGTTTGCTCATAGCCTGTACAGACAGATACCATAAAGCTATGGCACATAGGGATTCCCCTGTACTAAGCACAATTCAGCAGGAACAGCCCCCTAAGTTTGCTCATAGCCTGTACAGAGAGATACCATAAAACTATGGCACATAGGGATTCCCCTGTACTAAGCACAATTCAGCAGGAACAGCCCCCTAAGTTTGCTCATAGCCTGTACAGAGAGATACCATAAAGCTATGGCACATAGGGATTCCCCTGTACTAAGCACAATTCAGCAGGAACAGCCCCCTAAGTTTGCTCATAGCCTGTACAGAGAGATACCATAAAACTATGGCACATAGGGATTCCCCTGTACTAAGCACAATTCAGCAGGAACAGCCCCCTAAGTTTGCCCATAGCCTGTACAGAGGGATACCATAAAACTATGGCACATAGGGATTCCCCTGTACCAAGCACAATTCAGCAGGAACAGCCCCCTAAGTTTGCCCATAGCCTGTACAGAGAGATACCATAAAGCTATGGCACATAGGGATTCCCCTGTACTAAGCACAATTCAGCAGGAACAGCCCCCTAAGTTTGCCCATAGCCTGTACAGAGGGATACCATAAAACTATGGCACATAGGGATTCCCCTGTACTAAGCACAATTCAGCAGGAACAGCCCCCTAAGTTTGCTCATAGCTTGTACAGAGAGATACCATAAACTATGGCACATAGGGATTCCCCTGTACTAAGCACAATTCAGCAGGAACAGCCCCCTAAGTTTGCCCATAGCCTGTACAGAGAGATACCATAAAACTATGGCACATAGGGATTCCCCTGTACTAAGCACAATTCAGCAGGAACAGCCCCCTAAGTTTGCTCATAGCTTGTACAGAGAGATACCATAAACTATGGCACATAGGGATTCCCCTGTACTAAGCACAATTCAGCAGGAACAGCCCCCTAAGTTTGCTCATAGCCTGTACAGAGAGATACCGTAAAACTATGGCAGCATAGGAATTCCCCTGTACTAAGCACAATTCAGCAGGAACAGCCCCCTAAGTTTGCTCATAGCCTGTACAGAGAGATACCATAAACTATGGCACATAGGGATTCCCCTGTACTAAGCACAATTCAGCAGGAACAGCCCCCTAAGTTTGCTCATAGCCTGTACAGAGAGATACCGTAAAACTATGGCAGCATAGGGATTCCCCTGTACTAAGCACAATTCAGCAGGAACAGCCCCCTAAGTTTGCTCATAGCCTGTACAGAGAGATACCATAAAACTATGGCAGCATAGGGATTCCCCTGTACTAAGCATAATTCAGCAGGAACAGCCCCATAAGTTTGCTCATAGCCTGTACAGAGAGATACCATAAAACTATGGCACATAGGGATTCCCCTGTACTAAGCACAATTCAGCAGGAACAGCCCCCTAAGTTTGCTCATAGCCTGTACAGAGAGATACCATAAAACTATGGCAGCATAGGGATTCCCCTGTATTAAGTAGATTAGCAGCCTCTACATTTGCTTACAGCCTGTACCTGCCACTGAAATGCCCTCGCTTTTATGACATTCTGAACAATTCTGGAAAACGGCAGATGATATTTTGAAAATTCAATACCATTAATTGTATTCCTCAGAAACACTTAACAGCGTTCCATCTACATAATCTTTGCTAAATGTCAAGAGCGGAGCACTCATCGAAAGCCGATAAATACGATCCTATACGATCCTTGTAAGCTCAACAACATACAAACAGTAACTCCGCCCAAACGGACATGAATGGTTTTCTACTTTAATAAAAACATAATTTTAAAAAGTCAAGCAGGACTTACCACGATCGGTACCCCAATATCCGGCCACAGCAGGTCTTCAGACGGCAGCTTTGGAGAATTCCATACCACCACCACTTTATTCAAGTACGGCAGTCCATTCAGCCTTTCCAAAGAGTTCATCAACACTTCCTCGCGCTCGTACGTCAACATGACCACCGTGAACTGTTCCCGGGGTACATTCCCCCCGAGGGCGGCTTGAAACTCTTTTCCCGAGCCGCCGGCTCCGCCGCCGATCGGCCGGAAACCAGTACCAGAACCAAGAAATTTCGCTTCGGAGGGTAAGAGAGGATCAAAGGGTGTGTGCGGAAATAGGTGAAAAGGGCCGGGGGCTGTATTCCAGTTGCGGTAGATATCCGCTGCGGTGAGGGTGAAGTTTCTCAGATACTTAGGAGACGCATAAGGAGGCTCTGTTTCCACCGGCCCCAAATCTAAGTCTCCGTTGTCCGCCATGTTGGGATCGGTGCCGGCGGCTTTGCCGGACCGATGAGGAATCTCTACCGCCGGTTCCTCTTTAATGGGAGCGGCGGGAATTTGTATTCTAGTCCTAACGGTTGCTAAAATAGTATTAAATACTGTATCAGAAGTAGAAAAGTAGGTCTCCCACAGGAAACGGCCTTGCCTCCTCAGCGAGAGGAGGTCATTGTCCGATATACTTCTCAAGAGAAAGTGGACTTCGGTGATGCGTGGCTTTGGTAGTATTAACACCGCCTCGTTCCACCGGATTGTATCGTGATACGGCAGTTGAACCTGTTCTCCGAGGATGACGGGAATAGCGCCTACCTCCAGAGCTTCGAAAAGCCTCATGGCACTGCCAGCAGATATAACCAGCTGCGAATCTCCCGGCGTAATTATCAGTGCAAATGTAGATTGCTTCAGTAGCTCCAACCTGTCGTCCCTTTCCCCACACAAAGCCCACTCAGTGGGCAGACTTGGCTTCGCCTGATTTTTGCAAGTGAACTCGACCATGACAAAATCCAACTTACTGTCCTGGACAGCCTTAAGGGTAGTAATGATGCGGTCGTCGTAGTCCGCCGGCGCGTTGCCTTCCATTTCTTCCTCAAACGACCGGGCCTCTTGCAAACTAGAACGCAGCGACTCAATCTTTTCTCCCTGGAAGCTGAATAGGTACTTCCGTTTCACCGGCACCTGAGGTGGAATCTCCAGGAAGTTGGGTTCGGACATGGCGTGGACTAACGGCGACACCACGATATCAAAACCGGGCCTGTACTGTAAGTCATAAAACGTCGACTGAGCGATCATGGCGCGCCCCGTGCTGACATTATAAAGATAGTTCTGGGTTTCAGATTTCCTGGACAAGTTTATAATAAGATGGTTGTGGCCATCAGTCCTCCAATATGGCAAAGAGTGTAACTGTTCCTCCAGTTCAGTAGGTTTTGGCATCACTGGCTCCTGCATTTCCCCCATTAAGACTACATATATACACGCATTATTTGCATTTTCAGTCACATAAACGTTATTTCTGACGCTCGCCTCCAAGGCTTGTTTGATTAAAGGGTCTATAAAGTTACCAAAAGGGTATTGATCACTGTTGTAGACGAATACGGGGAACCCAGAAGTAAGCGGGCACCGTGAGTAGTCGAAACAATTGTGTAGCCCGCAGTTCCTTTTGGACTTTGGCAAAGGTATGTTAATATCATCCTTCTCTGGCAACAGCCGGATTGGCAATGAAAGCTTTGGCTGATTCTGGGCCATCAGTTCTTTATATGAATGTTCCGTTTGACTGATGACATTTTTGAGCTGCAGAAGGTCCTGCTTAGCATTTTCGATGCTTTTTTTGCACGCTTCGATTTTAAGGTTTAATTTAGCAATTTCGCTATTAAGTTCCTGACGCTTGGCTTCGAGCTGGAGCAGCTCTTCGCTTACCGATTCTCTGATTCGACACAAATCCTGTACGTGCTTGACTTCACAAAGTTCGTTCCCCGTTCGCGGGCCAAAGATCCTCCTGTCGGGATCGTTCGCATCGTCGATGGTGGTGAGGTAATAGTGGGCGATAAGGGGGAAGAAAACGAGGATGATGAACAACGTGAAGCTGAGCCAAGAGAGCCTGATTCGACTGGACCAACGTAGCATCCACGGCTGACCTCCGTTCCCCAATCCCCCATTTCGCAGCATGGTATACCCACTCATGAGTCTAAACAGAGATGCCGGACAATCACGTTGGATCAGTAGCCATGCCCACAAAATGTCGTAGCAGCAATCTTCTTGAAATAATTACTTTATTTGTATGAGAAAGAGCCAATAAAATGGAAATTTCATTTTCTTTTTGAATAAAGCAGACACGTGGCCGTCCTCCGAAGAACCAAAAAAGAGCCTTGGCCTCCAGTCCTCATCCAACGCCGTTTTATCCAACATTTAATATACGCGTTGAAGAGTTACGTTGGTAAGGAGCAAGGGAGCCAACCTGGAACTGGGAAAGCTTCTTCACTGGGCTTAACATGATCAAGTCTGTGCGTGTCAGTTAATGATGTAAGTAATATCCATGATGACAAGTAGAACGGAAAGAGGTAAAATAGACTCCTACATGTGTCAGCCTCACTTGACCCTTCAGCTTTCAGACCTAAGGAGAAAAAAAAAAACCAAGAGGATATTAATGCAGTCAGAATTTATGTTACTCAGGCCCTTGCCTCAATACAAAGAGCCAAAATGTAACACAAATAACTATATAACGCAGAAATATTAAACTCACAGCTGTTTGGTTGCAAAGAACTAAAGCCCTGGAGCAGATATGTCAGACTTGCGTGCCTAAAGTCACTTGGAATGTCAACCGGGAGCCTAACATAGCAGCTAAATATACGGGGAGTTAAAATGAACTTGACACGTTCCATCACATAATCCTATTTTTAAAAGTAGAAGTAAAATATTACGGCTAGAAATACTGTATATAATGAATGCCCTATATCAGTAATGATCCAGGCCTTCCAAATTGTCCCCAGCAGCTCCCCATCTTGGATCTTGTTAGGCCATCTTTGTGTCAGTGGCACTGCACATGCTCAGTGGGCTCTGGGCTGCTGCTGAGAAGCTGAGCTTGTGAGTTGGGGAACACATCAAGCAAAAAATGAAGTTTATCTATCATAGAAGGTGATGCTATGGGGCCGAGGTGGCAATGGGCAGATATAGAAGGTACCAGGGGCATCTTCAGAGGCACAGATCTTCCCTGCTCAAGGGCACAGGAGCCCAAAACCTACCATTTTTAACCTAATTCTCTGTGGAACTTTAGTTCTCCTTTAAAGCTACACTATAGATAAAAATGTATTGGGCCCTTTCCTGTTAATCTGTCCCTCCTCCTTTTTATGGTTATAGTGAGGGATATCAAAGGAATGGATATCAAAGGAATGGATATCAAAGGAATGGATATCGATCCCCTCCTTTATCACTGGGGATATTTCCCCACAGCCTAAGTAAATAATGAGGAATGTTATTCCTAGCAACCAATCATAGTGCTCGGTCCTTAGAACACCACATTCCACAGGTTACATTTTTGTATATTTACAGTTCTTCTATATACAGTTAAGAATAATATTTAAATAAATTGGTATATTTGTATAAAATATATCTAATGATGTGCATGGAAATGCTTGCCCAAAGGTGATACTGTGCCAATAAACAAGCCTGTGTATGGGTGTAATTCCATTAGGCTGAGATTTTCTGATCAGTGTTTCCAGCAGTTGAGGGATTTAATCTAATATCACCGACTGTAGAAGAGGAGACTCAGTACAATGCAGCAGCAATCGCCAACTCCCTGACATTTACAGAACGGCATTTGCAAAGGCAAAGTTCAACTACATTCAAGAACACATGAAATACAACCATACAGGTAATGAGAAGTAAAGGCATTTTTCCCCCATGTGGAGGGGATCGGTATATGGCCAAGCTCAAAAGTAATGGAATATGTCTAATGTTTCTATGGTGCAGGGATCCCCAACCTTTTATACACCAACATTCAATTGGAAAAAGTTTTGGAGAGCAAAACAATCATGACAAAAGGTTCCTGGGGTGCAAATAATAGCTATAATTGGCTATTTGGTAGCCCCTATGTGGACTGGCAGCCTACAGGGGGCTCTGTTTGGCATTATACTTGGTGTTTATGCAACCAAAACTTGCCTCCTTACCAGAAACTTGATAATGAGCACCTACTTTGAGAGCAACATTCAAGGGGTTGGGGGCAATTTGTTACCCCAAGCCACTGGTTGGGGATCACTGCTATAGTTTCTAAATAGCATGCATCTCTTTCTCCCTCACAGGTATGTGCTTACTACTGTCATACGCAGCGGCAAGTCATTAAACTCATTAAAGGACAGTGGTCTCAACATTGGACATATACAGTCAGAATTAAGCTAACCCGTAGGGCCCTTCAGACCAAGATCTGCTTGTGTAGGTCAGGTTTAATAATCCTGTTGGGAGGGGAGCACACTGAAGCACTGATGCAGTCTTCTCCCAAAAGGCCAGGATAGCTACCCATTACGATTCAATTATTGGCCTGGGGGCCAGATTGGGCCCAAAATGTAGGTGGCAAAATCAGGCAAAGAGGCTAACCCATCAGGCCGCCTTCCTCAGGAATTTACTTTTTTATCAAAGTAAATTATGCCTGTGTAAGCCTGCATTCTTGATGGCATTAATGTTAAAACACACAT
This sequence comes from Xenopus tropicalis, assembly GCF_000004195.4. Lineage (NCBI taxonomy): Eukaryota > Metazoa > Chordata > Amphibia > Anura > Pipidae > Xenopus > Xenopus tropicalis. Next base: position 151,976,790 of record NC_030681.2, read on the forward strand.
GTGCTGTTTGCAGATAGAAATATCACTGATGATGTGTCAGAGGGAAAACGGCCAATGGGGGAAAGCTGCTATTTGTTTAACAATGCCCTTTTGGGTGGGGGATATGTGCCCAACTTATATATACACTGTAGGAAAGAGTAGGAATTCCAGCAGTTCCATATATTCCCCATTTATCAAACTTCCCGGACGCTTCTGGAAGCAGTTCCCTGTTTCAATCCCTAAAGCCTTGGAGAAGCTTTCAATCTTACTTATGTTGAGTTGGATTTCCCAACCAGTAGTAAATCACCCCCAATGTATCATATAAGGCTTATTCTGTCAGATGAACAGGAGCCCATACACACACACACACGTGCATAGGAACAAACAGGAGTAAGACTTCAGAGACTACATTTAATTCTGAAAGGGAAATTCTTTGCTTACTTGCCCTTTAGGTGTCCGGATAATTATACAGTAAATACTGTATTAGAGACACTAAGGCCAAATCTCTGCGGGGGAACTAACATTTCTGTCGGCTTTCCATTAGCCGCCCAACAGGGGTGTGGATACACTGATGCCCAGCAGGCACCACACGGTGCATTATTATTATTATTATTATTATATGCCAGACAGTGTTTCTAGCAACAGGCAATGAATTACGTTCTGCCAAAGATGAACAGAACAGTGTTAAAGATCAACTGGATCCTTGCGGAATCTTTGCTTGGTAAAAATATTCCAGCCAATGAAACGAGGCCATAAATGGAGACTTCAGAGCAGGCAGGGTGCCAAAGTGATGGCCAACCCAACAAACATCTCTTGTGATTGGCCAGATACCTATATTACATATTATATCCCCTCATGGAGGGCTGGTTCGGGCCTGGAAGGTGGTCCTCTCCCAATGGGCCATCATAGGCCCCTGTTATGATCTAATAGCCGGCCCAAAGTTAAGCTCAACTGGCAAACTCAGCTCTAGCCTCACATCAATGCTTTCCCCTTTTCCCTAGCGCCCCCTATTAGTTTCATCTTTCCTGAGGAACCCACCTACCATGCTGCATCACCACCAGGGGTTAAAGAGGTACTTTACCCTTAAATTAACTTTTAGTATAATGTAGAGAGCGCTATTAAGGTTAACTGGTTGCTTGGGCCCGAATTAACCTAGCAACCAGGCAGTGGTTTGAAAGAGAGACAGGGAGGGCCTAAATATAAAACTATTATACACTGAGCAATAGTTTTATGGCTCCTGGGGTCACTGTCACGGAAAAACATGTAAAAACCCAGAGCTTCTCCAGCAGAATCCTGCATTGTAATCTGTTTTTCCCATGGGGCTAGCCATATTCTTCATTTCCCAGGGTGCCACAGCCATGTGACCTGTGCTCTGATAAACTTCACTCACACTTTACTGCTGCGCTGCAAGTTGGAGTGATATCCCCCCCCTCCCCCCCAGCAGCCGATCAGCAGAACAATGGGAAGGGAGCAAGATAGCAGCTCCCAGTAGGTATCAGAATAGCACTCAATAGTAAGAAATCCAAGTCCGGCTTGGGACTCCTCCAGTTACATGGGAGTAGGAGAAACAATAGGTTAGCTGAAAGCAGTTCTAATGTGTAGCGCTGGCTGAAAGCTCAGACTCAGGCACACTTTACTGCTGCGCTGCAAGTTGGAGTGATATCCCCCTCCGCCCAGCCGCCGATCAGCAGAACAATGGGAAGGGAGCAAGATAGCAGCTCCCAGTAGGTATCAGAATAGCACTCAATAGTAAAAAATCCAAGTCCGGCTTGGGACTCCCCCAGTTACATGGGAGTAGGAGAAACAATAGGTTAGCTGAAAGCAGTTCTAATGTGTAGCTCTTTCCTCTCTATATTCTAAGGCACAGAGAAAGCCAGACTAATAATTTGAGCACGCAGGGGAATTGTGGGATATAATTGGCCAGAACCCACGAAAATAACAACAGCTCCGTGTAGAGAAGAAGGCGCATAAAGCGTAGGAAGAGGAATGCGTGCCAAGCAAACAGGCCCAACGCTGAGACATAGGAGATTTGGGTATTAGCTTGTCCCTAAGGAGCGCAGTGGGACATCCGCACTTGGCTGCCCTTGGGACATGTGACAATGGCTCCCACACAGACCGGCCCTTCATGTACTGTAGGATATTGATCTCACCCATTACGCTCAGTTACACGACCTCGGAACCAGGGGGCAGGTCAGACATACGATTTTATTTGTGTCCGACACTTGTTTCTATAGTAGACAGCATACACCATATAAATCTAATATTTAAAGGGGAACTTCACCCAAACACAACTTTTTGAAAATTAAACAATTTCAAGCAGCTTTGCAATATAAATCAATTAAAAAATATGCAGCCTTTTCATGATATTTAATGTAATAATATGGGTTGGAACAGTTCCCTAAGCCCCGCCCCCCGTTCCCTAAGCCCTGCCCCCCTGCTGATCTGGCTGGCTACTTTGTGACTCAAATAAAATGTAACAGTAGTGACCTGTCCTCAGCCTGCATCCTCCCAATCCCACAATCCCCTGCTGCACACGTAATGTCAATAAGAAAAGGAACATCCCAGTGCAATGCATTGTGGGTTATGTAGTTCCTGCATGCTGTCTGTAAGCTGTAGAGAAGTTGTTACAATTTGTAACATCAGTGGTTTAGTCCCTCCTCCCCTGCCAGGATTTCAAATGATGCAGAAAGAGAAGAACTGTTTTGCAGCTGGATTTCAGCATATAAATGGGATTTATTCCTACTTGTTGAAGGAACAGATTACAGGGATAGGGATATTAGGGGTTTCTGTGCTGTGTGGAGCTCTTTAACAAATTTTGGTTCAGAAGCCTAAGTTGCCAGTTTGATATTGGACCACTAAAAGAGATAGTGACATAAGAAAGCTAAGCAAGATAAAGCTAAACTGTGTCCTATTATTAAAAAATGGGACATTACTGAAAACTGATAAGAGAAATATAAAAAATGAAATAAAAAAATCTGTCCAGAACGGCCGACAGTAACATTTGCCCTCGGACTTTCTCAGTTCAGCAGAAAACAGATGGTCCCTGTTTATATTTTTTTCCCACTGAACTTTGTAATCACTGATTTGTGTTTTATAAACTGCAAGAGACAAAATGGCTGAAAGCCTCTCCATTGTGGGCCATGCAAATGAATACAGGGAAATTATTAAAATCGTATGGAAATGTCATTCAGGGCTGAAGGCTGGGAATTGTACAGTGTTTGGGATGTTTTGCCACCCGTGATTTAAAGGAAAACTACACCCTAAAATATGAATATGGCTATGAATGCAGTATTTTATATACAGGTATAGGACCTGTTATCCAGAATGCTCGGGACCAAGGGTATTCCGGATAAGGGATCTTGGATCTCCAACTTAAAAATCAATAAAGCATTAATCAAACCCAATAGAATTGTTCTGCCCCAATAAGGGGTAATTATATCTTAGTTGGGATCAAGTACAGGTACTGTTTTATTATTACAGAGAAAAGGGAATCATTTAACCATGAAATAAACCCAATAGGGCTGTTCTGCCCCCAATAAGGGGTAATTATATCTTAGTTGGGATCAAGTACAGGTACTGTTTTATTATTACAGAGAAAAGGGAATCATTTAACCATTAAATAAACCCAATAGGGCTGTTCTGCCCCAATAAGGGGTAATTATATCTTAGTTGGGATCAAGTACAGGTACTGTTTTATTATTACAGAGAAAAGGGAATCATTTAACCATGAAATAAACCCAATAGGGCTGTTCTGCCCCCAATAAGGGGTAATTATATCTTAGTTGGGATCAAGTACAGGTACTGTTTTATTATTACAGAGAAAAGGGAATCATTTAACCATTAAATAAACCCAATAGGGCTGTTCTGCCCCAATAAGGGGTAATTATATCTTAGTTGGGATCAAGTACAGGTACTGTTTTATTATTACAGAGAAAAGGGAATCATTTAACCATTAAATAAACCCAATAGGGCTGTTCTGCCCCAATAAGGGGTAATTATATCTTAGTTGGGATCAAGTACAGGTACTGTTTTATTATTACAGAGAAAAGGGAATCATTTAACCATGAAATAAACCCAATAGGGCTGTTCTGCCCCCAATAAGGGGTAATTATATCTTAGTTGGGATCAAGTACAGGTACTGTTTTATTATTACAGAGAAAAGGGAATCATTTAACCATTAAATAAACCCAATAGGGCTGTTCTGCCCCAATAAGGGGTAATTATATCTTAGTTGGGATCAAGTACAGGTACTGTTTTATTATTACAGAGAAAAAGGGAATCAGTTTTAAAATTCTGAATTATTTGATTAAAATGGAGTCTATGGGAGACAGGCTTTCTGTAATTCGGAGCTTTCTGGATAACAGGTTTCCGGATAAGGGATCCCCATGCCTGCAAAAGGTTCAGCATCTCTATAGTAAAAATCCTGGACTTTAAAGTTGTCACAGGAGCTCCCAATTTTGGTTTTGGTTATAAGTGTCAGTGGCACTGCACAAGCTCAGCCTGCTCTGGGCGGCTACTGAGACGCTAAGCTGAGGGGTCATCACAAATGATCAAGCCAAAAATAAAGTTTGTATCTGGGGATAGTGACCACCAACAACCAGGCAGCGCTTTCAGCCGCAATCTAGAAGAGCAATAGGAAGGCTAATGATACAAAATCCATACAAAATAAAGAAGACCAATATAAAAGCTGCTTAGAAGCCCATCTATAAGATAATAACACTTCCTACTGATACGGTGGCAGTTCTATTCTATTTCCGTGATATAATCGGTTACAGATCACGAGGCCGCAGTGCCGGCTGATAAACAAAAGTCGGACAGTGCGAATGTCCCATCATTAATCAGCAGATCTTTCAGTTGGGAAGCAGCCATAGCTACAGAGCAAATACATCTGTACCTCTGTGTTATATTATACAGTGCGGGTCCTCTGGCTGTAAATTACATGCACAGTAGTTACTGCTCATTAGTAACCCCAGTGAGAAATTGAAGTTTGCAATGGATATTCACCAATTCACAACAGTAAGGAGTTTGCCTTCTTGTACATCTATAGCCAAAGCCAATAATTCTTCTTTAAAAGCCGACTGCAATATTACAGTAATTTATATTCCTCAAGGGCTTTAAGCACTAAAGAGCCACTATACACTGAATTGTGCTTAGTACAGGGGAATCCCTATGTGCCATAGTTTTATGGTATCTCTCTGTACAGGCTATGAGCAAACTTAGGGGGCTGTTCCTGCTGAATTGTGCTTAGTACAGGGGAATCCCTATGTGCCATAGTTTTATGGTATCTCTCTGTACAGGCTATGAGCAAACTTAGGGGGCTGTTCCTGCTGAATTGTGCTTAGTACAGGGGAATCCCTATGTGCCATAGTTTTATGGTATCTCTCTGTACAGGCTATGAGCAAACTTAGGGGACTGTTCCTGCTGAATTGTGCTTAGTACAGGGGAATCCCTATGTGCCATAGTTTTATGGTATCTCTCTGTACAGGCTATGGGCAAACTTAGGGGACTGTTCCTGCTGAATTGTGCTTAGTACAGGGGAATCCCTATGTGCCATAGTTTTATGGTATCTTTCTGTACAGGCTATGAGCAAACTTAGGGGGCTGTTCCTGCTGAATTGTGCTTAGTACAGGGGAATCCCTATGTGCCATAGTTTTATGATATCTCTCTGTACAGGCTATGAGCAAACTTAGGGGGCTGTTCCTGCTGAATTGTGCTTAGTACAGGGGAATCCCTATGCTGCCATAGTTTTATGATATCTCTCTGTACAGATTATGAGCAAACTTAGGGGGCTGTTCCTGCTGAATTGTGCTTAGTACAGGGGAATCCCTATGTGCCATAGTTTTATGGTATCTCTCTGTACAGGCTATTGGCAAACTTAGGGGCTGTTCCTGCTGAATTGTGCTTAGTACAGGGCAATCCCTATGCTGCCATAGTTTTATGATATCTCTCTGTACAGGCTATAAGCAAATTTAGGGGGCTGTTCCTGCTGAATTGTGCTTAGTACAGGGGAATCCCTATGCTGCCATAGTTTTATGGTATCTCTATGTACAGGCTATGGGCAAACTTAGGGGGCTGTTCCTGCTGAATTGTGCTAAGTAAAATAAGGAAGGACATGGGAGGTCAGACTTAACTTGGTTTTTCAGTTATTTAACTTTAAATAAGACACTGGAATATGAATAGGAGAGCGACTGAATACAAAGATAAGTAATAAAAAGTAACAATAATAATGTGATTTTTAGCTCCTGGAGCAATAGTTATTGGCTGCCGTGGTCAGTGAAAAAAAAGCTGTAAATATGTAAAACTATATAGAAAAAAACAATGAAGACCAATTGCAAAGTTGCTAGAAATAAAAATGCCAAACTGGTGACCATCTGAACATAAAAGTTAATTGGAACGTGCTTGTCAGTTCTGTCCAGCTAAATGCCCATGGGTGGGATGTGCCCCTTTACAGGATGTTTATGGACCCCAGCGTGCCCAAACAGCTCATTATATACTAATCCAAACATGTATCAACATGAAAGCTCTTGTACAGCGCTGGTCTACATCATACCAAACTCTTTTACTTCCCCTTTAATATACAAGAGAGGAAATCAGCATAGCCGTTATCTGCTATGTAACCTGTGCCTTTTCTTCTGTTCTCAATTAGATTGGCTGCCCCTGGCAACACAGCGGGGTATTTATCTATATAAACATTTGTATTTTTTAGTCTTACTGTTCCTTTAACCCTAGTGCTTCTCGTCTCTGCGCCGCCCCTGTAGCAAATACCAATTCTTGTGGCTGCAGTGAGACTTTTAACGACTGTGTAAAAGCCACATATATCCGCCTGTAACATAAGTCAGTGCTGCTATATAAATATCAGTGTAGGGCGCTTCAGCCCCCTGGGATATTAGTCATGGCACACACCTGCCCCTATAACTTCTCCCACCACTATGGTATCTGCGGGCACTCCCATAACCTGCTCTCCATCATCATCAGAGCAGGGGTGCCAGTTCTACCTCCTGGTACCAGAAAAGTCAGTGCTGGTACAATAGTAGGTACTGGCCCAGGCACAGGAGGCAATCTAACATCACTGTCTCACCTTACTATACAATGTTGGGATTCCATGTTAAAAACAAAAACTTTACAATGTCTCACATCCCTGTGCCCCCTAGCAAACATAAGTCAGGATTTAACCACGCTGTTGTCAGTTCAATTCATATACACTATACTGATACCATTAGGGTGAAGACACACGGAGCTACTAGTAGCAGCTACTTTTTCACAGCTACTAAACTCCAGAACTACCCTGCCATAGACAATACTGAGAATTGCACAAAGACAATTATCAGTAACGACAAGAAGCTGCTACTAGTAGCTCTGTGTGTCTTCCCCCTACAATATTACACTGTAATATTATAGTTATTTTAAACCGCAGAGTGGCAGCATTGCTCCTGATATAACTGCTCCTAGTGTGTGTTAAGGGTGGAGATACATGGGGCAACTAGTAGCAGCTACTTTTTCACGGCTACTAAACTCTCCTGCCATAGACAATACTGAGATTACCCCTGCTAAACACACATAGAGACAATTACCAGTGAATGATCAGCATTGTTTATTTTAGTAGCCACGAAGAGTAGCGTCTACTAGTAGCTCTGTGTCTTTACCCTAAAGCCAAGTACACTATTAGGGTGAAGAAACACGGAGCTACTAGTAGCAGCTACTTGGCACCGCTACTAAAACAGACAATGCTGATGATTTACTGATAACTGTCTCTATGTGTGTTTTAGCAGAGGCAATTCTCAGCATTGTCTATGGCAGGGGATTTTCTGGCATTTAGGGCGAAGACACACAGAGCTACTTAGTAGCAGCTACTTGTCACAGCTACTAAATGCCAGAAAATACACTGCCATAGACAATACTGAGAATTGCCTCTGCTAAAACACACGTAGAGACAGTTATCAGTAAATGATCAGTATTGTCTGTTTTAGTAGCCACGACAAGTAGCTGCTACTAGTAGCTCCATGTGTCTTCGCCCTTAGAAGCCGTGACAAGTAGCTGCTACTAAGTAGCTCAGTGTGCCTTCACCCTGTCAGTCTGAGCTCTGTCTAATAAACGAGTCTGACTTGGTAGACAGTTACATGACAGTTTGGTACATAAGCATTGTGCTGTATTTCAGTAATCACTTCCTTAATCAGCTATAAAAAAAAAACCTCAAATCCCAGTGAGGCAGGGCTGGGACTAACTAGAAAGCGAAAAACACTTTTAATATTAGTTCTGCCTCTCAGAAATAAAGCAGTCAGTGACGGTACAATGTTATATAGTAATTATATCAATGCATGTATTATTGTATTAATGTTATATTGTATTACAGGGGTCAATTCCAATGCCTGCACAGTGACCCCTACCCCTAGCACTACTGGGCTGGGTTCCAATCCCCATTGGCTCATATGTGTCCCAGGACTGGGACTAACTGGGCCCTACAATATCAGTCTGACTACAGTGTTACTCTCAGTTCTATCTCCCTGTAATTAATCAGTTAGTATCACATTTGTACAGTAATGTGCCACAATATTGTATAAGAGACATAGTAATATGTTAGATCTATATATTGATTGTACAGTAGATCATATTGCAGTGTCGCTGGACTGGAAATGTAAAACCAGACTGTACTGTAACAATCTGTCCTTTCCTAATGGGATATTCCAGTTACAGCACCATTACACTTACAACGAGGCGCTACTGTATCTGTAGTAGAAAGGAACTAATGCTGTGGCACTGGGACTAACTGGAGTCTGAGGGGCTACTACTACAAGTATAGGAACCATTATCCAGAATGCTCGGGAGCAAGGGTATTCTGGATAAGGGGTATTTCCGTAATTTGGATCTCCATACCTTAGGTCTACTAAAAAATTTATAAAACATTACTTAAAGGAGAAGGAAAGGTTAAGTCACTTGGGGGTGCCAAAATGTTAGGCACCCCCAAGTGACTTAGAACGCCTACCTTGTACCCCGGGCTGGTGCCCCCGTACGGAGAGAACAGCACCAGCCCGGGGTAGCTGCCGGCGCTACCTGCTTCCTCCTCGCATGCGCCGGCCCACGGATTTCGGCAGCAGCGCGCAAAGGAAGGAGGAAGCGGTGTCTACAGGTGCCCCGGGCTGGTGCTGTTTTCTCCTAATGGGGGCACCAGCCCGGGGTACAAGGTAGGTCATGTAAGTCACTTGGGGGTGCCTAACATTTTGGCACCCCCAAGTGACTTAGCCTTTCCTTCTCCTTTAAACCCAATAGGATTGTTTTGTATCCAATAAGAGTTTATATCTTAGTTGGGATCAAGTACAGGTACTGTTTTATTATTACAGAGAAAAGGGAATCATTTAACCATAAATAACCCCAATAGGGCTGTTCTGCCCCCAATAAGGGGTAATTATATCTTAGCTGGGATCAAGTACAGGTACTGTTTTATTATTACAGAGAAAGGGGAATCATTTAACCATTAAATAAACCCAATAGGGCTGTTCTGCCCCCAATAAGGGGTAATTATATCTTAGTTGGGATCAAGTACAGGTACTGTTTTATTATTACAGAGAAAAGGGAATCATTTAACCATGAAATAAACCCAATAGGACTGTTCTGCCCCAATAAGGGGTAATTATATCTTAGTTGGGATCAAGTACAGGTACTGTTTTATTATTACAGAGAAAAGGGAATCATTTAACCATGAAATAAACCCAATAGGGCTGTTCTGCCCCCAATAAGGGGTAATTATATCTTAGTTGGGATCAAGTACAGGTACTGTTTTATTATTACAGAGAAAAGGGAATCATTTAACCATGAAATAAACCCAATAGGGCTGTTCTGCCCCAATAAGGGGTAATTATATCTTAGTTGGGATCAAGTACAGGTACTGTTTTATTATTACAGAGAAAAGGGAATCATTTAACCATGAAATAAACCCAATAGGGCTGTTCTGCCCCAATAAGGGGTAATTATATCTTAGTTGGGATCAAGTACAGGTACTGTTTTATTATTACAGAGAAAAATCAGTTTTAAAATTCTGAATTATTTGATTAAAATGGAGTCTATGGGAGACGGGCTTTCCGTAATTCGGAGCTTTCTGGATAATGGGTTTCCGGATAAGGGATCCCATACCTGTACTACTACTGTACCCCCAGTCTTATAGCACTACAATATTACAGTCAGTGCTGGCAATGCCACCCAATACATATTATACTGAATAAAGTAACTGGTGCTAATAACATCACCCAGTTACACCCAGTCTTGCTCTACTGTATATTACAGGACTGGTACAAATCCATTAGCTACTGTACAACAGCTCATATCGTCTGTATTAGAAGCCAATAGTACAATGATACAGTATTAGTCACTGCTGCTGTGCCTGTAACTAACTGGCTGTACAACAGCTCATATCCTGCTGTCTCTCAACCGGGGGTAATTGTAGAGTTGGGCTGCAGATAATTAAACGTCTCTGGTCTCATTCGGCTGTAATACTACAGTAAGCACAGGCATATTAGCACTACATGGCCCCAAAGAGAGTCAGTCCTACTGTATCTGTACAGCCTCTCATAAACTGCAGGCTCTGGACTGGGACTGTGAGAACTGAACTACACTACTGTGCCCGAGGCAGTCTACTCTGTATATTACAGTCAGTAATGGGACAGAACCATTACACTGCTACAGTGGGGTGGGGGGGTCAGTTCTGCTCTATCTGTGCCATATCACTAGTAGCTACCCAGCACATTACATGCCACTGACTGGGGACTGTACCATCAGTCGGAGTACTGTGGCACTACTGTAACTGAGTCCCATTCTACTGTTACACAGAACTAGCGCATTTGGTACCGGTCGCAAAGTGTCACACCGCTATAATAAGGGTTGGTTATACAGTATCATGCCCCAGTCACACCGCCCCGGTACTAACGGTACCACCAGTGAGAACAGAACCACACTCCCTACTGTAACCCCCAGCCCCTCTCCCTACTGTAACCCCCAGCCCCTCTCCTACTGTAACCCCCAGCCCTTTCCCTACTGTAACCCCCAGCCCCTCTCCTACTGTAACCCCCAGCCCCTCTCCTACTGTAACCCCCAGCCCCTCTCCTACTGTAACCCTCAGCCCCTCTCCTACTGTAACCCCCAGCCCCTCTCCTACTGTAACCCCCAGACCTTTCCCTCCTGTAACCCCCAGCCCCTCCTGTAACCCCCAGCCCCTCTCCTACTGTAACCCCCAGCCCCTCTCCTACTGTAACCCCCAGCCCCTCTCCCTACTGTAACCCCCGGCCCCTCTCCCTACTGTAACCCCCGGCCCCTCTCCTACTGTAACCCCCGGCCCCTCTCCTACTGTAACCCCCGGCCCCTCTCCCTACTGTAACCCCCGGCCCCTCTCCCTACTGTAACCCCCGGCCCCTCTCCCTACTGTAACCCCCGGCCCCTCTCCCTACTGTAACCCCCGGCCCCTCTCCCTACTGTAACCCCCGGCCCCTCTCCTACTGTAACCCCCGGCCCCTCTCCTACTGTAACCCCCGGCCCCTCTCCCTACTGTAACCCCCGGCCCCTCTCCTACTGTAACCCCCGGCCCCTCTCCCTACTGTAACCCCCAGCCCCTCTCCTACTGTAACCCCCAGCCCCTCTCCCTACTGTAACCCCCAGCCCCTCTCCCTACTGTAACCCCCAGCCCCTCTCCTACTGTAACCCCCAGCCCCTCTCCTACTGTAACCCCCAGCCCCTCTCCTACTGTAACCCCCAGCCCCTCTCCTACTGTAACCCCCAGCCCTTTCCCTCCTGTAACCCCCAGCCCCTCCTGTAACCCCCAGCCCCTCTCCTACTGTAACCCCCAGCCCCTCTCCTACTGTAACCCCCAGCCCCTCCTGTAACCCCCAGCCCCTCTCCCTACTGTAACCCCCAGCCCATCTCCTACTGTAACCCCCAGCCCCTCTCCTACTGTAACCCCCAGCCCCTCTCCCTACTGTAACCCCCAGCCCCTCTCCCTACTGTAACCCCCGGCCCCTCTCCCACTGTAACCCCCGGCCCCTCTCCCTACTGTAACCCCCGGCCCCTCTCCCTACTGTAACCCCCGGCCCCTCTCCCTACTGTAACCCCCGGCCCCTCTCCCTACTGTAACCCCCAGCCCCTCTCCTACTGTAACCCCCAGCCCCTCTCCTACTGTAACCCCCAGCCCCTCTCCTACTGTAATCCCCAGCCCCTCTCCTACTGTAACCCCCAGCCCCTCTCCCTACTGTAACCCCCAGCCCCTCTCCTACTGTAACCCCCAGCCCCTCTCCTACTGTAACCCCCAGCCCCTCCTGTAACCCCCAGCCCCTCTCCTACTGTAACCCCCAGCCCCTCTCCTACTGTAACCCCCAGCCCCTCTCCCTACTGTAACCCCCAGCCCATCTCCTACTGTAACCCCCAGCCCCTCTCCTACTGTAACCCCCAGCCCCTCTCCCTACTGTAACCCCCAGCCCCTCTCCCACTGTAACCCCCGGCCCCTCTCCCTACTGTAACCCCCGGCCCCTCTCCCTACTGTAACCCCCGGCCCCTCTCCCTACTGTAACCCCCGGCCCCTCTCCCTACTGTAACCCCCAGCCCCTCTCCTACTGTAACCCCCAGCCCCTCTCCTACTGTAACCCCCAGCCCCTCTCCTACTGTAATCCCCAGCCCCTCTCCTACTGTAACCCCCAGCCCCTCTCCCTACTGTAACCCCCAGCCCCTCTCCTACTGTAACCCCCAGCCCCTCTCCTACTGTAACCCCCAGCCCCTCCTGTAACCCCCAGCCCCTCTCCTACTGTAAACCCCAGCCCCTCTCCCTACTGTAACCCCAGCCCTTTCCCTACTGTAACCCCCAGCCCCTCTCCCTACTGTAACCCCCAGCCCCTCTCCTACTGTAACCCCCAGCCCCTCTCCCTACTGTAACCCCCAGCCCCTCTCCTACTGTAACCCCCAGCCCCTCTCCCTTACTGTAACCCCCAGCCCCTCTCCTACTGTAACCCCAGCCCCTCTCCCTACTGTAACCCCCAGCCCCTCTCCTACTGTAACCCCCAGCCCCTCTCCTACTGTAACCCCCAGCCCCTCTCCTACTGTAACCCCCAGCCCCTCTCCTACTGTAACCCCCAGCCCCTCTCCCTACTGTAACCCCCAGCCCCTCTCCTACTGTAACCCCCAGCCCCTCTCCTACTGTAACCCCCAGCCCCTCTCCTACTGTAACCCCCAGCCCCTCTCCCTACTGTAACCCCCAGCCCCTCTCCTACTGTAACCCCCAGCCCCTCTCCCTACAGTAACCCCCAGCCCCTCTCCTACTGTAACCCCCAGCCCCTCTCCTACTGTAACCCCCAGCCCTTTCCCTACTGTAACCCCCAGCCCCTCTCCTACTGTAACCCCCAGCCCCTCTCCTACTGTAACCCCCAGCCCCTCTCCTACTGTAACCCCCAGCCCCTCTCCTACTGTAACCCCCAGCCCCTCTCCTACTGTAACCCCCAGCCCCTCTCCTACTGTAACCCCCAGCCCCTCTCCCTACTGTAACCCCCGGCCCCTCTCCCTACTGTAACCCCCGGCCCCTCTCCTACTGTAACCCCCGGCCCCTCTCCTACTGTAACCCCCAGCCCCTCTCCTACTGTAACCCCCAGCCCCTCTCCTACTGTAACCCCCAGCCCCTCTCCTACTGTAACCCCCAGCCCCTCTCCTACTGTAACCCCCAGCCCCTCTCCTACTGTAACCCCCAGCCCCTCTCCTACTGTAACCCCCAGCCCCTCTCCTACTGTAACCCCCAGCCCCTCTCCTACTGTAACCCCCAGCCCCTCTCCTACTGTAACCCCCAGCCCTATGTTACTATACCATTACAGGCAGGACTGTACCATTACAGCTAGGGTTGTACCATTATACAGTATCAGTGCTGCTGTATTTCTCACTCACAGGACAGGAGTTGGGGGTGTTTGGAGCGGGAGTGAGTGGGACCCGCAGCCCCGGCCAGTCAGTATGGGATCAGTGTTCGTTCGTCATTGTCTCCAGCCCCAGTCAGTAGTCTCCCTGCCCCAGCCAGGCACACCCGCCATCCCACCAACTGCTCCTACCCCTTCCCCCGAAATGTTCCACGCCACTGCCTGACCGGCTTATTCCCACTTACCGAGCCGTCTCCCCGCTGCGCCGTTTCCTCTCCGCCTCCCCCGACACCCAGCCTGAGCGAGAAACCGCCGCGCTGCCAAACCTCGCGAGATTCCAGCGCCTGCCTCCCGCCCTCGCCCCGCCCCCAGCCCCGCCCATCCGCGGCCCCGAGACTCACACGGGAGCGAGCGAGAGGTGACGTCAGTTCCCTATAGAATCTGCATCCGCCGTTGTTATGGATACTGTGCACATGTATTAGGGACAGTACCTGGGGGTCTGCTTAGTATCAGATGGGAAATCCTGTCAGAATGCTCTGTTATACAGATAGCTAGAATCTCAGCCATAAAGCAGGGCAGGACTGCTGCTTACAATGGGGGGGGGGTCAGATAGGATCTGTGCCACTGTGACAGAATGCTCTGTTATACAGATAGCTAGAATCTCAGCCATAAAGCAGGGCAGGACTGCTGCTTACAATGGGGGGGGGGGGGGTCAGATAGGATCTGTGCCACTGTGACAGAATGCTCTGTTATACAGATAGCTAGAATCTCAGCCATAAAGCAGGGCAGGACTGCTGCTTACAATGGGGGGATCAGATAGGATCTGTGCCACTGTGACAGAATGCTCTGTTATACAGATAGCTAGAATCTCAGCCATAAAGCAGGGCAGGACTGCTGCTTACAATGGGGGGATCAGATAGGATCTGTGCCACTGTGACAGAATGCTCTGTTATACAGATAGCTAGAATCTCAGCCATAAAGCAGGGCAGGACTGCTGCTTACAATGGGGGGGATCAGATAGGATCTGTGCCACTGTGACAGAATGCTCTGTTATACAGATAGCTAGAATCTCAGCCATAAAGCAGGGCAGGACTGCTGCTTACAATGGGGGATCAGATAGGATCTGTGCCACTGTGACAGAATGCTCTGTTATACAGATAGCTAGAATCTCAGCCATAAAGCAGGGCAGGACTGCTGCTTACAATGGGGGGATCAGATAGGATCTGTGCCACTGTGACAGAATGCTCTGTTAAACAGATAGCTAGAATCTCAGCCATAAAGCAGGGCAGGACTGCTGCTTACAATGGGGGGATCAGATAGGATCTGTGCCACTGTGACAGAATGCTCTGTTATACAGATAGCTAGAATCTCAGCCATAAAGCAGGGCAGGACTGCTGCTTACAATGGGGGGATCAGATAGGATCTGTGCCACTGTGACAGAATGCTCTGTTATACAGATAGCTAGAATCTCAGCCATAAAGCAGGGCAGGACTGCTGCTTACAATGGGGGGATCAGATAGGATCTGTGCCACTGTGACAGAATGCTCTGTTATACAGATAGCTAGAATCTCAGCCATAAAGCAGGGCAGGACTGCTGCTTACAATGGGGGGATCAGATAGGATCTGTGCCACTGTGACAGAATGCTCTGTTATACAGATAGCTAGAATCTCAGCCATAAAGCAGGGCAGGACTGCTGCTTACAATGGGGGATCAGATAGGATCTGTGCCACTGTGACAGAATGCTCTGTTATACAGATAGCTAGAATCTCAGCCATAAAGCAGGGCAGGACTGCTGCTCCATGAGTAAGGAAAGCATTACATTACACTTTCCCGTGCAAGAACGGATACCTCTAGAACATTTTCAGATATAAATAAATTGCTTCCTTCAGAAAAATGCTAACTTTGTTATTAGTGTTTTAACTCTTAAGTTTCTTTTGTTTATAGTGTTCTTTTAGAATTGTGGTTTATATTCATTGTATTTTTCTGCAACTGTTTCATAAATTATAGAAACTACTATGTTATGTTGGGGCATCAAGGCTTGATGTTTAGAGAAGACTTGTTATTTTCAGTTTGTCAGTGAAGTGATATGGAGTTAAAAAAACAACTTGTATTAGCAGAGATGTAAAGGGGAACTCTGCCTTAAATGTGTTTTTTTTACAGCAGCTTTTCAATATATAATGTACATTTATTACCCATCTTCGGTGGTTTAAAAGTTATGCATACATGTAATTGCTGCTGTAAAACAGTATCTGGTTTTACTTTTCTCTGCAGTGCTGGTTCTGACTCCTGAAACAATGTAGCACAGCTGATTAACAGACCTGGAGGAGAACTGATTTCTGCACCATTATTATAAGAGTCAGGACCAGATGACAGAAAGTGACAGACAGATGCTGCTTTCAATAGTATTTACATTTCCTCATAACTTTAAAACCCTCTGTAAACATGTAAGTAATATATGTTGCTTAGAATGCAATTCTTTATGTAAAAAAACCCATTTTAAGAGGAGTTCCCCTTTGTCATCTATATTAGTACACATTAAATGCTTTTTTACATATAATTCCATTGAGAAATAACAAGTCTTCTCCAAATATTGCCGCAGCATAACCCCAGAGTCCTCCTGGCAGGCCCCATGACCCCCAACCCCCTGGTGGTATAGTATAAGGAATATGGCTAATAAATGTGTGAGTAAACACTCTCCATATCACGGATTGTCAACCTGTGATCTTTCTCCTACAGTACTACTAAAGGTCGGACTGGGGGGGTGCAGGGCCCACCGGGGCTCCCGCCCCAGGGGCCCTGCAGGTGCCCCCGCTGGCCGCGTCCCCTAACCCCCCCGCAGGGGCCCCC
Source organism: Xenopus tropicalis (assembly GCF_000004195.4). NCBI lineage: Eukaryota > Metazoa > Chordata > Amphibia > Anura > Pipidae > Xenopus > Xenopus tropicalis. The sequence continues at coordinate 151,993,482 of NC_030681.2, forward strand.
CTAACCCCCTCAGGGGCCCTCACCCGGTGTCCTCCCCTGAGCGCGCGTAAATTTAACGCATCAGGGGAGGAACGGTCAGGCAGGGGGAGTGCTGGCAAGGGTTGGGTCTGGGCTGCCGGGGCCCACCGGGATTTTTCCCGGTGTCCCGGTGGCCCAGTCCGACCCTGGTTCTACTGACATATGGAGATACCTTACACAGGGTCAGAGTTAGTTCTGCTAACCCCTCAGGGGCCCCTGCTCCAGTCCCCCCCACATACACATCTTATACTACGCTGTGATTGGGGGAGTGGCAGATTGGTTCTGGGTCAGCAAGGTTTTTTCCCGGGGTCCTGCCAGCCCAGTCCTATCCTACCCCTATAGAATTTGGGGTGTTACAGCTTGATTATCCCTGCTTTAGAGTGAATCAGGCTAAACCATTTGCTTCCCCCCTCTCTATTATGCTCCTATTGTTCAGTAAACTGTGTCAATTTCTTCAGGGAAATAAAAGTGGGAAATCATTTGGGATGCAATGAAGTGTGAGGATTTAACCAGATCATAATCATAAACAGAGATGTTTTTTCATTTAAACAAGGCAAAAGCACAGCACAAGCCTATTCACTGAACTTGTGTTGAAGAAGGGGGTATACTTCCCCTTTAACCGCTCTGTGTTTTTCTCCTTAGGTTTGGCAGCTGTGCATTTAAAGGATTTAGGAGGAATAATTGCTGGAGGTGAGACTGAAGGCCGAATCCAACATCAAGTCCTGAACTCACGCACACAATACGTTTGCCTAAAGGAACTTGTCTTTTCCACCCCAGTCAGTTCCTGGAAGGGGTCCGGGCAGGTGGTGTGTACACAAGGCTGGAGTCGCAGGCGAGTGTCAGAGCAGGAACAGAACAACTAACACAATGTTGCCAGAGAAGACAAGGCGGCTGCCCGGGATGTAAAGGCTTAAGGCTCAAACACATGGAGGAAGGTCAGACGTAAAAGCTCATATGTACAGTGGCCTATCAGCCAATAGGGTAAACGTTTAAAATAAATCATTTAGTTAAACGGTTAGTTAAGCTGGGGAAGCAATTTATTAGGCCAGTTTAATTTGTGGTCTTCCTCACTTTCTTTTACTATCTGGTCAGGAAAGCCATTTGTGCAGAATGTTATCATTGTCTAACATACAGCTGCCTGAGATGTCTTACTGCTCCTATTCATTGGGCTGGTAGCACCCATGTGGGGGCATTTAGTATGACTCTAGACAAAAGCACAAGGGCACTAAGGGACAGCGATGGGTGTAGGGTTGGGAACACCCAAGTCAAGTGCCCACTCCTTGAGTGCCTGCACACAATCCCCTGCACCCTTCACCCCCTCTCCCCCACGGCACACACCTAATCCCGGCAAGCAAAGAGGTACATGCCTCTCCTTCCTACCCCTAGTACCGGCCCTGCTATGGGACGCTGAATTATCTCTATTAGTGCTTATGTCAGCAGATCAAGAATCGAGGTACAGAGTGCGGCATCAGCAGATAAAAATCAGCTTGGTCCTTACCGCTTGCCATAGCTGCCTTACCTGTGCTGCCTAACTTGCTATCTGATATAAGGGACAGGAGGGGGACAGCTACCCACCATTTGCCCTTTGTGAATACATCCCTGCTGTACACAGGTGGCAATGTATTCATTGGGATGACCAGATCACTTGAAAATTCTGGGCTAATTCCAGATATGGGATTAGAAACAGAGCTGGCAGAGCATGGCACACACAGGCAGCGTAGGGCAGAGTATGGCACACACAGGCAGCATAGGGCAGAGTATGGCACACACAGGCAGCATAGAGCAGAGTATGGCACACACAGGCAGCATAGGGCAGAGTATGGCACACACAGGCAGCATAGGGCAGAGTATGGCACACACAGGCAGCATAGGGCAGGCAGAGTATGGCACACACAGACAGCATAGAGCAGGCAGAGTATGGCACACACAGGCATCATAGGGTAGGCAGAGTATGGCACACACAGACAGCATAGAGCAGGCAGAGTATGGCACACACAGACAGCATAGGGCAGGCAGAGTGCTGCCTGTGTGTGCCAGACTCTGCCTACCCTATGCTTCCTGTGGGAGGTGAACCTGGCAGGGGTTTGTTTTGGGAGTTTGTTAGCAGTTGGAAATATCAATTAAATGGTCCCTAATTATATGCTGGGGGTTGCTGTGCTATCCACAGGGGAGGTGGAGGCATATGGATTTATGGGTACGTCTTAATATGACATAATGTAATTCTTTCACATATGAATGATGGTTGATATCCCTGCACTTGGGTTTTTGCTGCACTACCACCATTGTGATAAAATGGGTGTGGTTTGAAGTGGGTGTGGTTTAAAGGGGGGAGTGTTCAAAACTGGCTTCCATTAGCAGCTCTCCACCATGTATGTGAGAGAAATTCCGGCCCTCGGCATCGCAGAAGTTGGACAGCACTGCTATAGACTGATTAGCCAGGCTTTCAGGCTTCTTGATTGGCCAGCTAATTAGGCCCATCTGGTCAGTCTGTACCATTTACTCTGGTGCTGTAACTATAGAAGAAGTAGACCTCTATAGCTGTCCATATATCCCCCCTGGTCACTCCCCTACCTGTAAGTGGGGTACGCAGGTTGGCTGAGGGTGGGGACAGGTTGCAATGAGCACTGGGTCCCTGCAGGGGGTGCAACTGCACCTGGGCCTGCACTCCCTAGCATACCAATTGTCCCAATTTTCACGGGACAGTCACGATTTTAACAGCTCAGCCCACATTCCCCGATTCTTACTGAAAAGTCCCTCATTTCCCTTTGATCCCCTGCACTGAACTCCAAAAAAGATACAAAGTTTCTCAAACTTAATTAGATAAGTAGCTTTTGGCAGAGCTCAGAATACTCACCCATTGCACTGAGACATAATTGTAACTTATACACTAAATAGGTCTCTTGGGGGAACTGAGACTCACAGCCTAAAGGGCAACTTCACCTTCATTAGCAAAACTGTAATAGCACATAAAACAAGGCCCCAAAACCTCCAGAAATGTGTTCAAACTTTAAATAACCTGCCAAATTTTGTAAAATGAGAGTGGTATTTAGGGGGAGTAGTTGTAAAAGTGGGCCCTTACACCCGCATATTGGACTTTGGTCAGGAAACACACAGAATGATGTTTTTGGTCTGATCTCATTGTTGTGGTGCACATTGTTCCCATGCATTTTAATACCTAAAAGTTTTTGTTACAGTTTTCTGAATTTTGTGTATTTTTTGTGTGTTTTTGTAGCTGCGAGGTATCAGATAGAGCCAGACCAGGAAGGAACGGTAATGTTAATAGGTACAGTTGAACATTTCTTTTTTTTATCAATAAACAAATATGGGAAAGTGAGCTGTAAATGTTTAATGGTTTGTAAACAACATTGAGGTTATATAATCAGGTAAGGGGTTGCCTGAAATGCTGACAAATCCAAGTTCTAAATAATAAAGCTGCGCCCTCAGTCCCAGTATATTCTGAGATGGTTTCATTTGCGTACATGTATAATGAGACGGAAAAGTCACGGCTGTATAAAAGAAAGTAGTTAACCTTCAAGTTAACTTTTATTATGTTATTGAATGACCAGTAGTAACAACTTTTCAGTTGGTCTTTATTTTTTATTTTTATAGTTTTTTAATTATTTGCCGCCTTCTTCTCATTCTTTCCAATTTTTAAAGGGGGTCACTGACCCCGGCAGCCAGCAAACTATTGCTCTGTGAAGCTACAATAATATTATTATTGTAATTTTTTATTACTTATCTTTCTATTCAGGGCCTCTGCTATTCCTCTTCCAGTCTCTCATTCACTCCACTGCCTGGTTGCTAGGGTAAATTGGACCCTAGCAACCAAGATAGCTGTGGTGTCAACCTCTGTTGAAAGCTCCTGCTACAGCCCCCTTCGACTTAGATTGTAAGCTCTACTGGGCAGGGACCTCCTTCCTACTGTGTCTCATACCACATGGCACTTATATATATATTTATTGTATTTATTTATTATATCACTTGCCCTCCCTGTGTGTAATTGTGTATATTGTAAGATTGTACAGCGCTGCGTACCCTTGTGGCGCTTTATAAATAAAGTTATACATACATATATACATGTGTACTGCCCCCATTGATGGGCAGACGGGTGGAGCGCAGATGCATGGACAGGGGGAGTGGGTGGGGCCGGGGCCCACCGGGGCCCAATCCGACCCTGGGCAGCTGCTGAAATTCCAAACCGCAGAGCTGCTGAACAAAAAGCTAAATAAGTAAAAAACCACAAATAATAAAGAATGAAGACAAACTGCAAATTGTCTCAGAATATCCCTCTCTACATCATAATAAAAGATTTAGCCATTTTATCCATGTTTTTCTGCTAAAAATAATTTTAGGGTTGAGGCTGGGGATTGCATTTTGTTGCAGAATTTCTAAAAAAAAGGTCTCTGAAAATTGCAGGTAAGTAGAAAGCACTGCCGGAAGGGGAGAATGACTTGTGAAACATGTTGTTAAGTGTGAAGAAAGACTTTTATCTAATGCTAATGGGTAGGGGCGTAATTACAGAGGAGGCAAACCCTGCAGTTGCAGGGGGGGCAGTGAAGACCTATAAAGGAGAAGGAAAGGTAAAAACTAAGTAAGCTTTATGAGAAACAGGGCCATAAACATAGAAAATCTCATAGAAAAGCTTAGATAAAAAAAAAAAAACAAAGGATTTATTTTCTTCTTTTGTTTACACATGTTCTTCTGTATCAGACTTTCTGCTCTCAGAAAAATCCTTCAGGGCATGGCACAAGTCTGCTCACTTTGCTCCTCTCTCCCCCTCCCTTCTCCTCCTCCACCTCCCCTCTCTCCCCCACCCTTGTCCTCCTTCCCCTCCCATCTCTCCTCCCTCCCCCTCCCTTGTCCTCTCTCCCCCTATCATCTCTCCTCTCTCCCCCTCCCTTGTCCCCCTCCCATCTCTCCTCTCTCCCCCCTCCCTTGTCCTCCTCCCATCTCTCCCCCTCCCAACTGTGCTGTGTAATCTGAGCTACCAGCAGCCAGAGCTGCAACACAGAAACTGAGACAAGCTAAAATGGCAGCTGCAATTTAAACAAACAGAGGGAGCTTCTATAGCTGTTTACTCAGGTATGGTAAAGCTTTCTATAGCGTTCTAGCTTGCACTATTATGTGTAATCTATTGGCAATAAAATGCCAAAATGTCTTTCCTTCTCCTTTAATGAGAAATTTCAATATACATAGGTAGAATAGGTCAACTCTGTGGGGCCCAGTAACGACTGGTTACTCCACTGAGAATTATCCTTTTTTATCCCTTTTTTAGAGCTGGACTGGGGTACCCTGGGCCCTCCAGGTATCCAACTCAAGGGCCCACCTCCACTCCCTGCTCCACCCCAGCCACCGCCACTCCTGTGTAGCTTACTTACTGTGAAAAAATAAAGATGGTGGTGTGTGGACGTGGAACACATGGCAATCTTTATATTTTCACAGCAAATAAACAGTGGAGGGCAAGTGGCAAGGGCCAAATCGGGGTGCGGGCAGGTGGCAGGACCCAACAGGGTGGGGCCCACTGGATTTTTTCTTAGTAGCCCAGTGGGCCAGTCCGGCCCTGCCTTTGATTAGCAAGAGAGTATTAGCTGAGTTTTTTGAAGATTCAGAAAAAGAGAGAAAAGGCTGAAGTAAATAAAGCATTACAGGTTTATGGACAGATGCAACTGCCTCTCCTCCATATTGTGAAACAGAATCAAATTGCCATATGACCACCAGGATAGCGTGGGGGTCACCTCCATGGTCCAACCAAGAACCGCCCCTTTCATTGTTAAAGGCCTTTTTCATGACAAATGTACAAGGGCACAGTGGTTGGGGTCTAGGAAAGCCTACAAACTAAGCAAAGCAAAAGAAGTAAAAATAATACTAACTCTGAAAGGAACTTCAGATGTTTTATTTAATCAGAATGTTATTCTTTGTCTTGCTTGGATCTTATAGCAGAAAGGTAATTCCAGGTAAAGTTCTTGTACCATGTCAGCCAATCAAAATATTACAAGATAATACCATTGATTCGAAACATAACAAAAGTGGGGTAAAGGTTTAATGGATAACCCATGTGATAATTGCAAAAGCTCTCAGGCGTAGGTTCCATATTAAAAATATTAGCCAGTACCCAGCAGACTGGTCTAGCACAGCTTCTCCTGTAATAATGAGAGTGGGGGCACAACTGCTGCAAGTTGGTTAGCGGTAACTGTGGGGGGTAGGAAATAGGAGGACGGAGGAAAGCGCATTATCCACTTTGTGTGCCCCCAGAGTCAGGTTGGGCAGGGACGTTTTAATTAATGGTCAAAAGGGGCATTTGCCCAGGGCCCATCAGGATAAGGGGTCCATCAGCACACCTTTCATCCGAGATAACGTTTAGCAGAAGTATCCCTCGGTAGCAGGTAGCAGACCCCTCCATTTTAATCAATTGGAATAGGTCGACAGTATGGTTATTTTTTATTTATTTGCCTTTTTTCTTGTGCCATCACCATTTTATCATTTTTCTGCTCCCAGGGCTTTTGGTCCAGGGCGGCATATCTGGGGATAATGTCTACTTCAGTAAGTGCAGACCATCCCTTCTCTGCCTGCCTTACTATATTGAACTTCACGTGCTTGAAGGTTATTCCATCACAAATTTTATGGGGCAGTATGGGCCCAAAAATAAAATTTAAAGTGGCCCTGGGGCGAGGGTCAGGGCCGCCATCAGGGGGGCACAGGGGGTACAGCCGTCCCGGGCCCGGACAATTTTAACCTTAAAAGGGGGCCCAGCTGTGCTCAAGTATTCTTAATAGCTCGGGCCCCCTTAAATTTATTCCGGGCACCCTGTCATTGGTGGTCATTGGTGATCCTATTGGTCGCGCCCCATGCGTACATGCACGTCAGTATGCCCGGGGCGCAACCTTATAAAAGGGCCTGTCTTCTGCCGGCACTCAGAAGTGCAGAGGCTTCGCCAAGGAGGAACCGGAGGAACGCGAAGCTGCCGCTGAAGACACCGGGGGCTGTGCTGTTCCGTTCCGTTCCATGCTGTGCTGGCTACCAATGTACTTGGGGGGGGGGCTGCTGGCTACCAATGTACTTGGGGAGGGGGCCCTGCTGGCTACCAATGTACTTGGGGAGGGGGCCCTGCTGGCTACCAATGTACTTAGGGGGGGGGGGCTGCTGGCTACCAATGTACTTGGGGAGGGGGCCCTGCTGGCTACCAATGTACTTGGGGAGGGGGCCCTGCTGGCTACCAATGTACTTGGGGAGGGGGCCCTGCTGGCTACCAATGTACTTGGGGAGGGGGCCCTGCTGGCTACCAATGTACTTGGGGAGGGGGCCCTGCTGGCTACCAATGTACTTAGGGGGGGGCTGCTGGCTACCAATGTACTTGGGGGGGGTCTGCTGGCTACCAATGTACTTGGGGTTGGGGGGCCTGCTGGCTACCAATGTACTTGGGGGGCTGCTGGCTACCAATGTACTAGGGGGGGCCCTGCTTGCTACCAATGTACTAGGGGGGGGCACTGCTGGCTACCAATGTACTGGGGGGCACTGCTGGCTACCAATGTACTTGGGGGGGGCTGCTGGCTACCAATGTACTAGGGGGGCCCTGCTGGCTACCAATGTACTTAGGGGGGAGCTGCTGGCTACCAATGTACTTGGGGGGGCTACTGGCTACCAATGTACTAGGGGGGGGCACTGCTGGCTACCAATGTACTGGGGGGCACTGCTGGGCTACCAATGTACTTGGGGGGGGCCTGCTGGCTACCAATGTACTGGGGGGCACTGCTGGCTACCAATGTACTTGGGGGGGGCTGCTGGCTACCAATGTACTTGGGGGGCCCTGCTGGCTACCAATGTACTTGTGGGGGCCCTGCTGGCTACCAATGTACTTGGGGGGGGCTGCTGGCTACCAATGTACTGGGGGGCACTGCTGGCTACCAATGTACTGGGGGGGGGCCACTGCTGGCTACCAATGTACTGGGGGGGGCCACTGCTGGCTACCAATGTACTGGGGGGGGCACTGCTGGCTACCAATGTACTGGGGGGGGCCACTGCTGGCTACCAATGTACTGGGGGGGGCACTGCTGGCTACCAATGTACTGGGGGGGGGGCACTGCTGGCTACCAATGTACTGGGGGTGGCCACTGCTGGCTACCATGTATTGGGGGGGGGCCTGCTGGCTGTGAGTCTTTTGTACTGGTGGGAGGGGGGCCCAGAAAATTTTCTTGTGAGGGGCCCCGTGATTTCTGATGGCGGCCCTGGCGAGGGTACCCAGGCCCCAGTTTCTGCACATCACGTCTGCCCCCTCCCCTTCATGTGCACGTCCGTCCCCAGCCACCACTGCGGAACATACAGCCAACTTTCATTTTTAACAGCTAAGTAAGTAAGTAGTGCAGTGGAGTGGGGAGTGGGGGTGGCTGGCTTCTGGGCAGTTGGCAGCAGGGTCGGACTGGGCCGCCGGGACACTGGGAAAAATCCCGATAGGCCCCAGCCCCAGTGGGCCCTGCCGGCCCAGACCCGACCCTTGTTGGCGCTCCCTCTGACCTCTGTTCCTCCCCTGATGCATTAAATTTACGCGCGCTCAGGGGAGGACATCGGGTGGGGGACCCTGCGGAGCGGGGGTTAGGGGACGTGGCCGGTGGGGGCACTTGCAGGGCCCCTGGGGCGGGAGCCCCGGTGGGCCCTGCACCCCCCAGTCCGACCCTTGTTGGCAGGGCCCAATCCTGGTGTGCCAGTCCAACCCTGACTGAAACAATAAAAGTATTGCATATGTCAGTTTAATGTTTAGAAGGAATAATTGTATTTAATATAAGGATTAATGTACCCCCTTTTGTATATTATAAGGATATTACGGCATTCCATGGCCATATAAAGGCACAAGTTTCTTATACAGGTCTGGGAACTCAGAGCTGACTCTATTGTGGTTGCTATCGAAAGCAGTATGTGTCTGAGTTATTCCTGGTTCTGACAAACGATGTAGCAGAAACAGTTTAGACTGTTCTTTCCTTTGATGATAACCTAAGAAATCCTTACGACGGTCATCTGTACACCTTTGAGTTAAATTTTAGTATGATGTAGAGAGTAATATTCTGAGACTTCGCTTTGGAATTTTAGCAGTCATCTGGTTGCTAGGGTCCAAACTACCTTAGTGACCAGGCAATGGTTTGAATGAGAGACTGATATATTAATTGGACAGGACTTAAACAGAAAGAAAAGTAGTTAAAAATAACAATAACATTGTAGCCTTACATTGCAATTGTTGTTTGGCTGCCGGGGTCAGTGACCCCCATTTGGAAAGAGTCAGAAGAAGAAGGCAAATAATTCCAAAACTATAAATAATAAGGACCAATTAAAAAGTTGCTTAGAATTAGCCATTCTATGACATGGTAAAAGTTAACTGAAAGGTAAAACCAGTTTCTGACGCCATATGGGTTTGGATCATTAGACAAGAGGGTTATTATCACATGAAAGGCTTTAACCACAGCACAGCGATCATTTTATCTCATTTTATGACTGTATTTAATGTATTTTCCTTTTTTTTTTTCCAGATAAGATTTTGCGGCCTGTTGCACGTCTCAACAAAATACGCTGTAAATATCTGCAATTTCCCCGTGTTTATAAAACAAACGGCTGGTTACTGGAGATAAGTGGAATTTTCTGACCTTTACCACCCGTTTCCCCTAGCAACCGATCATCCGCTGCTCCAATTACAAGCCTGGGATCCCACGCTAAGCTCCCGAGCACATCCCCACTACGAGTTTGCTGTGGTTTTCATTTTAATCCCTTGGCATGAAGGCCGAGTGTGGGAGAAGGTCTAATTAATGGCAGGAACTTGAGGAATCCTGCGCAGACTGAATATTAGGATGCAATATTTGGCAAGCGTATGAATCCAGCTGTCTCTGCTACAAAGCCCGTTGCTGGGTCTCAGTGGGAAAAATCTTGTCAGGCATTAGGCTATTTCCATTCCTCCTGAATATGCACATTCTTGGCTATAATGCCCCTTCTCCCATGTTCGTATACGAATTTAGATGTATGCCAAGGCCACTACAAGCCTTTAGCATGGAAGATCTGTGCCTCTAAAGATGTCCCCAATAGCTCTCCAACTTCTACTGATTCACAGCACATTTATAGTCCTGGATAATCAGCCTTGATGAGAGTTTGAACCTTACTTTTTGCTAATATCCCATGCCCCTAAGCTTAGCTTCTTCACAGCAGCCCAGAGCACATTGAGCACGTGCAGTGCCACTGACACTCAAAAGATGGCCCAACAAGATCCAAAATGGGGAGCTGCTGCAGACAACTTTAGAGGCCGGGATCATTAGTGTTATAGGGTTGCTGAACCTATGGGTTGGTACCGGTAGCATAACACTTAAACAAAATAGCAAAGAAGGGAAAGTTGTGCCACTACATTTTAAACTATTAGGCGGGGGTGCAATGAGGTTGTGATCACAAAATACATATAGGCAACAACAACATTATCAATATATATATGGCATTAAGGCATTCTATGCATTATGCTGCCAAGAAATGGCTAGAAGGGATGACTTTGACGTAGTTGGGCAGCTTGAAGTATATTGCAATATATGGACAGACAATCCCTGTTTTTCTTAAAGGGGTGGGCATTGCTTGGTAGCTTAATGCACAGAATGTCTTAATGTCCTATATATATATATAGATAGTGGGTGAGTAACACTTAAGGAAATAGACTCTTGTTGTGGGGGACATGGGGGTCCGGACTGCTTCCTCCATTGCTGCAAATAAATCCCCGCTCCATGCTGGCTCTCAGGTAGGAGAGTGGGTAGGGATTGGGGGTTTATATCCAAGAGCATTGGGGGGGGGGGGCAATTCAGGGCAGAGGGCCAGGAGCTGGGTGAGTCTACTCTGCCTCGGGCCCCTCTGAAGATTTTTTTGCCGGGGGCCCTGTGCAGAGAAGTTGTGCCACTGGTTGGTACAGCAAGTTCAGTATATAAAATACAGTATTTGTAACCATATTCACAGAAAATGGACCTGCCCAGTGTGCTCCGAGAGTGGGTTTTATAAGTCACGCAAGGATGCAAAAGTGCAGAGCTGACTTCACCATGGCAAATCCATTTCTGCTTTGTATTTGTTGAATGGGAATATTAAGCCTGTGTATCATATTTTGCTAATCTTAACCACTGTCAGAATAAATAAAAAGCTTTCAAAGTCATAACCTTACTTCTCTGAGATTATATTACCAGTGTTTAGTCTAGGGGAACCCTGTGGAATAGTGGACATAACACAATAAATTCCCTTAACCATCATCTGCCAAAAGTCCCACTGACCTGCACTTCTGCCTTCATGCTGGGTTATTAGATGAACAGAAATTCACTCACTTTGCAGGTTCCTGCCTCTCAGCAATTTGACTGGCTAAATAATTGATTGTTTGAATATCTTGGCCAATCAGGTTGCTGTAACACGGTTAGGGAAAGCGCAGCACTAACTGTACTGGACTTGTGCTTCTTTTTCAGAGCAGTAAAATTGCTGTTTCAGCTTTTGGGTACTTGGCCCCATCCCAGGCTTAAATGATCCATTTAGGAAGCAAAAATACAGTATCAGTGCAGAAAAACTGGAGTCAAAGGTTCTCTTTTAATCCTACAGTTTAGATCGGCGTTGGACTGACCCACTGGGATACCAGTTGAAATGGCAGTGAGCCCCGATCCTGTTGGGCCCTGCTGTCTGCCTGCAAGCCAGCCAAATTCAGGGAAATTCAACCCAAATTAGAAATGGTTGTGTGTTCCACTGTGAAAAATGTCCATCTTTAATTTCTCTCCAGAGGTGGGGCGGAAAGGGGGTAAAGGCGAAGGGCAGGGGTGTGCATTGCAGTGGTGGTTGGGCGGTACCCCAGCCCAACCCTGGTTCTGATCATGAGAATTGTCAGCCCATACAAATGGAATGATAAAATATGCCCATCTCAGTGTATGCCCAATGTATGATATCAGTCCGTTCAGCCCATCGGCCAATGTGTTTTGGTTACTATGGAGGAAAATCTAGTTAATGTCCACATTTAGTTCTGTAAAAATAGGTTGTTTAACATCAATAAAAATTGTTAAAAGATGTTGGTTTTATCAGTAAATGCAACAGAGCAGCCATTGTATGAGTGTATGAGTGCTGGCAGATAAGCAGAACAAATAGCGAGCCACGCACAAGATTTCCTTGCCTCAATCAAGACTGAAACGGTTCAGACTGAATGAATGTACCTGATAACATACATACTTGGGTTGTTAGGGTGAGGCCCACGCATTGATTAATTGCCACGGTTAGGGCAGTGGTACACAGGGAGATAAGTCACCCCGCAACAAATCTTCCTTGTCACAAGCGACTAATCCCCCCGCAATGCCATCCCACTGTCTAGAATGTAAAATCGCCAGTGGGATGGCATACGCGGCGCTGCAATGTTCCGCGGTCGCCCGAAGACAGACAACTTTGGGCGACTGCGGGACATCACAGCGACACGTTGGGCTCCCTGGGCAGCCTAACACTCTAGGGGGGTATTTTTTATTTTTTTTTAAATATTGTTTCCCCCAACTGGAGTGCATATTAGCCGGCACCTCTGGTGGGGGAAGCAATTTTTGGGTGATAGGGACCTGTAAGAGTTTTTGGGTTTTTTAAAAAATTTTTTACCAACTTGAATGTTTTCTTAATAAAACACTTGAATCTAAACGACTCAATCAAATGAAACCGTGAAAAATTGCAATTTGCACTTTCCCCCCCCCAGTGAATGGCATCTAAAACCTTTTTTATTTAAAGGAACAGTAACACCAAAAAATAAAAGAGCTTTAAAGTAATAAAACTATAATGCACTGTTGCCCTGCACTGGTAAAACTGGTGTGTTTGCTACAGTAACACTACTATAATTTATATAATAAGCTGCTGTGTAGCCACGGGGGCAGTCGTTCAAGCTGGAAAAAAGGAGAAAAGGCACAGGTTACATAGCAGATAGCGGATAAGTTCTGTAGAATACAATAGTGTTTTATCTGCTATGTGCCTGTGCCTTTTCTCCTTTGAATGGCTGCCCCCATGGCTACATAGCAGCTTATTTATATAAATTATAGTAGACTTTCTGAAGTAAACACACAACTTTTACCAGTGCAGGGCAGCAGCACATTATATTTTAGTTACTTTTATACACTTTCATTTTTTGGTGTTACTGTTCCTTTAAAGGGACTTGTGTCCAAATGTGCTCTGCGCACTTCCATAGTTGCGCTTGGTGGTGATCAGACCTTCCTGCCTGCACGGCACTGTGCAAAAAAGCCTGGAGCTACCAATACCTCTTGACCAGGTGGTAACTCGGGGGTCCCCTCAGTGCCTTGGGTTAATAGACACAGCAACCTTGCCGGATACCATTTGCACGCAGAACACTGGAACTGACAAGAGCGAACACTGAAACCAGGCCGACTGCGGAAAGATTCAGTGCAACTTCGTCTGATTTACAAAGAAGCATTCAGGCCCTGACATCCATTTTGACTAAATATACACATTTGCGTCAGATGCAGCACAATTGGGTCCACATTACGCATGCAATGAGGCATAAAGTCTACTCTGAATTTAAAAGTGAAGCATTGTGGGGAAAAAAACATGGTGATTGCATCCAAAAGTGCTGACTGCGCCAAGGTAAGTAAATGCACCCTATTATCCCCCTCACATTCAGATCCATCCATAAGGTCTCTGAGAGCAACGGGCAGGGCTATAGGGCCACCGTACGCACCGGACCTAAATGCACCCCTCAGCTTGGGGAAGTGACATCATTCACACACAAACTTTACTTCCTATACACATGATGTCACTTCCACTGATAGTGATGTCACGCCCCTCCTGCGGCCTCCGCGGAAGGTTTTAATTTTTTTTTTCTTTGAAATGTATGATTAAATAGGTGCCTATATATAAATACGCCCCTGCCCAGTGCACACAACAAATTGTAGTGCACACAAAGGATTTTGTGCGAAAATAGATTCAGATTTAAACGCACATTTTTTAAAAATGTGCACACAACAGAGTTTTTTTGCGCACAAGAAGGAATTAAAGGGAACATTGTCTGACAGGCTGTTCAGTAGAGGGCTGGGGGGCACCCCTGTGATTAGAAGCAAGGAGGTGAGTGCAGTAGATCCATGAAATGCAGGAAACTGCTATTAAATAAAAGCCCAGTGCTGTTATTACATACGTCGGTTTATTATCCAGAGACAGGTGTAATTGCCATTTGGGAGCCATGATGGAAGTTTCAACCCCTTTCAGATAAATATGAGACTAAGGATTTTTGCTGTTTTTTTCTCTGTAGGAAAGGGAACAGAATGAAATGCGGCACATAAGATTGATTAATCTGAGAGAATATTTAATTCATATAGGAACTAATCAACGTTGCTAAGAAACTAGGAAGCTGGATGCCAAAGGCCAAACTACTGAAAAATAATTAATAACATGAAAAAAATGAGCATAAAGATGAGATGATGTTTGGAACATAAATATCAGTAAAGGGTAAGTTATTTGTAACTACGGCGTTTAGGGCCTACCTGGGCTGCTGCCCCCCCAGGGGCCCCCACACCCCCAGGGTACATTCTGGGAGGTCTCTGTAGGCCCTCATTATAATTATCGTTGTTGCTCCAGGGGCCAAACCACTGGATCATCTCAATTTGGCCAAAATCAAGTAAAGATCTGCTCCTTCAGTGACATTTGCCAAACAAGTGGATCTTGTCCAGCTCGAGTGTATATATGATGTGATTTATTTTATATGTGAGGCAGTTCACCTTTTGACTTTTAGTATGATATAAACATTGCTATTCTGAGACATTTTGTAATTGATCTCCTATTTACCCTGTGCCACGTGTAGGGGAAACAGCTGATCCCAAAGTCTTTCCTCTGTTTTCAACTCCTTTTCTCCTGTACCTAACCAGCAATCTCTTACCTCAATATTCTCATTTTTCTTCTATAATCCTCCTGATATTTCCCTCCTCTCGTGTCTCCTGTTGGATCAGCCCTTCCCACACCATCCTACACTCTTCTCTCTGTTCTTTCATTTTCTCTCCATTTCTGTATTTTCTTTTTCTTCTGTTCCCTCATGATGTACAACCCTTCCAACGTCCCCCATCCCTTTCTGTTCAGCACTTTTCTATTTCTTGTCTGTTTCTCATGTCTCTATTTCTTGTAGCCTTTGCTCTCCCCATTACATTTTATCTTCAGCTTTCCTTTCTTTAATGCTCTCTTCCTTCATTTTCTTGTGCTTTCTTCCTCTATTCTATTGTTTTCTTACTATCTCTTTCTAACACCCCTTTTTACATCCCCTATCCATATCCCTTATACTTTTGAACGCTGCACTAAGTCCTCTGTCAAAAGATTTGTTGTGTCTGTCTTCCTGTGCCACAGACACACAGCTCTCTTCTCTCTCCTGCTCCCCCCTCCCTCAAGAATGCTAAGAACTTACACCCCCCCTTTAGGAATGTGGATCTGAGCCAATCAGCAGGAAGCTGACTCATAGTCTTACTAACTGAGCATGTACCCCGGTCTTGGTGCAGGATTGAGGACCTAATGGGAACTTTCTTTACAGAGCTCAGCG
Organism: Xenopus tropicalis; assembly: GCF_000004195.4. Classification (NCBI taxonomy): domain Eukaryota; kingdom Metazoa; phylum Chordata; class Amphibia; order Anura; family Pipidae; genus Xenopus; species Xenopus tropicalis. Next base: position 152,009,029 of record NC_030681.2, read on the forward strand.
TTTTTTTCCCCTATGAGGCTTCTGATCATCTGAACAGGTGAAATATGGAGAGACTTAAGGGCACTATTGAGACAACTGAAGGTATGCCTGCAGCTTGAGATTAACTCTTTACTAGCCTTTTCTTCTCCTTTAAAGGCCAATATAGATTTTTCTTATATTTTAATGCTTCATGGCAATATACACCCCAGCATATCCCATACTCAATAAATAGGGCTTGTGCTAAACAGACTTTTTGCCTATTGTTTTATTTAAGAATAATCACTGGTTTTTGTTATTTCTTGTGCTAATCAGGGCAAACAGGAAATTGAAGTGCAATTCTATGTTTTTAACTGGTTCTTGCAAGATAATTATACCCCAGGGAACAGATAAACCCCCTGCATAAAGGACTTCTGCTCATCTGTAAACTAAAACAGCCACAACAAAGGAGTGAAGGAAGTGGGTTGTTTTAACAGAGCTCATTATCTCAAGTTAAAGCAGCGATCCCAACCAGTGGCTCACATGTTGCTCCCCAACCCCTTGGAATTTGCTCCCTGTGGCTCCAAAGCAGGTAGTTATTTTTGAATTTCTGACTTGGGGGACAAGTTTTGGAGGCATAAAGATCATATGCACTGCCAAACAGAGCCTCCTGTAGTCTGCAAATCCACATTGGGCTACCAAATAGCCAATCACAGCCCTTACTGGTCACCCTCTAGGTACCTTTTTCATGCTAGTATTGCTTCCCAATTTTTAATATTAAAAAAATATTTTTTCATAGGTTAATAAAGAATGGAGACCCCTGAGACAAAGCTAATTACAGGAGACATAGTAAGTGCTCTGATACAGTTTTATAATTAGAAAAAAAAATAAAATGTGCTTTTTAAGTAAAAATATACTTCAGCAGAGGATCCTTGGCAGAAGGGATTGATGGAAAACTACAGAACAATGGAGCATTTGTGCGAGGCTGGAGCTGCAAGAAAAGGTAACACTTTCTTAGATACAAGGAATAGAGGGAAATGCATTGTCTTTACTACTTATATTTCTCTGATCATGCACTACAATTTGGGCCTTTATTCCCTAACCAAAACCTTCAAACAATTGCACCTTACAATGAGACCTTCCTACCCAACCTCACCTGTGCAGGTAACTTTCAGTTAAAAATGAACGTCTCGTTGCATTAGGATGGCAGCAAGTTCCTGATTATTCAGTTTTGGAATAGAACAGCTCTTCTCTTACAGCCCGCAGCCAATCAGTATTTATATATTTCCTTATAATAACAGTGTAAGCTCCCAGAGGAGCATGGAATCATTTCTTTTTATACACTGTATATATCGAACTAGTGCAAACAAAATCATGGAAATTACCCGTGACATATAAAAGGAAGCGTTTACATCTGTATGCAAAACAGAAAAATATCAGAAGTCACTGAGGGGTTCTGTGCCCATATAAAGGCACAAGGCTGCAGGCTGAGTTATACAGGGAACTCTGAGTATCACTCATGTATTATAAGGGATAATGTACCCCCTACTGTAAATGATAAGGATATTAGCAGTCACTGAGGGGTTCTGTGCCCATATAAAGGCACAAGGCTGCAGGCTGAGTTATACAGGGAACTCTGAGTATCACTCATGTATTATAAGGGATAATGTACCCCCTACTGTAAATGATAAGGATATTAGCAGTCACTGAGGGGTTCTGTGCCCATATAAAGGCACAAGGCTGCAGGCTGAGTTATACAGGGAACTCTGAGTATCACTCATGTATTATAAGGGATAATGTACCCCCTACTGTAAATGATAAGGATATTAGCAGTCACTGAGGGGTTCTGTGCCCATATAAAGGCACAAGGCTGCAGGCTGAGTTATACAGGGAACTCTGAGTATCACTCATGTATTATAAGGGATAATGTACCCCCTACTGTAAATGATAAGGATATTAGCAGTCACTGAGGGGTTCTGTGCCCATATAAAGGCACAAGGCTGCAGGCTGAGTTATACAGGGAACTCTGAGTATCACTCATGTATTATAAGGGATAATGTACCCCCTACTGTAAATGATAAGGATATTAGCAGTCACTGAGGGGTTCTGTGCCCATATAAAGGCACAAGGCTGCAGGCTGAGTTATACAGGGAACTCTGAGTATCACTCATGTATTATAAGGGATAATGTACCCCCTACTGTAAATGATAAGGATATTAGCAGTCACTGAGGGGTTCTGTGCCCATATAAAGGCACAAGGCTGCAGGCTGAGTTATACAGGGAACTCTGAGTATCACTCATGTATTATAAGGGATAATGTACCCCCTACTGTAAATGATAAGGATATTAGCAGTCACTGAGGGGTTCTGTGCCCATATAAAGGCACAAGGCTGCAGGCTGAGTTATACAGGGAACTCTGAGTATCACTCATGTATTATAAGGGATAATGTACCCCCTACTGTAAATGATAAGGATATTAGCAGTCACTGAGGGGTTCTGTGCCCCCCATATAAAGGCACAAGGCTGCAGGCTGAGTTATACAGGGAACTCTGAGTATCACTCATGTATTATAAGGGATAATGTACCCCCTACTGTAAATGATAAGGATATTAGCAGTCACTGAGGGGTTCTGTGCCCATATAAAGGCACAAGGCTGCAGGCTGAGTTATACAGGGAACTCTGAGTATCACTCATGTATTATAAGGGATAATGTACCCCCTACTGTAAATGATAAGGATATTAGCAGTCACTGAGGGGTTCTGTGCCCCCCATATAAAGGCACAAGGCTGCAGGCTGAGTTATACAGGGAACTCTGAGTATCACTCATGTATTATAAGGGATAATGTACCCCCTACTGTAAATGATAAGGATATTAGCAGTCACTGAGGGGTTCTGTGCCCATATAAAGGCACAAGGCTGCAGGCTGAGTTATACAGGGAACTCTGAGTATCACTCATGTATTATAAGGGATAATGTACCCCCTACTGTAAATGATAAGGATATTAGCAGTCACTGAGGGTTCTGTGCCCATATAAAGGCACAAGGCTGCAGGCTGAGTTATACAGGGAACTCTGAGTATCACTCATGTATTATAAGGGATAATGTACCCCCTACTGTAAATGATAAGGATATTAGCAGTCACTGAGGGGTTCTGTGCCCATATAAAGGCACAAGGCTGCAGGCTGAGTTATACAGGGAACTCTGAGTATCACTCATGTATTATAAGGGATAATGTACCCCCTACTGTAAATGATAAGGATATTAGCAGTCACTGAGGGGTTCTGTGCCCATATAAAGGCACAAGGCTGCAGGCTGAGTTATACAGGGAACTCTGAGTATCACTCATGTATTATAAGGGATAATGTACCCCCTACTGTAAATGATAAGGATATTAGCAGTCACTGAGGGGTTCTGTGCCCATATAAAGGCGCAAAGCCGGAGGCTGAGTTATACAGGGAACTCTGAGTATCACTCATGTATTATAAGGGATAATGTACCCCCTACTGTAAATGATAAGGATATTAGCAGTCACTGAGGGGTTCTGTGCCCATATAAAGGCACAAGGCTGCAGGCTGAGTTATACAGGGAACTCTGAGTATCACTCATGTATTATAAGGGATAATGTAACCCCTACTGTAAATGATAAGGATATTAGCAGTCACTGAGGGGTTCTGTGCCCCCCATATAAAGGCACAAGGCTGCAGGCTGAGTTATACAGGGAACTCTGAGTATCACTCATGTATTATAAGGGATACTGTACCCCCTACTGTAAATGATAAGGATATTAGAAGTCACTGAGGGGTTCTGTGCCCATATAAAGGCACAAGGCTGCAGGCTGAGTTATACAGGGAACTCTGAGTATCACTCATGTATTATAAGGGATAATGTACCCCCTACTGTAAATGATAAGGATATTAGCAGTCACTGAGGGCTTCTGTGCCCATATAAAGGCACAAGGCTACAGGCTGAGTTATACAGGGAACTCTGAGTATCACTCATGTATTATAAGGGATAATGTACCCCCTACTGTAAATGATAAGGATATTAGCAGTCACTGAGGGGTTCTGTGACCATATAAAGGCACAAGGCTGCAGGCTGAGTTATACAGGGAACTCTGAGTATCACTCATGTATTATAAGGGATAATGTACCCCCTACTGTAAATGATAAGGATATTAGCAGTCACTGAGGGGCTCTGTGCCCATATAAAGGCACAAGGCTGCAGGCTGAGTTATACAGGGAACTCTAGATTCTGAATTTTTGGCTTGAAGGCACATTTTGGTTGCATAAAAACCATGTGTACTGCCAAACAGAACCCCCTGTAGGCTGCCAGTCCACATAGGGGTTACCAAACAGCCCTTATTGGGCACCCCCGGGAACTTTTTCATGCTTGCATGGCATCCAATAACCTTACAGTAATCTGACAGATTTGTTGGATCCCACTGAAATTAGTCATTAGGGAGGGAAGAATCGTAACGTGTATGGGCAGCTACAGCGGCTATTGGGCAGGTAAATACTGGTTATGAGGCATCTACGCCACCTCGTTCCCAAAAACATTCTGCAATTTACAAAGCTTTTACTGTTACTCTGGGGAAAAAGCTGTTAATGCCTGAGACATTTATTCACTCGCACCGGAACGTTTGGCTCAAAAAATTATATTTTTCTGTTTCCTTCCATGTTGCAATGTGTTTAATGAATACACAGAGGTGGAAATAATTTTCCTGTTAAATGGCAAGTCAGTAGGATGTTTCTTCTGCACATTAATACATAACATACTTTTCTTTCCCTCTGTGGGCCAATCAGTTCCAGTCATTTATATCTAGTGTGGGTAGATGCCGCTGCAGGATGACAGTTATCGCATATACTGTACATCATGGTTTAAACCAGGGCTGTGCAACTGGAGGCCCGCGGGCCAGATGTGTCCCGCCAAAGGATTTTTATGGCCCTCAGTCTGTTCAGAGGCTCCATGGACTTCACTATACAACATCATCATTTTAATTCAATCTGGAACCAACAAATGTATTTGTAGCTGTAATATTGGTGTGTAGGCGCCATCTCAGTGCCTTGTGCCTGAGTCTGAGCTTTCAGCCAGCGCTACACATTAGAACTGCTTTCAGCTAACCTATTGTTTCTCCTACTCCCATGTAACTGGAGGAGTCCCAAGCCGGACTTGGATTTCTTACTATTGAGTGCTATTCTGATACCTACTGGGAGCTGCTATCTTGCTCCCTTCCCATTGTTCTGCTGATTGGCTGCTGGGGGTGAGGGGGGGATATCACTCCAACTTGCAGCGCAGCAGTAAAGTGTGCCTGAGTCTGAGCTTTCAGCCAGCGCTACACATTAGAACTGCTTTCAGCTAACCTATTGTTTCTCCTACTCCCATGTAACTGGAGGAGTCCCAAGCCGGACTTGGATTTCTTACTATTGAGTGCTATTCTGATACCTACTGGGAGCTGCTATCTTGCTCCCTTCCCATTGTTCTACTGATTGGCTGCTGGGGGTGAGGGGGGGATATCACTCCAACTTGCAGCGCAGCAGTAAAGTGTGCCTGAGTCTGAGCTTTCAGCCAGTGCTACACATTAGAACTGCTTTCAGCTAACCTATTGTTTCTCCTACTCCCATGTAACTGGAGGAGTCCCAAGCCGGACTTGGATTTCTTACTATTGAGTGCTATTCTGATACCTACTGGGAGCTGCTATCTTGCTCCCTTCCCATTGTTCTGCTGATCGGCTGCTGGGGGGGGGGGGGGGGGGGGGGGGAAAGGGGGGGATATCACTTCAACCCAGCTGACATGCAAAGGACATGGATACCACTATAATGAACTGCGGCCTGGTGTTAATGAGCAACATGTGCAGAAATGTGCAGAAAAGTGACACTCCATTTTCTTTGGTGAATTAGTGTCCATGAAGTTGCCCTGCAGCTACTGAGTCAATGGAAGCTTAAGTCAGATGATATTAGAACAGCTTCTGTGGTTTGTCTTTGTGGAAAGGGATTTATTACTGCCCAGATGTGTTCCATTTAGGGCTTTACCCACTGGGGGCTAGCTAAACCACTGCCCTAAATATGAGTTAACCTTCAAGTTAAAGGGGAACTCCACCCAAACACAACTTAAGCTTTTTAAAAAGTAAACATCATTCCAAGCAACTTTGCAATATACATCAATTAAAAATATGCAGCCTTTTCATGATATTTAATGTAATGATCTGGTTTGGAACAGTTCCCTAAGCCCCGCCCCCTGTACCCCTGCTGATCTGGCTGACTACTTTGTGACTCAAATAAAATGTAACAGTAGTTGTCTGCCCCAGCCTGCCTCCTCCCAATCCCACAATCCCCTGCTGCACACGTGATGTCAATAAAGAAAGGAACAGCCCAGTGCAATGCATTGTGGGTTATGTAGTTCCTGCATGCTGCCTGTAAGCTGTGGGGAAGTTGTTACAATCTGTAACGTCAGTGTTTTAGTCCCTCCTCCCCTGCCAGGATTTCAAATGATGCAGAAAGAGAAGAACAGTTTTGCAGCTGGATTTCAGTATATAAATGGGATTTATTCCTACTGTTTGAAGGAACAGATTACAGTGATAGGGATATTAGGGGTTTCTGTGGGTATATTTAACAAACTTTGGCTTGGAAACTAGAGTTCCCCTTTAATTCTACAATACCTGCCCAAATGCCTCCACTAAGGCCTCATCTTTCAGGAAAAAAAATGACTGTGTCCAATTGTATTAGCATTGTGAGCAGGTTCATAGAATATTTGTCTTTCTAAAGAGGTTTTAGGAATGGATATATTACGGAAGGAAAGACGAGCAGGAACAATTTACCTGCAGATCTGTGCAAGGGATGTGTCAGACAATGCAAACTGAAACGTTAATAGCCTGGCAGGAAAGGGCACATTGGCCGCACACCAGCAACGGCAGGATCTTGCATGTCTCCAAAATGACTTTCCTGCCGGTGGGTTATTATTTTATCTGGCAGAAGTGCTCTCTGCTTAATCTAAATGTATATATACATTAACTCCATATATACATTAACTCCATTCCCCCATCTTGTTTGATGAAGAGCCGCATTGTGTTCGTCTGCTCAAGAGTACAACTTGGTAACCTTCTGGTCTATGGGATCAGCTAGGGCCGGACCATAGCAAATAGCCTAGTTTAGGGTTAAATGTGTCCTGACTTTCCTATACTCAGGGACTCCTGCTGTTGCTATGGCTTAAGGTGCCCATACACGGCCTGATTTTAGCTGCCAATGTTGGTCCTTTAGACTGATTTGGCAACTTATCTACCTGTGTATGGGCCCCAACAATGGGCTATCAGGGATCACATTGACTCGTTGATGTGGTCCCCAAACTGACTGTAAAACTTTGATTGGATTTAGGTTGGTTTATCTCTTTAAGGATCTAGTGATCTGTTTAGACTGGTGTAGCCTTTTAACATTTTCTAATGTTCTAATGAAGGGTTGTTTAACTGGAGACCTTCAGGCCACATGTGGTCTTCAAAAATGTTTTTTTTGGCCAGCCCAGTGCCTGACTGTGAGCACAGCTTCTCCAGCAAAATGCAGTATATCAGCTAACTAGGTCACTACATGAAAAGAGGTAGACAGGGCTGTTCTAAGGGAATTGTTGGTCAAGTCCTGTGGAAAGTCTAATGATCCAGTTGACTATAAAATTGCCCTAAGGTCCCCATACACGGGCCGATTCTAGCTGCCGATATGGGTCCCTTAGATCGATTTGGCAGCTAATCGACCCGTGTATGGGCACTCCCAACGGGCCTGCCCGACCGATATCTCGCCTGAAATCAACCAGATCTCAATTGGGCAGGTTAGAAAATCTAGTCGGATCAGGGACCGCATCGGCTCGTTGGTGCGGTCCCCGAACCGACTTTGCCTATACCCATCATTATAATACGATCATTTGGCCCCAGGCCAAACGATTGAATTACCCTGGATTCTCCGATATCGCCCACCCGTAGGTGGGGGATATTGGTAGAAGATCCACTCGCTTGGCGATGTCTGCCCGTGTATGGGGACCTCTAGTCAAGTCCACCTCAACATGTGCCTGTGGTTCCCAAATTGTGGGGCCCAGAGCAGAGGCCTGATAGCTATTTAGGGTGAGATATAAGGAGAATAGTTGTTTGTTTTCTTAGATCAGGGGTCCCCAACCTTATTCACCCCTAAGCAGCATTTAAATATAAAAAAGGTTGAGGCAAGCATGAAAAAAGTTCCCTGGGTGACCAGTAAGTGCTGTGATTGGTTATTTGGTATCTCAATGTGGACTGGCAGACTACAGGAGGCTCTGTTTGGCAGAAAATACTATCTTTATACCTCCAAAATGTGCCTCCAAGTCAGAAACTCAAACCTGCTTTGAAGCCACTGGGACCTACACCCAGCCATGTTTTTGTTATATATGTGTGTATATTTTTATTTATAAAGTGCTACTTATGTACGCAGCGCTGTACAGTAGAATTCATTAATACAAACAGGGGGTTAATAAGATAATAATAGATAAATACACAGTATAACAATAAATACAAATAAATACAAGATACAGTTGCAATAAGTTAATAGTCAAAAACACAAGAGGATGGAGGTCCCTGCCCCTTAGAGCTTACAATCTATATATATATATATGTAATGTTTTAATGAGTTAATGAGGCTCCCGACTACATTTTGGACCTCAAAGCTAAAAAAACAACTAGGAGACTGAAAACCACTGCTATAGGGACACTGTGGAATCGGAATTAATTTTCTAACCTTACCAAGACCTAGGGAACTGTTCGAATGGAGCGAGATCACAAGTGCAAATAATACCCTGAGAGAGGATACAGTTGTTTTATCTCAATATCCCTTTGGGAATGAAGCAAAGTAGCTCAGGAGCTCATTGAGTATATAGAGGTTAAGTAAGGGACTGAATCTCTATCTGCCATGTATGTTCCATCTCACCCTGTACTGGTGGGTGAGAGCTCGAGGGATAAGCCGGGTAAAGAGGTCTATGTGCTGATACAGTCTGTGCCGATACAGTCTATGCGCCGATACAGTCTATGTGCCGATACAGTCTATGCGCCGATACAGTCTATGCGCCGATACAGTCTATGCGCCGATACAGTCTATGTGCCCATACAGTCTATGCGCCGATACAGTCTATGTGCCCATACAGTCTATGCGCCCATACAGTCTATGCGCCGATACAGTCTATGCGCCGATACAGTCTATGCGCCCATACAGTCTATGCGCCGATACAGTCTATGCGCCCATACAGTCTATGCGCCGATACAGTCTATGCGCCCATACAGTCTATGCGCCGATACAGTCTATGCGCCGATACAGTCTATGCGCCGATACAGTCTATGCGCCGATACAGTCTGTGCCGATACAGTCTATGCGCCGATACAGTCTATGCGCCGATACAGTCTATGCGCCGATACAGTCTATGTGCCCATACAGTCTATGCGCCGATACAGTTTATGCGCCGATACAGTCTATGCGCCGATACAGTTTATGCGCCGATACAGTTTATGCGCCGATACAGTTTATGCGCCATGTGCCGATACAGTCTATGTGCCGATACAGTCTATGCGCCGATACAGTTTATGCGCCGATACAGTCTGCGCCGATGTAGTCTATGCGTCTATGTAGTCTATGCGCCAATACAGTCTATGCGCCGACACAGTCTATGTGCTGATACAGTCTGCGCCGATATAGTCTATGCACCGATGTAGTCTATGCGTCTATGTAGTCTATGCGCCAATACAGTCTATGCGCCGATGTAGTCTATGCGGCGATACAGTCTATGCGCCGATGTAGTCTATGCGCCGATGTAGTCTATGCGCCGATGTAGTCTATGCGGCGATACAGTCTATGCGCCGATGTAGTCTATGCGCCGATGTAGTCTATGCGCCGATACAGTCTATGCGCCGATACAGTTTATGCGCCATGTGCCGATACAGTCTATGCGCCGATACAGTCTATGCGCCGATACAGTCTATGCGCCGATACAGTCTATGCGCCGATGTAGTCTATGCGCCGATACAGTCTATGCGCCATGTGCCGATACAGTCTATGTGCTGATTAATGAGTTAATGAGGCTCCTGACTACATTTTGGACCTCAAAGCTAAAAAAACAACTAGGAGACTGAAAACCACTGCTATAGGGACACTGTGGAATCGGAATTAATTTTCTAACCTTACCAAGACCTAGGGAACTGTATAGAGTGAGATCACAAGTGCAAATAATACCCTGAGAGAGGATACAGTTGTTTTATCTCAATATCCCTTTGGGAATGAAGCAAAGTAGCTCAGGAGCTCATTGAGTATATAGAGGTTAAGTAAGGGACTGTATCTCTATCTGCCATGTATGTTCCATCTCACCCTGTACTGGTGGGTGAGAGCTCGAGGGATAAGCCGGGTAAAGAGGTCTATGTGCTGATACAGTCTGTGCCGATACAGTCTATGCGCCGATACAGTCTATGCGCCGATACAGTCTATGCGCCGATACAGTCTATGTGCCCATACAGTCTATGCGCCGATACAGTCTATGTGCCCATACAGTCTATGCGCCGATACAGTTTATGCGCCGATACAGTCTATGCGCCGATACAGTTTATGCGCCGATACAGTCTATGTACCGATACAGTCTATGCGCCGATACAGTCTATGTGCCCATACAGTCTATGCGCCGATACAGTTTATGCGCCGATACAGTCTATGTGCCGATACAGTCTATGCGCCGATACAGTCTATGTGCCCATACAGTCTATGCGCCGATACAGTTTATGCGCCGATACAGTCTATGCGCCCATACAGTCTATGCGCCGATACAGTTTATGCGCTGATACAGTTTATGCGCCATGTGCCGATACAGTCTATGCGCCCATACAGTCTATGCGCCGATACAGTTTATGCGCCGATACAGTTTATGCGCCATGTGCCGATACAGTCTATGTGCCGATACAGTCTATGCGCCGATACAGTTTATGCGCCGATACAGTCTGCGCCGATGTAGTCTATGCGTCTATGTAGTCTATGCGCCAATACAGTCTATGCGCCGATACAGTCTATGTGCTGATACAGTCTGCGCCGATATCACCCCTTTAGATTAGAGGAACGGAGCTTCCATTTGAAGCAGCGTAGGTGGTTTTTCACGGTGAGGGCAGTGAGGGGGTTGGGGAATGCCCTGCCGGGGGATGTTGGGTAGGGGGTTCCTCACGGTGAGGGCAGTGAGGTTATGGAATGCCCTTCCTAGTGATGTGGTAATGGCAGATTCTGTTAATGCCTTTAAGAGGGGCCTGGATGAGTTCTTGATCAATCAGAATATCCAAGGCTATTGTGATACTAATATCTACAGTTAGTACTAGTGGTTGTATTTATAGTTTATGTATGTGAGTATAGATTGGTAGGTGTGGGTTAGGTGTGCTGGGTTTACTTGGATGGGTTGAACTTGATGGACACAGGTCTTTTTTCAACCCTATGTAACTATGTAACTATGTAACTATGATATAGTCTATGCACCGATGTAGTCTATGCGTCTATGTAGTCTATGCGCCAATACAGTCTATGCGCCGATGTAGTCTATGCGCCGATGTAGTCTATGCGCCGATACAGTCTATGCGCCGATACAGTTTATGCGCCATGTGCCGATACAGTCTATGCGCCGATACAGTCTATGCGCCGATACAGTCTATGCGCCGATACAGTCTATGCGCCGATACAGTCTATGCGCCGATACAGTCTATGCGCCGATACAGTCTATGCGCCGATACAGTCTATGCGCCGATACAGTCTATGTGCTGATACAGTCTGCGCCGATATAGTCTATGCACCGATGTAGTCTATGCGTCTATGTAGTCTATGCGCCAATACAGTCTATGCGCCGATGTAGTCTATGCGCCGATGTAGTCTATGCGCCGATACAGTCTATGCGCCGATACAGTTTATGCGCCATGTGCCGATACAGTCTATGCGCCGATACAGTCTATGCGCCGATACAGTCTATGCGCCGATACAGTCTATGCGCCGATACAGTCTATGCGCCGATGTAGTCTATGCGCCGATACAGTCTATGCGCCATGTGCCGATACAGTCTATGTGCTGATACAGTCTATGCGCCGATACAGTCTATGTGCTGATATAGGCCACAGGGGCCTAAGCCCCCCCAGCAGAAACACATTAGTAGGATCGGAAGCTGGAGATGGAGGCGGATAAAGTGACTCAGCTCTCAGGCCTCAGATATCAGCAGCTGGAAGTGTTCATTCACTTAATCCAGATAAAAACACAAAGAGGAAATCTTAGCTCTGACCTGGATTCCCCGCTGTGCCACAAAAGCTGTTAATGCCCATAATCATATGCAGTGCTGGGCTTATAGTGGGGCAATGCAAAGCTGCAGTGATAGCGGGCTATGGAAGGTGATAAGGAAACCTTTGGCCAGCCAACCTGAGAGACAATGGCGGCTTAGACAAGGCTGAAACTGCATGGAAACTACATAAAAAAGCAGTAGTAATATTAGTTAGAAAGTGCTTCAGTGAATACAAAGCAATATGATTCAGAGTAATTAATTAGAAGCAGGGCTGGAATTCAAATAATGCAGATTTTGGGAGCCTTAGCCTCCCCAGAAAGTGATCGACTGCTGTATTCTCATGTAAGGTCCCTAATGGAATGCCTTCTATCGGTAGCCTCCCCAGTAACCAGTAATTCACCCCCACTTGCAATACGGGGGGGGGTAAGAAAAGAGAAATTTCTGCTATTGTTGAATTACAACTCCCAGCCCCCCCAGTTGGCGGGAGACAGAAGAGATGTTTATCTAATGCCCCATTTAAAGAAAAAAGGGGGAATATTACCTTTAGTTAATGTATAATGAGATTCTCTGATTGAGTAATGTATTAATTAAATACCTAAATGATGTGTCAGTTAGGATTGATCACTCCCTGTTTGGATAAAGGCCCGGCACCTTCCTTATCTGAAATAATAACCTGCCCAGAACCTGGCAACGGGAGATAAAAGGGATTCTAATATATGAAGGATTTAAAGGGGTAGTTCTCCCTAAAATGTACTTTTTGAGTGTAAGGTAACCCTGGAATTATGGGCTGTCTGGGCCCTAATAAAAATGCTCCATCTTTATATCTCAAAGGTATTGGTATTACGATTAGTTGTATGGTGTATTGTATTATTATGAAGCAGCGAGGGCGTGGCCTAGTAATTCTGGGGGCCTGGCCTGATATCACCAGGGGTGTGGTCAGCCAAACATGGACATAAAATGGAGCTCTTCCTGGTAGGATTAACCTTGGTTGCCTTATAGCCTGTAGAAAGCAATACCATGAACCTATATTAGTATACACGTACAAGACGGCACCCTGGGTAAAATTAAAATCAGGACCCCACAATTGTGGGGTTAAATATACTAACAACTGTGTAACTACCCTGTCTCCATAGAGGTCCAGAGAATCCTTCCTCAGAGAGCAGCAAATAAGGTGAAAGAGCTGCCAATTACACTGACTGGATTCGTATAAAAGGCTGTGGTGTGCTTGGCTTGGGAAAAGCCTAGAGCCTAAGCCAGGGGTGGGCAAACTTTTTGGCTCAGAGGCCACATTGACTTACAGATGGGCCAGGCCAGTGTTACGCCCAGGACTGTCATCAGAAATCAAGGGGCCTCTCAGCTCTCCCCCAGCATCCTCCAGCTCCACTCCCCAGCATCCTGCAGCTCCCCACCCCAGCATCCTTCAGCTCCCCCCAGCATCCTCCAGCTCCATTCCCCAGTATCCTGCAGCTCCACTCCCCAGCATCTTGCAGCTCCCCACCCCAGCATCCTCCAGCTCCCCCCAGCATCCTTCAGCTCCCCCCAGCTCCACTCCCCAGCATCCTGCAGCTCCCTACCCCAGCATCCTCCAGCTCCCCCAGCTTCCTCCAGCTCCCCCCAGCTTCCTCCAGCTCCATTCCCCAGCATCCTGCAGTTCCCCCCAGCATCCCGCAGTTCCCCTCAGCATCCTCCAGCTCCACTCCCCAGCATCTTGCAGCTCCCCACCCCAGCATCCTCCAGCTGCCCCCAGTACCCTTCAGCTCCTCCCAGCATCCTTCAGCTCGCCCCAGCATCCTCCAGCTCCATTCCCCAGCATCCTGCAGCTCCCCCCAGCATCCCCCAGCGTCCTTCCCAGCATCCTCCTCAACATCCTCCCCCCATAGCATCCTCCCACCAGTTCCCCCCAGCATCCTCCGTCTCCCCCCCCCCCCCCCCAGCAACCTGCGGCTCCCTCCGTCCTTCGGCTGCATCTGTCCGGGCATCAGGGCCCATAATTCTTTAAAGGGGGCCGGAGTTGGTGGCCCGGATTAAAAAGGCCAATGGGCCGGACGTAGTTTGCCCACCCCTGGCTTAAGCCATACAGAGATAGGGTTGCCACCTGGCCACCCAGCCAAGGCCGGGGCCGGTATTACAAATTTACTCTATAAATTGTATCAATTTTAATAAGTAGTTAATCCACCCCCACCTGCCTCTGATCTGCCCCTTTTCTCCTGTACTTACCAAACCCTTTGTAGCTTCCTCACAAATTAGCTCACAATCCTTTTGTAGCCACAAAATGAAATGAAGTCTTAAAACAGCAGATATTTTGGATCTGTAAATAAAATCGTAAAGATTTAGAAATCCAGGTTTCCCTTAGGAAAATGTCAGCTTTATTTTTCCCAAGTTAGTTTTTATTTCTACAGACACATTAAATTGACTTGGATTTATTCTTCCTTACTTGGCCTGTCACAGCGCAGCAGGGAGTCAGTAGGAAAGGGCAAATATAGCAATAAAAGTGCAATTATAGTGCCAGGGAGGAGGGATCGCGTGCTGCTTGGCTGCAGCGAGTCACTCCATCCCACTAATGGTTAATCCTGACAGCTGCTCCTTTTACTGTTAGTCTGATGATTTTAGTCATATCATATTTTCATAATTGCACTCTAATAATTACAATAGGTTCTCACTTTAGCACTGGGGTGAAGAAGGTGCAACTGCACCCATGCCCACCCCTATAGTGCCCACCATGCGGAAAATGAAGGCTGACAGTTAGGAGAGCATGTGCAGTGCATGTCCCAGATTGGGGGCACAGGCCAGGGTGTAAATATTGCACCCAGGGCCATAGCCACATGACAGGTAGGGTTGCCACCCAGCAAGTATTTGACAAACTGCCAGCTAGGGCCATGCCGGTAATACCCCCTTTAAAGTAGAGGTCTGCCCCGCCCATTGCCCCGCCCATTTTATCACCCAGCCTGTCTATTTACCCGCCCCCACAAACCTATTCTCCACCTAGCCAGCCCATTTCTCCACCCCTTTATGTCATCAACCCACCCACAAGTAATGGCACTGGAGATATGTTATCACTGAATCAGTGAAGGCAAACCCCACCTAGATATGAGGAACATCTTATTAAACTACTTGTTTCAGGCCCCTCCCACTTACCCATCATTCTATGTGTATGTCACATGGTATAACTGAATCAGTGAAGGCAAACCCCACCTAGATATGAGGAACATCTTATTAAACTACATGTTTCAGGCCCCTCCCACTTACCCATCATTCTATGTGTATGTCACATGGTATAAATGAATCAGTGAAGGCAAACCCCACCTAAATATGAGGAACATCTCACGCAGAGGATGATGGGAGTTATTAGTGTCCCTTGCCACCATTGCTTGGGCATTTTGTTACCTAATGAAAGCCACTCTCTCTCTGTTGATTTCCTTACATATATTTCTTTTTTATTCTCTTTTCCCCATGATTTCAGCCCATTTCAGAGCAGAGAAGCAGAAAGCAGCTGGGCTCCCACTGTCTCTCCCTATATTAACTGCGCTCATTTCCCAGACAACTCCCCGTGGCACAAACATGTTCCATAATGAGCATCTGTGGGACCTTCCCCGCTCCGACACGATGGGATCACGCACACAAGAGGGGGTGCATCTTTTTATTGTATCCCCCCGTGTTCCCTTGTGTCGGCTGCGTTGGCACAAAATGAGAAGCACTTGCCTGGCAGGATCAGTTAAATAATGAGATAAAGTCGCCGCTCGGGCATTGTGCTCGTTAATTATTCATTGGCATCTTTACAAGACAAAAAGAGCCGAACAAACCCCATAAAATCCCGACCGTTTGTTTCTCTATAGCAGATTCGCTCCAGAAAGGGCGCGTACAATGGCCTGCAGTCTATTAATACTAGGGATGCACCGAATCCAGGATTCGGGTCGGTATTTGGCCAGGATTCAGCCTTTTTCAGCAGGGTTTGGATTCAGCCGAATCCATGGTCCTGGCCGAACCGAATCCTAATTTGGGACAATTCCATTTTTCTGCCCAGAACATTCTTGGAATTGTCTGTAAAGGTGCCCATACATGGGCCGATTTTAGCTGCCAATATCGATCCTTTAGACCAGCGGTCCCCCAACTACTGCCTGCAGGTCGGATCCTGCCCCCCCAGTTGTATTTACCTGGCCCCCGCTGCGTCCTCCCACCTGGCAGTGGAGACAGAGGACTCAGCGGGGAGCGGCACAGGGGGGCTGAGATGAAGGACGGACCGGGGGGAGTTGTGAACAACAGGAGTTGTGAACAGTGTGGTTTGATGGCGGGATATGAAAGAGGATGTGGGCTAATGCACCAGCACCCTGGCAGCGGCGGTGGCGGGGGGTGGTGGTGGACGGGCGAGCTGGTGATGGCGGTTCGGCCCCCTAACAGTCTGAGGGGCCCTTGATCCGGCTCCTTGGGTCAGAAGTTTGGGGACCCCTGCTTTAAACCAATTCGTCAGCTAATCGGCCCGTGTATGGGCACTAACAACGGGCCTGCCTGACCGACATCTGGCCTGAAATCAGCCAGATCTTGATCAGGCAGATTTGATTTTTCTGTCAGATCGGGGACTGTATTGCTTGCAGTTCCTGAACCGATGGTGCCTATACCCGCCATTTTAGGTGATCAAATTAGCCCGATATCAATCACCCGTAGGCGGGCATATTGGGAGAAGGTCCGCTCACTTGGGCACCTCCCCAAACGAAGGGATCTTACAGTCTATGGCCACCTTAATCTTTGCTATGAGCCAGGGGGGCTTTGACCAAATGTTGGTCTTTAAAGGCTATTAACACTGTAAATAGGGTTGGCACCTTTGTCTGGGGAGGCGGCACCAGGGCCGGAACTAGGGGTAGGCAGAAGAGGCACCTGCCTAGGGCGCGACAGTGAGGGGGCGCTAGGCAGGTACCTCTGTTTCCAACCCTTAGTCCAGGATCTTTTGCCTCCACTGCCGATTCTCTTACCCCCCCTCTGCATGGCGAATGCGTGCTTTATGCACAGCGCCCCCCCCCTCAATGACACGCATATGCACGTTCGTGTGTTTGCACATGCGCAGGGTGGGGGGTTGGAAGAAGCAGTGGGGGTGAGGTGGCCGGCTGGGTCACCTAGGGTGCCTGGTCGGGATGGCCCGCCTCTGGGCGGCACAAATGGGGCAGGACAATGACTTCAAAGGGTGGGGCGATGGCGCAAAATGGGCAGGTCTATGAAGTGGGAGGAGCAAAGGGAGGGTTATGGAGCATATCCAAGAAGAAATAAGATAAGTTCTAGATTGGGGTGGATATGGGGTGGGCCAGGGGCAACCTTATCTGTAAACACAAGCAAACTGGGACACTCTCTGACTGAGTGACCCCTAAGCCTAATGGAGAGTGTACAAGGGGCCACACATGGTATGGGCCCACTGGACAGAATCATCATGGCACAATAGGCAAATTCTGCCCTGGTGTTTTTCATGCAGCAGAGATGCAGTAAGACACATTCACACAGGGTGATTGTGGGTCAGATTGGCTATTGCCAACTGTCCTTTCCTTTCTCCAGGATGGGCTTGAGTACATATGGACACACATTGTGGTGACAATATTCAGTGTAGCTGTGACAGCCCTAAGAACATTCTCACCCCATAAGAGCCAATCCCAGGGTAGGCGCAAGAGCTCATTCCATAAATACCATTGTGAGTGGGTTCACGCTAATGTGATTTCCCCGTCCCGCCGCAGGCAGAGATCTGACTGATTAACACAATGTGACAGCGGCGCAGCCGGGAAGTGCAGAGCATTCACACAGAACAGCCAGGAGATGCACCTTGATTAATTAGCTTTGTGTTACTGCACTTTCCCCAGACACAGTCCAACATTCAGATTTAACTTTATAAGGGACACTCCAACGAGAACCCCAGGAGGGAGCGCTCTATAGTGCCCAGCCAAACCCTTTTATTCATATGACTGACTTCTTGTATTAGCAGGTTATGTAAATGATAAAAAAACAAAATAGAAATAGACAGAAAAAATATTTCCTTATATGCTCCTATTTTATTCCATACACAGGGTCAGACTGGGCCGGCGAGACTACCGCCCCAGGGGCCCTGCAGCTGCCCCCGCTGGCCGTGTCCCCCGCACCCCCAAGGGCCCCAGCTGCCCCCCCACTACTGGGCAGGCAGGCAGGCAGGCCAGGCATCATAGTATTAAGCCTATATTTGGCAGGCATCATAGTATTAAGCCTACATTGGGCAGGCATCATAGTATTAAGCCTATATTTGGCAGGCATCATAGTATTAAGCCTATATTTGGCAGGCATCATAGTATTAAGCCTATATTGGGCTGGCAGCATAGTATTAAGCCTATATTGGGCAGGCAACATAGTATTAAGCCTATATTTGGCAGGCATCATAGTATTAAGCCTATATTGGGCAGGCAACATAGTATTAAGCCTATATTGGGCAGGCAACATAGTATTAAGCCTATATTGGGCAGTCAACATAGTATTAAGCCTATATTGGGCAGGCAACATAGTATTAAGCCTATATTGGGCAGGCATCATAGTATTAAGCCTACATTGGGCATGCAACATAGTATTAAGCCTACATTGGGCAGGCAACATAGTATTAAGCCTATATTGGGCAGGCAACATAGTATTAAGCCTACATTGGGCAGGCAACATAGTATTGAGCCTATATTGGGCAGGCATCATAGTATTAAGCCTACATTGGGCAGGCAACATAGTATTGAGCCTATATTGGGCAGGCAACATAGTATTAAGCCTATATTGGGCAGGCAGCATAGTATTAAGCCTATATTGGGCAGGCATCATAGTATTAAGCCTATATTGGGCAGGCATCATAGTATTAAGCCTATATTGGGCTGGCAGCATAGTATTAAGCCTATATTGGGCAGGCATCATAGTATTAAGCCTATATTGGGCAGGCATCATAGTATTAAGCCTATATTGGGCAGGCATCATAGTATTAAGCCTATATTGGGCAGGCAACATAGTATTAAGCCTATATTGGGCAGGCATCATAGTATTAAGCCTATATTGGGCAGGCATCATAGTATTAAGCCTATACTGGGCAGGCATCATAGTATTAAGCCTACATTGGGCAGGCAACATAGTATTGAGCCTATATTGGGCAGGCAACATAGTATTAAGCCTATATTGGGCAGGCAACATAGTATTGAGCCTATATTGGGCAAGCAGCATAGTATTAAGCCTATATTGGGCAGGCATCATAGTATTAAGCCTATATTGGGCAGGCATCATAGTATTAAGCCTATATTGGGCAGGCAACATAGTATTAAGCCTATATTGGGCTGGCAGCATAGTATTAAGCCTATATTGGGCAGGCATCATAGTATTAAGCCTATATTGGGCAGGCATCATAGTATTAAGCCTATATTGGGCAGGCATCATAGTATTAAGCCTATATTGGGCAGGCAACATAGTATTCAGCCTATATTGGGCAGGCAGGCCAGGCAAAGCCAAGGTTACCGTAAGGAACATTAATAATTGAATGTTAGAGGAGTCCCAGTCTCCTTGCCAAGGGACCAATCTCTTGCTGAGAATGCTGTATGGTTACAGGAATCAGTGCGTGCCATACAGATTGCTGGGCAGCTCTCAGGCACAATAACAGTATAGGCTCTGTGTGCCGCTGGGCTGAGTGCTGACCACTCAAGTGCATAGAGAGAAAGTCAGATAAAAGATCTGAGTGGCATGGAATTGCAGGTTTGGCCCCGATTATCTACAAAGGCTTTTCACCCAAGCTGGACAGAACGGAGGGGGGTCAGTCCCAGGGCCGATGCTAAATACAAGGCAAGAGAAAATAAAAACTGTACCAGTCCATTATATTCCTCTTAATACAAAGGGAATGTGCTTTCAGACTGATTTATTGAGAAATTCTCCCAAAACCCCACTAGTCCCGCCCCTCTGTTCCACTTCCTGCGGCCTCCTTTCCCAGGCTGTGCAGGGGAGCCAGCGGCACTGAGCACACTACACTGTAGGATAGGAACCAATCAGCAGCTAGGCTGACCTGATAGGGAATTGAAGCCCGTCTGTGCTTGTGTGACTGCAGGGCTGTGATTGGCTATGCCCCTCCTACTGTGCTTCTGGCAGGGACCATTAGGACACGCCCACCCCTCATTCGAAACACAGACAGGGACCTGAGAGGATCTATAGGGAGCCCCATTTTTGCAGATAGGATTAATGTTTAGCTGTAATTGCCTACAGGATTAGGGTTTTTTTCATTTGGGTCTGGACTGGGCTTCAAAATTGGTCTTGGTAATCCAATTACAAAAGGCCCAAACAGCCCCCACAGGCCCAATATAAAGTGACTGTCTATGGCACCTTACAGCAGCCCCTCTGGCATTTGCCAGAACCCACAGATTACCAGTCCGGGCCTGGAGTTTTCCCACTTGCCGGCCAGTTACTAGACCCATGCTGCCCGCACTCCCTTGGCATAGGGAAGATATAATGTTATAATGTTTGGGCATAGCCTTTACACACAGACATTTTAAATTTACTCCTGTCGTGTGTAAATATAATCTTTTTTTGTATTATAAATGCCTTCATATCATCAGTGCCCCAAAATCAACATTAATTTAAAGTAAGGAGGTTGCTAGAGCATATTTGTGGCTCCCAATTAATTCCTAAGCACATTACATTTCCCATTTAAATGATAATGATCTAACGTTCTCAAACAAGCGGCATTATATTAACCCGGAGGCGAGGCTGCTGGAATTCCAGAGGAGGGAGCGCGCCGTTGTAATAACGCATGTTTAAATTCATTCCGGTTTAAATTAAAATACTGAAACCTAATTTAGATCTCCAGATTATTGTCACTCAGTTTAATCGTATTGGGCATTTTGTGATATATCAAGGTATATTAACCCATAAGGTTCATTGTTATTGGAAACAGGAGAATGTTATAGGCATATACAGTACCTATGGGTCCACTTATTGCTCCACTTCTGTTAGCTGAACTTGCCCAGTACAAGCTGTTGATTGGTTGCTAATAGTTACTTTCATAATGTTAACTGCACTACGGTATTGAAAATCTAATAACTCTTTGATTGCTGTGGCTTACAAGGAAAACTTTGCCCCTGCAACGTCTTTTCCCCATGGTTTTAATATTAGGGTATTCCAGGATAGTTTTAATGTAGGCTAGAGAGGGACTTTACCCGGGTACCCAAGCACCAAAGGGACTGCTTTGGCCAATGGCAGATACAGGTATTGGACCCGTTCCGAATTACGGAAAGGCCATCTCCCATAGACTCCATTATAAGCAAATAATTCTAATGTTTAAAAATGATTTCCTTTTTCCCCATAATAATAAAACAGTACCTGTACTTGATCCCAACTAAGATATAATTACCCCTTATTGGGGGCAGAACAGCCCTATTGGGTTTATTTCATGGTTAAATGATTCCCTTTTCTCTGTAATAATAAAACAGTACCTGTACTTGATCCCAACTAAGATATAATTACCCCTTATTGGGGGAAGAACAGCCCTATTGGGTTTATTTCATGGTTAAATGATTCCCTTTTCTCTGTAATAATAAAACAGTACCTGTACTTGATCCCAACTAAGATATAATTACCCCTTATTGGGGCAGAACAGCCCTATTGGGTTTATTTCATGGTTAAATGATTCCCTTTTCTCTGTAATAATAAAACAGTACCTGTACTTGATCCCAACTAAGATATAATTACCCCTTATTGGGGAAGAACAGCCCTATTGGGTTTATTTCATGGTTAAATGATTCCCTTTTCTCTGTAATAATAAAACAGTACCTGTACTTGATCCCAACTAAGATATAATTACCCCTTATTGGGGGCAAAATAAGCCTATTGGGTTTATTCAATATTTAAATGATTTTTAGCAGACTTAAGTTATGGAGATCCAAATTATGGAAAGATCCCTTATCCGGGAAACCACAGGTCCTGAGCATTCTGGATAATAGGTCCCATACCTGTACAGTATTTTTTATACTAAAGTATTTTCTGTATTGGAAATTAGTAAAGCACTTGGCTTGGGTGCCCCAGTGAATAGTATCAAGAGGCATCAGGAAGAGCCCAGACAAGGGACCTATGAATAAGGACTAGAAAGACAGTTAGAAACCACTTCCAGGTATTTTAGGAGTAGGAGAGTGAGTAGGAAAGCAATCTATAAGTTTTTAGCCCACAATGTTTAAACAAATGGATCCCAACCTGTGGGGCAGGTACTTTTACAGGGAGGATGGACCAGTCCTGGAGCCCATACAGGTAGGATTTAGGGGTAAGTGCTTATATATATTCTCTCAGATATTGGCAGAACCATAGCAGGGTATTTATGATTATGTATTTTTGATGTTGGGTGACCCTGACCAAATTGGGGACCTCAAAGGTGGGGCCCGATGCTTCCTTTGAAAAGTTTACAATACGGGCTGAGTCCTGGAAGATGTTTTCTATAAAGTCAGTAGCATGACCCTAGATCTGCTGTTATTCAGTATACAGTATTGTGATAGCTGAACGGAAACATTTTCTATTAACAAAAAGAAGCCAAAAAGACCCTCAGTTATGAGTCCTATTGATCCTGTTTATATGTTACTTTTCTTCTTAACAAGCCACTTTGGCATTTCTTTTCCTCTGCAGAACTACTTATGTTAAATGCTGATTAACTGTTATGTTAATCCACTGGAAATATGCCTCCCCCCCTACAATACAAGACTGGTCGGCCAGTGAATGAATTATATCACTCGTCTTACTTTTCCTTTTCTCCTCTATCTACTTCTTTTCTCCTCTTCCCCCTTCTTTTACTTAACAAGACCCCTGTTCCTACAAGCTTTCTTTCATTGCCCACCTAACCTCCTACCTCTCCAATAGCCACCCTCCTATGCTCACTATATTGAAATAACAAGGTATTGCCTCTGGTTATTATCAGTCAAATCTAGAAAATTCCCATTATTCCTTGTTATGTTTACCTTGTTTTTTTGTTTCTACTTCTCCTGTTTACCATGTTAAACCCAATAAAAATCATTATTACAAACAAAAATTAATTTAGACACAATTAAGTTCGTCTTCACTCTCCCCTTATCACCAATTTGTCTCTCTACATTCAGTCGGAGTCAGTTATTATGAAATAAATACACAATATTGTCTAGGCAAGGAGAGCATTTTAGATAGTTCTACCCAACCGGTTGGATTTTTCTTTACAGAAGAAAAGCTTCTAATGAACTGATATATCTCCACACAGTGATTTGGGGAGTTTTACCCTCAAACTTTATATCATGTTTAAAGCACAGCGTCCATGTTTTGGACAATGTTTGGATGTTGCAGCAGGCACGGTTTTGCCCCAAGCCCTGGATAAATCTGTGTTCCAATTCTTTATAAACAGGGAATATCCAACTTTTCCACCAAAACATCCAAAAGAGAATTCAGTTCAGTTCCACCCTTATAAACACAAGCCCCGTAATTTGCTGTGTCTTTGTAGATGAAACTAGGAATAAAAGACTTTAAAGAAGTATTTCTTGAGTGCCTATAATATACCCAGTGTGGCTCATTCCATTAATCCCTCCACAATAAAAGATTAATTTGCTGTTGTAATACGCCGGCGGAGTGGAATTATCCGTCATTTGTTCTGTAGAAATCGCAGGCATATTTGTACCCTACCTCTCCTGAACCTTGGGGATGTCCTTACAAATCAAAGGCGCTTGGTGAATAGATGAATAGGCCTTGGAATCCGCTCCTTTTCTCTGCTACTAAGAACAGTTGATACAATTTCTATCCACTTAAGAACACAAATATTCCCAATCGGCGTTGTGATGGAACGCTCGGACCTGTGTGCAGGGAGGCCAGCGCCATAGAATCCTAACTAGAAACAGGCGGCACTGAGGGGTCATTACATAAACTCATGTTAATTAAATGTGCAATTAGGTTGTCCATTTGTATAGTTAAAAAGCAAAACCACCTTTTAATGTGTACACTTCTCTACCATTAGCCCTAAAGCATTTCAGCTTCTGTTGGGTCATTCCCTACAGCCGAACACATGGTTATGGAAATAACGATCTGGCGTAGCCTGGTGTAATACATTAGGGTAACTCTGGCTACATTACATCTGATAACAATATGCTGTTTTTTTCTTACTGTTTTTCGAAACCCATTGGGCCAAGGGATTTGGGCACCCAAGGCAAAGGTGGTAATCAAGCGTCCTATGTGTTTCAGTCAACAATAAAAGACCCAAGGAGCAAAGTTGTTACAGGTTCCCATCTCCACCCAATTTAAGATGGATATACAGTATACAACCATGTTAAAAAAAATGCCAATAGGTGCTCTGCCCCCATTTATTTGATGGTGGCTCATCTAAAGGTGGCCATACACGGGCCGATTGTAGCTGCTGATATGGGTCCCTTAGACCGCTTAGGCAGCTAATTGGCCCATGTAGGGGCACAAACGACCAGCCTGCCCGACCAACATCTGGCCTGAAATCGGGCTGATATCGATCAGGCAGGTTAAAAAATTTAGTCGGATCAGGGACCGCATTGGCTCGTTGATGCAGTCCCCGAACCGACTGTGCCTATTCCGGCGTTCTAATTCGATCGTTTGGCGCGCCAAGCGAGCGGATCTTCACGTGTATGGCCACCTTTACACTGTTGATGTTCTACTAGATCTCTTTAGACCAGGTAGCCATTCTCAGATGTAAAAATTGTTGGGGACCCACACAAGCATGAAAAATGTTCTTTGGGGATACCAAATAACAACTGTGATTGGCTATTGGGTAGCCCCATTTGGACTGCTGGCCTCCAGGAGGCTCTGCTTGGGGTAAAACTGTGTCTCTGAGCTTCTAAAACTTGCCTCCAAGCCAGAATATTAAAAATGGGCATGGTTGGAGATCACTACTCTAGACCATCACCCAGTTTAATCCCTCCTTGAAAAGAATATGCACATTTCTGGCTTTCAGGAATCAAGGACTAAAGGAGGGCAGGGCCACCATTAGTAACCATGGGGACCATAATACATAGTTAGCTGAGACCTCCTCATTGGGGTCCCTAATTATTAGCCTGTTGGTCAGCTGGGTGCCCTTGGTGGTGGGCCATGAACAACAAGCAAAATGGGGCCCAATGGAAAAAAAAAATTCTGCCCACCAATTATACCAAAATCCTGCCTCTGATCCACCTAAACCCCACCCCCTCTCCACAAACCACTCTTATTTAGTGTATGGAAGGGATATGGGACAGTGTGGGAAACATCCCTGATTTATTTAAGGAAAGGCTGAGAACCCCCTTCTTTTTTAAGTGTTTGACTAAAGATCTTCTGTGTGAAACGGTACATCGCTGTTATGTTTCAGTGTAATTAATTCCCACCAATGGGATTGGGGATTTTGTTTCCCAAAGTCTGATGAATCAGAGAGTTTGCTGAGCTATGTGTTAATTACAGGGAGCTCTCCTTGGGTTAGCATTTATGGGCTTGTTTCCATAGAAATTCACTCTAATTAAAGTTAAACCAGCGTCGCTCAGGCAGCGTCCTTTTAATTTAGTTCTTCCCACTCAACATTTCCATTTCATTCTGTATCAAAAAAAGGGCAAGTCATACAGTAGCACATGTAGGAACTCTTCTTATGTACAGGTATGTTGTACACTTTAGGCAACTGTTTCTCATTTGTTTCTATTGTGCTATGATTGGCTACAGGTTGGTCCACCCTTGTGAGCCTTCTATTTCTTTGATTGGTACTGGTTGGCCTAGTCTTATGGATTAGAGCCTTCTAATTCTCTGATTGGCACTGGTTGGTCTAGCCTTGTGAACCTTCTAATTATCTGATTGGTAGTGGTTGGTCTAGCCTTGTGAACCTTCTATTTCTCTGATTGGTACTGTTTGGTCTAGTCTTGTGAACCTTCTATTTCTCTGATTGGTACTGTTTGGTCTAGTCTTGTGAACCTTCTATTTATCTGGTTGGTACTGTTTGGTCTAGTCTTGTGAACCTTCTATTTCTCTGGTTGGTACTGGTTGGCCTTGCCTTGTGAGCCTTCTATTTCGTTGATTGGTACTAGTTGGTCTAGTCTTGTGAACCTTCTATATCTCTGGTTGGTACTGGTTGGCCTAGCCTTGTGAGCCTTCTATTTCTCTGATTGGTACTGGTTGGTCTAGTCTTGTGAACCTTCTATTTCTCTGGTTGGTACTGGTTGGCCTAGCCTTGTGAGCCTTCTAATTCTTTGTTTGACTACAGGTAGGTCTAGCCTTTTAAATATTCTAATGCACTTCTAATGCTTTTTATGCTCTGATTGGCTATAGGTTGGTCTAGCCTTGTGCGCCTTCTATTTCTCTGATTGATACTGGTTGGTCTAATCTTGTGAACCTTCTATTTCTCTTGTTGGTCTAGTCTTGTGAACCTTCTATTTCTCTGGTTGGTACTGGTTGGCCTAGACTTGTGAGCCTTCTAATGCTCTGATTGGCTATAGGTTGGTCTAGCAAAACTTTTGATGCTCTGATTGGCTATAAGTTGGTTTAGCCTTGTGAATATTCTAATGCTCTGATTAACTACAGGTTGATCTGTACCTGTGAATCTTCTGATAATCTGATTGGGTACAGGCTGCTCTAGCTTTGTGTATTTCTGATACTCTGATTGGGTACAGATAAGTCTAGCCATGAAAATGTTTGATTTTTTTGACAAGCTTCTGGTTGGTTTTGACCTATTAATGTGTAGGAGAGTAAAGGTTTTGCGTACTTTACTTCTGGCAGACTCCATAAGGGTTAAGCCAACTAACAGCTAGTCCTGTTTTGCAGTTGGAAGTGTTACCTGGTAGCTCCCCTTATTGGCCAGGTTGGTCAGGCTTCCCTGAGGAGAAAGTAGGCCTCAATAGGAGTAGTTAGTGTAAGGATAGACTTGTTATAGCTTACTCTAGTAGTGAGAGTTAGTATTAGGGCAGCTAGTTAGCACCCTAATGCTTATCAGAGCACAGGTCACATGGCTGTGGCACCCTGGGAAATGAAGAATATGGCTAGCCCCATGGGAAAAACAGATTACAATGCAGGATTCTGCTGGAGAAGCTCTATTAACTGATGGGTTTTGAAAAAAAACATGTTTTCCCATGACAGTGTTCCTTTAACTGGAGCTTCCCACCCTTGAATTGCATTCAAGTCTGGCACAGAATTGGTTGATAATGGCTGTAAGAGGAGGATGATTCTCTATCTCTCATACAAGGACAATAAGAAAGAGCCGGTGTCAGGGCGCATCTCCTTATTATACAGCACTGACACACATAACAATGAAATGGGAATGAAAGGCAAAGACCCCTGTCTGCTTAATCCTGATCTAAGCTGACAGGTATATGCCATTGCTTCTTATTAAACTGTCTCTGTGTCTCCTTCTATCAACTCCCTGCAGCCCAGGATGGGTGAGCTATCAGCACTCGCAGGCTCCGGCAGGGAAAGGGCCGTTACATGGGAGCTGCAGGGAACTCATGGTACAGTTGCCATGGCTTGGCTTGGGGTTCCTGCAGTGCTGCATAAGGGATCACAGCCGGGTAGGGAAAACTGGACCTTGTGTTTGACACATTCCTGACTTGATACCCAATGACATTCATGACTTCTGGTTCTATGCTAGGGGATTTAACAAAATAGGTTGGTATGGGAGATAAGGTAGGTTATGCGACAGTGGAAGATTAGGCAAAATGAGCCATGGATACAATATATATGTATATTACCTATATTTATGCATTTACTTCTTATAAGGTGCAACATTGCCCATTGGTCTAGTAACCCAAAGAAACCAATCTTACTGGTCTGCTATAAAAACTAATATCTAATTGCATACCTCCCAATAGTCCCATATGCCATGGGACAGTCATAAAGGTAGGCGTACTGGAAAATGGGCAGAATTTCTGGGGATTTTAGAGGTATGTGATTGGTTTGTTGGTGGTTGGTGGAACCACCTTAGGCTTCTCAGTAAATAAGCTCACCCTTGGTTACCTCAATATAGGATCCAAACCTAGCACTGGATTTAGTTTGTTCCAGGGCCCCCCTCATTGACTTTACATGGGCTATCAGCTATGGACTCAATCTTCACCTCCTCCTTGAAAGCAATCCAATACAGATCACATCTTCTTTGTATATTTCACCAACTTATCTGATAATTAGTAGTACATCTCTCCCACCCCTGAAAAAACCTCATTGCCAAATAATGCCCTGCATGCAAGGCAAGATCTTCATTTAGTGAGGCCACCAAACAAGCAGATCTTTGCCCAGGTTGGCCACATTCTGGGCCAATTCAGGCTGATCTAACAATTTGGTCAGTGATTAGATCATGATGGTGGCTAGGCAGATTCAGTAAAGGTCCCCATACACGTTAAGATTCGCCAAGCGAGCGGATCTTAACCCGATATCCCCACCTATTGGCGACAATGGGGCGGTCGGTTCGGGGACCGCATCAACGAGCCAATACGGTCCCCGATCCAACTGAATTTTCTAACCTGGCCGATCAATATCTGGCCAATTTCAGGCCAGATATCAGTTGGGCAGGCCCCTCATTTCTGCCCCTACATGGGCCGATAAGCTGCCGAATCGGTCCAAGGGACCCATATCGGCAGCTACAATCGGCCTGTGTATGGGGACCTTAAGGTAAGGGCCAGTGTTATCCTTGCCTAATGAGATATTCAGCCAGATATTAATCGGGCAGCTCTTCTGGAAGGCCCCACACATGGACCAGGAATGGAAAGGATCTATACATCTGCCAACTCGGCCCCTTCAGACAGAGTCAGCAGCCTGTTTTGGCCCATTTATGGCCAGATTTGGTTCCACAGCTGCTCATTACAGGTAACCAACATAGGAGGCAAAACCACTACATCCCTATAATATATTTATATATAAAACCACTGGATGTGTCTACAGTCTCTATTGTGGATGATGAAATGGCAAGTAAATGTGAATGTATGTTGATCCGTGCCACAGTAAAACAGGGCAATAATAATTCAATAATAATATGGTAGTGGGGCATTTATAGAACCTTTCAGTTTGCATTAAATTTGCTAAATGTCTAATTTAGTATTTGGATTCATGGCAGCGACTATATCCACAAAGCGTTGTGCTTAGCGGCATGTCAAAACAAACAAATCAAATCCAATCACAGTCCATTACTCAATATGAACACGATTCACCGGACTCATAATAGTATTCAGAAGGATGGAATGGAATGAGACTATCGTTACTTATAAACTTGGGCTGTCTGGAAATAGAGGGACTGATTTGCTTTCAGTGGTGGCTTCTAGCTTGAAGCTCTAAAATCGCTGAAGTAAGAGGCTCCCAGAATCCCCAGTCTTCTTTTATCCATAATTTCATTTAACATACATGTACATGTACAAAGCTCAGCCTTGAATTCAGTTGATGATGGTGCTTAAATGTTCACTCCAGGAACAACTGAAAAGACTCAGGTTGGGGAACACTGATACAAAATGTTACTGTTGCCATCTTGCCCTACTATCATCATCTTGCTCTACTGTTTTCAACTTGCCCGACTGTCTTCATCTTGCCCTAATGTCTCCATCTTGTCCTACTGTCTCCATCTTGCCCTACTGTCTCCATCTTGTCCTACTGTCTCCATCTTGTCCTACTGTCTCCATCTTGCCCTACTGTCTCCATCTTGCCCTACTGTCTCCATCTTGTCCTACTGTCTCCATCTTGCCCTACTGTCTCCATCTTGCCCTACTGTCTCCATCTTGCCCTTCTGACATCCCCTTGACCCCATGTTCCATTACTGTCACCATCTTTCCCTACAATCTGTCTTGCTGTCCATCTTGCCCTGCTGACTCCATCTTGCCCTACTGTTTCCATCTTGCCCTACTGTCTCCATATTGCCATATTGCCTCCATCTTTTCCTACTGTCTCCATCTTGCCATATTGCCTCCATCTTTCCCTACTGTCTCCATCTTACCCTACTGTCTCCATCTTGCCATATTGTCTCCATCTTTCCCTGCAGTCTCCATCTTGCCCTGCTGTCTCCATCTTGCCCTACTGTTTCCATCTCGCCCTACTGCCTCCATCTTTCCCTGCTGTCTCCATCTTGCCCTACTGTCTCCATCTTGCCCTACTGTCTCCATCTTGCCCTGCTGTCTCCATCTTGCCCTACTGTTTCCATCTCGCCCTACTGCCTCCATCTTTCCCTGCTGTCTCCATCTTGCCCTACTGTCTCCATCTTGCAGTACTGTTGCCATCACCATATTTTCCTACTGTCTCTATCTTGCCATACAGTCTCCCTATAGCCATACTGTTGCCATCTTTCCCCACTGTCATCTTGACCAAGTGTCCTTATCTTTCACTGTTGTCAATTGTGTCAGGGGTTAAGTGGACTTTGGCTTAGTGAGACCTGGGTTCAATTCCCACTGGTGTTAGCTCCTTTGATAAATATCTTGATCTTCCTGTTTCTTTGGCAGCAAATCATAAGTGGGACGCTTTTTAGAACAGGGAGTCATTCATTGTGTTTTTGTTTTTTTTTTTAAAAGAAACATTATCCCATTCTTATCCCATTCTTGCCAATATTATAAACATTCCTTCTGTTTTTTTTGTAGTTGATTAAGCTTAGAAGTCTGCCCTGAATAATAACTTTCTGAGCAGCACCAACACCAATCATGACATTTTTTAATGAGCACAAGTACAAAATTGCATGAAATCTTGTCCAAGCTGTGGCCCCCGCTAGTGTGCTAGGATTTTGCAGAAGAATGCTGCATTGTGGGTAAAATACATTCCAATCTGTATGTTTTTGAGCCCAGCACATTGCACTTGCATTAAAAGTCAACAGAATTACAGTTCTGATTAATTGTAATAAATATAATGATAGGTTGAGACCCCTTCCCTTAATCCTCCCTAGTGAGCGGGCGCTGCTCGAGGCCCAGACCAAGCTAAAGCCACGCTCCCCTATTAGTTTATGACCTCTGACTAATGAGCAGCTCCTTGGAACTGAACGTTTCTTTAATCTGTGTTTATTGATTTTCCCGGCAGCCAAGACAATACGGTTCATTACCAACAAGCAAACGCGGGGTCGCCAGCGGCACTTTATTTGGCTCTCGTTATAGCCACGTGCGGATAAATTGCTTTCAACTCCCTGTAACCCAGCTCTCTATTTATAGCATGTGAGGAACCTCAGAGCTGTGAGATGTTAAACTTGAGCAAAGTATACCCGCTTGTTCAACATGACCAACCGCCTGTCACCGATGTGCCCCCCTGGCTCTGACTGACCCTAACTGCACAGATCTGTTCAGAGTTCACTTCCTTAACAGTTCATGGTAAAAATGAAACTGGGTAAAAAAAGACAGACTGCGCAAAATAAAAAATGTTTTCAATATAGTTAGTTAGGCAAAAATCTATAAAGGCTGGAGTGTTTAGATGTCTAACATAATAGCCAGGACACTACTACCTGCTTTCAGCTCTCTAACCTCTTAGTTAAGGTGCCCATACACAGGCCAATTCTAACTGCCGATATCGGCCCCTTAGACCATTTCGGCAGCTTATCGGCCCATGTATGGGCACTACCGACGAGCCTGCCCGACCGATATCTAGCCTGAAATCGGGCAGATATCGATCGGAAAGTTTAAAAAATATGATCAGATCGTGGACCGCATCGACTCGTTTGCCTATACCCGTCATTATAATTCGCCTGGATTCTCCCAATATCGCCCAGCCGTAGGTGGGGGATATCGGGAGAAGATCCGTTTGCTTGCCGACATCGCCAAGTGAGCGGATCTGAAGGTGAATGGCCACCTTTAGTCAGTGACTTTAGAGGGTGCCACATGAGACATAACTGTTAGTTTGTGAGCAGGTAGGTCAGATTCAATGCAAACTAAACAATTATGTCCCATGTGGCCCCCTCTAAAGTCAGGAAGTATTGTTCTGGCCTAAGAGGGCAGTGAGGTTGGGGAATGCCCTTCCTAGAGATGTGGTAATGGCAGATTCTGTTAATGCCTATAAGAGGGGCCTGGATGAGTTCTTGAGCAATCAGAGTATCCAAGGCTATTGTGATACTAATATCTACAGTTAGTACTAGTGGTTGTATTTATAGTTTATAGATTGGTAGGTGTGGGTTAGGTGTGCTGGGTTTACTTGGATGGGTTGAACTTGATGGACACTGGTCTTTTTTCAACCCTATGTAACTATGTAACTATATTATGTTAGACATCTGTAGTGGGCAAGTGGGGGTCAGAGTAGGGATAGCTGTGTTCCATCTCCAAAGATGTTTTTGCAGGGGGACCCGGCACTCACTAGTTACATCACTGATCAAATTGGCTTCTTCTTTAGAATAATCTATTCTTTTCTTTACTGAACGTTTTCTAGAGAAATAAAATGCAGGGGATGCTTCCCCTTTATTAGATTAACAATAATGTATATATGTGTAGTGACCCTCACCCCCACAGTGCTCTATGGGAGATTACAGATTATACAGGCTGTCTGTTTGGGAACATGGACTGCTAAGGCCTCAGTTTCCTGTACCATAATTAGGGATATTCAGCTGCTAGGGCTGGGGGGGTTATAACAAATTTACTGGCAATATATGTTTCTCTCCCTGCTGCAGTTTTAACCACTCTGACCTGCTCTTTATGACCAGGACCTCCCCACTGACCCCAATAAACCTATTTCCCACCCCGGTCTGCCCACTCCCCACCTTCATGTAATCACCACTGCCCTGCCCTCAACACGGGCCAGTTTACTGGCGGGAAAAAGGTGGCAACCCCAACTAATTTCATTTGGTCAGTAGCTACAGTATGCATTGGTCATGGCTATACTTCCAGCCATAGGCGGATTTTAATGAAGGCCAGGCTAAGCCTCCCCAAAGCAAATCATATGTACAGCCTCACAGACCACAGACTTTTTCCAGAATTTTATTTTAAAGCCTTTGGTCTCGGCCAAAGTTACTGCCACAGGTTCAGTTGCGGGCAGGGAGCAAGGCCGACTTCAGCATCAGTTGGGGGGAGTTACAGGTGGGCAAAACTGGTACATAGTTATAACTCACTTATAACTGACTGCCTTCTCTCTATATTTGTATTTTATATGTAGGAGTTGCTATATTGTTTTCCTTAGGTAGTACAGTATGAGGGTATAGTACATTTGCGTCTGATCCCGCCATTTCAACTATATAAAAGGAGTATTTTTTTTTTTAAATGGGTGTGGTAATATGGGCGTGGCCACAAAAGTGGGCGTGGGCAAAAAAAACTTTTTGTCCCTCTTTTCATTTTTCAAATGTTGGGAAGTATGTGAATCTTATTTTTATTTTTTACAAACTGTATGTGCAGCTACACAATGGCTATTGCTTTCTCAGTATTCAATGGCTACTGCACATTTGTTAAGAAAATTGGACACATGTGAAGTAAACTGTAATTACATCTCTATGGCCTTTCCAAATAATAGATGTTTGTACGGGCTTGCAAAAGATTGCTCTATAAAATTAGTAAAATTAGCCTCCCCCAATGCAAAAACCACCCTCCGCCTATGCTTCCCGCCATGGTTATATGGCTATACACATACAGATGTGCTGGCTAGTCATGTCTGAATGAACCCAGATTATACATTGTCTGACTCCCTGTTAAATAAAGACGAGAGACCAGACCCAGTGGCTGCCAGGGGTCCTGGGGGAAGAGGGGACCCAGGGAAGACTTTTACCACCAGTTGTATATAGGGGTGAAGACACACTGAGCTACTAATAGCAGCTATTTTTTCACAGCTACTAAACTCCAGAAAAATTCCCGCCATAGACAGTCCTGAGAATTTTACTAACTTGTTGCCTCAATGATCAAAACAGGGGTTAAGACCCATTCAAATTCAGGTTCAACAATACAGTACTGAGAATTGCCTCTGATAAACACACGTAGAGACATTTATACAGGTATGGGATCCGTTATCCAGAAACCCTATATCCAGAAAGCTCCGAATTACAGAAAGTCTTTCTCCCATAGACTCCATTTTAATCAAATAATTCAGATTTTTAAAATGTATTTCCTTTTTCTTTGTATTAATAAAACAGTACATATAATTACCCCTTATTGGGGACAGAACAGTCCTATTGGGTTTATTTCATGGTTAAATGATTCCCTTTTCTCTGTAATAATAAATCAGTACCTGTACTTGATCCCAACTAAGATATAATTACCCCTTATTGGGGCAGAACAGTCCTATTGGGTTTATTTAATGGTTAAATGATTCCCTTTTCTCTGTAATAATAAAACAGTACCTGTACTTGATTCCAACTAAGATATAATTACCCCTTATTGGGGGCAGAACAGCCCTATTGGGTTTATTTCATGGTTAAATGATTCCCTTTTCTCTGTAATAATAAAACAGTACCTGTACTTGATCCCAACTAAGATATAATTACCCCTTATTGGGGCAGAACAGCCCTATTGGGTTTATTTCATGGTTAAATGATTCCCTTTTCTCTGTAATAATAAAACAGTACCTGTACTTGATCCCAACTAAGATATAATTACCCCTTATTGGGGGCAGAACAGCCCTATTGGGTTTATTTCATGGTTAAATGATTCCCTTTTCTCTGTAATAATAAAACAGTACCTGTACTTGATCCCAACTAAGATATAATTACCCCTTATTGGGGCAGAACAGCTCTATTGGGTTTAATTAATGTTTTATTGATTTTTTAGTAGACTTAAGGTATGGAGATCCAAATTACGGAAAGACCCCTTATCCAGAATACCCTTGGTCCCGAGCATTCTGTACTTCATTTGGTCAGCAGCTATGTATGGGTCATTGCTTACACTCCCAGCCATAGGCGGATTTTAATGAAGGCCAGGCCAAACCAAATCATATGTACAGCCTCACTGACCACAGACTTTTCCAGAATTTTATTTTAAAGCCTTTTGTCTCTGCCAAAGTTACTGCCACAGGTGAAGTTGTGGGCAGGGAGCAAGGCTTCAGCATCAGTGGGGGAGTTACAGGTGGGCGGGGCAAAGGGGAGGAAGTAGTGAAGGAGAAGCAGGAAGTGCACAGTTACTGGGTGAGAGGAAGCTCCATCTTAGCTCTGCTATACCATCAGCAGGTCAGGGTCAGTGAATAAAATGTGTAATTGTAATTCTGTAAACATCTCCCTGCACAGGGCCAGGGCCTGGCTCATAATGTAACTGACTTACACTGACTGGGCATAACAACAGAGAGAGGTTTCAGCCACATTGGCTTTAGTTCATTCCGGCTTCAAAGTGTGTATTGTCTGCTCTCCCATTCCTGAGACTGTCATATACAGAGTGCAGGGGGGGCACAGAAAGGGGGTCAGTCAGGGGAATGGCGAGTGTATGTTATGAGGGAAGTTTATGAGTACCTGCCCCTCTAATCTGCCCCAGTCTGTGTGTATCAGCATCAGAAATGCGGGACATTCATTGAACTATCTGGCACAGTGGGAAGCACTGGCTGGATGCACAGGCCCTTTTATAAGGTTGCGCCCTGTGGGTGACGTCAATACGCACGGGCTGCAACCTTATAAAAGGGCCTGTCACCGCCGCCGCATAAGGAGCCACATAAAGAGCAGAGCAGCAGAAGAAGCCAGAGCGCCTATTCTGTGTATGGGGGCTACTGTGTAGGGGGGGTACTGTGTATGTGGGGCACTTACTATGGGGGATTGTGTATGGGGGGTATGGTCTATGGGGGCACATTCTATGGGGGGTACTTTCTATGGGGGGTACTTTCTATGGGGGCACTGTGTATGGGGGGTACTGTCTATGGGGGCACTTACTATGGGGGATTGTGTATGGGGGGTATGGTCTATGGGGGCACATTCTATGGGGGGTACTTTCTATGGGGGGTACTTTCTATGGGGGCACAGTGTATGGGGGTTACTGTCTATGGGGGCACTGTGTATGGGG
Source organism: Xenopus tropicalis (assembly GCF_000004195.4). Taxonomy (NCBI): domain Eukaryota; kingdom Metazoa; phylum Chordata; class Amphibia; order Anura; family Pipidae; genus Xenopus; species Xenopus tropicalis. The sequence continues at coordinate 152,045,070 of NC_030681.2, forward strand.
GGGTACTGTCTATGGGGGCACTGTGCATGGGAGGCACTGTGTATGGGAGGTACTGTCTTTTGGGCCATTGTGGGCACTGTGTATGGGGGGCACTGTGTATAGGAGGTACTGTCTATGGGGGGCACTGTGTATGGGAGGTACTGTCTATTGGGCCATTTGGGGCACTGTGTATGGGGGCGCAAAACTGGTACATAGTTATAACTCACTTATAACTGACTGCCTTCCCTCTATATTTGTATTTTATATGTAGGAGTTGCTATATTGTTTTCCTTAGGTAGTACAGTATGAGGGTATAGCACATTTGCATTTGATCCCGCCATTTCATCTATGTAAAAGGAGTATTTTTTTTTTTTAAATGTGGTGTGGTAATTGGGGCGTGGTCACAAAAGTGGGTGTGGTCAAAAAATTGCCATGCTGCACACTCCAAATCTTTTTTTCCCTCTTTTCATTTTTCAAATGTTGGGAAGTATGTATTCTCTCTATTATGTATATATATATTGCCTGAATCAGAACAGTTATGGCTATACACATAAAGATGTGCTGGCTACTCATGTCTGAATGAACCCAGATTGTACATTGTCTGACTCCCTGTTAAATAAAGATGAGAGACCAGACCCTGTGGCTGCCAGGGGTCCTGGGGGAAGAGGGGACCCGGGGAAGACTTTTACCACCAGTTGTATATAGGGGTGAAGACACACTGAGCTACTGGTAGCAGCTATTTTTAGTGATATCATCAGTTATACCAGGTGCTTAGTGATGTCATCAGTTATACCAGGTGATAGTGATGTTACTTGTATTCCATGACATTGAAGCTTGTGTATAAGCATGACATAGGGCACCCCCGATTCTAAAGATATTAGTGGTCACCTCAGACTTTCATGGCCAATAAATTCTCCCCTTGTCCCCTGTGCTAACAGATTGCAAGATCATTCTCTCGGGGGTTGTATTTGGGGCCGGTGCTGCCCTAGGTGTTGGCCCCCAGTTGCCCACCCTGCATTCACCCTGCTGTAGGCGGCTCAGGGCAGAAATAGCTGAATATAAAAGAAACAGCTGTATTTATTTTAGTTGAGCACATTGGAAAAGGAAGGCCGATACCAGTTCTGTATCATGAATCAGATAGAGTGATCCTCACAGAGAACAGAAGAGATTATTATTAATATTATCTCTGTTGACTGCCAACTGCCAACTGCTGACTGCCTGCCCTTGCAGTTCTGGCCCAGTAGATAAGAATGTATTGTACCTCAGCCTCCCAGCATCCTCCATTAATGTATCTTGGCCTCAAAAGTACCTTGTCCCGCTAGTGATGGTAGAACTTGGGTCACACTGAGCTCTTTCCTAGTCGGGCCCTGGGTGTTAAGCAACTACACTTCTCTGCTGCTTTGTAGAAATAAAAATAGGACGTTAAAGGTTCTGGCAACCAACGTCTTTATTATCAAAGTGCCACAGGGAAAGTACCCACAGATCAGTTGGGGTAGTATTGTTTTGAGTCAGTATGGGTAGTGTTGTTGTGAGTCAGTATGGGTAGTGTTGTTGTGAGTCAGTATGGGTAGTATTGTTGTGAGTCAGTATGGGTAGGGTTGTTGTGAGTCAGTATGGGTAATATTGTTGTGAGTCAGTATGGGTAATATTGTTGTGAGTCAGTATGGGTAGTTGTGTTGTGAGTCAGTATGGGTAGTGTTGTTGTAAGTCATTATGGGTAGTGTTGTTGTGAGTCAGTATGGGTAGTATTGTTGTGAGTCAGTATGGGTAGTATTGTTGTAAGTCAGTATGGGTAGTGTTGTTGTGAGTCAGTATGGGTAGTATTGTTGTGAGTCAGTATGGGTAGTATTGTTGTGAGTCAGTATGGGTAGTGTTGTTGTAAGTCAGTATGGGTAGTATTGTTGTAAGTCAGTATGGGTAGTATTGTTGTAAGTCAGTATGGGTAGTATTGTTGTGAGTCAGTATGGGTAGTATTGTTGTAAGTCAGTATGGGTAGTATTGTTGTAAGTCAGTATGGGTAGTGTTGTTGTGAGTCAGTATGGGTAGTGTTGTTGTGAGTCAGTATGGGTAGTGTTGTTGTGAGTCAGTATGGGTAGTGTTGTTGTGAGTCAGTATGGGTAGTGTTGTTGTAAGTCAGTATGGGTAGTATTGTTGTAAGTCAGTATGGGTAGTGTTGTTGTGAGTCAGTATGGGTAGTGTTGTTGTGCAGTCGCATACAATCACAGATAGATCCAGCAATTTTGACACCACTGTGTAGATGCTTGCTAGGTTACTAGCTTAAGGCTGATGCCACACGTGGCGTAGGGCTGATTTTTTCGGCAAGCGGAAAAGCGCTTGCCGAAAATTCAGCCCTATGCCTGCTACTTGTGCCTGTACCCGAATGAATGGAATACGCTCGGGTGCAGGCACATGTAGCAGATATAGGCATGAAAACGCGAGACTTTGCATTCTCTCGCATTTCATGCGTATATCGGCTACATGTGCCTGCATCCGAGCGTATCCCATTCATTCGGGTGCAGGCACAAGTAGCAGGCGTAGGGCTGAATTTTCGGAAAGCGTTTTTCCGCTTGCCGAAAAAATCAGCCCTACGCCACGTGTGGCATCAGCCTTAGACTCACCTTTTTTTAGGCTAACAACTTGGTCCAGATCCACTCCAGCTGAAACTATTCAGGGAATAATAAATGCCCAAATACCTTCAGCACTGTGGTCCCTTTACTTTAGGCCAGTGATTCCTAATGGAAAACCACTTCCAGCCATCAATTCATGGGTGAAACACACAGCTGCTCTCTCTAACTATGTGTATCTAACATTTTTTGTCTGTTATAATAATATTTTTCTTCTTCTACTTATATAATAGTTTTCTTCTTCTACCTATTGTGCTTAGTACAGGGGAATCCCTATGCTGCCATAGTTTTATGGTATCTCTCTGTACAGGCTATGAGCAAACTTAGGGGGCTGTTCCTGCTGAATTGTGCTTAGTACAGGGGAATCCCTATGTGCCATAGTTTTATGGTATCTCTCTGTACAGGCTATGGGCAAACTTAGGGGGCTGTTCCTGCTGAATTGTGCTTAGTACAGGGGAATCCCTATGTGCCATAGTTTTATGGTATCTCTCTGTACAGGCTATGAGCAAACTTAGGGGGCTGTTCCTGCTGAATTGTGCTTAGTACAGGGGAATCCCTATGTGCCATAGTTTTATGGTATCTCTCAGTACAGGCTATGAGCAAACTTAGGGGGCTGTTCCTGCTGAATTGTGCTTAGTACAGGGGAATCCCTATGTGCCATAGTTTTATGGTATCTCTCTGTACAGGCTATGAGCAAACTTAGGGGGCTGTTCCTGCTGAATTGTGCTTAGTACAGGGGAATCCCTATGTGCCATAGTTTTATGGTATCTCTCTGTACAGGCTATGAGCAAACTTAGGGGGCTGTTCCTGCTGAATTGTGCTTAGTACAGGGGAATCCCTATGTGCCATAGTTTTATGGTATCTCTCTGTACAGGCTATGAGCAAACTTAGGGGGCTGTTCCTGCTGAATTGTGCTTAGTACAGGGGAATCCCTATGTGCCATAGTTTTATGGTATCTCTCTGTACAGGCTATGAGCAAACTTAGGGGGCTGTTCCTGCTGAATTGTGCTTAGTGCTCAGCAGTAAAGTGTGAGTGAAGTTTGTCAGAGCACAGGCCACATGGCTGTGGCACCCTGGGAAATGAAGAATATGGCTAGCCTCATGGGAAAAACAGATTACAATGCAGGATTCTGCTGGAGAAGCTCTCTTAACTGATGGGTTTGGAAAAAGTGTGATATAGAACTTCCAGCAGAAATTGTGCCTTACACCCAGCTGCTAATAATTACTGACACTGCCATTTCAAACCCAATCCGACCTATAAAGCAAAGCGTGTAACCTTGAAACTCTATTCCCCTGAGGAAGTCCCTTGCTGGGCAAAACGCGTTGGGATGAGCTTTGCTGTGACATATTCTGATGAGCGAGTTTATTAGTGCAATATTTTACTTGCAGATTGACTATACCTTTCCTTTACGCTAATTAGAGTACTACAGCCAGGCTTATTAATCCCCATGGGCCGACGCTGCCATACTGGCTTTAGTGGAGTCCAACCAATGTGGTCAATTAAACTATGAAAGACTTAATGATTCCTTGATGTTTAGGGCATCTGGAATGTACTGCCTCTCAGCAGCACTTATAACAATAACAAAGTGTATGGCGGGTAAAGGTCGGTATGATGCCTGCATATTAAAGCTCTGCTGTCTGCAATAAAAATAGCAAAGGGGAAAAAAGCACTTTGTATGCTCACGGTGACAAATCGCCAGGATCGTTATTTTCTGCCCAGTGGAAAATTCTAAAACGGGCACATCCCGCTCAGCGGGTGAAGGTCGCAGGCATTTTTCCATAGGAAAGCTTGGGAGCCGCAACATTTGGTGTTGGGGATTGGCACATGTTTAAAGAAGCTGTAATGCTCGCAGGTAAATCAATAAACAGAATTAGTTATACATATATACATGTTATATATAGCCTTTTATATGAGACCCCTTGTCTTTAGCTTTTTATAAGTGACCCCCTAAATCTTATGGTCCCAGAAGCTGCCATACCTTGTAACACTTCTAGCTGCAATGTCTGGTGCAAACCACTAGGTGGAACCCCTGCGCCTCACTACTGACTATCCCTTGAGGTTGTTCTCGACTCAGTATAGAACCAGGAGGCAGAGCAGCTAGGCGCTGACATACAGCAGGTTTGTGCTACGGGTTTGTGAGAACTGGACCTGCTTTTTTATTCATCCGCCACCTGACATGCAGCTGCCTTATCCCCAACCCAGTCCCTGACCTGCTGAGCGCCATTAAAGAAGACATATTGGATATATGAAAAGAACATTAATCTTGTAGGCAAGTATGAATAATATATGGTGTTAAGACTAAACCACTCCATGCGCCATTTTAACTAGAGTCCTGCTTCGGGTTGGGTAGCTGTGGGATATCCACAAAGCATTTGGGGTCATGGGGATCACAATGCGGGTAAGCGGGTGCAGGCTGGGCTGAGGGCAAGCATTCTGGGAAAGATATTGAGTCAGTACAACTTCAGCAATGTTCCAGCCATTACATATGGCAGCAAAGGGCCCCAGCCGTTACATATGGAAGCTAAGGGCCCCAGCCATTACATATAGCAGCTAAGGGCCCCAGCCATTACATACGGCAGCCAAGGGCCCCAGCCATTACATACGGCAGCTAAGGGCCCCAGCCGTTACATATGGCAGCTAAGGGCCCCAGCCATTACATATAGCAGCTAAGGGCCCCAGCCATTACATACGGCAGCTAAGGGCCCCAGCCATTACATATAGCAGCTAAGGGCCCCAGCCATTACATACGGCAGCTAAGGGCCCCAGCCATTAAATACGGCAGCTAAGGGCCCCAGCCATTACATACGGCAGCTAAGGGCCCCAGCCATTACATACGGCAGCTAAGGGCCCCAGCCATTACATACGGCAGCTAAGTGCCCCAGCCATTACATACGGCAGCTAAGGGCCCCAGCCATTACATACGGCAGCTAAGGGCCCCAGCCATTACATACGGCAGCTAAGGGCCCCAGCCATTACATACGGCAGCTAAGGGCCCCAGCCATTACATACGGCAGCCAAGGGCCCCAGCCATTACAAACGGCAGCCAAGGGCCCCAGCCATTACATACGGCAGCCAAGGGCCCCAGCCATTACATACGGCAGCCAAGGGCCCCAGCCATTACAAACGGCAGCCAAGGGCCCCAGCCATTACAAACGGCAGCCAAGGGCCCCAGCCATTACAAACGGCAGCCAAGGGCCCCAGCCATTACATATGGCAGCCAAGGGCCCCAGCCATTACAAACGGCAGCCAAGGGCCCCAGCCATTACATATGGCAGCCAAGGGCCCCATACACTGAGGGCAGGTCGGCCAGTTTGGTTGAAGGCATTTGAGATGCCTGTCTGTCTCCCTCTGTAGAACCAACAAGAACAAACTCTGTGTTATTCACATGGGCAAGCCATTTAGCAGATAAAGCCAACATATTTCTATGCTCCAATCCTGTAATTACAGGGATATTAAATATGTATGTGTTCCCATAAGTATGTAACGAATCCGGATCCCAAATTAGCAACAGCACTTAGCAGGCTCCTCGCCCGGCTTTTCCGCAGCAAAAAACCAAAAGGTGTCATTTGCACTTGCAAAATATTCAAGTTATTTATAATCAAGAGCCATTGAGAGCAGTCGTTTGCCAACGCACCGGCACGTTACGGCTGAGCTAAAGTGGAAATTGAAAATCAAAACCAGCGAATAGGAAACTGTTGTTCTGCAAATGATAAAAGCAGAAAATAATAATAATATTTGTATCTGTAGTCTGTCAGAATGTCTGTATATTCTTACTGATTGGCTCAGTGTGCAGTGGGATTAGTAATAATAACGTATGGTCACTGTGTAATATTATAATATTCACTGAATAAACAGCACCTAAACTCTGTGCCACTGTGACAAAATGCTGTTATACAGATAGCTAGAATCTCAGCCATAAAGCAGGGCAGGGCTGCTACTTACAATGGGGGGGATCAGATAGGATCTGTGCCACTGTGACAGAATGCTCTGTTATACAGATAGCTAGAATCTCAGCCATAAAGCAGGGCAGGACTGCTGCTTACAATGGGGGGATCAGATAGGATCTATGCCACTGTGACAGAATGCTCTGTTATACAGATAGCTAGAATCTCAGCCATAAAGCAGGGCAGGACTGCTGCTTACAATGGGGGGGGTCAGATAGGATCTGTGCCACTGTGACAGAATGCTCTGTTATACAGATAGCTAGAATCTCAGCCATAAAGCAGGGCAGGACTGCTGCTTACAATGGGGGGGTCAGATAGGATCTGTGCCACTGTGACAGAATGCTCTGTTATACAGATAGCTAGAATCTCAGCCATAAAGCAGGGCAGGACTGCTGCTTACAATGGGGGGGATCAGATAGGATCTGTGCCACTGTGACAGAATGCTCTGTTATACAGATAGCTAGAATCTCAGCCATAAAGCAGGGCAGGATTGCTGCTTTTGAAGAGAGAGGGAGGAGACTAAGCATCAATAAACTTTGTGTGCAAGTGGGAATGTGATTATAGTTTTTTCAATGTTTTTATTTTACTTCAAAGTTATTATTATACTAAATATGACACAGTTTTTGCGCTAAAAGAATAAATATATATATATATATTGTATTATAGTTCCAGTCCCAGTGGAAGTGCATGTTGGGTACAGAGGGGGCCGGCTATCGAGCAGTGAGTGTGAGGCACAAGGGCCAATGGGATTCATAGAGATACTTTGCTTCTCTCCCTATTGATTATCTCTCTCACTCAGGGATAATATTTATTGGTGTCTGTGGCTCTCAGGCCCCTGTAATGTTCTGGAATCTTCTCTCTCTGACACAAATATCTGAAACTCTGCTTTTTCTAAGAATTATGAATCATTTCAATTGTGGGGCGCCGGCCCTTTAATCCATCATGTATTTACAGTTTTATTATTTATTATTAATAGTTTTATTCCGACCTGCAGGCAAATCTGACGGCGGATCCTGCGAGGCCGCGTGCGTCCGTTCCTCGGTGCTGAAGGCTCGGGATGAGAGACTGAGAGGTAGAACAGAAATCAATATTGGAATTAATGAGACAATTTCAGCCCATATGATATAAGGGGGGCACAATTTATTTATCTTCATTTTTCATTTGCCACTCGGCCGGGATTTAATGAGATAAAGGGAAACTCATATTATTTTAAAATCCCTTGTATGTCATACTCATGTTCCAGTTCCCTGGGCAGAGCTACAAGTAGGGACATAATTTGACATCTTCTGGAGGCTGTTCCTGCTGAATTGTGCTTAGTACAGGGGAATCCCTATGCTGCCATAGTTTTATGGTATCTCTCTGTACAGGCAATGAGCAAACTTATGGGGCTGTTCCTGCTGAATTGTGCTTAGTACAGGGGAATCCCTATGCTGCCATAGTTTTATGGTATCTCTCTGTACAGGCTATGAGCAAACTTAGGGGGCTGTTCCTGCTGAATTGGGCTTAGTACAGGGGAATCCCTATGCTGCCATAGTTTTATGGTATCTCTCTGTACAGGCTATGGGCAAACTTATAGGGCTGTTCCTGCTGAATTGTGCTTAGTACAGGGGAATCCCTATGTGCCATAGTTTTATGGTATCTCTCTGTACAGGCAATGAGCAAACTTATGGGGCTGTTCCTGCTGAATTGTGCTTAGTACAGGGGAATCCCTATGCTGCCATAGTTTTATGGTATCTCTCTGTACAGGCTATGAGCAAACTTAGGGGGCTGTTCCTGCTGAATTGTGCTTAGTACAGGGGAATCCCTATGTGCCATAGTTTTATGGTATCTCTCTGTACAGGCTATGAGCAAACTTAGGGGGCTGTTCCTGCTGAATTGTGCTTAGTACAGGGGAATCCCTATGCTGCCATAGTTTTATGGTATCTCTCTGTACAGGCTATGAGCAAACTTAGGGGGCTGTTCCTGCTGAATTGTGCTTAGTACAGGGGAATCCCTATGCTGCCATAGTTTTATTGCAGTGCTGTCCAACTTCTGTGGTACCGAGGGCCCGAATTTTCCTGGCCTAAATAGTGGAGGGCTGATAATGGAAGTCAGTTTTGGCCACTCCCTTTTTTAAACCACACCCATGTTAACACAAACATTTTTATGACCATAGAACACCAAAAACCCAAATGGCTGGTGCTCACTGCAGGACTATTACCCTTCATTTATAAGTTTATTATGTCATATTAAGCCACACCCTTAAATCCATTCGGCTCCTTCTCCTCTGGGAATAGCATAGCAACCCCCAGCATAAAATGACACACCCCAGAGACCCCTTAACAACTATTTCTTAACAAACCCCCACCAGGTTCACTTCCCACAGACAGCATAGGGCAGGCAGAGCATGGCACACACAGGCAGGGTAGGGCAGGCAGAGTATGGCACACACAGGCAGGGTAGGGCAGGCAGAGTATGGCACACACAGGCAGCATAGGACAGGCAGAGTATGGCACACACAGGCAGCGTAGGGCAGGCAGAGTATGGCACACACAGGCAGGGGGTAGGGCAGGGAGAGTATGGCACACACGGGCAGGGTAGGGCAGGCAGAGTATGGCACACACAGGCAGCATAGTGCAGGAAGAGTATGGCACACACAGGCAGGGTAAGGCAGGCAGAGTATGGCACACACAGGCAGCATAGGGCAGGCAGAGTACAGCACACACAGGCAGCATAGGGCAGGCAGAGTACGGAACACAGGCAGCATAGGGCAGGTAGAGTATGGCACACACAGGCAGCATAGGGCAGGTAGAGTATGGCACACACAGGCAGCATAGGGCAGGCAGAGTATAGCACACACAGGCAGCATAGGGCAGGCAGAGTATGGCACACACAGACAGGGTAGGGCAGGCAGAGTATGGCACACACAGGCAGGGTAGGGCAGGCAGAGGGGTAGGCAGAATATGGCACACAGGCAGGGTAGGGCAGGCAGAGTATGGCACACACATGCTGCATAGGGCAGGCAGAGTATGGCACACACAGGCAGTATAGGGCAGGCAGAGTATGGCGCACACAGACAGGGTAGGGCAGGCAGAGTATGGCACACACAGGCAGGGTAGGGCAGGCAGAGTATGGCACACACAGGCAGGGTAGGGCAGGCAGAATACAGCACACACAGGCAGGGTAGGGCTGGCAGGGTACAGCATACACAGGCAGGGTAGGGCAGGCAGAGGATGGCACACACACAGGCAGGGTAGGGCTGGCAGAATATGGGACACACAGGCAGGGTAGGGCTGGCAGATTATGGCACACACACAGGCAGGGTAGGGCAGGCAGAGTATGGCACACACAGGCAGGGTAGGGCAGGCAGAATACAGCACACACAGGCAGGGTAGGGCAGGCAGAGGATGGCACACACACAGGCAGGGTAGGGCTGGCAGAATATGGGACACACAGGCAGGGTAGGGCTGGCAGATTATGGCACACACAGGCACCATAGGGCAGGCAGAGTATGGCACACACACAGGCAGGGTAGGGCTGGCAGAGTATGGCACAAACAGGCAGCATAGGGCTGGCAGATTATGGCACACACAGGCAGCATAGGGCAGGAAGAGTAAGGCACACACAGGCAGGGTAGGGCAGGCAGAGTATGGCACACACAGGCAGGGTAGGGCAGGCAGAGTATGGCACACACAGGCAGGGTAGGGCAGGCAGAGTATGGGACACACAGGCAGCATAGGGCTGACAGAGTATGGCACACACAGGCACCACAGGCAGTGTAAGGCAGGCAGAGTATGGCACACACAGACTGCGTAGGGCAGGCAGAGCATGCTTGGGGAATGCCCTGCCGGGGGATGTTGGGTAGGGGGTTCCTCACGGTGAGGGCAGTGAGGTTGGGGAATGCCCTGCCGGGGGATGTTGGGTAGGGGGTTCCTCACGGTGAGGGCAGTGAGGGGGTTGGGGAATGCCCTGCCGGGGGATGTTGGGTAGGGGGTTCCTCACGGTGAGGGCAGTGATGGGGTTGGGAATTGCCCTGCCAGGGGATTTTGGGTAGGCGGTTCCTCACGGTGAGGGCAGTGAGGGGGTTGGGGAATGCCCTGCCGGGGGATGTTGGGTAGGGGGTTCCTCACGGTGAGGGCAGTGAGGTTGGGGAATGCCCTGCCGGGGGATGTTGGGTAGGGGGTTCCTCACGGTGAGGGCAGTGAGGTTGGGGAATGCCCTGCCGGGGGATGTTGGGTAGGGAGTTCCTCACGGTGAGGGCAGTGAGGGGGTTGGGGAATGCCCTGCCGGGGGATGTTGGGTAGGGGGTTCCTCACGGTGAGGGCAGTGAGGGGGTTGGGGAATGCCCTGCCGGGGGATGTTGGGTAGGGGGTTCCTCACGGTGAGGGCAGTGAGGGGGTTGGGAATTGCCCTGCCGGGGGATTTTGGGTAGGCGGTTCCTCACGGTGAGGGCAGTGAGGGGGTTGGGGAATGCCCTGCCGGGGGATGTTGGGTAGGGGGTTCCTCACGGTGAGGGCAGTGAGGTTGGGGAATGCCCTGCCGGGGGATGTTGGGTAGGGGGTTCCTCACGGTGAGGGCAGTGAGGTTGGGGAATGCCCTGCCGGGGGATGTTGGGTAGGGGTTCCTCACGGTGAGGGCAGTGAGGTTTGGGAATGCCCTGCCGGGGGATATTGGGTAGGGGGTTCCTCACGGTGAGGGCAGGGAGGTTGGGGAATGCCCTGCCGGGGGATGTTGGGTAGGGGGTTCCTCATGGTGAGGGCAGTGAGGTTGGGGAATGCCCTGCCGGGGATGTTGGGTAGGGGGTTCCTCACGGTGAGGGCAGTGGGGTTGGGGAATGCCCTGCCGGGGGATGTTGGATAGGGGGTTCCTCACGGTGAGGGCAGGGAGGTTGGGGAATGCCCTGCCCGGGGATGTTGGGTAGGGGGTTCCTCACTGTGAGGGCAGGGAGGTTGGGGAATGCCCTGCCGGGGGATGTTGGGTAGGGGGTTCCTCACGGTGAGGGCAGTGGGGTTGGGGAATGCCCTGCCGGGGGATGTTGGGTAGGGGGTTCCTCATGGTGAGGGCAGTGAGGTTGGGGAATGCCCTTCCTAGTGATGGGGTAATGGCAGATTCTGTTAATGCCTATAAGAGGGGCCTGGATGAGTTCTTGAACAAGCAGAGTATCCAAGGCTATTGTGATACTAATATCTACAGTTAGTATTAATGCTTGTATATATAGTTTATGTATGTGAGTGTATAGATTGGTAAGTATAGGTGTGGGTTTACTTGGAAGGGTTGAACTTGATGGACTCTGGTCTTTTTTGAGCCCTATGTAACTAGAGTATGGCGCACACACAGGCAGGGCAGGCAGAGTATGGCATCCAATAAATACGATAGAAAATACAGAAATGCAATAAAAACTTATTTTATTGTATTTTAATAGACCAAAACAAAGTTTTTTTTACACTCTTCTGTGTAAAGAAGCAAATCGTACAAAATATCTTTCTGAATACACAACAGCAGCGTCTGCTCCCTCTTTATACCCCAACCCACCGACCATCCCGCTATCGCCCTTCCGCACCAACGTATTCATTATTTTGGCAAATGCCTTTTAAATAACATCAGCCTCTATAACAGGAGCTGATAATAAGGGGTATAAAGAGGGAGCGCTGTATAAGTATTCAGGGCCGCGGCTATGGCAGTTAACATGTACCGGCACACACACATGTAACAGAATGTCCTTGGGGTACAGCCATAGGGGAACGGAATATCTGTTGCCCTCAGACATCTGTTTGTGTTGCCTTTTCTCTCGTGCCCGGCTTGCTCTTCTTAATATCCGTGGAGATCTTCACTTCTTCCAGTTCCTTCTGGGCAGAAGCCTTTTCTTCTCTCTTTCTTTCTCTTATTAACAAACTGAAACATCAAAAACAGTCTCGTGAGGCATCTTCCAAGGGGTCTAATCCTTATTTCCCACAGCCCCCCATAAAGCTCAAATATAGTAAGCCCAGAAAGATTTGGTTTATGCATCTATGCTTAGCCACCATGGTATAAAAACATTCTCTCCTGCCCCCCCTTGTGTGTATAATTGTGTATAAAGGTGGCCATACACGGGCCGATTGTAGCTGCCGATATGGGTCCCTTGGACTGATTCGGCAGCTTATCGGCCTGTGTATGGGCAGGAATGAGGGGCATGCCTGACCGATATCTGGCCGCATCAACGAGCCGATGCGGTCCCCGATCCGACTAAATCTTTTAACCTGCCCGATCAATATCTGGCCAATTTCAATTGGCCAGATATTGATCGGGCAGGTTAAAAGATTTAGTCGGATCGGGGACCGCATCGGCTCGTTGATGCGGTCCCCGAACCGACTGCCCCATTGCCGCCATTATAATTCGATCGTTTTGCCCCAGGTCCTAAATGTTCCCCGATATCACCCACCCGTAGGTGGTGATATCGGCAGCGCCGGATTTCTAAATGACGCGCCCCGAGGCCGCCCCCATTCGGGCGCATGCGCAAACCACCTCCTCCTCCCCTGCCGCCGCGCTGACGCGCATGCGCATGCGCCAAAGTTAAAACTCCCATACGGAGCAGTGGGGAGAGGTCCCCATTGCTCCGTATGGGAGCAAAATTTTAAAAATTTGCGTGCGGCAGGGCGGCATGCCGCCCCTATGTTTATGCCGCCCTAGGCCCGGGCCTTTGTGGCCTCGCCACAAATCCGGGCCTGGATATCGGGAGGAGATCCACTCGCTTGGTGACCTGGCCAAGCGAGTGGATCTTCACGTGTATGGGCACCTTAATAGGAATTGCATGAAAGCACCAGCTTGGCCCTTCTCACCTGTTCTCACATGTTAAGGACCACTACTAGTATTCCCAGGCCATACCCACAGAATAAAATGGGAAGGGGACGGGGTGATTTTGGATGTTTAGAAGCCGAATTGTAGGTACTAAATAGGAGGAATGCTTGAGAATCGTTCCATGTGCCTCAGCTTTTAATTCCCAATGTTAATTAAAGCACACTTACCATATGCAAGTCATTATTGATGCAGTAATCGCCAGGGAGATAACCGTAGCACATATCACTGTGATTTGGGCCAACTGGTTATCTTTAAATGCATCTTTCATTTCTTCAGCAGGAGGTGAAAGTGATGAGCCCAGAGATTGGGGTTTCGGTGCGCTCACAACTACACATGTGAAACAAAGAGGAATATTTGTTATACTGGGTATTAGATCCTGCTTCCTGAATAACAATATGAAAACAATTATACAGGGTGGGCCATTTATATGGCTACACCTTAATATGGTGGGAATCCATTCCCACTATATTAAGGTGTATCCATATAAATGGCCCACCCTGTATATTGTAGAAAAGACAATTCTTATTGAGAATAATAAAGCGTAATAAGGACTCCTCACTATGTCTGTAATTCTAAGGAGAATATGATATGGGACCAAAATGTTGGGTCAGTGTTTAATACCCTGAATGCTGTACAGGTAGGGGACCCCTTATCCGGAAACCCATTATCCAGAAAGTTCTGAATTACGGAAAGGCCGTCTCCCATAGACTCCATTTTAGTCAAATAATTCACATTTTTAAAAACGGTTTCCTTTTCTCTGTAATAATAAAACAGTACCTGTACTTGATCCCAACTAAGATATAATTACCCCTTATTGGGGGCAGAACAGCCCTATTGGGTTTATTTCATGGTTAAATGATTCCCTTTTCTCTGTAATAATAAAACAGTACCTGTACTTGATCCCAACTAAGATAAAACTAATTCTTATTGGGGGCAGAACAGCCCTATTGGGTTTAATTACTGTTTAAATAATTATATTAGCAGACTCAAAGTAGGAGATCCGAATTACGGAAAGACCCCTTATCTGGAAAACCCCAGGTCCTGAGCATTCTGGATAACGGGTCCCATACCTGTACTTATATCCATTTTATCTGCCCAGAGACTAATACACACGGTATCAGTGCTATTTAATAATAAATACTTACCTTTCACAGTAAAATCCACTCTGCTTATCGGGAACATTGAATCCTTGCTCTTTGCCGTACAGGTGTAACGACCTGAAAACTCCTTGTCAACTTTGTGTATAAGAATGTCGTGTTTGTTGACGCTCTTCAAGGGTGAGATTCCCGATTCATCTTTCTAAAAATCAAAAAAATGATAAAACCATGTTATATGATAGTGACAAATATCAGTAAAAGAGAAAAAGACTAAATCACATTGATTCCTGTATAAAAGCTTACAGGTACCATTATATACACTTTATTATACCCCCCTCACTCTTCATCACCCTCCAATGTAAGAAATGAATGAATCAGTATTAAGAGAATTGGGGCAATCTACCTTTTCTAATACAAATTCAAGATTTCCACCAATGTTGTTTAGAAACTTCACGTTGCAGTCGAACTTTAGATCTTCTCCTTCAGCAACTTGCAGATCTTGATCTATAAGATACAAATATCACAATATAAATGAATGAGTTCCTCTCAAGCTCTGACTGATTATGGGCCCAGCCAGAACCCTACCAAGACCCAAAAGAGAACACAACTCACCTTTACAATGCAGCATCTCATTGAGGCACTTGTGGTAGTCTGTGCAAGGTTGACACGGCTTCCCAGTTGTTCTGTCTGCAGATATAGAAATGAATATATTCAGATTTTCATTTTTCACAGCCACAATGCTTATGCTTGGTGAAAGATTATGTAATTCTAAGGAACTTTCCAATTGACATTTATATTGATTTGAATAATCTTTGTAAATGTAATTGCAATTGAAAGCCATTTGGCACTGCCGGTTCTGCCTCCTGAAACCATGTAGGACTCCCTCAATAGCCTACATGCTTCTTCATAGAGAAATGTCAATGAACTGCCTTCTGCTACATTGATTCAACAGCAGGAAATAGCCAGCAGTGCTCAGACACGGCTTTCAATTGCGATTACATTTAGGAATAACTTTAAAGCCAATGAAAATGTATGGGGAAAGTTGCCAGGAATTCTATCTTTCCTTAATAAAGCATTTTCCCTGGGCTAGTAGTATATATAATTATATTTATTATACTATATTATATTGTATTCAGACATGAATGTGGAAGCTGTAAGTACTTACGGTGACATACTTTTCCGTGACATATGCACATCAGGCAGTTGGTCATAATATCTAAAAAAAAGAAAACAAATAATTTAATTAGTAAATGAATTTTCCAACACTCTAACAAGAGGCCTCTTGATGCAATACAGTGACATTTCTATTATAATAACACAATAACTTAGTGGTCTCCACTCCTTTACTACGTTCTATGGAAGCTTTATGGTATAAAACGTACCGTTACATTTGTTCTCATTGGAGCCCCCGACACACGGCAGAGTCTGCTCCCTGCACGTGCCGCACTGAATGACTTTCTGCTCAAGAATGCCTAGAAATATAGAGAATGATTATATATCAGTACTAAGTTACACAAAGCTAAACTCACAAGGGTCAGACTGGCCTGCCAGGGTACTGGGGGATCTCCCTGTGGCCCCCAGATAGTACTAATTCCATCTGCCCTTTTTTTATACCCCTCCCATAGGTCTATATCACACCTGTTACATTTAGAATTGTTTATATCTAATTTTTGTCAGTGGGACCTCAGTGTGTCCGGTTGGCCCAGTCTGGCACTGAATAAGGATGGAACGGCTATATGTTACTTTCCTTTTGCAGTCAGGGTCATACATTACAGTAAGGTTATAGTAAGGTATCCTTAACTGTAATATAAACTAATGGATAAGCAGTAAATATCATCATTAGCACTAAGATCAGAAATACCCGACTCTTTAGTCTGCCTGTTGCATTGGCCTCTCCCCAGACAGGGGGTATAAGCATCATTGGAGATGGCTGGTAATCATATAAGATCATATATAATGTTGCATAAAGTATTGCATGTACTGTGTGCCACCTTGCATGTGCCCACTATCCTCACTGATACCCATACCCCATGCACCAGGTACTATATAGTTTAGAAATAGTAACTTTATAATATTAAACTGTATTAAATATAATATAAAATATAATATTAAACTCTATTTATATTACGCTGTCACTGAAGCATTAGACTTTACTCACCACATTTGAATCCACCTAGAAAAGACAAAAAGAAATTATATAGGAAATAATATATATATAAGCAATGGTCGGGTACAGAAAATTCTATTAATATATAAAGAGACACATCTATCTCCTTAAATGGGCATTTCAGTTTGCGTTGATGTTTAAAAATGTTTATTATAAATTGCTGCTTTGTTAGAACATTTTATGGATTAATTTTTTCTAATGGAACATATTTAGATCCGGGGTATGGAGGAATTTAGAGAGTTAACATAGTGATTAAACAAGCCCCCACATTTAATATGACAATGTATTGGTAAATCTAGATTTATATCTGCATTCGGGGTGCAAAATACAATGCGCTACTCTTGCTACTGCCTTACTGCTACTCATCACTATAACACACAGGATCCATAAAACTTACCTTTCAGGTTGGGGCATGCACCTATAAAAAGAGAAACAGAGAACAATTAGTAAATATTTCAAGATAATTAATTTCAAACATATAGGGGCACATTTACTAACCCACGAACGGGCCGAATGCGTCCGATTGCGTTTTTTTTCGTAATGATCGGTATTTTGCGATTTTTCGGAAAATTGTTGCGACTTTTTCGTAGCCATTCCAAAAGTTGCGCAAAATCTGGCAATTTTTTCGTAGCGTTAAAACTTGCGCGAAAAGTCGCACCTTTTTCGTAGCCATTCCGAAAGTTGCGCAAAATGTTGCGATTTTTTTGTAGCGTTAAAACTTGCGCGAAAAGTCGCGTCTTTTAAGTTTTAACGCTACGAAAAAAATCGCCAGATTTTGCGCAACTTTCGGAATGGCTACGAAAAAGTCGTGTTTTTTCGCCCAAGTCGTAATGGCTACGAAAAACTCGCGTTTTTTTGCGCAAATCGTATGGGTAACGAAAAAGTCGCGACAATTTCCGAAAAGTTGTAAAGGCGCCGAAAAAATCGCAAAAAATACGAAAAAGTCTCAAAATGTTCATTTTCCAATCGGAATTTTTCCAATTCGGATTCGTGGGTTAGTAAATGTGCCCCATAGTGTTTTAGATTAAGTGGATATGTTATTATATGTGTCATATCTGAATGCTTTAGCTGTGGCTTATCCTTTCTATTGGGGGGGTCATGCATATATAAGACAAGACAATACAGCCGTACAGGTATTATTGGGGTTAAATTACTTACGTTCTTGCTCAAACGTTTGAACAATAGCCTCCGCTTTCCGTTGGAGCTCTTGTATGTTTGATTGTATGACTTTCATACGTTTGGTTCCTGCATAAACATGAAAAAAGAAGGCAGAGTTCAGAACAAAGAGCTGGAGGTGTGAATATTGGTTGGTTAGAATTACAGTCTCTTGCATTAGATACAACATTATGTTGGGGGTCAATTCTCATTCCTAACTGCAGGGGCATTGAATTGTTGAATTATTAACAAGACAAATCTGACCCAAACAGCAATTGCACAGCTTGAAACATCCCGTTGTGCAAAGAGTGTATTTCAGATCGTATTAATGTGATTCTCATCTGTCCGGCCTCCATAGGCCCCAGTGTAATGGTGCCCATACCCAAATTAGCCTAAATTCCCCCTATATTGCCTGCCCGTAGGTGGGGATATCAGGAGAAGATCCGCTCGCTTGGCGACCTTGCCAGGCAAGCGGATCATTACGTGTATGGCCACCTTAAGATCCAATCATTGACCCCAGGGCCAACAATTGGATCAGTCTACTTTGGCCCTGTACATGGGGGGGTCGAATTGGATCCAGATCCACAGATCTGGCAGAGTATGGCCCCCTTTATTCCAGCAACTAGAATACTGTTCCATTGTAGCTTTTTGTTCTCCAAATAAACATCATTTTCTAGTAGAATTAAGCTTACCTGTCTCTTTAGTATTTGCTATAGATTTCATTGTTTTTCGGAACTCTTTGGCCAGTTCAGCTATCCCGAGGGTATCTGTAAAAGAAACAGATTATAACGTTTGTCTTGAATTTCACATACTGGGTTAGTCTGAATGTGCATTTATGGGACTTAGATTGTAAGCTCTATGGGTCAGGGACCTCCTTCCTGCTGTGTCTCATACCACATGGCACTTATTCCCTGTGTATTTATACTTATTTATTGTATTTATTATAACACTTGTCCTCCCTGTGTGTAATTGTGTATATTGTAAGACTGTACAGCGCTGCGTATCCTTGTAATGCTTTATAAATAAAATTATACCCATTACATACATAAAGTGTTTATATACTGTAGGGCCCTAACTCGGTTATACATCTCTTATTTAGAAAAACACCAAATCCATCAGTATTGCATTTGGATCAATACTAAATCTGCTGCAAAAGATTCAAATAAAATACCAGATTTGATATTGATGGATAATCTAAAAAAGTTAATTATATTCAAATTTTGCTACAGCAACAAAATCATAGGGAACAATTAGGCCGTAAGATTTCAGATTTTTTTTTTTAAAAATTCGGCTCATGGGGTTTTATTTGCAACTGAGTTTTTTCGGAAAAAGACTTTTAGAGACTTTTCCCTAATTGCAGCAAAATTGCAATCTTGCAACTTTAATTATCTAAATTCCCCCTTAGACAGATCGGGGGTTGGATTCAGTGCATCCCTAAAAGAAAGACTTTTGTAATTTATATTACTGTGTTTTGTATTAAATATTGGCCATTAAAAACACAAAGAAAACATTATATTATGATACATTTTTAACAGACAATAAATTTAAATACAGGTACGGGACCCCTTATCCAGAATGTTCTGAATTACAGAAAGACCATTTCCCATAGACTCCATTATAAGCAAATAATTCTAATTTTTAAAAATGATTTCCTTTTTTTCTGTAATAATAAAACAGTACCTGTACTTGATCCCAACTAAGATATAATTACCCCTTATTGGGGCAGAACAGCCCTATTGGGTTTATTTCATGGTTAAATGATTCCCTTTTCTCTGTAATAATAAAACAGTACCTGTACTTGATCCCAACTAAGATATAATTACCCCTTATTGGGGCAGAACAGCCCTATTGGGTTTATTTAATGGTTAAATGATTCCCTTTTCTCTGTAATAATAAAACAGTACCTGTACTTGATCCCAACTAAGATATAATTACCCCTTATTGGGGCAGAACAGCCCTATTGGGTTTATTTAATGGTTAAATGATTCCCTTTTCTCTGTAATAATAAAACAGTACCTGTACTTGATCCCAACTAAGATATAATTACCCCTTATTGGGGGCAGAACAGCCCTATTGGGTTTATTTCATGGTTAAATGATTCCCTTTTCTCTGTAATAATAAAACAGAACCTGTACTTGATCCCAACTAAGATATAATTACCCCTTATTGGGGCAGAACAGCCCTATTGGGTTTATTTAATGGTTAAATGATTCCCTTTTCTCTGTAATAATAAAACAGTACCTGTACTTGATCCCAACTAAGATATAATTACCCCTTATTGGGGGCAGAACAAGCCTATTGGGTTTATTTAATGTTTAAATGATTTTTAACAGACTTAAGTTATGAAGATCCAAATTACGGAAAGATCCCTTATCCGGAAAACCCCAGGTCCCGAGCATTCTGGATAACAAGTCCTATACCTGTACTGCTAATATAAATATGCTTTAGAGAGCCCGGCCCTACCAGCTTGGCATATTAGTTGCGCAGCTAATACTTACCCAGTGTCCTTCCTTCCATTTTGGAAACAACGCCCTCAAAGGTCATGGTAAATACTTTTTCCAAGAATCTTTTAATAAAACCGGCTTTGGAATATTCAATAGCATCTAGCTTGTGTCCCTTGTCAAACAAGTTTACAAATTCGTCCTTGAT
Source organism: Xenopus tropicalis (assembly GCF_000004195.4). Classification (NCBI taxonomy): domain Eukaryota; kingdom Metazoa; phylum Chordata; class Amphibia; order Anura; family Pipidae; genus Xenopus; species Xenopus tropicalis. The sequence goes on from NC_030681.2 coordinate 152,065,499, forward strand.
TTTATAAAACTCCTTGTCACATCTGAGGCATACTAATGCAGGGACAGAACTTTCAGTGAATATAAAAAATAGGAATAAAAGAAAAATAAAAAAATTGATATAAAAATGCTGGAACAGCATCTCGCTTGCAGCTCGTAAACAAACAACAAGCGAAATGAGAGCCGGCAGGAAACCGCTCTCTCTAAGTAGAGCTTGATGATGTCACAATGGTCATGTCGATGTTACACTGGCTGTGTGCTGGTGATGTCATAATGGTTGTCATGGTGATGTTATACTGGCTATGTGATGGGGAGTTTAAACTGGTGCTATTAACAGAGCTAGTAATTAGATTACTCTGAGAAAAGATTAAACATTTTAACCTATGTAGGTTTATGTACATTACATGTCAACGGAATAAACTGTGTTTTATGTACATTATCAAATATTTTCCAGTTTTTTTTAAACCCAGCAAGAGACCCACAGAGAGACAGCAGAACACTCTAACGGAGCTCTCATTGGGTGCCATAATGGCTGACACTTGCACGTGATGGCTGTGTGTCTTTTTTCAACCTCAGCAAGCTTGTTGCTATTTAGCTCTGTATTAGTGATGAGCAAATTGTTTAGCCACATTTTGCCATTGGCGAAACTTCCGTGAAAATTTGCCGCAGTAAAATTTGTCGTGCAGAATTTTTTTGTTGTCGCTCATCAAATTCACCGAGGTCGCGTAAAAAAAAAAAAATAGACGCGGGCGACAAAAAAAAAAAAATGCTAGCGACCAAAAAATTCACGCGACAAATGTGTAGGTATTAGTATCACAATAGCCTTGGGTACTCTGCTTGTTCAAGAACTCATCCAGGCCCCTCTTATAGGCATTAACAGAGTCTGCCATTACCCCATCACTAGGAAGGGCATTCCCCAACCTCCTCACTGCCCTCACCGTGAGGAACCCCCTACCCAACATCCCCCGGCAGGGCATTCCCCAACCCCCTCACTGCCCTCACCGTGAGGAACCCCCTACCCAACATCCCCCGGCAGGGCATTCCCCAACCCCCTCACTGCCCTCACCGTGAGGAACCCCCTACCCAACATCCCCCGGCAGGGCATTCCCCAACCTCACTGCCCTCACCGTGAGGAACCCCCTACCCAACATCCCCCGGCAGGGCATTCCCCAACCTCACTGCCCTCACCGTGAGGAACCCCCTACCCAACATCCCCCGGCAGGGCATTCCCCAACCCCCTCACTGCCCTCACCGTGAGGAACCCCCTATCCAACATCCCCCGGCAGGGCATTCCCCAACCCCCTCACTGCCCTCACCGTGAGGAACCCCCTACCCAACATCCCCTGGCAGGGCATTCCCCAACCCCACTGCCCTCACCGTGAGGAACCCCCTACCCAACATCCCCCGGCAGGGCATTCCCCAACCCCCTCACTGCCCTCACCGTGAGGAACCCCCTACCCAACATCCCCTGGCAGGGCATTCCCCAACCCCACTGCCCTCACCGTGAGGAACCCCCTACCCAACATCCCCCGGCAGGGCATTCCCCAACCCCCTCACTGCCCTCACCGTGAGGAACCCCCTACCCAACATCCCCCGGCAGGGCATTCCCCAACCCCCTCACTGCCCTCACCGTGAGGAACCCCCTACCCAACATCCCCCGGCAGGGCATTCCCCAACCCCACTGCCCTCACCGTGAGGAACCCCCTACCCAACATCCCCCGGCAGGGCATTCCCCAACCTCACTGCCCTCACCCCGAGGAACCCCCTACCCAACATCCCCCGGCAGGGCATTCCCCAACCTCACTGCCCTCACCGTGAGGAACCCCCTACCCAACATCCCCCGGCACGGCATTCCCCAACCCCACTGCCCTCACCGTGAGGAACCCCCTACCCAACATCCCCCGGCAGGGCATTCCCCAACCCCCTCACTGCCCTCACCGTGAGGAACCCCCTACCCAACATCCCCCGGCAGGGCATTCCCCAACCCCACTGCCCTCACCGTGAGGAACCCCCTACCCAACATCCCCCGGCAGGGCATTCCCCAACCTCACTGCCCTCACCGTGAGGAACCCCCTACCCAACATCCCCCGGCAGGGCATTCCCCAACCTTACTGCCCTCACCGTGAGGAACCCCCTACCCAACATCCACCCTGCTAGCAACCGGTCCTTGGTGCAAAAAAGGGTGGGGACCCCTGGTGTATGTGACACTTAATGAGCTTAATGAGCTTTACATGCAAACGATGTTAATTTATAGCTGGACATTAGCATCCAGTTGGCTGACACTTCCAACAATGAACTATAGGTTCCCATTAACCTCACCCAAATCCCTATCTGGTACAGCAGGGTGGCCCAAAAGGTAGATCCCGGTTTACCAGTAGATCAATTTAACGTTTCTGGTTGGCCTCACCCAGCTTCAGTGCACTGATCCTCTAATGTCAGGCGAATTAATGAAATGGAAGAAATATGAAAGGAAGGCCATGACTGACTCCCAAGCCCTGCATTTCCATGGGGCCCTCTGAGTGCTCCTCTCATTGACAGGAGAATGAAATATTCAGTGAATAGTGACTCAGTACAAAGGGAAAGCGCTGATATCAGCACATTCCAGAGTTCATGGCACAGGGCAGGAGTCACGCACAGCAAGGAACCAGCATGGGAAATAAAGGTGTGAGTTTGGGTGGGGGAGATAGTTTGCCCTGGGCTGGGGGGGTTTAGGGTTGCCACCTATCCTGCATGGAGACTGCACCCTGGGAGGAAAGGAATGATGTCCTTGGGCTGGATTGTGACAGGGGCCCCTGTGCCAGTAGCGGGGACTGACGGTTTATGTATATAGTTTTACAGTACAAGGTATTTATAAATAGATCCGGCATTGTGTCACGGTGCCTATCCTCAGAGTGAAGGCCAACTGTATTCACGGGCCAATCAGAGGAGTTCAAGAGAAGAAGCCTTGGCCACCACTTTCTGTAACGGGAGGCACCATGATCTAATCAATGACTGCTCAGCAGCAACCACAATTGCAAGAGTAATAACTTCTTTTATTTAATCTAGAGAAAACTCCTAACAGAAAGCTTCAACTGGCAAGTCCCCTTTCACCGGCTTCTTCTCTTGAGCTCACTCTGGCCAGTGAATACAGTTGACCTCCATTGGCTGTTGGAATTCACAGACCCCTTCACTCTGAGGAGAGGCACCGTGACACAATGCCGGATCTATTTATAAATACCTTGTACTGACTGCAACCTAAGTAAAACTATATACATAAACCCTCAGTCCCCGCTACTGGCACAGGGGCCCCTGTCACGGTGACGTCACATGAGTGGGACACTGACATCACACATCACAGGGGGGCTATAACTCGGTGATTGGCCAATCCCCGTGTCAGTCTTGGAGAATCCTGCCCAGTTTTCCAAACTGGGAAAACCAGGCAGGCAGTTTTGGCTTGGACAGTCCTACTGAAAAACAGGCAGTTTGAGACTAAACTGAACAGGTAGCAACCCTACGTGGGTTAGTCCCGGGCTTGGGGGGGGCTAGTTAGTGCTGGATAGGGATGAGTGAATCTGTTCCATTTCGCTTTTCCAAAAAATGAATGAATCTGCTGAAAAATTAGCAAAATGGCAAGCAGGCCCAAGGCGAGGCCACAAAGGCCCGAGTCTAGGGTGGCACAAATTTGGGGATGGCATGCCTCACCGAAATTTAGTTTACATACAGAGCAACCGGGACCACTCCCCACTGCTCCATGAGTTTAAATTGAGGTGCGAATGGGGACGGCCTCGGGGCGCCCAGATAACAAGTCCGCCGCTTCTTATGTGCTCAACTTTTTTTGGGCCTGTCCCATAACACCCTGACATGCCTCCTTATATCCCATATTAGTCTGACTGCTCCCCCAGCTTGTCCCAAGCCCCGTTTGTAAATTTAGGGGATGCCTAAAAATCGGAGAATGTTTATAGTTCTGACTTAAGCGCAGTCTTCCTGATGTTGCTGAACTATAATTCACTGAATTCTAATGACTGTTGAAGGGGCTGCTACACACAGCACCAATGTAGCGGAAAAAACAGGGAATGCAGTTCCAGTCACATTACATACAGCGCTAGGCTAGAGGCAGCCACCATAAACACAGCGCCCCTAGTGGATACAAATGTTCTTCTTTTGTTTTTGTATGCCATTAAGAATTCCAGGCAACATGGCAGCTCCTGTGCAAGTGCAGAAGTGCAGTCATATAAACATGGAGTGTTTTGTGTGTATAACCCTTACTGAATCAGTCCTTATTCCCTTCTGCAGTGCAGATGGGAATAATTTGCTATAGAGACGCGGCCATGGATATGTGAAGCGCTGAACCTGCGCCAACCTTGCAGCAGGTTTAACTATAAGGCACTGCCGGATATAAGTCAAGGGCAGCTCAATAACAGCAAATATCTGAGGCAATTCTGCGCTTTCTGAGGGATGAGAGATAAAATCAATCGGCACGTTTCCCCGCTGCTCCCATTTCCACACTCCTCCTAAGCCAACAATTGGTTTATCCAATAAATCTGAGTGACACGGTTATTAGCCGGCTGTGAGACCCCCGTGCCTGCCATACTGACAGCCCCCTGTCTTAGTAAGCCCAGGGATAGGGTGCCTGGAAAGAAGGGCGTATCCTTCCATTTCCTTAGCGGCGCCTGTCAATCAAAGAAGGTTTATTTCATCATAGGAAGAATAAGAGCAATGTCTATAGTGTGTATATATAGTATGTGTATTCCATAGCGTGAAGCCCACCAGTCTTAGCATGGAAGCAGACCCTGCGGTTGCAGGGTCCCAGGAGTGTAGGAGGCCCAGTGGTACCCTAATTAATAATATATTAATTCATATAAATTCAGTATAAATGTAATATTATATATAATATATAACAGGTCAATTTACCAATGTTTTGGGGTCCTAAATTGAATTTGCTGTGGGGCCCAGTAGCATCTAGTTACACCCCTGATGGAAGCATTTCACTGGGAAAGAAAATAAAGAACACCTTGTGTTTTTAAAGCTATATAGGGGCCCCCCTGTCCCCCTCTATAGTTACGCCACCGCTGTCTCTCCTGCAAGTAATAGCTGATATTTCATTTACTTTTATTGTTCCACTTGAACTTTCTGCCATGGCCGATTTCTTTGTTGCCGGTAGATTTTTTTTTCAACGGAACAGCCATAAAGGTAACCACAGGAGGCATAGGATGCCCTTTAAAGAAGATGAAGGGCATCATTCAGATGGCGAAGAACAAATTCGTGCATTTAGCAATGTGAACAATAATCCTAGCCGTATAGTAGAAAGCAATTAAATGGCATGGCTGGCAGGCTGAGAGCAAACGGGTCAATGTTTTTCATTACGTCTCTGGAATACAGAGGAGGCCGCAAGCTTTCTGCGCTGACACAATCCTCATTTAGAGCTAAATAATGTGGTGCCTGATGAGAAAGACGGGACTGAGCTGACAGGCACATTCATTATCAATGTGAGTCAAAACAACTGATTATTGGGATTTAAAGTGATCTCGGAAATGATGCAAATGTTCTCATTCTTCTCTGCACAATAATAGGCTGTGCTTTGGCACTATATCCCAATAACTGGTGTCACCTTAACATTCAAACTGTGCCAAATAGCGAACTCGCATCTACCCCAGAGAGTTAGTTATCTCAGGGAATTGGTGGCACCTTGGGATAAAGGGGGTAACAGCCACCCTGTTATACTTCCAGTCTTATAAGCGCTCACCCCAATTCTCATAACAAGGTTACAGATATATAGAAACATTGGGGTAACAGTCACCCTGCTATAGTTCCAGGGGTACCCAGGGCACAAATAAGCACTCACCCCAAATCCCCCCCTAACTGGCCTTCAGGCTGGGCCCCCTTAGCCCATAACAAGGTTACAGATATATAGAAACATTGGGGTAACAGTCACCCCGCTATAGTTCCAGGGGTACCCAGGGCACAAATAAGCACTCACCCCAAATCCCCCCCTAACTGGCCTTCAGGCTGGGCCCCCTTAGCCCATAACAAGGTTACAGATATATAGAAACATTGGGGTAACAGTCACCCTGCTATAGTTCCAGGGGTACCCAGGGCACAAATAAGCACTCACCCCAAATCTCCCCCTAACTGGCCTTCAGGCTGGGCCCCCTTAGCCCATAACAAGGTTACAGATATATAGAAACATTGGGGTAACAGTCACCCCGCTATAGTTCCAGGGGTACCCAGGGTACAAATAAGCACTCACCCCAAATCCCCCCCTAACTGGCCTTCAGGCTGGGCCCCCTTAGCCCATAACAAGGTTACAGATATATAGAAACATTGGGGTAACAGTCACCCTGCTATAGTTCCAGGGGTACCCAGGGCACAAATAAGCACTCACCCCAAATCCCCCCTAACTGGCCTTCAGGCTGGGCCCCCTTAGCCCATAACAAGGTTACAGATATATAGAAACATTGGGGTAACAGTCACCCTGCTATAGTTCCAGGGGTACCCAGGGCACAAATAAGCACTCACCCCAAATCCCCCCTAACTGGCCTTCAGGCTGGGCCCCCTTAGCCCATAACAAGGTTACAGTTACAGGTATGGAATCTGTTATAAAGGGTCTTTTCATCTCCATACCTTTAGTTTACTAAAAAAAAATCATTTAACCATTAAATAAACCCAATAGGGCTGTTCTGCCCCAATAAGGGGTAATTATATCTTAGTTGGGATCAAGTACAGGTACTGTTTTATTATTACAGAGAAAAGGGAATCATTTAACCATGAAATAAACCCAATAGGGCTGTTCTGCCCCAATAAGGGGTAATTATATCTTAGTTGGGATCAAGTACAGGTACTGTTTTATTATTACAGAGAAAAGGGAATCATTTAACCATGAAATAAACCCAATAGGGCTGTTCTGCCCCCAATAAGGGGTAATTATATCTTAGTTGGGATCAAGTACAGGTACTGTTTTATTATTACAGAGAAAAGGGAATCATTTAACCATTAAATAAACCCAATAGGGCTGTTCTGCCCCAATAAGGGGTAATTATATCTTAGTTGGGATCAAGTACAGGTACAATTTTGAATTATTTGATTAAAATGGAGTCTACAGATGACATTATCGTAATTTGGAACTTTCTGAATAATGGGTTTCCGGGTAACGGATCCCATTCCTGTTTATATAAATATTGGGTTAACAGTCACTCTGATACAGTTCAATTTTGGGTCTCGCTTGGCTCTATTATAAAAAGTAAATTTTAGAAAAAAGCATTACGGTTTAGTAAATGATGTGAGAAGTAATATTATTTTAACCTGCCAACATCAGGGGACTGGCAATGGGGCTTGGAAATAACTCTGTTCTTTAAACAAAACGCCTTTATGACTTTCAGTTCTGTGATATTTCTTTTTCATGACATTAATTGGTTCTTTATTGATCGTTTAACTCATTGTTCTACGCGAGGGGCATCGGCTGGGTTAGTAGGAAACCATCTGCCCCAAGCAATAACCTGCACTTGTGTCGTCGGCTTATAAAGGGGCCCGAAGGGGATATTAGCGCTCAGGCTCCAGATGGGGCTGCAGGATCGGTTCATTGCGGAGGTTAATATAAATTGCTGAAGGGTGAAATTATGCAGAGGAACAATGGGCCTCAGCCTACAAACATGTAATATATTGCAATTAAACAGATTGTATGGCTTGTTAGGGAAGCCCAGGGCCATTATTTATAGTGCTGATTGCATATCAGGCACCTCAGATATGGAGTTCCCCCCAGAATTCCTAGTGGGTGCTGGGTAGTGGGCTAGTCATTGGGTGCAAGTGTGTGTGTATGGGCAAAGGGAACCCTACAAGTTCCATCTCATCAAACCCACTGTTACCAGGGTTCCTTTACATTAGTGGCATCAGAGCAGATTGGACACAGAAATGGGATTATACAGTATGTAAGGGGTCATTGTGTGTGCGTAATTAATAAATTCCCCCTCCCAATGTCCCCTGCGTAACCAATAGAGTGAGGATGGGGGAACTGTTTTGCTTTCTGTGCATAAATAATAATATTTCTCTTGGGTCGGGCCCAGCTGGTGTTCTAATACAGAGACAGAACAATGGGTGTCTGCTCAGTAACACACTGCAAGGGGCGGTGGGCGCCATTTAACATGGTTTGTTATTGCTTAACTAGATTTCCCTGGGGTGGCACGGGCTCACCACTCCTTGTAATCGCCCAGTTGCTAAATACTTATAGGAAAATTACTACCAATATGGCAAATGTCATTTGTAGATTGTTTTGCAATTTGTCCTATAATAGAATAGAATATACTGTATGACTTAAGGTTATCCCCCCCTTATAGGTATACGGTATAGTCACCCACTCGTTCATGTAGCGTGCTGTTAATGTGCATACGTGACCAGCCTCGGGTCCAACAGCACCCAGCGGGGGTTTATTGCCTCTGTTGCAAACAATGTAATGGGAAGGAGCCCAAGGAGCCAATGTCTGACAGACTGTCCTATTAACAACTGGGCAATGAGAGAGGAGGGATTGTTGCTGATGATAATATAGTGATTTTACACGCTAATGTGTGTTTGGACACAAGCTTTCTGGAGTGGCAGTTTCAATCAGGCCCAATGCACGTCCGATAAATACCCCATTACCAGCAGCTCACCAAGTGGCAATCAGATGGCCGTGTTGCTGTAACTAATACATGTACTGATCTATGCTGCTAAATTAGGTTTCCTTCCTCACCCATTATCCAGCTTTTCCATATCGACCCAAGAGCGTCTGATCTCAGCGGCGAAAAATGTATTTATGTCACCTTTAATATAGAATTTTCCCGGGGGTCTGTGGACAGCGAGAAATGTAAAGATACAATAATTGGACACTGTAGCAGAGTGAGTGCAATGGGCTGACCGGCTGGGTCTGACTGGCCTGAGGTAGCTGATCAGTAGTCCTTAAACCCTGGCTGGTCAGTCTCACAGGTGTGATATAGCCTGGGAACTCGACGCATAGAAGTCTATGTGCCTGACCACACACACCTATCTGGGCCAAGGTCTGTAACACTGCTGTTACTGTGTTATTTCTGATTTCCTATTCCTGCTGGAAGCTATTTTGTTGTTCTGTGTATTGCTACTGGCTGAATAAAAGCTATCTTTCTTTAACAGACTTTTTTTTGCTGTCCTGGCATTTACTTGACCCTGCCACAGCCCCCACAGACTCCATCTGGCGCTGTACAGGGGATAGGGTTGCCACCTGTCCGGTTTTCAGTAGGGCTGTACGGGTCAAAACTACCTTCCCGGCTTTCCCAATTTGGAAGGATTCTCTAAGATTGACATGGCGATTGGCCAATCGCCGATCACTGTATCATAGCCCCACCCCTGTGATAGTGCAGCCTGCCCCCGTGATGTCACACCCTGCCACGTGACGTCCCGTCTCCATGCCCGGAGGTGGGGCAGCATCATTAAAGCCACCTAGGCAGCGTTTAAGCTAGAATCACCTATGCTCTCTGAGGCTACGAAATGTTTTATTATTTATTTTTCTATTCAGGTCCTTGCCTATAAATTTATCAGTCTTTCATTCACACCACTTCCTGGTTGCTAAGGCCATTTGGACCCTAGCAACCAGATAGCTGCCGAAATTCCAAACTGGAGAGTTGCTGAACAAAAAGGGACAAAATTAAAAATAACACACAATAATAAAAAATGAATACCAATTGCAAACTGTTTCAATATTAGACTCTACATCACGGATCCACAACCTTTTATACCCGTGAGCCACATTCAAATGGAAAAAGGTTTTGGGGAGCAACACAAGCATGAAAAAAGTTCCTGGGGGTGCCAATGAGTCCTATAATTGGCTATTTGGTAGCCCCTATGTCAGGGGTCCCCAACCTTTTATACCCGTGAGCCACATTCAAATGGAAAAAGGGTTGGAGAGCAACACAAGCATGAAAAAGGTTCCTGGTGGTGCCAATAAGAGCAATAATTGGCAATTTAATAGGCCCCATGTGGACTGGCAGCCTACAGGAGGTTCTGTTTGGCATTATATTGGGTTTTTATGCAACCAAAACTTGCCTCCAAGCCAAGAATTCAACAATGAGCACCTGCTTTGAGGCCACTCGGAGCAACATCCAAGGGCTTGGGGAGCAACATGTTGCTCACGAGCCACTGGTTGGGGATCACTGCCCTATGTGGTCTGGCAGCCTACAGAAGGCTCTGTTTGGCTTTACACGGATTTTTATGCAACCAAAACTTGCCTTGCTTTGAGGCCACTGGGAGCAACATCCAAGGGGTTGGGGATCACTGCCCAAAGTATTGCAGTAAAATACACCAAAGTTTAGGAATAAAATAGCTTTGAGCAGTAGCATGGGCAGAGATTTGGGCGAGTAACCCATAATAACATACAACAGTCCAGTCTTAATTGGCCAAACATAGAGTCAATAACCTCATCATTTTATGACCCCCAGGAAAATAAAAATAAAATATAAAATCATACTGCATTGTAGTACATTGTACTCGGAGAAGAAGGAAAAACCCTGAAAATAGTTGGGGCTATTTGTGGGGGGTCACTGTGAGAACATAGGGAAACTGACCAATGGTAGAGCTGTTAACCACCAGATTTCGGTGGCTCTCCCCCCGGGACCCCCATACCCCCAGCAGCATTCTCATGATTTTACTGAAACCCCCCTGAAGTCTTGCGGGGACTACGCTTTGTAGGTTGGCAGCTCTGCAATAGTAAGCAGCTCCATTGTCATGTTGTTGAGCCTGGCTTAGCGAACTGCCCCTGGGAAGCAAATTCATTAAAAAATAGAAAAATTGTAAAAAAATAAAAATAAATGCATTGAAAGTAACTATAATAAATTGAAAGTAAGCCGTGATTTTATTGTACTGCTGGTGAGTATGTTAAATTAAAAAAATGTTTGGCAGGAGAAGAAACAGGTTTGCAACTTCCAGGGCAACGCAAATTACAGCAGGACAACAAAATACTGCATTGGCATGAAAATAATAAATAAAAAAAGAAATGTTTGAAGTCATTCTACCGGCTCCGAATCTACTGTTAACAGCTGTGAAATCATCCAGAAAAGCTAAATGAGAAAGGAAAGCAGCTGGAGCCTTTGTAACTGCTGAGATAAAAACAAGAAGTAATAAAAACCCAGAATCAAAAGAAGCAGATAAGCACCATATATTCATTTGTGCATCCAACCCTCCTGTATAATATGTGAATGCAGCCTGCAGCCTTTATATGGTCCCAGAACCCCTCAGTGACTTGTAATATCCTTATCATTTACAGTAGAGGGTACATTATCCCTTATAATACATGAGTGATACTCAGAGTTCCCTGTATAACTCAGCCTGCAGCCTTGTGCCTTTATATGGGCACAGAACCCCTAAGTGACTGCTAATATCCTTATCATTTACAGTAGGGGGTACATTATCCCTTATAATACATGAGTGATACTCAGAGTTCCCTGTATAACTCAGCCTGCAGACTTGTGCCTTTATATGGGCACAGAACCCCTCAGTGACTGCTAATATCCTTATCATTTACAGTAGGGGGTACATTATCCCTTATAATACATGAGTGATACTCAGAGTTCCCTGTATAACTCAGCCTGCAGCCTTGTGCCTTTATATGGGCACAGAACCCCTCAGTGACTGGTAATATCCTTATAATAATAAGGTTTTTTGGGGGGGGTTGTCGCTTGGCCTGGCACCCTGTTGTTACACTGCTGCTTGATACCAATGTTGTTAATAGGGAAGAAAGATAAAAGTATTGGAAGGTCGGTATTTTTTCTAGAAGAGTAAGGCAACTCCAAGCGGTGCCAAGTTTCCATTCGGGGACTGGAAAGGGACTGGCACAATGTAAAAAGCTTTAAAAACAAACTCTGCTCTATGCAGCCATTTTTCTTGCCTTTCCCAGGCATCCCTAGCAAGGAATAACCCTCACACATGTGCAGTAGAGTCAAATTGGAAAAAGGGAAAATTATAGTGGAGGAAAAGCTTAGTTGTAAGAAGTAATGAAGGGAAAAGCTGCACCTTAGTAGCATGAGTGAAACCCGGCAAATTAAAGGGGAGAGACATTACTGATCCAGCATGAAAGTGAGCTCAGCGGTACCGCCAGTAAGTGGCATTGTGGGTCAGAGAAGCCGCCGGCTGGGAGATGAGTGATGTGTGGATAATTGGATTCAGATACAGAGGGATCATGGCATTCATGAACTAAAGAGACTGATAATATTCTTTGTTGCTTATAGCAGTCGTTCTTTTAGGGGAGGTCGATTCCATGGAAGCCTTGAGTTTGATGGAATCATTGGAAAGCATGTTTAGTTTGATTCATTCCTACAATTACTGCATAGCTGTGAGTACTGCCGGGTCACCCATTAATGTAAGTGAGAGTATGTGTGTTGGGTACACGTATGTTTCTAGCACGCCATCCTCCGGGAATGAGGTGAAATATTATTCAATTATCATTCACCACCAACATTAAATTCACCAAATACAATATCTTCATTTTGTTTTGCTCTATGACTGACGCCTTGAATATGTGTTACCTGAACATGCGTTATCTTCCAGTGAGGACCATGGAGTCAGGGGATTGAGCAGCTTAAAAGATAACTGTTTGGTTCTCTTCTTCTCATTCCCTGTCAGTAACAGCACCACACGTGTTGCACCCAGGAAGGCTGGCTTGAAGGCAAAACAAACTTTGCAGACTCCACTCTTATCTTTAGCACCCATAGCTATATAGAGAACAGATTTTTGTTATGTACCTGGGGATGCATTTGCATCTCTATGGTAACCTGTTTATAATTGAGTACTTCCTGTGCTTTGGTTCCTCACTTTTTGTCTATTTATGGGGAGGGGGGGGTTGAACTTGATGGATTCTGGTCTTTTTTCAACCCAATGTATATAACTATACTACACTTCCTATGTATGCTACACTTCCTGTTTATGTATGCTATATGCTACACTTCCTGTCTATGTATGCTCTATGCTACACTTCCTGTTTATGTATGTTATATGCTACACTTCCTGTTTATGTATGCTACACTTCCTGTTTATGTATGCTATATGCTACACTTCCTGTTTATGTATGCTATATGCTACACTTCCTGTTTATGTATGCTATATGCTACACTTCCTGTCTATGTATGCTATATGCTACACTTCCTGTTTATGTATGCATACCTCCCAACATTTGAAAAATGAAAAGAGGGACAAAAAGGTCAATTTTTTGACCACGCCCACTTTTGTGGTCACGCCCCAATTACCACACCCCATTTTTTAAAAAAATACTCCTTTTATACAGTTGAAATGGCGGGATCAGACGCAAATGTGCTATACCCTCATACTGTACTACCTAAGGAAAACAATATAGCAACCCCTACATTAAAATACAAATATAGAGAGATGGCAGTCAGTTATAAGTGAGTTATAACTATGTACCAGATTTGCCCAGCATACACAGGAGCCCCCCCATACACAGGAGCCCCGCCACACACAGTGTCCCCCATACACAGTACCCCCATACACAGTACCCCCATACATAGTAGCCCCCCATACACAGTAGCCCCCCCATACACAGTACCCCCTATACACAGTATCCCCCCATACACAGTAGCCCCCCCATACACAGTACCCCCTATACACAGTAGCCCCCCCATACACAGTAGCCCCCCCATACACAGTACCCCCTATACACAGTAGCCCCCCCATACACAGTACCCCCTATACACAGTAGCCCCCCCATACACAGTACCCCCTATACACAGTAGCACCCCCATACACAGTACCCCCTATACACAGTAGCCCACAATACACAGTACCCCCTATACACAGTAGCCCCCCATACACAGTACCCCCCATACACAGTACCCCCTATACACAGTAGCCCCCCCATACACAGTACCCCCTATACACAGTAGCCCCCCCATACACAGTACCCCCTATACACAGTAGCCCCCCCATACACAGTGCCCCTATACACAGTAGCCCCCCATACACAGTATCCCCCCATACACAGTAGCCCCCCATACACAGTGCCCCCATACACAGTGCCCCCCATACACAGAGCCCCCCATACACATTACCCCCCATACACAGAGCCCCCCATACACATTACCCCCCCATATACATTACCCCCCCATACACATTACCCCCACAGGAGCTCCTCCTTCGTCTGCGGCTCCTCTCCTTTTATAAGGTTGCGCCCGTGCGTAATGACGTCACACCCACAGGCGCAACCTTATAAAAGGACCTGTCGCGCTGCATAAGGAGTAAAGCCGCCGGGGAAGTCTGAACGTCCGGCTCCAGCCAGCGTATCCCGCTGTGCTGGATAGTTCAATGAATGTCCTGCAATGCGGGACATTCATGGAACTATCCGGGACAGCGGGATGCGCCATGAAAAGCGGGACTGTCCCGCGAAAAGCGGGACAGTTGGGGGTAATATGTATGTTATATGCTACACTTCCTGTCTATGTATGCTACACTTCCTGTCTTTCTCCTTTGCACTGTTTTTCTATAGTGGGATCATACAATAAACTCTGTGATGATTTATTCCCCCTGGCAGACATGAGGGGTCCATTCAGATTAGAGGAAAGGAGTTTCCATGTTTATAAGGGAAAGGCTTTATTACAGTGAGAGCTGTGAGGTTGTGGGACCCCCCCCCCCCCCCTGAATCAGTGGTACTGGCAGATACATTAGATAGGTACAAGGAAGGGGAGTTACAGGGGAAGCTGGGAAGTTGTGGGATCCCCCCCCCCTGAATCAGTGGTACTGGCAGATACATTAGATAGGTACAAGGAAGGGGAGTTACAGGGGAAGCTGGGAAGTTGTGGGATCCCCCCCCCTGAATCAGTGGTACTGGCAGATACATTAGATAGGTACAAGGAAGGGGAGTTACAGGGGAAGCTGGGAAGTTGTGGGATCCCCCCCCCCTGAATCAGTGGTACTGGCAGATACCATTAGATAGGTACAAGGAAGGGGAGTTACAGGGGGGGCTGGGAAGTTGTGGGACCCCCCCCCCCCTGAATCAGTGGTACTGGCAGATACATTAGATAGGTACAAGGAAGGGGAGTTACAGGGGAAGCTGGGAAGTTGTGGGACCCCCCCCCCCCCCTGAATCAGTGGTACTGGCAGATACATTAGATAGGTACAAGGAAGGGGAGTTACAGGGGAAGCTGGGAAGTTGTGGGATCCCCCCCCCCCTGAATCAGTGGTACTGGCAGATACATTAGATAGGTACAAGGAAGGGGAGTTACAGGGGAAGCTGGGAAGTTGTGGGATCCCCCCCCCCCTGAATCAGTGGTACTGGCAGATACATTAGATAGGTACAAGGAAGGGGAGTTACAGGGGAAGCTGGGAAGTTGTGGGATCCCCCCCCCCTGAATCAGTGGTACTGGCAGATACATTAGATAGGTACAAGGAAGGGAAGTTACAGGGGAAGCTGGGAAGTTGTGGGACCCCCCCCCCCCTGAATCAGTGGTACTGGCAGATACATTAGATAGGTACAAGGAAGGGAAGTTACAGGGGAAGCTGGGAAGTTGTGGGACCCCCCCCCCCCTGAATCAGTGGTACTGGCAGATACATTAGATAGGTACAAGGAAGGGGAGTTACAGGGGAAGCTGGGAAGTTGTGGGACCCCCCCCCCCTGAATCAGTGGTACTGGCAGATACATTAGATAGGTACAAGGAAGGGGAGTTGCAGGGGAAGCTGGGAAGTTGTGGGACCCCCCCCCCCTGAATCAGTGGTACTGGCAGATACATTAGATAGGTACAAGGAAGGGGAGTTACAGGGGAAGCTGGGAAGTTGTGGGACCCCCCCCCCCCTGAATCAGTGGTACTGGCAGATACATTAGATAGGTACAAGGAAGGGGAGTTACAGGGGAAGCTGGGAAGTTGTGGGACCCCCCCCCCCCTGAATCAGTGGTACTGGCAGATACATTAGATAGGTACAAGGAAGGGGAGTTACAGGGGAAGCTGGGAAGTTGTGGGACCCCCCCCCCCGAATCAGGCAGATACATTAGATAGGTACAAGGAAGGGGAGTTACAGGGGAAGATGGGAAGTTGTGGGACCCCCCCCCCGAATCAGTGGTACTGGCAGATACATTAGATAGGTACAAGGAAGGGAAGTTACAGGGGAAGCTGGGAAGTTGTGGGATGCCCCCCCCCCCCTCCCTCGGAGGCAAGCTGGAGAGGCTTGGGAACTTGATGGACGAGTCTGTTTTAACCTCAACTGTGATACTTTGTTGAGCTAGGAGGGCCCAGGAAGGGGTTAAGCCGGGGAGGCAGCTGGAGTTTGTGCCTGATACGGGACATAGAAGTTCCTTTCATGTGACGCCTCCATCTGTCTGTGCAAAGGAACAGAATAGGCGCTCACCTTGCTGTGCACATGTGGGTCAGGGCTGCAGCTCAGCGGGAGATTGTCAGGCCCAGTCTAATTGCCTATTGTGCATTCACTGGCTCCGCCCTCCGCCTTTTATCCACAGCCGCATTCCCCTCCATCACTTTGGTGCCCGTCATTCCCTGCCGGCCGCGGCTAATCCCACTGTTCCTATGGCTTACTGTTGTACGTACAGTATCACTTTGGTGCCTGCCATTCGATGCCGGCCACGGCTAATCCCACTGTTCCTATGGCTTACTGTTGTACATACAGTATCACTTTGGTGCCTGCCATTCCCTGCCGGCCGTGGCTAATCCCACTGTTCCTATGGCTTACTGTTGTACATACAGTATCACTTTGGTGCCCATCATTCCCTGCCGGCCGCGGCTAATCCCACTGTTCCTATGGCTTACTGTTGTACATACAGTATCACTTTGGTGCCTGTCATTCCCTGCCGGCCGCGGCTAATCCCACTGTTCCTATGGCTTACTGTTGTACATACAGTATCACTTTGGTGCCTGCCATTCCCTGCCGGCCGTGGCTAATCCCACTGTTCCTATGGTTTACTGTTGTACATACAGTATCACTTTGGTGCCCGTCATTCCCTGCCGGCCGTGGCTAATCCCACTGTTCCTATGGCTTACTGTTGTACATACAGTATCACTTTGGTGCCCGTCATTCCCTGCCGGCCGTGGCTAATCCCACTGTTCCTATGGCTTACTGTTGTACATACAGTATCACTTTGGTGCCTGCCATTCCCTGCCGGCCGTGGCTAATCCCACTGTTCCTATGGTTTACTGTTGTACATACAGTATCACTTTGGTGCCCGTCATTCCCTGCCGGCCGTGGCTAATCCCACTGTTCCTATGGCTTACTGTTGTACATACAGTATCACTTTGGTGCCCGTCATTCCCTGCCGGCCGTGGCTAATCCCACTGTTCCTATGGCTTACTGTTGTACATACAGTATCACTTTGGTGCCCGTCATTCCCTGCCGGCCGTGGCTAATCCCACTGTTCCTATGGCTTACTGTTGTACATACAGTATCACTTTGGTGCCTGTCATTCGATGCCGGCCGCGGCTAATCCCACTGTTCCTATGGCTTACTGTTGTACATACAGTATCACTTTGGTGCCCATCATTCCCTGCCGGCCGCGGCTAATCCCACTGTTCCTATGGCTTACTGTTGTACATACAGTATCACTTTGGTGCCCATCATTCCCTGCCGGCCGCGGCTAATCCCACTGTTCCTATGGCTTACTGTTGTACATACAGTATCACTTTGGTGCCTGTCATTCGATGCCGGCCGCGGCTAATCCCACTGTTCCTATGGCTTACTGTTGTACATACAGTATCACTTTGGTGCCTGTCATTCGATGCCGGCCGCGGCTAATCCCACTGTTCCTATGGCTTACTGTTGTACATACAGTATCACTTTGGTGCCTGTCATTCGATGCCGGCCGCGGCTAATCCCACTGTTCCTATGGCTTACTGTTGTACATACAGTATCACTTTGGTGCCTGTCATTCCCTGCCGGCCGCGGCTAATCCCACTGTTCCTATGGCTTACTGTTGTACATACAGTATCACTTTGGTGCCTGTCATTCCCTGCCGGCCGTGGCTAATCCCACTGTTCCTATGGCTTACTGTTGTACATACAGTATCACTTTGGTGCCCGTCATTCCCTGCCGGCCGCGGCTAATCCCACTGTTCCTATGGCTTACTGTTGTACATACAGTATCACTTTGGTGCCTGTCATTCCCTGCCGGCCGCGGCTAATCCCACTGTTCCTATGGCTTACTGTTGTACGTACAGTATCACTTTGGTGCCCATCATTCCCTGCCGGCCGCGGCTAATCCCACTGTTCCTATGGCTTACTGTTGTACATACAGTATCACTTTGGTGCCTGTCATTCCCTGCCGGCCGTGGCTAATCCCACTGTTCCTATGGCTTACTGTTGTACGTACAGTATCACTTTGGTGCCTGTCATTCCCTGCCGGCCGTGGCTAATCCCACTGTTCCTATGGCTTACTGTTGTACATATCGCTTTGCTCCCATTATTGTACCTACAGAGCCCACAGCGTGACCAACATATATATCCCATATATTGAATATGTATAGATTAGCAATTACTTTGTCCCATTGGCTGATCTCACATAGATTCCTGCCCTTAGCAAAATTCTTATTTTCTGATCCTGCTGTGATTAATGCTAGGGTTACCTCCTTTTTAACATAAATTTACCACCCAGTGGGGGGTGGAGATAAAAGGGGCAGATTGTGACATAGGAGGGGGCAGGGCTATGACATCACAGACATCCCAAGGAGGATAGGAATAGAAGAAGAAGGGCAAGTTTGGGGCGGGTTCTTGCAGACTGGGGGCCTAAGGGAGTGGCCCGGGGTCTGAACTTCAGGATATTACATATTTACCAGCAGTTACATTGCCAGTAAATTTGTAATACCAGCCCTGGAAATGGAAAGTGTTTTGTCGGCCAGGCCAGGTAAAATACACCTAATTAAAGGAAAACTGCACTTAAAGGGGAACTTTACACAAACATTCTAAGCATATTTCCAATATGCATTCAATAAAAACTTTCAGTGGTTTATAAGTTAACAAAAGCAGTTTCTGTCTTTCTCTTGGAATTCTTTCCTCTGCTTTCCCTGACTACTCACACCATTGCTACACCGTATCAGTACTCAGGCAAAACTACATCTCCCATAATGCCTTGCATGTTCCGTGAGAGGAATGAGAACCACAAAAGTGTGCAAGGAATTGTGGGAACTGGAGTCTTGGCTGAGGGAGAGCTGTTTTCTGGTACATTGTTCCTGTAGCCAGTAAAATGCTTTGGTTTTCTAACTGTTGAGATCTAATTGCTGATTGGTTGCCCTGGGCAACATCACCGGTAACGCTTCACTCCGCGTTTTACACAGCATGATAAATATACCCCAAAGTGTTTTCATTTGCAATTTTATTTAAATAACTGTTTTCATATTCTCCTCTCCCCATTCTATCATTTATAATGTCGCTGTGTGGGGGCCCCTTGGGGGGAGAGTGTAGGATAAATGGCTCAGTTTAATATTCGGGACTCGGGGCTGAAGGCAGAGAGAATGGGATTTGGGCACATGATTGACGCACACAGTTTCATTCCCAGAAAGCCCTGAATTCCCCTGCTTGTTCGTCGGGGAGACACACTGTGTTTATGAAGGCAGGAGATATTGCTTTATTCCCGCACTGGCGCTGTGCCTCATTCCTTATGCAGTCAGTCTGGCAGGGGAATGAAATCCTTCATGCACAACCCAGGGAGAAGGCAGCCACCTTATCAGCCCCTGATCTGCAAGTCATTCCACGTAGCCCCCGTCTATTCTGGGTTCTGTGCTGCGTCACTGGTGGCCTGCGTGGCTTCTGTGTGTCTCTTACAGAGCTGTAAACCCCAGATGCTCGTGTGTAGGGGGGAACCTACAGTGCGCCATACCTGGCAATACCTGGAAGTGACATCACACACATGCACATGTTTCAGGAAGTGGCTTTACACCCAGGGTCAAAATCCCGGTGGCCGCAGCCATAGTGGGCCCCGGTGGCCCTGACCCAACCCTGCCTGACTGTTCCCCCCCTGATGCGTTAAACTTACGTGCATTCAGGCGAGGACGTCGGTGGGGGACCCTGCAGGGGGTTATGGGGGCCCCTATGAGGGGGGGTTAGGGGAGGCGGCTGGCAGGGCACCTGTAGGGCCCCTGGGGCAGGAGCACCGGTGGGCCCTGCACCTCCCAGTCCGACCCTGTTTACACGCATGTGAAAATGCCACCGAATGCTTCCCGCGTATGGACAAATGCTTTCTATGGCGCCACCAAATGCTTACTGTGCATTCACACCCGCAATTTAACACGAAAATGCACAAATATTGGAAGAATGCCATTGGGTGACAGGAAACCAGGAGAAAGAAGCCAAATTCGGGTAACTCTCCCAAAAATAAAGGTGGGGGGAAAGCTCTGGTGTTGTACTGGTAGTTGCAGGGTCAAAGCTAAGGGGTCCAGGCAGGAATAAACTCACAGTGCAATAGTTGTGGGCAGGGCCACTATAAGAAATCAAGGGGCCCCATACTAATTAGTTAGCAGAGCTTTCCATCCCAGGAGTCTCCAGTTATTAGCCCTACACCCACCTAGGCCACCTGAGTGATGGGCCCTGCCAATTAGAACGGGGCCCTAATTAAAAAAATTAAAGAGCTGAATTACAACCCCAGGCATGCCCCAGATATTCTCTGGTTACACCACAAACACAGGGGTAGAACTACTGGGGGTGCGGGGGGTTATTGCACCTAGGCCTGCAACCCCTCAGGGCCAGCTGAAGGATGCTATTAGTGGTCAAACTATGGCTAAAGCAATTTTCTATCAAGTCCACAGTTCTCAGCATTCTCCATTCACCTATGCCGCACTGGGGATTCTGGGATATACAGACCAAGTTAAGAAGAGCTTGAGAGCTACAGGTTGCATGCAACAAAATAGTCTTCTATGTAGATACCAGAGCTATCTCTACCTACATTTTGTTAAATAATGGTCAAAGTCTTCTATATGGAGGAAAGACAAGGGGAAAAAACATGGCCCATACCACATCAGTCTTGCCAATGTGGATACAGAGTCCTTGTAGCTAAATTATCTCTGTTCTTTGAAAAAGTCACACTCTCGCTTTGCATGTTTTTACCATTTATACTTGAAAAATGTTTGGATATTAGACTTTGCACATAAAGCAATTAGTTCCCCATTTACTGTTGATTGGTGCTTTACACTACACTTGTAGTAGTATAGATCTTAAAAAAACTGTCTGTCCCTTCTGTAATTTTGAGTAATCTCAAAATTAAGATAGCTTAATGGGGTCCCTTTAGGGGGGTCTTTTATTAAAAAAAAAAACAATTGGTAAATGTGCCAAATTCCAAATTAACTAAAATGAAACCTATAAAAATATATATATCAAGCTGACTGTATGAACATGTCCCCATTGGCTACAAGTTAGTCTAGGCCTGTGAGTGCTCTGACGCTCTAATTGGCTACAGGTTAGTCTAGGCCTGTGAGTGCTCTGACGCTCTAATTGGCTACAGGTTAGTCTAGGCCTGTGAGTGCTCTGACGCTCTAATTGGCTACAGGTTAGTCTAGGCCTGTGAGTGCTCTGACGCTCTAATTGGCCACAGGTTAGTCTAGGCCTGTGAGTGCTCTGACGCTCTAATTGGCCACAGGTTAGTCTAGGCCTGTGAGTGCTCTGACGCTCTAATTGGCTACAGGTTAGTCTAGGCCTGTGAGTGCTCTGACGCTCTAATTGGCTACAGGTTAGTCTAGGCCTGTGAGTGCTCTGACGCTCTAATTGGCCACAGGTTAGTCTAGGCCTGTGAGTGCTCTGACGCTCTAATTGGCCACAGGTTAGTCTAGGCCTGTGAGTGCTCTGACGCTCTAATTGGCTACAGGTTAGTCTAGGCCTGTGAGTGCTCTGACGCTCTAATTGGCCACAGGTTAGTCTAGGCCTGTGAGTGCTCTGACGCTCTAATTGGCCACAGGTTAGTCTAGGCCTGTGAGTGCTCTGACGCTCTAATTGGCCACAGGTTAGTCTAGGCCTGTGAGTGCTCTGACGCTCTAATTGGCTACAGGTTAGTCTAGGCCTGTGAGTGCTCTGACGCTCTAATTGGCCACAGGTTAGTCTAGGCCTGTGAGTGCTCTGACGCTCTAATTGGCCACAGGTTAGTCTAGGCCTGTGAGTGCTCTGACGCTCTAATTGGCTACAGGTTAGTCTAGGCCTGTGAGTGCTCTGACGCTCTAATTGGCCACAGGTTAGTCTAGGCCTGTGAGTGTTCTAACGCTCTAATTGGCCACAGGTTAGTCTAGGCCTGTGAGTGTTCTAACGCTCTAATTGGCTACAGGTTAGTCTAGGCCTGTGAGTGCTCTAAAGCTCTAATTGGCTACAGGTTAGTCTAGGCCTGTGAGTGTTCTAACGCTCTAATTGGCTACAGGTTAGT
The DNA here is from genome assembly GCF_000004195.4 of Xenopus tropicalis. Taxonomy (NCBI): domain Eukaryota; kingdom Metazoa; phylum Chordata; class Amphibia; order Anura; family Pipidae; genus Xenopus; species Xenopus tropicalis. The sequence continues at coordinate 152,087,791 of NC_030681.2, forward strand.
CTAGGCCTGTGAGTGTTCTGACGCTCTAATTGGCTACAGGTTAGTCTAGGCCTGTGAGTGTTCTAACGCTCTAATTGGCTACAGGTTAGTCTAGGCCTGTGAGTGTTCTGACGCTCTAATTGGCTACAGGTTAGTCTAGGCCTGTGAGTGTTCTAACGCTCTAATTGGCTACAGGTTAGTCTAGGCCTGTGAGTGTTCTGACGCTCTAATTGGCTACAGGTTAGTCTAGGCCTGTGAGTGTTCTGACGCTCTAATTGGCTACAGGTTAGTCTAGGCCTGTGAGTGTTCTGACGCTCTAATTGGCTACAGGTTAGTCTAGGCCTGTGAGTGTTCTAATGCACTGATAGGAAGTAACAGGAAGTCTGGAGGCAAGCAGTATAGTAAGTCTTTAATCTATAATTTACATTTGTGCAGCTGCATTAGCCATGCACTGGAATTGTTAATTAGTGAGCGAATCGTTAATGGAGCTATTTCCTAATGCATTAGTAATTAAATAGAAGGCAGCTTCAGCCAATGGAAGCTCGCTGTCTGTGAGACGGGGAAACTTGTACGAGGCAATTTCTAAAAGGGCTGGATTGGCACATTTTTGGTTTTATATACAGTGGCTTGCAAAAGTATTCGGCCCCCTTGAACTTTTCCACATTTTGTCACATTACAGCCACAAACATGAATCAATTTTATTGGAATTCCACGTGAAAGACCAATACAAAGTGGGGTACACCTGAGAAGTGGAAGGAAAATCAGACATGATTCCAAACATATTTTACAAACAAATAACTTCAAAGTGGGGTGTGCGTAATTATTCAGCCCCCTTTGGTCTGAGTGCAGTCAGTTGCCCATAGACATTGCCTGATGAGTGCTAATGACTAAATAGAGTGCCCCTGTGTGTAATCTAATGTCAGTACAAATACAGCTGCTCTGTGACGGCCTCAGAGGTTGCTAAGAGAATATTGGGAGCAACAACACCATGAAGTCCAAAGAACACACCAGACAGGTCAGGGATAAAGTTATTGAGAAATTTAAAGCAGGCTTAGGCTACAAACAGATTTCCAAAGCCTTGAACATCCCACGGAGCCCTGTTCCAGCGATCATTCAGAAATGGCAGGAGTATGGCACAACTGTAACCCTACCAAGGCACGGCCGTCCCCCTAAACTCACAGGCCAAACAAGGAGAGCGCTGATCAGAAATGCAGCCAAGAGGCCCATGGTGACTCTGGGGGAGCTGCAGAGATCTACAGCTCAGGGGGGGAATCTGTCCATAGGGCAACTATTAGTCGTTCGATGCACAAAGTTGGCCTTTATGGAAGTGTGGCAAGAAGAAAGCCATTGTTAACAGAAAACCATAAGAAGTCCCGTTTGCAGTTTGCCACAAGCCATGTGGGGGGGGGGCAGCAAACATGTGGGAGAAGGGGCTCTGGTCAGATGAGACCAAAATGGAACTTTTTGGCCAAAATGCAAAACGCTATGTGTGGCGGAAAACTAACACTGCACATCACTCTGAACCCACCATCCCCACTGTCAAATATGGGGGGGCAGCATCATGCTCTGGGGGGGCTTCTCTTCAGCAGGGACAGGGAAGCTGGTCAGAGTTGATGGGAAGATGGATGGAGCCAAATACAGGGCAATCTTGGAAGAAAACCTCTTGGAGTCGGCAAAAGGCTTGAGACTGGGGCGGAGGTTCACCTTCCAGCAGGACAACGACCCTAAAGATAAAGCCAGGGCAACAATGGGTTAAACCCAAACATATCCATGTGTTAGAATGGCCCAGTCACAGCCCAGATCTAAATCCAATGGGGAATCTGTGGCAAGATCTGAAAACTGCTGTTCCCAAAGGCTGTCCATCTAATCTGACTGAGCTGGAGCTGTTTTGCAAAGAAGAATGGGCAAGGATTTCAGTCTGTAGATGGGCAAAGCGGGTAGGGACATACCCTAAAAGCCTGGCAGCTGGAATTGCAGCAAAAGGGGGTTCTACAAAGTATTGACTCAGGGGGCTGAATAATTACGCACACCCCACTTTGCACTTATTTATTTGTAAAAAATGTTTGGAATCATGTATGATTTTCCTTCCACTTCTCACGTGTACCCCACTTTGTATTGGTCTTTCACGTGGAATTCCAATAAAATTGATTCATGTTTGTGGCTGTAATGTGACAAAATGTGGAAATGTTCAAGGGGGCCGAATACTTTTGCAAGCCACTGTATACTGTGTATACATATATCCATGATGGCGACAGTAACACTTTATATTATTGGTGCCTAACCTGCAGTTTTTCATTTGAAATGTGGCTTGCTGGGAACTGAGGCTCAAGAACAGCTGAAGGGCCAGTTGGGCAGTCAAACCCACAGCAACCAATCAGTGATTAGCTACAGGGAGACGTTATATGTATATGGAACTGCTAGTTTGGCTGGATGTTTACATTCTCACTGCTGGTTCTGACTTATGAACCAATGTTGCTAGCCAGATCTAAAGAAAATCCGACTCCGTGGTGTCCATAGCAAATACAGAATAAAGACATGTCTGTCTCCCTTTATTCTTTTATCTTCTTGCTGCCCGGTTACCTCTGTTATCTCCTGTACCGATTAAACATGCAGCTTGGCAGTCGTGCCCACAGGCAGGGCCGCATCTCACAGGTGAACACAAAAAGGACTTTATTTCCCCGGAACTGACAGTTCTCAGCTGAAGCCGGCAGTGAGGGAGAGGCGGGGGGCACCGCAGGCCAGTTGCTTCATGTCAAACGGCTGCTTCAGGCCTCAGACTTTGTATGAGAAGTAAAAGGTTTGGGAGTTTGATGGGTTTCGTAGAATAGCAGCGAAGCAGTGACTCTGAGACTGGCACTGTGAAACCGGCACTGGGGGACTGGCACTGGGAAACCGGCACTGGGGGACTGGCACTGGGGGACTGGCACTGGGAAACCGGCACTGGGGGACTGGCACTGGGGGACTGGCACTGGGAGACTGGCACTGGGAAACCGGCACTGGGGGACTGGCACTGGGAGACTGGCACTGGGAAACCGGCACTGGGGGACTGGCACTGGGAAACCGGCACTGGGGGACTGGCACTGGGGGACTGGCACTGGGAAACCGGCACTGGGGGACTGGCACTGGGGGACTGGTACTGGGGGACTGGCACTGGGAGACTGGCACTGGGAAACTGGCACTCGGAAACCGGCACTGGGAAACCGGCACTGGGAGACTGGCACTGGGAAACGGGCACTGGGAAACCGGCACTGGGAGACTGGCCCTGGGGGACTGGCACTGGAAAACCAGCACTGGGGGACTGGCAGTGGGAGACTGGAACTGGTAAACTGGCACTGGGGGACTGGCACTGGAAGACTCGGTACTGGCTATAAAAAAGTATTTTAAGAACTGGTATCAGGAGTCAGAACCAGAAGTGCAGCCCAGCCAGGGTTCAGACTGGGCCACCAGGGCTCCAGAGAAAAATCCAATTGGTTCCCGGTCCTGGCACAGGATGTTCAAGGGGATTGGACAGGTGGTGGGGGCCCCTGGGGGGGGTGAAAGTCACTACAGGGGCCCATTGGGGGGTGCAGGGCAGTAGCCTTGGTGAGCCCTGCACCCCCCAGTCCGACCCTGAGCCCGGCAGATACTGGTGTCAACAACAATTAAAAATAACTTCAAAACCATTACAAAGATTTAATTAATGTATATTGAGTAGTGATTGGGACTATGTTTCATTAGGCATTAGGTATAGTTCCCCTTTAACTTCCCAACAGTTTGGAACAGAAGTAGCAGTGCTGTAACCGCAGCTTTATCTTAATGATCATGAATGGCAGAGACATAAATAAGTTTGATGGCCGTATTGGCAAGCCCCATCCTTCCAGCCAGCCCTGCGTGGGGGTCAGTGTACTAGAGCCGTAATTTAATAGCCCATCTTGCAGAATTGTCATTGCGATGGCGAGGGCCATGGGAGTAGCAGGCAGAGCGGAACAGATGCTTAGGAAGCAGAATCTGATTAAATGTTCATTCAGCTAATCACTTAATTGATGGCAGGGGAAATAAATTCTGCCATTCTGGTGCCACCTCTGATCCATCCGATGTGTCCGAGAACAGAAGCAGATCCATAAATCCATAAATGCTAATAGAACAGTGCCCTCTGCTGGTCAAAAGGTAATGCAACTAGTGGAATGCATGCTTGTATTTGTATGTATGTGTGTATGTATGTGTAACCCTTTCTTGGCTGTAACAAGCCAACAGCACGGCTAGATAGGCCTTGAGCATGGGGTACACGTGACTCAATCCTTCAGGATGGGCCTTCGCTATGTGGAAGTAACCAAACGGAGCTATGGTGTAGTGCAACTACAACCCACTGTAGCTGTGTGCAGTGCAGAATAACAAATGGGCGCCAGAAGGTTCTTGCAGTTGAACAGTAGAACTGGTTTATTGTCAGAGACAAGTAACTTGCAGGGTTATACAATATACTCACACATCAGTTAGCATAGCTCTCTCTGAGGACAGCACAGAGAGGGTGCACACCCGCTCCCCCCAACTCCCCTTGAGCCTGGGCAGGATCAGTGCCACCGGTTCAGTTGCTCACTCTGTGGAACAGGCAGCTGGGTACCCCACTCCTCAGGCCCCACGGCAACTTTGGATCAGGGTTCAATCTACCTGCCTCCTAGGTCTAAACCGTGGCCCTACACTAAGGCAACAGTGCCTGTCTGGAAGGTACTCCCACAGCTACTTTCCTCTGAGCCAAACTGCTCGTGCTCTCTTCCCTCACTATCTCACTTTCCTAGAAAGTGCTCCACAAAACTTGCTATCTAACTGCTCCTCATTCACGGGGTCCCTGTCCCCGACTTCCCCAGAGTGACTGACACACTCTGGGGCACATGGCTTTACTGGGGCCTAGTTCCTGTGCCTCCAGCACAGTGCTCCTTCCCCTGTGAGCACAGGCAGCCAAAGAGGCAGACCCACCCCCCTGCTAAACACTATATCAGAGTGCCAAGGGAGGGGTCTCCCTGTGAACCAATAATCACACATCTGAACTCAAAACTGATACAGGGGTCTTTGCCCAGTAACAGCACAAAACCAGGAAGCTGCAGGGTTTAAAGCCATAGGGACTAGTTAACCCTATGGATCCCTACATATGTATGTATGTATGTATATCTTAATTTATAAAGTGCTACTTATGTACGCAGCGCTGTACAGTAGAATACATTAATACAAACAGGGGGTTATTAAGATAACATAGCATAGCATAGTTATTAAGATATATAGCATATAACACTCACTTTATACTGTATATATAGAATATAACACTCACTATATACTGTATATATAGAATATAACACTCACTATATACTGTATATATAGCATATAACACTCACTTTATACTGTATATATAGAATATAACACTCACTATATACTGTATATATAGAATATAACACTCACTATATACTGTATATATAGAATATAACACTCACTATATACTGTATATACAGAATATAACACTCACTATATACTGTATATATAGAATATAACACTCGCTATATACTGTATATACAGAATATAACACTCGCTATATACTGTATATATAGAATATAACAGTCACTATATACTGTATATATAGCATATAACACTCACTATATACTGTATATATAGAATATAACACTCACTATATACTGTATATATAGAATATAACACTCACTATATACTGTATATACAGAATATAACACTCGCTATATACTGTATATATAGAATATAACAGTCACTATATACTGTATATATAGCATATAACACTCACTATATACTGTATATATAGAATATAACACTCGCTATATACTGTATATATAGAATATAACACTCACTATATACTGTATATACAGAATATAACACTCGCTATATACTGTATATATAGAATATAACAGTCACTATATACTGTATATATAGCATATAACACTCACTATATACTGTATATATAGAATATAACACTCACTATATTCTGTATATATATAGAATATAACACTCACTGTATACTGTATATATAGAATATAACAGTCACTATATACTGTATATATAGCATATAACACTCACTATATACTGTATATATAGAATATAACACTCACTATATACTGTATATATAGAATATAACACTCACTATATACTGTATATATAGAATATAACACTCACTATATACTGTATATATAGAATATAACACTCACTATATACTGTATATATAGCATATAACACTCACTATATGTATGTATGTATGTATATCTTTATTTATAAAGTGCTACTTATGTACGCAGCGCTGTACAGTAGAATACAAACAGGGGGTTATTATGATAATAATAGATAATTACAAAGTATAACAATAAATACAAATAAATACAAGGTACAGCTGCAATAAATTAAGAGTCAAAGACACAAGAGGATGGAGGTCCCTGCCCTATAGAGCTTACAATCTATATACACAAACTCTTGCAGGGGTGGAACTATTGGGGTGCTGTGACTGCCAGGGGGCCCTGGGGGCATAGGGAGGCCCAGTAGGATACAGAATGATAAGTCATTTCATACATTTATGATAAATGTCTTATTTATAATGATTAGGGGGGGCCCTAAAATGAATTTACACAGTGGGGCCCATTAACTTCTAGTTTACCCGCTGGCTAATTAAATGAATCAGTGATTGAAATGGAGCCCTGGATACTGCGAGCTGTAAGGAATGTGCATTGGGTGCTCCGGTTTCCATGTGTCACTCATCAGTAGGGAAATTAGATTGGAAGCTCCACGGGCTCCACTTCCTGACAGCTGCTCCTAAAATTGCCATTTAACTGGCGTTTCCTAATGCCCTTAATCTTATGCCAAGATAACGGCTGGCAGACGGGACATTATTAATAGGCAGCTTGGGGCATGGTAACACTGCGGGCAGGGTGGGCAGAATCTGGGCCACTAGCAACCCCCTAAAGATGTGCTGAGCGGTGGGTTCTGTGCTGCTTGGGCTCTCACACCTGCAATTGGGGCCCCAGGATTTATGGGCCAATAGCTGGGAACCACATGGAGTGGTAAGAGATGAACCTTCGCTAAAAACTCCCAAGCAGAGACCAACTGCTCACTACATAACTCTCTAGGCAGAGGGGCATTTTTACCACTGCTGATGTTAGCTTATGAAACAAAATTATAATCAAAATACATAAATATTATATATATTTCTGATATATACTTTCTTTCAGGCTTTGCTTAGGGTGCCCTATTTATCAGCACAGGAGCTGCCATATGGATTCCCACTGCAGAAACCAGTTAAACCCCATTCTAGAGTGACCCCTGGTGGCCAAACTATCACAATGCATTGCAGAATACATATGCTAAGTAGTTTCTTTTGAAAACAACTCCCCTAGGAGTAACAATAGGGGCAGCAGATAGCATGCCTGGTGGGGGTGGGGGTCCCGGAATATTGGGGGGCACTTTGTAGTACTGCATATGTTTGTGAAACAGACCCCCTTTTCATGGCAATTCAATTAATGGTAGACTCATCAAATGTTTGCTATACCATTAGAAGCTTATGTGTCATTCTTTATTGTAGCCATACTGCCACCTAGTGGATCTGAGCAGACGGAAAAAATCCGAGTAGAATATTAGTGTCACTGTATAATGGTAACTACCTGCTCTGCTCTCATTTCCCTACAGAAATAGGGGTTGGTAGCACTAGGTAGGTACCTAATATATAGGGGCAGAGACAGGGGAAAGTGTTGGAGGGGTTACTGCCTGCCCTGCTCTCATTTCCCTACAGAAATAGGGGTTGGTAGCACTAGGTAGGTACCTAATATATAGGGGCAGAGACAGGGGAAAGTGTTGGAGGGGTTACTGCCTGCCCTGCTCTCATTTCCCTACAGAAATAGGGGTTGGTAGCACTAGGTAGGTACCTAATATATAGGGGCAGAGACAGGGGAAAGTGTTGGAGGGGTTACTGCCTGCCTGGCTCCAAATTGCCCCCCCAGCAATGATTGTATCTGTTCTGCTTTAATGATCTTGCCATGTAACAATCTTAATAATTTTTGGAAGACATTCCCTGATTTTGCCTGGGTGAGTAGGGCAGAGGGTGGATCAGCAGGTGGCGCTATAGGGCAACAGGTGCTTTGGTTAAGTCATAGCCGGCACCGCAAGTTCAGACTCCAGATCAAATGACTGTTTTTATATTCATTATCTATTATTTATATAGCACGGATAAGCTATGCAGCCCTGGCAGTGGGTGGGTTATTGTGCACATCTATCCCTGACCCTGGTTTTCCCACCATTTTCAAGCCCCCTTTTTATATCCAAATAATATCAGGCCCCCCGTTAGCATATATTAAGTTTACAGTTATATAAAAACATTACTATTATACCCTAAATGGCCCCAAATATCACCTGAAATCTCCTTCAATAGAATTTCCAGGAGTATCTGGGACAGCCAATAGGCATTCTTCCCAAAGCTTAGCCACAAACTGGGCCCCCCGGCCATTACTCTGAGCCCCACTAGTGGGGGCACCCATACAGTTTGGGGCCCCCCTCTGTAAAGCTTACAGTCTAACTTTTCTATATAGGTATGGGACCCGTTATCCAGAATGCTCGGGACCAAGGGTATTCCAGATAAGGGGTCTTTCCATAATATGGATCTCCATACCTTAAGTCTACTAAAAAATAAAAAAAACATTAAATAAACCCAATAGGGCTGTTCTGCCCCCAATAAGGGGTAATTATATCTTAGTTGGGATCAAGTACAGGTACTGTTTTATTATTACAGAGAAAAGGGAATCATTTAACCATGAAATAAACCCAATAGGGCTGTTCTGCCCCCAATAAGGGGTAATTATATCTTAGTTGGGATCAAGTACAGGTACTGTTTTATTATTACAGAGAAAAGGGAATCATTTAACCATTAAATAAACCCAATAGGGCTGTTCTGCCCCAATAAGGGGTAATTATATCTTAGTTGGGATCAAGTACAGGTACTGTTTTATTATTACAGAGAAAAGGGAATCATTTAACCATTAAATAAACCCAATAGGGCTGTTCTGCCCCCAATAAGGGGTAATTATATCTTAGTTGGGATCAAGTACAGGTATTGTTTTATTATTACAGAGAAAAGGGAATCATTTAACCATTAAATAAACCCAATAGGGCTGTTCTGCCCCAATAAGGGGTAATTATATCTTAGTTGGGATCAAGTACAGGTACTGTTTTATTATTACAGAGAAAAGGGAATCATTTAACCATGAAATAAACCCAATAGGGCTGTTCTGCCCCAATAAGGGGTAATTATATCTTAGTTGGGATCAAGTACAGGTATTGTTTTATTATTACAGAGAAAAGGGAATCATTTAACCATTAAATAAACCCAATAGGGCTGTTCTGCCCCCAATAAGGGGTAATTATATCTTAGTTGGGATCAAGTACAGGTACTGTTTTATTATTACAGAGAAAAGGGAATCATTTAACCATGAAATAAACCCAATAGGGCTGTTCTGCCCCAATAAGGGGTAATTATATCTTAGTTGGAATCAAGTACAGGTACTGTTTTATTATTACAGAGAAAAGGGAATCATTTAACCATTAAATAAACCCAATAGGGCTGTTCTGCCCCCAATAAGGGGTAATTATATCTTAGTTGGAATCAAGTACAGGTACTGTTTTATTATTACAGAGAAAAGGGAATCATTTAACCATTAAATAAACCCAATAGGACTGTTCTGCCCCCAATAAGGGGTAATTATATCTTAGTTGGGATCAAGTACAGGTACTGTTTTATTATTACAGGGGTGTCAGTGCGCGGGGGTGTGAGTGGCCTAGGGGGGCACCACATATAAATCCCTGCCTACAGTATGGGCCTGACACAGGGCAATACTAAACCCAATTCATGTTAATAACTTTAGCCTCATCTTCTGCCCTTTAAATGCCAGTCCTGATCAAAAAAGAACCCACTTTGGGGTCCCCCTCCCCTGAAAAGATTGTGCTTTGAATTTCAGAATCAGACACCGGCCTCTTATCTCCCCTCTCCCTGTAGCCGCGAGCAGGGCTGAGCCTGGGAAAGGGGCTCCAATTAAAGGGGAAGCTGTCATCACTTTCCAATCCTTCCGTCAGGAATGTCAGATTCCTCTCTGGCTGGGAAGCAGCTGTGTGAGTGATGGGGGGGATACGGGTGTCACTAAGTGTTGGGTAGAGCAGCGCAGCGACCACACTGTCAGATATAGATTGTAAGCTCTACAGGGCAGGGACCTCCATCCTCTTGTGTCTTTGACTCTTTACTTATTGCAACTGTATCTTGTATTTATTGTTATACTTTGTATTTATCTATTATTATCTTAATAACCCCCTGTTTGTATTAATGTATTCTACTGTACAGCGCTGCGTACATAAGTAGCACTTTATAAATAAACATATACATACATACACAGATACACACATACACATACTGTATATACATACATACATACATACACATACATACATACATATATACATACACATACATACATACATACACATACATACATACATACATACACACACACACACATTCTAACCCTGTAATGGGCTGTTTGCACCAAATACACTGATCAGTTCATAATTCGGCCGTTGCAGATAATCTCCTTTCCCAGCAGGGGGCAGTATGACTCTAAACAGGTGTATTTCATTGTGTGCACAAAACATTCCTTTGCCCAAGGAGGGCGGTACTTTACTGTGAGAAAACTCAATGAAAAATAAAATGAAGGTTATGTTTTTTCAGTAATTGACTTGATTGAATCAATTCATGGAAATCTACAGCATAAAATCCATTACAAAATACCAGGTGGTTCCACCCCACCTATAAATAGTAATGAGACTTTTTCAGATGGGTCCATCCAAACTGCTCTCCGTAGGAACCCCCTAACTGGAGTGTGGTACATCCTGAATGCAGATTGGTCAGGCCACTGCGACTAACCTGGAGTCATATTTATACCCCCAGATGGGGCAGATAAAGGGGTGTGGCTGGGATCCTAGGAGCCAGATACTCACTGCTACAGGGTTTAATACATCGTGTAACAACACACAACATCAATAAACACATCTCTAAATATCTACTCCAAACTGACAATTAATTTCATGTAAAATAGCCCTTTTCCTTTTCCTAGTCACATACAAATAACCCTCTTTTTTTTCCCTATACTTTCTAATATTGTTGCTATTAGTCTTTGCATGTAAAGCAATCAGCCCCTCATTAGTTATCCTTTATGGCTTTACTGCTGCCTTTCATCATATTTTTAGGTTTCTCCTTCTTTCCTTCTGTTTCCTTCTTTAAGGTTGGACCTAGGTGCCACTATATTTCCTACATTTGCTTTCTTAGACAGGTTGGGTATCTATGGGGGCACGGATCTTCATTACCAAAGGGCAGTGATTGTCTTTGGCTGGTACAGTATTCTTCAAGTACAAAAAGAGGCCACAATCATCCATTTTTTTCACTTTGCCCACTGAGTGGGGTATTGTGCAATTTTTTTCAGATTGCATAAAAAACTAGGAAAATGCCAAACAGAGCTTTCTGTAGGCTGCCAGTCCACATAGGGGCTATTAAGTAGCCAATTATGGCTCTTATTGCCACCCCCAAGAACCTTTTTCATGTTTGTGTTGCTCCCCAACACTTATTCTATTTAAATGTGGCTTGTGGGTATAAAAGGTTGGGGATCCCTGCCCTAAGGGGTTTCATTTCTAGACTAGTAAAAGTAAAAGGCAGAACTCTGCCCATTCATTGGCTGATGGGGCCTAGCATGTATGTGTTCCTTGGCTTGTTTGTGTGCACTGTGACTCCTATGATCCCAGGGGGCGGCCCTTAGTACTTAAAATGGCAGTTTCCTATTTAGGATTACCCAATGGCACATACTGCTAAAAAAGATGAAGTAGGATTTTTTATGCAATATATTTTTGTGACACAGGAATTATAATGCTGAATTATGTATTTTTTCACATCAAAATGTCAGTCTCCCTGATCCACCAAAGTGAGTTTGGCTGGGTTTGAACATAATACCTACCCATCTGGGCATTTATAGCGCCATAGGGGCAGTTCTGAAAGACTATTCTGCAATCCTATCAATCATATTTTTGCCCCATCTTGGTTGTGCATGGGATATCAGTGGTTTCCTCTTCGCCTCTGGTTTAGAGATATCCTTATATCTTACAATAGGGGGTAAGTTATTCCCTATATATTTCCAGTATAGGGTTCCTATAAATGTAAAATAAGCAAGGAGTCTGCTTTATGGACTGTCTAATGCTGCCATAGGGAATATCATCATTTAATCACCAGTTAAAGGGGAAGTAAATCCATGTGAATATTATTAGATCAGTACATTTCATTACCTACTGTAGGTGTAAGGTTTGGATTAAAGGGGCTAGAGGGACTCCACATTACTATGGGAAGGGATATTTAGGAAAAGGCTGCTTTGGCTCACTGTTCCCTTCAGGGGAGACTTGAGAGCAACTGTAAAGGTTAATGACTGTTATTATAAGGTCACAGCTTAGCATATAGGGGCATTTGTTAACCCCCTCCCCCCGGAAAGCCAATTAACAAATGATCAAATGTGTCGGGAAGGCAAATCCTTAATCCGTATGCGGGTGTCTTTTTCATGGAGCAGCCAATTAAATGTCTAATGTTACCCTGGGACACGGTGCCCCCCAGGCTGAGCAGGGTAGCCTGGCACATACAGTAAGGATATCTACAGCAGCTGCTCATTCAGCTTGGTAAGATAAATACCTGCCAACTGTCAGGATTTCCGGGCTCGGAGAGGAGGGAGTGGGTTCCTAATGCATCATGTGCATGGCCATTGCTAACACTAATCCTATGGCACTTTGCATGAATATTCCAGAGGGGCTGTAAGGTGCCATAGACAGAAATTTGTATTTGTTATTTATTTATCCTGAGAAGATGTGGGGGATAGGGGAGTGTAAAGTGCAAGCTTTGGTGCAAATTTCCATTTGGTAGTTTGGAGTAGAACAATATATTTACCCATTTTGAATACATCAGAATGTGTACTTGCCAGTAATATATAGTTTTCTGGGGTCAACTTACTTTTAAGGTTATTCTCACCACATACATGCAATGTGTTGATTTTGCAGAAGACAAAAGTGTCAGCCATGAAAATTCATATGCACTATTTTGATTATGGGGGTCTCTATATGCTGCATACTTTAGTCACCATAGGCATATTGGGTGTCAAACTGTTCACAAGACACCTGGCTTTCATATTTATGATGTTTTATTATTGTATCAAATTACATGTGGGATATAACTTGCTTTAAATTTCAAACTCAGGATATTTTCTAAAAACCACTACCTTCAGCATATATATTTGGATTGTTTGAGCAGAGAGACCTAGTTACCCATTTTGAATTTATCCTAATGTGTTCTTTCAAAAAATATCTAGTTTTCTGTTTTCAATTAACTTTTAGGCTCTCTTGTGGCAAGCTTTGTAAACAAAGAGGGAGATTTATCAACGTTCAACTTTGATTCTTTTTTCTGAATTGAGTTTTTTTTTTGCTAAAAAAAAACCTCAAATTTGAATTATCATTTCAAAAACTTGAATGTCTGTTATTTATTAAGTGCAAAAAACTTGAATGTAAAAATTTGCCAGCTAAAAGCTTGCAAGTTTCTATAGAAGTCAATGAGAGTTGTTCTAGGCTAAGTAAAGCCATATTTTTAAACTCTAATTTTTCAAATTTTTCAAGTTTGTAAACTCGAAAAATTTGAATTATTTGAGTTTTTTATTTGAACAGGTTTTCCTTATTAATAAATAAGTGAGCATTCACTATGCAAGTTTATTTGATTTAGAAAAAAGCTCAAATTCACAAACTTGAAAATTTATAAATAAGCCCAAAAGTGTCAGCCATGAAAATTCATATGCATTATTTCAAGTTTTGGGTCCTCACACACCACATACTTTGGTCACCCTATGCATATTGGGCATCAAACTGTTCAGAAGACCCCCGGCATTCATATTTATGATGTTTTATATTTGTATCATAGGACTCGAGGTAGGCAAGATGCTGTAAACTGCAAGCTTTAAAGTGGTTTTCAGTAAACCCTTACAAAGTGCTAGCTAAGCCTTGCCGTTTGGTAGTTTGAAGAAGAAAGATTTAGTTACCCTTTCTGAAAAGTAAAAAAAACAAAACAAAAAAAACACTGGCACTGAATGCAAATAAAGTGCAACATTTTTTTTAAATTTAGTTTCCTGGAAAATGATCCAGCCAAGGCAAATCAATGTGGCAACATGTGTAAGTGCAAATACATAGTGAAGGAATGTTCTAGGCGTATAACAGGCTGTGCCCTATTCTGTAATCATAGGGAGAAATGCCCTCCATCCCCTTCAGTTCTGGCTTCCAATAAATAAACTCGTTTCACTGCTCTGTGATACGATATACGTTTCCAGTGAGACGGAAGCAATCGGAGCCAACAAGGCTCTAATCTCCGTAACATGTGCGTGCAGCGGTTACAATGCATTGTTGATGTTGGCACCATAATGGGGTTGATGGAGAAGCATGTCAGCCAGTGTTTTTGCTGGGGATTCTGGTTCTCTGGTCCCAGTAATGTAACAACAGCACATTCCTTAGTCGCTTAAATTGCAACCATTTCCGGCATTTAATCCTTACCTGGATCAAAAGCTCTAGAGCAAGTGAAGCGCCACTAATATTTCTTGACACTTCCAATGTGCTTAATATATCAGGTCTGCAGCCCTTCGATTTATTGCCCTCGCCAGCACCACTGCCGCCATGTTGCACAACTACGCACTGGGCACTTACTTACTGATCCCCTGCTGGTTCTCTCTCTCTCTGAATTGCACCCCCTTCCCACTTGTGTTCTAGGTAGGTGCCTATCCTGACCAGACACGGAACTAGGGGCAGGCAGAAGAGACACCTGCCTTGGGCGCAATGATGAGGGGCAACTTTGTGAAGGAGGCTGGCCTAGGTCGGCTGGGCCTGCCCCTGACCCTGGATATACCTAGTTCTGGCCCTGGTACACTCTGATTGGCCAACTGTAATTTAATAAATAGCATAATGCTTGCTGAGCTGCAGATGTAGTAAAGGTCCCCATACACAGGCCGATTGTAGCTGCTGATATGGGTCCCTTGGACTGATTCAGCAGCTTATCAGCCCATGTAGGGGCAGAAACGAGGGGCCTGGCCGACCGATATCTGGCCTGAAATTGGCCAGATATCGATCGGGCAGGTTAGAAAATTCAGTCGGATCGGGGACCGCATCGGCTCATTCATGCTGTCCCTGAACCGACTGCCCCATTGCCATCAATATAATTCGATCTTTTGGCCCCCAGGCCAAACGATCGAATTAGCCTACACGCTCCCAGATATCACCCACCTGTAGGTGTATGGGGACCTTTAGTCTGCCACTGACAGCTCAAAAGTTTCATCCAATCACATGTCCAAGTGCTACTTTTAGATGGGCCACCACAAAAATATCCTTAGGTGTGTGCAGCTATATGTTGTGGTAAGTTGGCCCCAAAAGGGTCTGGTATGAACGAGTCAACAGCTTATTGGTCTGTGTATGGGGCCCACCAATGGGCCAGCCTCACCCATATCTGGAGGAAAATCAACCAGATATCTATGGGGCAGGTTTGACATTTCTACTGGATGAGGACTGTATAGACCCATTGATGTGGCTCTTGGGCAATGGGTCTCCATAGCCCATGTTGTATGATCAGATTGATGGCCCATTGTGTGTATGGCCAAATCAGGCTGAGATCTTCTCATCTGGTGAATATGCCGAATAAGTGGATCTTCCTGTATGCGGCTTTACAGTTTTTCTTCAAGTTATTAACTGTTTAGTAAACGTCAGTGCAGAAGTGTATATAAGGGGTCTGGGCCCCCCACCCCACGAAAAAGTTCCCTCCATGGAATTATGAGTGCATGACCTGCAACATTGCAGTTAACCCACTATGTACCCCCCACTCCGTCTCATTCCCCCAAGGTTGCTGTTCTAGGGTCTGTGGGTTATGCCGCTGCTTTAGCGACTTCTACTTGATTCAGGAGTCAGAACCAGGAATGGCAGGGAGGCATTTTGACCTGCAGGGAGGGGACCTAGCACTTTGAAGAGCTCATTGTTGTCAGTGGAAGAAAGGAGGTTTCATTATGAGTGAGGGGGAGTCATTCATCGAGTTCCCAGACAAATAGGGCCGCCATGTTTACAAGAACAAAATACCCAGAGGTAAATAGGTAATTTGGCACATTTGCCCCCAGTCTGCCAACCTGGAATTTGCAATTGTCCCATATGTCATTGCCCTCAGTCTAATGAACACTGTGTGGAGAGGTGATTGTCAGGGGGCAGTTCCAAGCATGTTATGGGGGGAGTGAGCCGGGAGCGGTTTGTTTGCCGTGGCCTTTAGGGGGCAGCACAATGCGAGCCGTGTCACCTATCAGTCAGCAGGGGGTTAAGCACGGAATTCTGCTCATGTGAGTGCCTTGATGGCTGACAGAAAGGGATAAAAGCCTTGGCCTTGGATATTTTTACAGTCATAATGAGAACTTTTTTGGGGTGGAAAGTTGTTATTTTAGGGATTTATTACTCCTCTTTAGCTGTCCGACCTCTGAACTATTTGTCATTCAGCAGCTCAAGCTGCTCTGCTCCCGGGGGCCCCGATGTTGCCTGGAGCCCTCAGCCTGTGAATGATCCGTGTTCATACAATACACACACACACTGTACATTACAGGTCTATCCAGATCTCTCCCTACAATAGGCTGCTTACATACTGGGTCACCTCTTTGTCACCCCCTGGTTTGTTTATGCAGGAGATTCCTCTATATAGAATGATGCAAAATAGACTCTCCCACTGCACCATGATGGTTTGTTCATATAGTCCCATATGTATTCATATAGTCCTGTATGTATTGATATAGTCCCGTATGTATTCATATAGTCCCGTATGTATTCATATAGTCCCGTATGTATTCATATAGTCCCGTATGTATTCATATAGTCCCGTATGTATTGATATAGTCCCGTATGTATTCATATAGTCCCGTATGTATTCATATAGTCCCGTATGTATTCATATAGTCCCGTATGTATTCATAAAGTCCCGTATGTATTCATAAAGTCCCGTATGTATTCATATAGTCCCGTATGTATTCATATAGTCCCGTATGTATTCATATAGTCCCGTATATATTCATATAGTCCTGTATATATTCATATAGCCCTGTATATATTCATTTATTCCCATATATATTCATATAGCCCAGTATATATTAATATAGTGCTGTGTATATTTATATAGCGCTCTATATATTCCTATAGTCAAGTATTAGTCTAGTAGACATTCATATAGTCTTGTATATATTCATATAGTCCAATATATATTCATGCATATAGTCATATTTTCCATTATATATTATATAGCACTGTATATATTCATTTATTCCCATATATATCTTTATATAGCCCAGTTTTATAGCCCAGTATACATTCATATAGCCCAATATATAATCCTATAGTCCTATATACAGAGTATAAAGAGCTTTAATACAGTTCTGCAGGCAGGCCGCTGGAATGAATACCCCATACAGGGCCCAGCACTGACTCCCATTACACAATATTTCCATGTACCAACAAGGCCCCTTGTGCTGTAATGATGACAAACAACTGACAGAGGAATTCTCCCTGGCTGTGCGGCTGGGGGGGTTATCTCCCAAACTTCTCTTTCATCTGCTCCCAGTGTGGAAGATTTATGGCAGTTTCCAACTGATTTTCATTGCAGCCCAACTCAGGTGAGCTCCTAACTGCCTGGGTCAGCTCCTTCTAATAAGGGGTATCACTCATGTATTATAAGGGATAATGTACCCCCTACTGTAAATGATAAGGATATTAGCAGTCACTGAGGGGTTCTGTGCCCATATAAAGGCACAAGGCTGCAGGCTGAGTTATACAGGGAACTCTGAGTATCACTCATGTATTATAATGGATAATGTACCCCCTACTGTAAATGATAAGGATATTAGCAGTCACTGAGGGGTTCTGTGCCCATATAAAGGCACAAGGCTGCAGGCTGAGTTATACAGGGAACTCTGAGTATCACTCATGTATTATAAGGGATAATGTACCCCCTACTGTAAATGATAAGGATATTAGCAGTCACTGAGGGGTTCTGTGCCCATATAAAGGCACAAGGCTGCAGGCTGAGTTATACAGGGAACTCTGAGTATCACTCATGTATTATAAGGGATAATGTACCCCCTACTGTAAATGATAAGGATATTAGCAGTCACTGAGGGGTTCTGTGCCCATATAAAGGCACAAGGCTGCAGGCTGAGTTATACAGGGAACTCTGAGTATCACTCATGTATTATAAGGGATAATGTACCCCCTACTGTAAATGATAAGGATATTAGCAGTCACTGAGGGGTTCTGATGATGAGACGTTGCTCTCACTTGGGTACCAGGGCCCTTACTGTGTCGCTGTGGAACGTTCCATAAGGAGAATGGAATAACTGAGCAATGGAGGCTGAGTACTGACTCCCAGAGGGCAATTTGTCCAACTTTTATTGCAGATTTCCTCGTACTGTAATTGCCACTGTAAAGTAACCCTTCGAGTTGCACCTTGACACACACGGAGTATCCAGGAGGAGATCCTTCTAATTTGGGGCAAAAACCTCTAAGTGCTTTCACTCTCACCTGCCCCCGGTTTATCACATGACCTGTAACCCTTGAAGGTGCCTGGGGGGAAACTTCATGGAGATAATTACAAGTTCTTGCTAATACTTGCCGAGCCTCACAAGCCTCTGAGAGACCTTATTGGGGGAAATATCTCTGAGTGCAATGCATGGTGGGTACTGCCATTCCTCTCTGGGGATTTATCTGTAGGACTCTATGGTCTATGGACCAGGGGGTCAGTGCATAGCCACTATCCTGCATCAATTCCTCAGGGGGTCTTCTCCCATAGGAGATACATTCTGTGAAGCTGACACTTTGGTCCAACCCAAGCCAACAGAATGTCAACTGGGTCCCCAGTCAATTTCTGACTGCGGTCATAGGATTTCCACTAGAAATATCCTTAGGGCTCCATTAATGGACCATGGCGTGGTGGCAAAGCTTCTATAAAACTGCCCATACACGGAATGGACCTGGTTTGGGGGTAGATACTAATTACCTGGATCACAGGGGGTCAGTGCATAGCCACTATCCTGCATCAATTCCTCAGGGGGTCTTCTCCCATAGGATTTTCACCAGATACATAGTAAAACGGATGCTTTGGTCCAACCCAAGCCAACAGAATGCCAACTGGGTCCCCAGGCAGTGTCTGACTGCGGCCATAGAATTTCCACTAGAAATATCCTTAGGGCTCCATTAATGGACCATGGAGTGGTGGCAAAGCTTCTATAAAACTGCCCATACATGGAATGGACCTTGTTCGGTGGTAGATACTCCAATTACCTGGATCACAGGGGGTCAGTGCATAGCCACCAACCACAGACTATGTTAGTTGCCTGAGGGGGTCTTCTCCCATAGGAGATACATTCTGTGAAGCTGACACTTTGGTCCAACCCAAGCCAACAGAATGCCAACTGGGTCTCCAGTCAGTTTCTGACTGTGCCTCAACACCCTAAAGGCCAAAGATGAGGAATATTTTTCTGTAATGGGTTGGGTACCTGTGGGCATTTGATAGGTAGCAGGTTGGCGAATGGAGATGTAGGTAGGAGGGCCTTCTGCCGTTCCACCTTCTGCCTGCCCTTGGGCAATGTCACTTGTGGTTTTATGGTAATGCCACTTCTTTATGGTGGCGGGTAGGTAGCACGTAGGGTTGGGTCAGGCCACTAATTATTAGTTCTTTCTGGTCTGATTGGTTGGCTGCTATTGATTCAGCACTAAGGTTGAATGAATGTTCCTACACAACCCCCCCCCCACATTCCCTGTGGCCCCCTACCCCCACTCTGCTCTACAAGTGGAAATGTCCATCAGGAACATAAAACACAGTAGGTGATTGGGTGTTTGCCCAGTGCCGCGCCCCTAGGGATTCCTCCATACAGCGGGTTCCGCTTGTACTACAAATACTCACAACTCGGCCGATGGAAACAACCTGTCACATCCCACACGTTACACACCAGCGAGTGTTTGCTATGGGATTACTGGGGGGGTCCCAGCTGGCACAGAATGGAACAATACCAGGGAGGGGGAGGGGAACCGACAGTCATTCCATTCTGACATTTGGGGGAATTGAATATCAGTGGATTTCTCCCTATTTCATTTTATTCTGTCACTTGTGATCTGTCAGTGGATAACAGAACATTATTGGGATGAGTTTGTTATGGGATCAGTCCCGGCATTGTGCTTTATTCTATGTATTATGTTTATTCTATAGTAAAACCATTGCAGGTGTTATGTGTGGGGCTTCCTTGTATCTGAGTTCTAATCTGGCACCACTGGAGCCCAAAACTGCCCCCCCCAGACTCACTCTCACTGCCCCCCCCCCCAGACTCACTCTTACTGCCCCCCCCCAGACTCACTCTTACTGCCCCCCCCAGACTCACTCTTACTGCCCCCCCCAGACTCACTCTTACTGCCCCCCCCAGACTCACTCTTACTGCCCCCCCAGACTCACTCTTACTGGCCCCCCCATACTCACTCTCACTGCCCCCCCCATACTCACTCTCACTGCCCCCCCCCAGACTCACTCTCACTGCCCCCCCCCAGACTCACTCTCACTGCCCCCCCCCCAGACTCACTCTTACTGCCCCCCCCCAGACTCACTCTTACTGCCCCCCCCCCAGACTCACTCTTACTGCCCCCCCCAGACTCACTGTCACTGCCCCCCCCAGACTCACTGTCACTGCCCCCCCATACTCACTCTCACTGCCCCCCCCATACTCACTCTCACTGCCCCCCATACTCACTGTTACTGCCCCCCATACTCACTGTTACTGCCCCCATACTCACTGTTACTGCCCCCCATACTCACTGTTACTGCCCCCCATACTCACTGTTACTGCCCCCCCAGACTCACTGTTACTGCCCCCCCCAGACTCACTCTTACTGCCCCCCCCCAGACTCACTCTTACTGCCCCCCCCCAGACTCACTCTTACTGCCCCCCCCCCAGACTCACTCTTACTGCCCCCCCCCCCAGACTCACTCTTACTGCCCCCCCCCCCCAGACTCACTCTTACTGCCCCCCCAGACTCACTCTTACTGCCCCCCCCAGACTCACTCTTACTGCCCCCCCCAGACTCACTCTTACTGCCCCCCCCAGACTCACTGTCACTGCCCCCCCCAGACTCACTGTCACTGCCCCCCCCATACTCACTGTCACTGCCCCCCATACTCACTGTTACTGCCCCCCATACTCACTGTTACTGCCCCCCATACTCACTGTTACTGCCCCCCATACTCACTGTTACTGCCCCCCAGACTCACTGTTACTGCCCCCCATACTCAAGGTGAGGCCTTACCAGGGACCTATAAAGGGGCACAAATATGTTCTCATCCCTTGAGTCAATGCCCTGTTTATACAAGACAGCACTTTATTTGCTTTAGTAGCCACAGAATGACACTGCCTGGCATTAGACAACTTGTTATCTACAAAAACCCCCAGATCCTTCTCCATTAAGGATCCCCCCAACACACTACCATTCAGTAGATAGTTTGCGTTTATATTATTTCTACCAAAGAGCATAACTTTGCACTTATCAACATTGAACCTCATTTCCCAGTTTGCTGCCCAGTTTTCCAATAATCCCACTAACAACACTGGCCCAATTAGAAACTGTTCCTTCAGCCAGTTCTCTATGCAAGTACAGATATTATGTTCTAGGCCAATATTCCTCAATTTTATCATTAACTTTCTGTGCGGTACTGTATCAAATGTAACAGGCAACTACTGTTGTATTTTTTTTTTTGAATCTCAATTAAATAAATAACACGGAGCTGACAGTTAGAATAGAGGAGCCGTGTGGAAGTGGAGCTACAGGGGGCAGGTACGTGGGTGCTGCAGGGCGGCCCCTAGGGGATCAGTGGGGCAGTGCACCCTGCAGTAGTTCTGGGCTCAGCGTGGGAGGCAGCAGCTCAGTAAGGATTAGGGGATAAGCACCACTTACAGGATTTATGTATTAATGGGAAGTGGCTGCTCAGGGAATATTAACTGCACCGAGTTACTGATAAACCAACCCGTGTGTGAGAGAGAAGCCGCCCTGCCTGCCACTGGGCTGGGGACTCACTGATTGGATGTGTGTGTGTATGGGGCTGGGCTGCCCAATCAGGAGAGAATACTGAGCCCAATGTATTGCTGTGATAGGGTGAGAGAGAGGCGCCCCCACCGGGGCGGGAGTATATTTACACAATAAATTTAATAACAGTCCAAAACCAGCAGATAATTTCATATATTTTCCATTTTATTAAAAAAAACAAGCCAAGTTCAGCCTCTCTCTACAATGAAATGTCCTTCTACTGATCTACTCCTCTCTTTCCACTCATTGTTACAGTAAAGTGCTACCCAAGGCGTTATTATTGTACAGACAGAGAGGCTGCCTTACTGCGTTACAGTACAAATCCCTTTATGCACCGCCGGGCAAAATGGCCGCCGAGCCTCCGGGGCACAGTCACAAACTGCATGGAGCTGCCGTATGATTCCCAGTGTAAAGCAGCTCCATACAGAAGCCATGAATATACACGTGTATGTTCCGTACATGTATGTGCTGCTCTGTAACTGCCCCTTTCACTATGGGGGACAAAATACAAAGAAGACGCAGTAAAAAATAAAGCAAATACAAAATCAACGCAATGTAAACAAGTCAATATGTTCAATTGTTCCAGTGTTTCAAAATAAAGTACAGACCCCCCTCTAATGTAACAGCAACACGGGGGGGGGGGCTCAATGGGCTACAGAGCAGCACAGACATTCAGTAGTTAATAGTGGGTTAAAGGGACGGTGGGTTAAAGGGACGGTGCTCCTTAATAAGAAACTAGAATTGGAAAATGTAAAATACACATTTCCTAGGGGTAAGTTGACCTTTGAGTTAATTTTCAGAGTGTTCTAGAACAGCCAATTCTAAGCACATTATTAATTGGTCTTCATTTTTTATTTTGAATCGTTTTTGAGCTACTTGCTTTCATCTCCTGACACTTTAAATGGGGGTCGCTGACCCCGGCAGCCAAAAACATCTGCTCCCTGTGGCTACAATTATATTGTTACTTTATTACTTATCTTTCTATTCAGGCCCTCTCTTGTTCATGTTCCAGTGCCTCATTCAAACCACCGGTTGCTAAGGTAATTTAGAGCCTAGCAACCAGAAAATGTGCTGAATTTCCAAAAAGTGCTGCTGAACAGAAAGTAAATAGTTCACATTAACAAATAAAGAAATGAAGACCAATTGCAAATTGTCTCAGAATATCACTCTCCGCATCAGGCAAATTACAGTCCTTAGGATGTTGCAGAACTACAGTAGGAAGGGCAATAGCCAGTGTTGGACTGGGCCCACCGGGGCTGCCGCTTGGGGGCCTCCCACCTCAGTCATGAGTCCCTGTTCCCCCTTCCACCCCCGCTGTGTACCACCCCCCCCACAAACCGTTTCGGGCTGGGGGGGGTGCTGGCACATATAGTGGGGGTGGGAGGAACGGGCGGGGGCCCACTAGGGCTTGAGTCCTGCCGGCCCAGTCTGACCCTGACAATAACAAAAATACAGCAATCCAGTTGGACAGTTCCTCTATGAACAGTAACCTCTTCAAAGCTATATATTATATATATATATATATATATATATATATATATATATATATATATATATATATATATATATATATGAAACAAATCATTCAATGCTGCTTCCTGCTAGTGGACTGAACCCTGCCCACTGTCTGCTTAGGGGGAATTGTAGCCCAATGCTACAATATACAGTGCACTGGATGGGAGAATTAATCTGTTGGATTTCCCACGGGCCCTTAGGAGGCTGAATAAAATAAGCCCAAAGCCTCCAAGTAAGCGGAAGAGCCCATTATTAGGCCACGGAGCCTCATTCCCTTCTGCCTGTGCTCAGTGAGTGAATGAAACCCCCAGTACAATACAGTAAGTTGCCAGCAGTCGGGGTAGTACATATTTGTGGGTATAATATCCAGTGTATAATTCCTTATATACAAACCAGTGTGCTGTCAGACTATTTACTACACATTTACTCCTGTACAGAACCATCATCAGGTCATATTTACCAAGCAGGGCTATTCCATAGGAATTATCGGCCGCTGCTATTGAAAACGTTACATTCCAGTCCATATAATAATACAGTGTTGCTAGAGACCTGGTCCTCTGACCAATTCCCGGGCAAAGTCTTTGGGCTGCCAGTTCCTATGGCAACGGAATAGAATGGTTGGGGGGGTCTAAAGATGAAGAAAAGCTTCTATGAACAATATTGGTGCCCCTGTATTTGCTGCTGGTCCCCGGATCCATATTACAGGCCACACTGGGACATCCGTAGCCTCTAAACCGAGATTATTTGTTCTTCAGGAAGAAATTGGCCTTTTATCCCTCCTTGGCTCCAGGGAATGAGAGGGGAAAGTGCAGGATCAATGCTAGTTAAGAGCTTACAAGACTCACGCTAATTGAATGTGAGAGGCTTTTAGGCTTGCCCCGCCCCCTCCGGGGTGGAGAGTACAGTATATATGCACAGGGGGCATTTCTAAAATATGTTCCTTCTGCTGCTATTGAACTAAACCCCAGTCGAGGAATGCTGGGAGTTGTAGTTTGACGGCAGCTGGGAGGAAGCCGATTGGCCGTACCTGCTCTGGAGAGCGAATGAAAGTAGATTCTGTAGATCACAGAGTTGCTCTGTGTATTTAGAAATGGGAAATGGGGACCAAGCACTAAATAAATCCATTGTGGGAACCGGGGCTGAGGGCTTCAGTATGTTGGCCCTGCTCTTTCCCCCAGCCGTATTCCTGGGCCATGAGAATAGGGTGCTGGGTCGTTTCACCCAGCCGTATTCCTGGACCATGAGAATAGGGTGCTGGGTCGTTTCACCCAACCGTATTCCTGGGCCATGAGAATAGGGTGCTGGGTCGTTTCACCCAACCGTATTCCTGGGCCATGAGAATAGGGTGCTGGGTCGTTTCACCCAACCGTATTCCTGGGCCATGAGAATAGGGTGCTGGGTCGTTTCACCCAACCGTATTCCTGGGCCATGAGAATAGGGTGCTGGGTCGTTTCACCCAACCGTATTCCTGGGCCATGAGAATAGGGTGCTGGGTCGTTTCACCCAACCGTATTCCTGGGCCATGAGAATAGGGTGCTGGGTCGTTTCACCCAGCCGTATTCCTGGCCATGAGAATAGGGTGCTGGGTCGTTTCACCCAACCGTATTCCTGGGCCATGAGAATAGGGTGCTGGGTCGTTTCACCCAACCGTATTCCTGGCCATGAGAATAGGGTGCTGGGTCGTTTCACCCCACCCATGAGAATAGGGTGCTGGGTTATAAACTCAGTAGAATGTTCATATTCTGGGATCCCAGTCATCAAGGGCTGGAACCGTCCAACCAGATAAGCCCAACATTAAGTATCGGCTCTTCTAAAGCTCTACACTCCGTCCCATCAGGCGCTGGCTCCGTCCTCCTCGATGACCCGATTCATGCTGGTTCCGTGGGAAATGTGAGCCAGGGGATTGCTCAGGTCTCTAATGCTGCCCTGGCGAGACTGCTCGTTGAGTCTGTGAGTGCTGCTGTGCCGCGAGTGGTCAGTAAGGTGGGACAGGCTGCCGTGGGGGAGGCGCTCCTCCATCCCTCTGTAGCTACACGGGGTGTACCTGGGGGCACAAAGGCTATGAGCATCACCAGCATATACGCAAAAGAGGAATAAGGGGTTAACGCTAACGGCTGAATCTTACCGTCCGTCCCGCGAGCGGTGCAGGCTGCCATGATAGCTGCTCACTTTACTGTGGACGCTGCCCGCCTTGCTCCTCTGGTCGTCTAACATGGCCAGCTGAGTGGAGGAAGCGTGGGTAGAGGTTCCCTGAGTGGACGTCCCTCGAGATTTCCTGACGATGGGGGTATTGGGATCCCGGAGGAGCGACTGGGCGAAATCAGGCTCTTGGAGCACTTGGCGACTCTCGTTCACGCCGCTAGAAGTATAAATAGAATAACGACGTGCAGATGAGGCTCATATTCTTCAAGAGACACATGTTACAAAGGGCATTAGCACTGGCGTTAGGTACAGAACAGCCATACACACGGGGGGGGTTCTCTCTGGTACGGATTCCTCACCCCTCTCCAGCTATCCCTACTACTAAGCCAAACCCCTCCCCAGCTATCCCTACTACTAAGCCAAACCCCTCCCCAGCTATCCCTACTACTAAGCCAAACCCCTCCCCAGCTATCCCTACTACTAAGCCAAACCCCTCCCCAGCTATCCCTACTACTAAGCCAAACCACTCTCCCGCTATCCCTACTACTAAGCCAAACCCCTCCCCAGCTATCCCTACTACTAAGCCAAACCACTCTCCCGCTATCCCTACTACTAAGCCAAACCCCTCCCCAGCTATCCCTACTACTAAGCCAAACCACTCTCCAGCTATCCCTACTACTAAGCCAAACCACTCCCCAGCTATCCCTACTACTAAGCCAAACCACTCTCCAGCTATTCCTGCTACTAAACCAAACCACTCTCCAGCTATCCCTACTACTAAGCCAAACCACTCTCCAGCTATTCCTACTACTAAACCAAACCACTCCCCAGCTATCCCTACTACTAAGCCAAACCACTCTCCAGCTATCCCTACTACTAAGCCAAACCACTCCCCAGCTATCCCTACTACTAAGCCAAACCACTCCCCAGCTATCCCTACTACTAAGCCAAACCACTCTCCAGCTATTCCTACTACTAAACCAAACCACTCTCCAGCTATTCCTACTACTAAGCCAAACCACTCCCCAGCTATCCCTACTACTAAGCCAAACCCCTCTCCAGCTATCCCTACTACTAAGCCAAACCACTCTCCAGCTATCCCTACTACTAAGCCAAACCACTCCCCAGCTATCCCTACTACTAAGCCAAACCACTCCCCAGCTATCCCTACTACTAAGCCAAACCACTCCCCAGCTATCCCTACTACTAAGCCAAACCCCTCTCCAGCTATCCCTACTACTAAGCCAAAACACTCCCCAGCTATCCCTACTACTAAGCCAAACCACTCTCCAGCTATCCCTACTACTAAGCCAAACCCCTCCCCAGCTATCCCTACTACTAAGCCAAACCACTCTCCAGCTATCCCTACTACTAAGCCAAACCCCTCCCCAGCTATCCCTACTACTAAGCCAAACCACTCTCCAGCTATCCCTACTACTAAGCCAAACCACTCCCCAGCTATCCCTACTACTAAGCCAAACCACTCCCCAGCTATCCCTACTACTAAGCCAAACCCCTCTCCAGCTATCCCTACTACTAAGCCAAAACACTCCCCAGCTATCCCTACTACTAAGCCAAACCACTCTCCAGCTATCCCTACTACTAAGCCAAACCCCTCCCCAGCTATCCCTACTACTAAGCCAAACCACTCTCCAGCTATTCCTACTACTAAGCCAAACCCCTCCCCAGCTATCCCTACTACTAAGCCAAACCACTCTCCAGCTATCCCTACTACTAAGCCAAACCCCTCCCCAGCTATCCCTACTACTAAGCCAAACCACTCTCCAGCTATTCCTACTACTAAGCCAAACCCCTCCCCAGCTATCCCTACTACTAAGCCAAACCACTCTCCAGCTATTCCTACTACTAAACCAAACTAGTCCCCGGTAACACTCTACCACCACATTGGCTAATTTTACCAATACAGTCCCACCCCTGTCTTTCCCTAACTAGAGTCTCCCAGCTGCCTTAGCCAATGCCCACTCACACTGCCCCCCAACAGCACCACATACAGCCTGTCCTTCTCTTTACAAAAAAAAACAGCTCTGCTCATTGGCTGGATTTGCTACCCAGTTACAGGCTAGCTTTCTCCAAACCTACAGTTTATCTCAAATTTGAAGCTGCTACAGATATCATTTTACTTTAGACTGATGTCCCACAGAGCATGTTAAGGCTGCCATACACGGGCCGATTGTAGCTGCCGATATGGGTCCCTTAGACAGATTCGGCAGCTAATCGGCCCGTGTATGGGCACCAACGGCGGGGGCTTGTCCGACCAAAATTGGTTGGGCAGGTTAAAAAATCTAGTCGGATCGGGGACCCCCATAGGCTCATTGATGCCGTCCCCGAACTGACTGCGCCTGTTATCTAGTTAGATCGTTTGGCCCCAGGACCAAATTAGCCTGAATTCCCCCGATATCGCCCACCCGTAGGTGGGGATATCGGGAGAAGATCCGCTCGCTTGGCGACCTCGTGTGTAATGTATATGGGGACCTTTAGTTGCCCGTGATTAATCTCTGCTATTGCTGGCGATTATCCGCTCCAAAATGCCTTTCCACGGGCACAATTAGGAATCGCTGGTGGAAAGGCCGTCTCATCTTTGGTTTTCCAAAGTGGTGCAAAGATTCCTCCTGCAGGCAACTTCCTGCGACCTTGGAAAACTGAAGCGACGCGAAGGGCTTTCTACCGGTGACACTCCATGGAACATCAGCCTTATGTACAGGATAATACTGTAATAAAGGGTCAGACCAAATACTAAACCCCAAAGGGGAACCTAAGCCACACATCTCCGTATATAGCGATAGGCTAAACGCTTGCACTTACGCTTTTTTCTTGCGGCCGTGGAAGAAGCTGGCCCATTCGAAACAGGTCTTCTTGCTCCCGACCCAGAACACAGACGGGATCCCCACCACCAGCGCCATGAGGTATTTCATCAGGAAGAGGATCAGGTCCGGTCGGCTTGTTTGTGTCACCTGCGCAAAATAGAAATATCCGTCACATTCTCTCATCCAAGCAGAGCTCCGAGGCCTCTGTGCCCCTAATGCAGTGCTTTCCCTTCTGGGGATTAGGGGGGGCTGCACGACTGGATCCCTTCCTGGGGATTAGGGGGGGGCTGCATGACTGGATCCCTTCCTGGGGATTGGGGGGGGGGGGTCTGCATGACTAGATCCCTTCCTGGGGATTGGGGGGGCTGCATGACTGGATCCCTTCCTGGGGATTGGGGGGGCTGCATGACTGGATCCCTTCCTGGGGATTGGGGGGGGGGGTCTGCATGACTGGATCCCTTCCTGGGGATTGGGGGGGCTGCATGACTGCAGGGTAAGTGGGCTGGAAAGGACAAAGTACACACACACAGCTTAGCGCATCCTTTATAAATGTGTCTCACTCACACTGCTGCTTGGTTGCTAGGGTAATGTGAACCCTAGCAACCGGATAGCTGCTAAAATTCCAAACTGGAGAGCTGGTGAACAAAAAGCAAAAGAAGTAAAAAAACACCCATAGACCAATTGAAGATTGTTTCAGAATATCACACTGTCAGTCGGGCAGGGGGAGGGCCAGGTCCGGGCTGCTGGGGTCCACTAGGGCTGGGGCCCACCAGGATTTGTCCTGGTGGCCCAGTCTGACCCTGCTTTCCAGATTCTTCCCCGACAGATATCTGGCTGGAAATAGCAGGATATCAATAAGTGTATTTATCTGTGTATGGGCAGATAAGGACTGTGTTTAAATCACAATACAGATGAGTATATGTTACATTATGGCTTCACAAGCTCTAGTACAGGAATCCCCACACTGTGGGGCTGACCCTCATCCCCAGATACAGATGGGCGGGGGGAGTCTAAGGTTGCAGATCTTTGTAAATACAGACAGGTGGTTTCAACCATGTTTTCCTAGATCTTATAACACCATTATAAGCCAAGGGGGAGCCCAACCAATGGGCAATGGCCCATAAAATGACTCCACTTACATCACTGCAGTTTATGGCTGAAATGAGCCCCCTAGTAGTGCAAACTGCTGCCGCGTGACTTGGAAGAACCAGTAAAATAAAAACCTTTTCAGATACTGATACAATCCCAGGGGTGTTCACGTGCCCACCCAACTGTCAGTGCTGGCAGCTGATTGGCTGATTTGCTATAACAGCTGGTACAATTACAGTTTTATGATGTTTGCTGAAGAACCAAATGGACTATTATGGTTCCTTTTCCCATCTGAAGTTACCACTATTTTATTTACCCAACGAGTTCATTTTAGTTTACACTCTCCCCCTTTGTACGTTTATCACCCAATAAATACACTTGCCCCTTTCTTCTTGCCCTTACAGAATGCCCAATTAAAGGGAAACTAAGGGCAACTTACTGGGCAGTATGTGTCTTTTCATATGGATTTTTTTTTTGCCTAGTGCACTGTTATTAAGGCAAAGCTTTGTATTCCCCCAAAATTGTATGCATTGCCCTCTAGGTGATATCTAGGAAGTGCTGAATGGAAAGTGAAAGTAATTATAGTTAAAAATCTGAGCTGTCAATCATATATTGCCTGCCCCGCCTCTGTGCCGCAGGCATAGAAGCGGGGCAGGCAATATATGATTGACAGCTCAGATTTTTAAATACATTTATAACAGGTATGGGTGATTTCATTAAAAAAGAATTTGGGTTTATCTTTGAACTTATACTGTCACATAAACATTGCCCTTGAATATAAATAGAGCCTGAGATTCCCTCTGCGGAGCCGCTGGGGACGTTACTCTTGGTTAATAGGAATTATTCCTAAGTACTCAGCATAGTGTTTGGTAACCTATTGTGCACTTACTGGTACAGCCATACAAACCTGTAAACACAAGGTGCTTAATTACTGTTGGGTATTAGATTTAATCCTTAATGCAAACGCCTAAATAAAACTATTTAATGTGCTGCCAAGAATAGACTTGTATCAGCCATGTAACCTGAATCATCTCCTCCTTCTGCCCCACCATTCCCTCCATACATATCTACTCCTGCACACTCACCCCAAATCTCCCCCTAACTGGCCTTCAGGCTGGGCCCCCTTAGCCCATAACAAGGTTACAGATATATAGAAACATTGGGGTAACAGTCACCCTGCTATAGTTCCAGGGGTACCCAGGGCACAAATAAGCACTCACCCCAAATCCCCCCTAACTGACCTTCAGGCTGGGCCCCCTTAGCCCATAACAAGGTTACAGATATATAGAAACATTGGGGTAACAGTCACCCTGCTATAGTTCCAGGGGTACCCAGGGCACAAATAAGCACTCACCCCAAATCCCCCCCTAACTGGCCTTCAGGCTGGGCCCCCTTAGCCCATAACAAGGTTACAGATATATAGAAACATTGGGGTAACAGTCACCCTGCTATAGTTCCAGGGGTACCCAGGGCACAAATAAGCACTCACCCCAAATCTCCCCCTAACTGGCCTTCAGGCTGGGCCCCCTTAGCCCATAACAAGGTTACAGATATATAGAAACATTGGGGTAACAGTCACCCTGCTATAGTTCCAGGGGTACCCAGGGCACAAATAAGCACTCACCCCAAATCCCCCCTAACTGGCCTTCAGGCTGGGCCCCCTTAGCCCATAACAAGGTTACAGATATATAGAAACATTGGGGTAACAGTCACCCTGCTATAGTTCCAGGGGTACACAGGGCACAAATAAGCACTCACCCCAAATCCCCCCCTAACTGGCCTTCAGGCTGGGCCCCCTTAGCCCATAACAAGGTTACAGATATATAGAAACATTGGGGTAACAGTCACCCTGCTATAGTTCCAGGGGTACACAGGGCACAAATAAGCACTCACCCCAAATCCCCCCCTAACTGGCCTTCAGGCTGGGCCCCCTTAGCCCATAACAAGGTTACAGATATATAGAAACATTGGGGTAACAGTCACCCCGCTATAGTTCCAGGGGTACCCAGGGCACAAATAAGCACTCACCCCAAATCCCCCCCTAACTGGCCTTCAGGCTGGGCCCCCTTAGCCCATAACAAGGTTACAGATATATAGAAACATTGGGGTAACAGTCACCCTGCTATAGTTCCAGGGGTACCCAGGGCACAAATAAGCACTCACCCCAAATCCCCCCCTAACTGGCCTTCAGGCTGGGCCCCCTTAGCCCATAACAAGGTTACAGATATATAGAAACATTGGGGTAACAGTCACCCCGCTATAGTTCCAGGGGTACCCAGGGCACAAATAAGCACTCACCCCAAATCCCCCCCTAACTGGCCTTCAGGCTGGGCCCCCTTAGCCCATAACAAGGTTACAGATATATAGAAACATTGGGGTAACAGTCACCCTGCTATAGTTCCAGGGGTACCCAGGGCACAAATATCCACTCACCCCAAATCCCCCCCTAACTGGCCTTCAGGCTGGGCCCCCTTAGCCCATAACAAGGTTACAGATATATAGAAACATTGGGGTAACAGTCACCCCGCTATAGTTCCAGGGGAACCCGGGGCAGATACCTACATGGGATGAATGTTTGCCAGTGAGTACATATGGCTCGGCCAATAGAAATGATCAGATGAAATGAAAGAGAATACTTGCCAATCAAGGACTTGTTACAGCTACACTCAGATTTATATAAAAGAATTGCCTTTATGTAATATTTGAGCAAACAGAAAGTGATATTTAAGTGTTATTTGACTAAAAAGCAAACAGCTGAGGTAATGCCAGTAGGGCTGCCCTGGCACCGCTACACACACTGGCACAGCGGCACTGGCACAGCGGCACTGGCACACTATAGTAATGTTACTCCTACTCAGTGAGGGAATCTACAGGCACCGGCGATAGTGCTGTACCCCAGTAATGCTACTATACCCCAGTAATGGTACTGTACCCCAGCAATGGTACTATAACCCAGTGACAGTGCTGTACCCCAGTAATGGTACCTTTCACAATACTGCCCCCTGTGGGACACAGATTGGGCTTCAGGGGACTCATGTGTCCAAATTAAAGGGGGAACTGCAGCTTCTGAACCAAAATCTGTTAAAGAGCCCCACACAGCACAGAAACCCCCAATATACCTGTAATCTGAATAAATCCCATTTATATGCTGAAATCCAGCTGCAAAACTGTTCTTCTCTTTCTGCATCATTTGAAATCCTGGCAGGGGAGGAGGGACTAAAACACTGATGTTACCAATTGTAACAACTTCCCCACAGCTTACAGACAGCATGCAGGAACTACATACCCACAATGCATTGCACTGGGATGTTCCTTTCCTTACCGACATCACGTGTGCAGCAGGGGATTGTGGGATTGGGAGGAGGCAGGCTGGGGACAGGCGACTACTGTTACATTTTATTTGAGTCTGATAACAAGGGAATAGGAAGCCAAGTGCCCAGACATGGCGGCCACCCAACCCCACCGCGCAGCTCATACAAACACAAAACAGCAGGGATATGAGCTCCTTTAATGATCGTTGTCTGAAGATGAATGGAAGAAGATATTTCCGTACAAGGGGGGGGTACCCCCTCCCATTAAGCCAAGCTGGTTCCATGCAATCGGAGCGACGCATTTCCATTATTTGCAATCAAGCAAAGTGACCTGGCTGTGAACTGCGCTCTGAGCTGGGGAGACGGAGAAAGGCGCCATTGTCCCCCCCACGCTGGAGACAGTGATGGATTAAATGTTATATCTATGGGGGGCACCGGGGGGAGGGCTTCCCAAGCACAGGGTCATTTGTAACCAAACCCCTTGGGAGAGACGCCATGTATAGGGTTGCTAAGTCTCCCACCTATACAAACCATTAGGTGCTCTGAGTAAGCGCTCTGAGTAAGCGCTCTGAGTAAATGCTTCAGGTAAGCGCCCTGAGTAAGGGCCCTGAGTAAGGGCCCTGAGTAAGGGCCCTGAGTAAGGGCCCTGAGTAAGGGCCCTGAGTAAGCACTTGGGGTAAATGCCCTGAGTAAGCTTTCGGGGTAAGCACTCTGAGTAAGTGCTCCAGGTAAGCGCTCAGGGTAAGCGCCCTGATAGTGGGTGAGACGGGCCGAGGGCCTCACGTAAAACAAGTTGTTGAGGGAAACTAATCCGCGGCTATCGTGTTGCAGGGAGCGCTATCTGGAGGGGAAATGCTCTGCAGGAATGAATGGAACAGGAATTACAGGTTTGGGGCTGACCTCGGAGTCACCTAAACACAAGCCGAGATCCTGCACCGAACAGATATTTCTTGATTCCGAGCGGATTCCTGCCCTGGCCAGACACATGGTGGCATATTGTGGGGTTGCCCCCAGACTAGCTGACTAGCCAACTCCTCACTGCCACAAAGGCCTTGTATCTGTTTGTATTGGATTTGTCTTGGAGTGACGCGGGGCTCAACCCTCCCCTGTCCTTTCCCAATCCCAATCCACCATCCTCACTTAAATACCCCTACCCAACTATGGATACATGAGTAGAGGGCACAGGGCAACAGGCCTGAGTATAAAGGAACATATGAAAGACAATTGGCCGGAGGATAGGGCATGCTGATGTTGTAGGTGCTGAGCTCCATGAGTCAGGCTCACCACTAGCCTAAATAGAATTGCACTGGCCTGAACTTGCGAGCGGATCTTCTCCTGATATTCCCACCTACGGGTGGGCGATATCGGTAAAATCCAGGATAATTCAGGGCCA
Organism: Xenopus tropicalis; assembly: GCF_000004195.4. Lineage (NCBI taxonomy): Eukaryota > Metazoa > Chordata > Amphibia > Anura > Pipidae > Xenopus > Xenopus tropicalis. The sequence goes on from NC_030681.2 coordinate 152,122,248, forward strand.
AACGATCGAATTATAACTACGGGTATAGGAAAAGTTGGTCCAGCAACCGCATCAACGAGCCAATGCGGTCCCCGATCCGACTAGATTTTCCAACCTGCCTTATCGATATCTGGCCGATTTCAGGCCAGATATCGGTTGGGCTGGCCCGTTGGTAGTGCCCATACACGGGCTGATTAGCTGCCGAATCAGTCCAAGGGACCCATATCGGCAGCTACTATTGGCCCGTGTATGGGGACCTTTACAAACTAATTTTTAGTTTGGTGCTTTTTTAATACACAATCCTGTTGGCCCTGCACCAACCCCCACCGGTCGGACAGGACAGTTGTTCCTGCCCCTACAGGGCCGATAAACTGCTGAGTCGGTCTAAGGGACCCATATCAGCAGCTACAATCGGCCCGTGTATGGGGACCTTAATGCAGTGATCCCCAACCAGTGGCTCACCAACCCCATGGATGTTGCTCAAAGCAGGTGGTTACTTTTGAATTCTAGGCTTGGAGGCAATTTTTAGTTGCATAAAAACCAGGTGAACTGACAAAAGAAAGTTCGGGGACCCCTGGTGTAGAGTATCTGCTACATAACGTACATTGAGTCAGACTGGGATAGTCTGGGCTGACAATCAAGGTGGGCTCTAGAAAGTATCTCTGCAGAAGATATTGAAAGAGACAGAAACATGGTAGAGACCTGTGGAGGAAAGAGAAGAGGGCTGGTGGAATGGTAACGTTAGCCAGAAAAAAAAGTTCTGCCCAGCTGGCATGTAGTGGTCCAAACTGGGGCAATTTAGTTCTTTGGCACTTGGGCTAACGATCAGATTACATTCAGGGAAGGGCACACTTACTGCTCACAATCCACATGCACCAATATTATCTACAATAATCAGTAAGTGTACGGAGGAAGACAAGGCGGTCGATATTGGCAAAGGCCTTGGAAATTGGTCATCCGGTCAATTGGGAGCATTTGAAGGAGCCCAAGCACCGGCAAACGTTTAGTACTGAATCATCAGATACGGGTAGACTATTGGTCGAGGGAAATAGGGGTAGACTATTGGTCGCAGGAAAGATCATAAATGTAAAGTGTATGCCCACCATTAGCCAATGGGATGTTCTAAACTACTTAATATTAGAAAGAGTCCCAACCAGATATCAATCGGACAGGGGTTAGTTGTGTTCCTATATGGGCTACAGAAGGACAAGCTACATGGTACTGCTACCAAATATCAGAGGAGCACGTACCCAAGAGCTTCAGCATGGGAACCATAACCCAGTATAGGAGCCTTTTTGTAAGTACCTTATTGTGTGAAACGCGTGAGGCTATTTGTATTGTGTTCCTGTACAGTCTACATTTTATTTACACGCCTCCTATACTGGGAGCACTGGTATTGTGGTACAGTCAGTCCATCTGTGCTGTAGCAGTGAGCATGTCTGTGAAACATCTACTCCCAGGGCTTCTCAGGGTTCTAGAGTTGTGCGTCTGTACAAAAATGAAAATATTTATTTGTATACAGACCAAAACAAACAACCACGTGACCGAGACATTTATGGGGAAAAATGTGAATAAAGCATTCCAGTCCCACAGGGCTTGGTTCTCCTTTGCTGGCGTATAACAAAGCCGACTGAAAATGGTGACGTGCGCGGCGTCGAAGAATTTGAGCAAGAAATAAAATAATAACTTAAAAAATGGAAGATATTTCAAGCATGACACTCGATTGTTGAATTCATCACGGTAAAAAACTAAAATGCACTGATGGGGGCGCTGCCATATTGGTGGGGGGGGGGGGGGGTGGTTGGTGCAGGGCCAACAGGATTGTGTATTAAAGAAGCACCGAACTAAAAATTTACCATTAGTTTGTAAAGGTCCCCATACACGGGCCGATTGTAGCTGCTGATATGGGTCCCTTAGACTGATTCGACAGCTTATCGGCCCGTGTATGGGCACTAACGACGGGCCTGCCGACTATCTATCTGGTCTGAAATCGGCCAGATATTGATCGGGCAGGTTAGAAAATCTAGTCGGATCGGGGACCGCATCGGCTCATTGATGTGGTCCCCGAACCGACTTTACCTATACCCATCATCATAATTCGATTGTTTGGCCCCAGGGCCTGGATTCTCCCAATATCGGCCAGCCGTAGGTGGGGCTATCGGGAGAAGATCCGCTCGCTTGGCGACATGATCTACCAGTGTATGGGGGCCTTTAATCAGATTTAGTTCAGCCAAAAGTGCTTGATTTGGGCAAATCTTGGGCAAACGGAATCCTCACGTACTAAGTACACATGTAGGAATGGGAAGGACGAGTATTTAGTTGAAAGGCAATCACTCTCCCGAGCGACGTGGCCCGTCTCCAGATGAAATGACAACACAGAAGGGGGTTGAGATGATTCTCATTCTCTAAAGACAAATTTGTTTTCCTCGGGGGGGAACAAAAGGGATTCATTAATCAGTGCTGAAAGCCATTGTAACTCTTGGAAGGGAGTGTCCGGCTGGAAATCAATACTTGGCTTCTAAAGGTTTCCGGTCAAGAAATAAATATTATATTTTGGGTAACCCCCCCCCTTCCCAAAATATGCATCATGCTAAATACGTTATGAATGTGAATAAACTCTTCATTCTGATCAATGTGAAGCCAAAGATCGGAGCTACATGTAAGGGAATAATGTTAATAAAATGGCTGCTCCCCAGTCGCACCCAAAGGAGATGTATCTCATCATCGCAGCATCTGTCACTTTGTGTTGGAGAAGGTCTTCAGGTTACAGAACAGTAATGGGGCTTTATGGGAAGCGGCCGCAGCACAGACAATGGGCATATTCACTAAACATACAATGTTTAATAAATATTTCATTACTCTTGGTCAGAAGCAAACCACAAGCTTGTACCAAAGCTCATGTTTCAGTAGGACAATGATACACGGCCAACAAATCAATGGAGAGGATCAAGAACAATAAAAGGTCAATGTCTGAAAATATCCCAATCACAGCCCTGATATCAGTCATATTAAGCACCATCCCAAGATTGCTCGGGACTTGGGGACCAGTCAAAGGAACTAAAGCACCATCCCAAGATTGCTCGGGACTTGGGGACCAGTCAAAGGAACTAAAGCACCATCCCAAGATTGCTCGGGACTTGGGGACCAGTCAAAGGAACTAAAGCACCATCCCAAGATTGCTCGGGACTTGGGGACCAGTCAAAGGAACTAAAGCACCATCCCAAGATTGCTCGGGACTGGGGGGCCAGTCAAAGGAACTAAAGAGGAGTCAAAATTCCTCTTCACTTTCTGCTGCCACCAGTCCAAACAATGGAACAATAGAACGGAGTCCATACAGAATGTGGCTACTTGTATCTGTTCATTTTGCAAATGGTTTGAATACTTTTGAAAAAGTCGGGCTGTTTTATTATTACAGAGAAAAGGGAATCATTTAACCATTAAATAAACCCAATAGGGCTGTTCTGCCCCCAATAAGGGGTAATTATATCTTAGTTGGGATCAAGTACAGGTACTGTTTTATTATTACAGAGAAAAGGGAATCATTTAACCATGAAATAAACCCAATAGGGCTGTTCTGCCCCAATAAGGGGTAATTATATGTTAGTTGGGATCAAGTACAGGTACTGTTTTATTATTACAGAGAAAAGGGAATCATTTAACCATGAAATAAACCCAATAGGGCTGTTCTGCCCCAATAAGGGGTAATTATATCTTAGTTGGGATCAAGTACAGGTACTGTTTTATTATTACAGAGAAAAGGGAATCATTTAACCATGAAATAAACCCAATAGGGCTGTTCTGCCCCAATAAGGGGTAATTATATCTTAGTTGGGATCAAGTACAGGTACTGTTTTATTATTACAGAGAAAAGGGAATCATTTAACCATGAAATAAACCCAATAGGGCTGTTCTGCCCCAATAAGGGGTAATTATATGTTAGTTGGGATCAAGAACAAGGGACTGTTTTATAATTACAGTAACAATCCCCAAATTGTCACCAGAAGTATTTTTTTTCCTTAATGGAAACGTTTATGAGATCCATACAAAAGCAGTGCATCTCTGGCACTTGGAATGATTTAATGGATTATTATACAGGATTAATGTACATTCTTATCTTGCCATCAAAGGATCAGATCAGCTCTGCACAACCCCCTGGGCTGGCTGCTGTCCAAACTCATTAAAATTACACCGGCCTAAGGACAACAGACTCCCTAATAACTGCTCTGTCTGCCGCCCCCTCTCCCCAACTGAAAGGCTCTCATTTTCTCTCAAACACACACACACACACAGGGACTCACACAGACTCTCTCAGCCACTCAGTCTGCCCATCTTGTCTCCACCATCTGAAAGACTCTCCTTTGCTCTCACACACACACACACACAACATGATCACACACATATGGCCCTTCATTTGTACCCAGAAGCCATCTTTTTCTCTAACCACTTTCACTCATACACGGACTATTACACATCACTTATCCACACACAATTACACACCACTCACCCTCGAACAACCCAACTCTCATCCATTAACATCATCCACAGACTCACACACTGCCTTTCCAAGCAGCCAATCAGATCTAAAGAACATACATACCCAAGGCTGGATTTTAAAGTAATGCACCCCTAGACCCCTGCGCACTGACTCCCCCCTACACTTGCCTGTCCCATTGCCCCTCCCGGTCGCACTACCTCCCTTACTGGTTGGCGGCACTGGGGACTGGACGGGTGGGAGATTCAAACAGTCAAAACCTTCAGACCAGTCCCCAGTGCAGACAAGGTCAGCGGGTGGCTTGCCACCCTAGGCCTGGGCCTTTGTAGCCTGCCCAAATATACCTGGGCCTGTACATACCGCCTCTCATACATTAACATCATTCACAGACTCACACACCAGAGATCAGCCAACCAGATCTAAAGAACATACATACCACTCACTCACCTCTCATACATAAACATCACTCACAGACTCTACACAACAATACACTTCCAGCCAGCCAATCAGATCTAGAGATATACCCCTCACTCACCTCTCATGAATAACCATCACTGACATCCCTACACACTACCTTTACAACTAGATCTAATGGACCAGGACCAAAGGTCATGTTTTCCCCTTCTCAGGTCTGTTATACACCCATTCATCTGAAAATTTATGGCAGGCTTAACTGTGGGGGTGTGATATTGGTCACTGAAGGAGTTTATGGAAGACCCCAGGTACCACCCAGAAATTCCAGGGAACCAGACATGGACACACATGAAATAACAGATGAGATGACCAACAAAAAAAGGGATACAGGAATAGCTTTAGGCCGTTAGACGTTTTAGGGCCATGTAGAGCCTATACAAGAGTGTCAAAAAGTAGCCAAGTGAAATCTACCTGCAGACTGGCTGCTATGGGCTGATGGAACATTTTCCAAATGTATGTTGGTGACTTTCTCTTCACATCAAATTCCAGCATCAACAAAAATGACAGTGTGTCTACGGTGTTCCACCATCTTTTACCTTTTGTCCAAACAGAGCTCCACCCAGTCTACTGGGTTCAGTGGCAAATTCAATAATTCTTATTCTTAACCTTCCCAACTACAAATACTTGGCGAGGTCGCCAAGTGAGCGGATCTTCTCCAGATATCCCCACCTATGGGTGGGTGATATCGGCAAATTTAGGCTAATTCGGTAGTTTGGCCCTGGGGCCAAAAGATCGAATTAAAACAACAGTAATGGGCACAGTTGGTTCAGGGACTGCATCAACGAGCCGATGCAACCCCCGATCCGACTACATTTTTTAACCTGCCCGATTTCAGACCAGACGTTGGTCGGGCAGGCCTGTCGTTTGTGCCTCTACACGGGCCGATAAGCTGCCGAATTGGTCTAAGGGATCGGCAGCTAGAATCAGTCCCTGTATGGTCACCTTTACTCAAATGAATGTCTGGAGGGAACGGACTGACCAATGGCTACAAGCCTTTCCAAAACAGAAGAACCCAGAAAGCCTCCAAGACACAGTGCTTGGAATTGCCCCCTTTGGTGAGAACATAGGAAACTTTAAAATGTCTACAAAATGTGTTTTTGTCTATTTGTCCCTATTCCGTATTATCGGCCATTATGGTAAAAGTAAAGCTGCTGCACAGAATTGGATCAATGTCTCCATGTACTGCTCCTGGCTTGGTGCTTATGATGTTACCCGCGTCAGAGACGAGCCCATAATTACACGCCAGCTCATTCCGGAACCGCCAGATATTTCTCCTTAATTCAGCATTAGTCTAATGCTTCTCATTACAGTATAATTAAATAAGATCCCTTCCAATACACAAGATACTAACGGCATTCTCTCACTATACATCTGCTCCCATCTTTGGAATATTCTTCAGAAAAAAAAACCCAAAAGAGCTGCCTGGATTTCCATAAACCCCAATGGCCGTGACTGGCCTGGAATATTCCCACACAGAGGGAAGTCGCACGTACGCACCAATATCTGCTCACAGGGTGCTTTGGCCTTTACTCTCTATTGGAAGAGAAGTTTAGTTAGAAACTGTATCCCCATTATATTTACCCACTTAATCCGCAGACAGTATTGTGAAATCGTGCCAGAGAAACGTGTTGAAAGAGTAGCAGAGATTTAGTAACAGATATTGACATAAACGTAGGATTAGGGTATGTGTGGCATCTATGGTGGTTATAACTTTATCTGAGGCGGTATCCCACTGCCGGGAATGGGGAGTCACTGGCACATTTAATTTCCTAGTCACTCTCATTTGGGAAATCGTATGCCCCAATGTTTCCCACCTAATACCCAATCAGTCCAACGGGCTCTCTCTTCTACAACAATCAAGATGGAGGGTTATAATGCTCAATACCCAATCAGTCCAACGGGCTCTCTCTTCTATAACAATCAAGATGGAGGGTTATAATGCTCAATACCCAATCAGTCCAACGGGCTCTCTCTTCTATAACAATCAAGATGGAGGGTTATAATGCTCAATACCCAATCAGTCCAACGGGCTCTCTCTTCTACAACAATCAAGATGGAGGGTTATAATGCTCAATACCCAATCAGTCCAACGGGCTCTCTCTTCTATAACAATCAAGATGGAGGGTTATAATGCTCAATACCCAATCAGTCCAACGGGCTCTCTCTTCTATAACAATCAAGATGGAGGGTTATAATGCTCAATACCCAATCAGTCCAACGGGCTCTCTCTTCTACAACAATCAAGATGGAGGGTTATAACGCTCAATACCCAATCAGTCCAACGGGCTCTCTCTTCTACAACAATCAAGATGGAGGATTATAACGCTCAATACCCAATCAGTCCAACGGGCTCTCTCTTCTACAACAATCAAGATGGAGGGTTATAATGCTCAATACCCAATCAGTCCAACGGGCTCTCTCTTCTATAACAATCAAGATGGAGGGTTATAATGCTCAATACCCAATCAGTCCAACGGGCTCTCTCTTCTATAACAATCAAGATGGAGGATTATAATGCTCAATACCCAATCAGTCCAACGGGCTCTCTCTTCTACAACAATCAAGATGGAAGGTTATAATGCTCAATACCCAATCAGTCCAACGGGCTCTCTCTTCTATAACAATCAAGATGGAGGATTATAATGCTCAATACCCAATCAGTCCAACGGGCTCTCTCTTCTACAACAATCAAGATGGAAGGTTACAATGCTTTGGATAAATCGATGTAAGAGTCAAAATAAACTGCATTTGTTTCTCAGGGATAGATTTACTGTTCAATATTGGGAAACTTTGAAGCACTGGCCATGGCCAAGGACACGCCGGCCACATCTTAAACATTATAAAAATAAAAGGCTCTCTCTCTCTGATGTTCCTGGCTCCCCGGCTCCCATGAGTCTATGATCGCCTCATTAATATGTTATGAGAAGCGACATTTTGCCCAACCCGCCCCCTCCGACTGTGTCTCTGCTCTAACCATCTCTCCAGTTTCTATGTTCTACCCGTCTCCACAGGACCAATTGATCTCATCTATTAGTTCCACCAACCCAATAGGGTGTCTTCTCCTACATCTCCAACACAAGGATCTCTCCCATCAGGCTATACATTTACAGAATATAAAAAGGTGCCTGCACCACTTGGCAACAAAGCACAGTTTAATTAATAAAAGAGATGTTTAATTGTTTAATATCAGCTTTGGTCAGTTAAAGACTAACGAAGGAAAGTATGGGAAAGCAAGTCTTACTGCCATCCTACTGTAAATCATAAGACTCTGCAATGCGAAGATATGAAATCCAAGATGGATCAATCCAACCAGATGGACAATCTAAATCAAGCTGTCTGTAGATATTGATCTAGACCAACCTTTGTCTATAGAGGGGGTTTTTATAGTTTAGCGACACCTCTAGGTCACTTGTCCATGTTCTAGGCAGTGAAATAAATGGCTTACTGGCTTCAGAAGGCTGAACAAACACTGGGTGGCATAATTTTGAGAGACCATGGTGTGCCGGGGGATTACTAGAAGTTCCATAGAGGGTAAGCAGAGGGTGAGAGTAAGATACTATAGCCTGGTTACAGAGCTCTTAATTAATTCATAAGTGTCTTAAAACGACGGACAATAATTTGCCAAAAAAAAAGTAACATTATTTTTAAAGGGGAAGTTATCCTTACAATCTTAGCAGCACACAATGGTTATGAATGGTGGAATGGCTCGGCTCAATGACATCACGTTCAGGTAGATTTCTCCTGGAATATCTGCACGCTGCTGGGGGGGGGGGGGGGGGTGTTTAATCTCTCTCTGGTTCAGTTACACTGCTCTCTGCCAAGTCCTTTTAAACAAAATACCATCCAGCAACTGGGCACGGAAAACAATTCTTCCTTTCTACTTGCTTTACCTCCTCGGTGCAGGGAGCCGGCCAAATCTATTAAGAGCCGGTTGGGTATTTTGTTACGCGGCTGCAAGATCTCTGTCTCATTAAAAGTTAGTGGAAGGCTGAGGAGGTTATTTGATGAGGGAAACAAGTGATTTGTAGGAGGTACAAACCACTCAGACTCAGTTAGACCTTGTGACACATATAAACAGAATGATGGGTAAACTGGTGAAGCCTGTAACCATGGATCCCATGGCAGAGGCGGGCCCTAAGATGCAAAAGATTGATTTATGGGTCCATAATAGGATGTGGCTTACAGGGAGTGAATACAGGTTGGTAGACTATGGGCAGAGATTTCAAACAATAAGGTTTAGTTGGGCGAAATAGAAGTATTATCATGTATGACCATTTATTCTTATTGGGGCCCTATTCTACTTATTGCCATGTCCTCCACCCAGGGGGACCAAATAGCCTAAGGCCGTGGGGGTGAAGGGCCCTGCTAATTTACATGTATAGGACCCCAAGATTACTGAAGGCTGCCTTATACGAGATATTCTTGTAGCCCTGAATAGGCTATACATATCCAGATGGTTGGGCAAACCACTCATCCCTGTTGATAAAGAGTGGATAAAATGGTTATTGGGTAAAAAAAGAAAAGACTCACCTTATACGGACACGGAATGTGATATTCTTTGCAACGTTCTTGCACCCAAGTTGTCTCCCACACCCCTCGGTAGGCTTGCTCATAGAAATAGCAGCCAATCACCACCAGGAGTGGCACAAGATAAAGAATGCTAAATACTCCAATGCGGATCATGAATTTCACTAGTTTGTCTTGGTTTTCCTTCTCCAAGGGGATTTCGATCCGGACTCGGTTCAAGGAAATAATCCCGGCGAGCAAAAGGGAAACGCCGACAACAACATCCAGGCAGAGGGGGGCAAGGACGAAGTACCTCAGGGCTTGGACATCATAGAGGCCAACAAAGCATACGCCGCTTATGTTGTCGCCTTCAATTTTGTTCATAGCGAGCAAGATGATCGTTAGGGTCCCAGGAATGCCCCACGCACTAGCATGGAACAGTAGTGCTTTCTTCTCAATGGCTTCGCTCCCCCATTTTGGAACTGCTGCCAGGAACCAAGTAATGGTGAGAATAACCCACCACACGCTGCCAGCCATGGTAAAGAAATACAGCACCATAAAGAGCATCGTACAGGCTTTGTTATGGGACCCCTGGGTTACCGTGGCAGCCTTGTACTGGCTCGGGTTTGCACCATTGCACGCCACTTTGTCCTCCAGTAAAAACCCAATGAAGAAAATCAAGGACACCATCATGTAACAGACAGCATAAAATATAATGGGCCGCTCTGGGTAACGGAATCTTGTGACATCGATAAGAAATGTTAGGAAAGTAAATAAGGTGGCTGAGAGGCAAACTATGGAAATAACGCCGATGAAGTATCTGGCAAAGGAGAGTTCTTCCCTGCGGAAGTACATGTGCGGACAGGGTGGAGAGCAGTCTCGTACTCCCAGGAAGGAATAGCCTAAATCAGGGTCAATTTTGAGTTCCCTGGGGCACCAGAAGCCATAGTCTCTTTGAACTGCCAAAGGGGTTTCTTCGGTCACATCTCCGGACAAGCTGATATCCACCATTCGGGGGTATGGCTCATCGCAGTCTGGAAACCTGTTTGAAAGGATAAAAATACGAACTGTAAACCTTTATCCAAACATCTGTACACAAATTACATTCAATCACACCAACGCTCATAGGATGGCCAAACCAAGCAAATATTGGCTGTCGGGTCTGTAGCTCGACAGTCGGCATCTTCCTAGGCAATGTAGGAAGCTAAAACCATCACGCCCAAATCAACATAAGATTAAGGGAGGTTAAGATATTTATCAGGAAGGCTGGAAGGCTCTCTTGGCCATGACTGCATCGAGCCATAGATGGTGACCAATGCACAGGTGACTGAACGATCGGATTAAGGTGGCCATACACGGGCCGATTGTAGCTGCCGATATGGGTCCCTTAGACCGATTCGGCAGCTTATCGGCTTGTGTAGGGGCAGCAACGACTGGCATGCCCAACCAATATCTGGCCTGAAATTGGGCAGGTTAAAAGATTTAGTTGGTTCGGGGACCGCATCGGCTTGTTGACGGAGTCCCCGAACCATTGTTTGGCCCTGGTCGAATTAGCCTAAATTTGCCCAATCTGTAGGTGAGGGATATCGGGGGAAGATCTGCCAAGCGAGCGGATCTTAACGTGTATGGCCACCTTTAGTCTACTTTGAACCATCTTGGATGGCCAAGTTGGTTTATATATTTTACTGTGGATTTGAATCCTCTGCTTTTATGTCCGTACGGTTTCCTTGTCCTAAACCCCCTCCAGGCTGCAGCAATATAAACAAATGCCAGTGATCCCGAACCAGTGGCTTGCCAACCCCTTGGATGTTGCTCCCACAAAGAAAACAAAGTGCTTATTTTTGAATTCCCATCCTGGGGGCAAGTTTGGTTGCATATAAACCAGGTGTACGGCCAAACAGAGCCTCCTATAGGCTGACAGTCCAAACAGGGGCTACCAAATAGCCAATCACAGCCCTTATTTGGCACCCCCAGAAATATATCATGCTTGTGTTGCTCCCCAAATCTTTTTACGTTTGAATGTGGCTCATTGGTAAAAAAAAAAAAAAAAAGTTGGCGATTCCTGCTCTATGTTACTGAATTAATTATGTTGGGGGCCAAAGATAAAACTACCGCACAACGGGCCATAAACATGGATACCTGCATTTTACTGTTCCGTTCTTTTGGACTGAAAGAAGCCGCAGAACTATCACTTATTACTTATTGGGGCATCAGTTCAAATCCAAACTAAGTAACTACAAATGCCTCCCAACCCCACCCCAGAAACATACAAATACAACTAAAAGGATTTAACTTGTGAATACAAATACTTGCAGAACTTAAAAATATCTCCATGAGGTAATGCTCTGCAAGTCTAGATGCAAGTAACATAAGAAACCAACTGACAAGTTAGAACAGGGGCATTTTTAACTTAATTAAAGTTAATTGTTTTCTGCTCTTCACCTTTCCAGATATACATTTTTTCCACTTCCATTTATAACCAATTATACATGTAACAATCTGCTGTACATTTGTGGGATAAGGAGGCACTAATGAAAATACTTAAACAAGGCACATGAATGTGGGTGTGACAGGTTTGCTTACTGCTGTTCTGACCTGTTGGCATACACAATAGCAACTGCTCTGTTTGGCCCATGGGATGATCATTGGAGATCCATTTGGTTCCCCTACTACAGAGATCCCCAACCTTTTTTACCCATGAGCAACATTTCAATGAAAAAAAAAGGTGGGGAGCAACACAAGCACAAACACTTTCCTAGTAGGTGACCAATAAGGACTTAGATTGGTTAGTTAGTAGCCTAATGTAGACGGCAGACTACTAGAGGCTCTGTGTATGCCTCCAAGTCAGAAATGTTGGGAGCAACATCCAAGGGGTTGGTGAGCAACATGTTGCCCCTGATCCACTGGCTGGGGATCACTGCCGTAGTATATGGGCACCTTAAGGTTGGGTAATAGGGGCAAGATTGGTTTCCTTGGTCTGAAAGCCAAAGAGATAGCTCTTTGGCCATTCTGGTTACGTTACAATACTGTAAAGCAGGGATCTCAAACCTTTTTTACTCATACACTGAGATGTAAAAGGTGTTGGAGAGCTACACAAGCATGAAAAAAAGTTATTTAGGGGTGCCCAGTAAGGACTGTGATTGGCTATTTGGTAGCCCCATCTGGCCTGTTGGCCTCCAGGAGGCTTTGCTTGGAGTAAAACAGTCTTTTTGCTTCCAGAACTTGCCTCCAAGTCAGAAATGTAGAAATGGGCACCTACTTTGAGGCCACTGGGAGCAAAATCAAAGGGGACGTTGGCTGTTGGGGTAAACGGCAACTCACCGGCTACATTCCATCTCTTCTGGCCACGGCACACCAAACATCTCCATGAGTTTGAAGCACTCATTATAGGCTCTCTGGCATAACTTGCGGCAGGGCAGCGTCACGCGTCCGTATTCCATGCACACCGGCGCATAAAGAGCGCACAGGAATGGGCGGAAATCCCGGGAACATTCCAGGTTTACCATGGGGTGAAAAGGCTGCAATAACAAATGAGAAAAAGCAACCCCCGGTCAATATTTATATATAAACAACAAAGAGCAATTTGTCTCTCCAGCTATAAAATACAGTTTCAGAAAGGTTAGAATAAATAATAACTCCAACCCCAAAGATAAATAATAGGACTCAGTGCTGAAGTGCTGATATGAGTGGCCTAAGGGGATCATTCAGAAACGTACAGCGTGAGTAATTAATGTAATGAAACAATGTAAATCAAACAGTATCGCAATAATAACTTATGGGGGGGGGGATCATGTCAATGCAAAGGCTGAGCCCATTTATTCTTACTATACACACATTCTTCTTGGTGTATGAACTGGAGCAATGTCACACGTGAAACACAAAGCAAAGGGAGAATTCATAGAGGGGAAACTGCCTGCACTGTAAATCATATTTCCTAGAGATCTCTCCTGTGTTTGAGTGGGACATCTTGGAGGGACGGTTACGAGGTTGGGCAGAAAATGACGGCCGCAGACTAAACTGCTTTCTGAGATGACAGAGGAATGCGGAGCCTCATATTAACGGCTGACATGCGGGTGCTGACAGAGGTGAGAAGGTTACACACCATGTGGCCCTATTCAACTTGTGTTGACAAACAAGGAAGTGGGAAACGCTTTCTGGCCGGACCTGAAATATTCATGATGTAACCAGTTTTGTATGTGCCGGGGCCCAAACGCACGGCCTGCAAGGCTTTCTGCCAGATATTTGTACAGATACACACCTTGGGGTCAGGCATTGTAAGCTTATTAGCAAGGGAATGGGGGTACCGGGCTGCTTTTAGGGGTTCCATACAACATTGACTGGTCAGGGTTCTGCATATTTACTCTAGGGAGGAAAACTGTTGGTACAGTAGTGGGGCAAGGTTGCTACAGTGTTGCCCAACCTGCATCCGTCATCAACCAAATGAGTAATCAGTAGTAACGAGGTCTCATAGTAGTAAGTAAGGGGCCCCAACTATTAGCCCACTAGTCACTAGGGCCTCCTGGGTGGTGGGCCTTGCCAACAAATAAAATGGAGCTCCAATTAAAAAAAAAAAACAACCCCTTTGCATGTATGGCCATGCCATTGGTCTGCCCCAACAACTCCCCAATTATGACAAAACCCCACTCAAGCCCCACCCACTCCCTGTAGGTCCCATCTCAGGGCCCCCTATGGCACGGGCCCCTGACTGCTGTATTTCCCCAATGGAAGCCCTGCCCATGGGTTGGAAAGTCCTATATCAAGTGAATAATGTGGCCCTGCATAATATATTTATTTTCAGTTACTGCTAAGAGCAATGCGTGCAGTCAAGTGGGTCTCACGTGAAAGAGGCCCACATGACTACAATCCCACGCCACTGGTCCCTTGCAACACTCCAATTATAACAAAAACCCCACCCATAATCCACCCGCTCACTGTAGGTTCCAGACCCACAAATCATGATTTTCCATCTCAGGGCCCCCCTTAGGCATTGGGCATCTCACCGCTGTACCCCACTAATAAAAGCCCCGCCCACAGGTTGGACAGTCCTACACCATGTGCATAATGTGGCACGACTAAGGGAGGCCCCACGTGTGCCTTTGGAATAGACACGCACCTTTCTTTGTTCTTGTGCTTATCCCATAGCAAATACATGCTCTGCCAACCAAAATACTTTTATTTTCAGTTTAATACTAAGAGCAATGCTTTCAGTCAAGTGGGTCTCACGCGAAAGGGTATTAAGGCGCTCGCAGATAGGTATGTAAAACGTGCCCAGAACCTGATCCAATAAAAGATATAAATCACTGATTGAGCTCCTTTAGAGAGCAGTTAAACAGCTCGTTCCAGTAGGGGGGCACCCTAACAAAAGGGGAATTCTGAAGGGGCATACGGCAAAAAACACACCTACAGGTGTGGCATCCATTATCCGGAAACCCATTATCCTGAAAGTTCCAAATTACGGAAGGCCGTCTCCCATAGACTCCATTTTAAACAAATGATTCTAGTTTTTAGAAACTATTTCCCTTTTCTCTGTAATAATAAAACAGTACCTGTACTTGATCTCAACTAAGATATAATTACCCCTTATTGGGGCAGAACAGCCCTATTGGGTTTATTTAATGGTTAAATGATTCCCTTTTCTCTGTAATAATAAAACAGTACCTGTACTTGATCCCAACTAAGATATAATTACCCCTTATTGGGGCAGAACAGCCCTATTGGGTTTATTTAATGGTTAAATGATTCCCTTTTCTCTGTAATAATAAAACAGTACCTGTACTTGATCCCAACTAAGATATAATTACCCCTTATTGGGGGCAGAACAGCCCTATTGGGTTTATTTCATGTTTAAATGATTTTTTAGAAAACTTAAAGCATGGAAATCCAAACTACGGAAAGATCCCTTATCTGGAAGACCCCAGGTCCCGGGCATTCTGGATAACAGATCCTATACCTGTACTATGTGCCACCTCGAGGGCAGCCATCGGAGATGGACAGATGGGGAGCCCTTGACTATATCAAGCCTATAGCTCTATCAACTACAACTCCCAGCATCCCCAATTGGAATGGACAGCTAGAAGTACACAGGTTGGACTTTTTCTTTCCCGATACCCGGGTTCTTAAAGAAACACTCCCCTTTCGGCTCTCTCACACAAGCAAAGGGTAAATATTGGCACAGAATATAAAACAAGCCTTGGGCCATTCTAATAGGAATAAAGGGGAAGGCAAAATCAGTAGCCGCCAAGCATAACTGGGCTGACAGCTGGGATTTACTCAAGGACAATAAGGGGAAAAAAATGACTTGTATGAAAATGTGCGCTTGTTTTCGGACGCCTTAATCTTGTCAACTTTTGTCCGTTAGCGGAAAGAGCGGCCATTGCTAAAACAAGCTCAGCTAATTTTCCACTCTCAAATTTTTGGTTCCACAGGGGGACGTGGAGCCGGCGCTGGGAGTGTTCAAATTCAAATTAACGGGGGCCTTTGTTCCTCCACTTGCATCCTCCTCCTCTTACATTTCCATCTTGGTAACCATGGAAACTACCCCCCCCCCCTGCTGACACCCCTTCAAGCGTTGCGGCAGGCCAAGCTTAGCAAAGGGTGTGAAAAGGGTACCAAGTCAAAAGGGCAGATTTGGCTCCTGAGAATCCAAATGGCAGCCTTTGTCCGGCCACAAAAGGCTCGGTAACCATGGTAACCCCTTTCTGTCGGGGGCCAGAAAAGATTCGTGGCACAAAAGGATTCCACCCTTTACAACTCGCCGGGGGGCTCAGCTGCTTTTGTCTCATCTGGAAGCTCAAATGGGAAATCAAATGAAGGCGGCGGATTTCCATTTGGGAATATACAGAATTAGATGGTTTTATATCCCACGGAAATAAGCTTTACTCTGCATTTCCCTACAAACATTCCGGGCAGATGATTAGAACTGGGATATTAAAGATTTCATGGCAATAAGTTAATAAAACGTGTATAAATCATGGAGGAGTGGGGAGACCCCATGCAAAATACATGAGCTGAATGGCTAGTTAAAGGGGAAGCGCTACTTAATGTATGTATGGCTAGCCTATACTCATCTCCATGGGAGACAAGGCCTATGTTATAGGCAGCAATTTTCCCAGCTCAAAAACCCTTAAACTACTTTGATAATACAGGTGTCGGACCCCTTATCCGGAAAACCATTATCCAGAAAGCTCCGAATTACGGAAAGCCTGTCTCCCATAGACTCCATTTTAATCAAATAATTCAGAATTTTAAAACTGATTTCCTTTTCTCTGTAAAAATAAAACTGTACCTGTACTTGATCCCAACTAAGATATAATTACCCCTTATTGGGGCAGAACAGCCCTATTGGGTTTATTTAATGGTTAAATGATTCCCTTTTCTCTGTAATAATAAAACAGTACCTGTACTTGATCCCAACTAAGATATAATTACCCCTTATTGGGGCAGAACAGCCCTATTGGGTTTATTTAATGGTTAAATGATTCCCTTTTCTCTGTAATAATAAAACAGTACCTGTACTTGATCCCAACTAAGATATAATTACCCCTTATTGGGGCAGAACAGCCCTATTGGGTTTATTTCATGGTTAAATGATTCCCTTTTCTCTGTAATAATAAAACAGTACCTGTACTTGATCCCAACTAAGATATAATTACCCCTTATTGGGGGCAGAACAGCCCTATTGGGTTTATTTAATGGTTAAATGATTCCCTTTTCTCTGTAATAATAAAACAGTACCTGTACTTGATCCCAACTAAGATATAATTACCCCTTATTGGGGCAGAACAGCCCTATTGGGTTTATTTAATGGTTAAATGATTCCCTTTTCTCTGTAATAATAAAACAGTACCTGTACTTGATCCCAACTAAGATATAATTACCCCTTATTGGGGCAGAACAGCCCTATTGGGTTTAATTAATGGTTAAATGATTCCCTTTTCTCTGTACAGGTATAGGACCCGTTATCCAGAATGCCCGGGACCAACGGTATTCCGGATAAGGGGTCTTTCCGTAATTTGGATCTTCATACCTTAAGTCTATTAAAAAATCCATAAAACATTAAACTCAATAAGATTATTTTGCATCCAGTAAGGATTAATTATATCTTAGTTGGGATCAAATACAAAGCACTGTTTTATTTTTACAGAGAAAAAGGAAATCAATTTTTAAAATCTGAATTATTTGCTTATAATGGAGTCTATGGGAGACAGGCTTTCCGTAATTCTGAGCTTTCTGGATATCGGGTTTCCGGATAAGGGATCCCATACCTGTAATAATAAAACAGTACCTGTATTTGATCCCAACTAAGATGTAATTACCCATTATTGGGGCAGAACAGCCCTATTGGGTTTATTTCATGGTTAAATGATTCCCTTTTCTCTGTAATAATAAAACAGTACCTGTACTTGATCCCAACTAAGATATAATTACCCCTTATTGGGGCAGAACAGCCCTATTGGGTTTATTTCATGGTTAAATGATTCCCTTTTCTCTGTAATAATAAAACAGTACCTGTACTTGATCCCAACTAAGATATAATTACCCCTTATTGGGGGCAGAACAGCCCTATTGGGTTTATTTAATGGTTAAATGATTCCCTTTTCTCTGTAATAATAAAACAGTACCTGTACTTGATCCCAACTAAGATGTAATTAATCCTTATAGGATGCAAAATAATCCTATTGGGTTTAATTAATGTTTTATTGGTTTTTCAGTGGACTTAAGGTATGAAGATCCAAATTACGGAAAGACCCCTTAACCGGAATACCCTTGGTCCCGAGCATTCTGGATAATGGGTCCCATACCTGTACATATTTCATGAACGGTCTGCAAGTGAACACTATGCACATTTTTACACTGGGTTTTCGATATTCTGGTGTTACTGTCCCTTTAAGACTGAAGTTACCCCTTTTGCTAGAGCACAAAAAGCTCTATTTATTCAATGTTCAAGGTTAATATTTACACAGCAAATGGCCATGCAAATAATCCTTTCAAATATATCTGAATAGGTTAAAAACACTAAGTTTCGGGTTTCAGTTCAATGTATTTGCCCCCCATGTGCTTGGCCTAATTGTGCTGACTCGATAGTTCTGGCCCCGGACCTGTTAAGAAAGGACCAAGCGGCCAAGGAGATTCTTGATCACTGAGATTTTCCATACTGACTGAGAAAAATAGCACCCCAGGCTAGAGTCCTATTTTTGTGACCTGGACCTAATCCGGACCTGCATTTTTACTTGGTCCAACCTGCAACTGCCTTATCTGCAACCGCACCATTAAACAGGAAGTGCTGTTCCTGCAAACTGGAAGTGACATCAGCAGAAGTGGGTGGGGGTAGAAGAAAAAAAGTTTAAAAAAATGTTTAAAGTAGGGGTTCAGAATCCATGCTTTTTTTTTTTTTTAGTTTTAGTTTAAAGGGGTAAAATATAGATCAGGGGTCCCCAACCTTTCTTACTCGTGAGCCACAGTCAGATGTAAAAAGGCTCGGCGGGGAGCAACACAAGCCCCATAAAAGTTCATGGAGGAGCCAAATAAGGGCTGTGATTGGCTATTAGGGGCCTCTATGCACCCTATCAGCTTACAGGGGCTTTATTTGGTAGGAAATCTTGTTTATATTCAACCAAAACTTGCCCCCAAGTCAGGAATTCAAAAATAACTCCCTGGTTTGGGGGCACTGAGAGCAACATCCAAGGGGTTGGGGAGCAACATGTTCCCCCCGAGCCACTGGTTGGGGATCACTGCTATAGATTATATATTAATATAGGTAAAATAATATATGATACGTAATATGGATAAGACCCGCACCTATACCTGCAGGTAAGTCACGGGTACCCAAGCCGCTGCAGGAAACTACCCCAGGCTGGAGCATTTTCTGAAGAAGCAGAGGACCCGGCGTCTGATCTACAATCACTGTGGGGGTCATTCTTCCTTTCTTTGATCTTTAAAATACTCTTTAATTGATACAGATAAAAGTGTTCCTTCTCCAGCCAGGGAACAGGTTTGGGTAGGTTCCCACCCGTAGACACACGGGGCAGCCGTACCCTGTCTGGGGAAGGTGGGCGTCAATCTCCGGCGTTGTCACTGCCCATGTTGTAATGATATCAACATACACAATGGTTGCCCTGGGCAAAGCCCTTTGCTATACACAGCCCTGAGTCGGTTCCATGGCCTATACCTGTGATCATTGGCAGGTGTATGGGAGGGGGGCAAACAAGGTGTCCGACAGGTACACAAATACAGCTTTGGTTTATTGGCTGTGGTAGAACAAGGTAATAAATCTAACGGAATATTCAAAGTACTGAGTCAGTACACACACTCCGGGGCGTACACAAAGCAACATCAATGGGGCCTTTCCTTTCATGCATGTAGCGCTACTTGTCTGTAACTGTCCTCTCTGTCTCCAACCATCTGCTTATATACAATATACAACAGAGAGGTTTCTTTAGCAGAAAACACAACTGATATAGTGCTATGTTCATTGGAGGAAGAGGGAATTTCTTTTCCAAATAATTGCACAGGTATGGGACCTATTATCCAGAACGCTTGGGACCTGGGGTTTTCCGGATAAGGGATCTTTCTGTAATTTGTATCTCCATAATTTAAGTCTGCTAAAAACCCAATAGGGCTGTTCTGCCCCAATAAGGGGTAATTATATCTTAGTTGGGATCAAGTACAGGTACTGTTTTATTATTACAGAGAAAAGGGAATCATTTAACCATTAAATAAACCCAATAGGGCTGTTCTGCCCCCAATAAGGGGTAATTATATCTTAGTTGGGATCAAGTACAGGTACTGTTTTATTATTACAGAGAAAAGGGAATCATTTAACCATGAAATAAACCCAATAGGGCTGTTCTGCCCCAATAAGGGGTAATTATATCTTAGTTGGGATCAAGTACAGGTACTGTTTTATTATTACAGAGAAAAGGGAATCATTTAACCATTAAATAAACCCAATAGGGCTGTTCTGCCCCAATAAGGGGTAATTATATCTTAGTTGGGATCAAGTACAGGTACTGTTTTATTATTACAGAGAAAAGGGAATCATTTAACCATTAAATAAACCCAATAGGGCTGTTCTGCCCCCAATAAGGGGTAATTATATCTGAGTTGGGATCAAGTACAGGTACTGTTTTATTATTACAGAGAAAAGGGAATCATTTAACCATTAAATAAACCCAATAGGGCTGTTCTGCCCCCAATAAGGGGTAATTATATCTGAGTTGGGATCAAGTACAGGTACTGTTTTATTATTACAGAGAAAAGGGAATCATTTAACCATTAAATAAACCCAATAGGGCTGTTCTGCCCCCAATAAGGGGTAATTATATCTTAGTTGGGATCAAGTACAGGTACTGTTTTATTATTACAGAGAAAGGAAATCATGTTGAAAAACCAGAATTATTTGCTTATAATGGAGTTTATGGGATATGGCCTTTCCGTAATTCAGAACTTTCTGGATAATGGGTTTCCGTATAAGGGGTCCGATACCTGTACAAAAAGAACGTAAAGAAAAGTAGTCAAGAGACCCTCTCTCTACGATTTGTGCACCTGATGTCTGTACCTTCCAGACGATGTAGTTTCTGCTTCCATTTAACATGTTTCAGGGCGGTACAACAGATTTCAGATAAGGGGGGGGGGGACTCAGAATGTCTATTTACATAATAATGGGTGAACAAGCTGGGTCGAAGAAAGAAGGAAGTCTGTCATTGATAGAGAGGGAGAAGTGGCAAGATGGAGAGCTGGGGGTCTCTGGCTGAACCCATACTGTGACGCTAGTATACAAGCTGCCAATACACATTCAGATTTATAAAAGATCTTTTTGTTATCGTAGGACCACGCTGGGAAACTGCCAACAGCAAATTTCATTGCTAACGACGAAAAGTTGTGTCGGATCGCAATGAAATTGGTTGTTACTAGGGATTCACCAAATACAGGGGGATACAGTCGGGGATTTTTTTTTTGGGTGTAACCCCAAAATCTTGTGTATGAGCCATCTAGGTGACATGTAGGAAGTGCTGAATGGACAGTGAAAGTAATTGTGACTAAAAATCTGATCTGTCAGTCATATATGCCTGCCCTGCCTCTAGCAGGCAATATATGACTGACAGATTAGATTTTAAAACACATTTATTACAGATATGGATGATTTAATATAAAAAAAGAATTAGGGTTGCATGTTTAATTTGCAAATGACTTTTGTTATTCAGTTTTTTATGTCCGAGTGCAAGGTCTCCTCTAAAATCATGTGATGTTTGCCACATAAACACGGAAGTTGAACATTTTTCACCACACGCAAAGCCTAAAATGGTGGATTTGGTTCATCCCTTGTCGTTATGGAAGAAAATTGGATGTTGAATATATTCCACCACACGTGATGCCTATAATGGTGGATTTGGTTCATCCCTAGTCATTATGGAAGGAGAATTGATGTTGAATATATTCCACCACACGTGAAGCCTATAATGGTGGATTTGGTTCATCCCTAGTCATTATGGAAGGAGAATTGATGCTGAATATATTCCACCACACGTGAAGCCTAAAATGGTGGATTTGGTTCATCCCTAGTCGTTATGGAAGGAAAATTGATGCTGAATATATTCCACCACACGTGAAGCCTAAAATGGTGGATTTGGTTCATCCCTAGTCGTTATGGAAGGAGAATTGATGCAGAATATATTCCACCACACGTGAAGCCTAAAATGGTGGATTTGGTTCATCCCTAGTCATTATGGAAGGAGAATTGATGCTGAATATTTTTTTCACCAGACGCTAAGCATAAAATTGTGGATTTGGTTCATCCCTTGTCGTTATGGAAGGAGAAGTGATGTTGAATATATTTCACCACACGCAAAGCCTAAAATGGTGGATTTGGTTCATGCCTGACGAAGGGGTACGCCCCCGAAACGTTGCTTTTTGAATAAACACGCAGGGGCTAAACCCTGCTTGCACTTTACTTGTTGTGCTGGCTGAAATATTTTGACCAGATTTGGTTCATCCCTAGTCGTTATGGAAGGAAAGTTGTTACGTGTATGGCCAGCTTTAGTCCTTGAACAGACCTAGGAAGTAAGGAACTGTTTGGGCCCACACACAAGCCATTAAGCCAATAAGGTGGTCAAGATTACAGAGTGGCTGATAACTTCAACAAAATCTTTATAGGTCATACTCCACATCAGGCAAACTGTATGCAAGATCATCTATTTATCTTTAGCTTTTTATGTGACAGGTGGTCTGCCTGGACCCATCTTAGTGCAAGTCACAGAAGTGCACAAAGGTCACCACAGAGCGTGCACTCACACAATCAAGCCTTTGCCGAGCAGAAGCTTCCCCACATTGGGAGTGGGGGCTTGACCTACATTTCTGACGGGGGGGGGGGCAGCCCCAGTACTCCATAAAGTACATTCCCCAGCCAGATGGGTAGGAATAAAGGAACAGTAGAAAGATGCTAAGTCGTAGTGGGCAGATTACAATAGTACAGGATCCTTTAGTTGCCCTTTAATATCTTCTACCTAAATGCAAAGGTTTCAAAATAAAAAACCCAGTTGAAAACCGCAAAACAGCCATCGGAATATATTATTTACTTTTAAAAGCAAATGCCAGGGTGAGAGATTTACAAGGTACTAAACAGGTAATTCATGTTTTCAGAAAGATTACCTGTTTGAATTGCTTTATGGCTCTATCCAAATGTAGTAGAAAATAGTTTTATTGCTTTGCTGGAAGTAATTGAACAGGACGGGCTGCATGCAAACGGCACGGAGATAAGGAAAAAAATAACATGTTTGTGTGCAGCGGCAGCGGAGGCGATGGTCGCGTTCATTATGGGATGTATTGCCTTACAAACTTGTTGTACTCGTAGGGCAGATACAAAGGAAACGGCGAACATTTCTGGGGAATATTTACATTGTCATTAGGCTTTGATGTGAGACAATTCCCTCGGTGTGGTACTGAGACATGATGGGTGGGGAATCATTACTGAGCAGCTGTATAGGCAATAAGGCCCAATATTGGGTTTGTGAGGATTCCTTGCTCAGGAATTAAGGTGGCCATACGCGAGGTCGCCAAGCGAGCGGATCTTCTCCCGATATTCCCACCTACGGGTGGGCGTTATCGGATGAATTTAGGCTAATTTGGTCATTTGGCCCTGGGGCCAAATGATTGAATTATAACGACGGTAATAGGCGCAGTCGGTTCGAGGACCGCATCAACAAGCCGATGCGGCCCCCTATCAGACTAGATTTTTTAACCTGCCTGATCGATATCTGGGCGATTTCAAGCCAAATGTCGAGCTGACCCGTTGTTGCTGCCTCTACACGGGCCGATAAGCTGCTGAATCAGTCTAAGGGACCCATATCGGCAGCTAGAATCGGCCCGTGTATGGGCACCTTTAGTTATTTAATAAAGGGAAATATTTATTGTTTATTATTTGGCATAATCATTACCTTTTCATTAGTTGTGCAGCTAGAGGTAAAACAGAATGAGATAGAAGATAGGCACCTTGGCATATTATGGGATACATCTCCCATCTCTGGTGTCTCTGTTGGACAGCACTTTCCTTTTCTACACAAGGGGTATTGAATCTGAACAAAAGAGTGACTTATTTAACCAAGGAATGCTCTGGATACAAAGCCTTATTCTCCCACCTAAAAAGTCATGAATCCTCGCTCCGGCTGAAAGAGAGACCCCTGACTAGGCACAGCAGGACCGCTCAAATCTGTCCACCCTGTGGGGAGGAAAGGGGACAACAAAAGCCTTCCTCGGAGCACTCTCTCTGCACAACGGGCCTTTCACTAGAGACGGAGGAGTCTTGCTTTGTACAAGTCTAAATTCCACTAGAATAAAGGCACCAGACCTTAATAAACCCATTGTTGTCCTATGAAAATCCAACGCAGAAGGAACCTGCTTTATCTGCCTGATTCATTCTTTTCAATGGCACATCCCGATTTCTGGTAGAAGGAAACAGATTCCCTACTGTAAACTATAAACAATAAAACGATAAAACCCCTCTCGCTATATCTATGTGCCAATTGCTTGACATACACTGTAAGATTTGCTCATTTGGAGAGGTCGCCAAGTGAGCGGATCCAGGGTCAGACTGGCGGGTGCAGGGCCTACCACGGCTCGCGCACCCCCAAAGGTAAGCATCCCCTGCAAGGGCCCCCGCCGCAGACCCCTAACCCCCCCCCGCTGGACATCCTCCCATGAATGCGGAGGGGAAGAGATCGGCGGCAAGGGAAGCGCCAACAGGGTTGGGTCTGGGCGGTGTCCCGGCGGCCCAGTCCGACCCTGAGTGGATCTTTGGGCATAGACGCTGTTGGATCAGGGACCGCACCAACGAGCCGAAACAGTCCCCGATCCGGCAGAAAAATCAAGATCAAGCCAAATGTCAATCGAGGAGGCCTGTCGTTGTGCCCATACACGGGCAGATAAGTAGCCAATCAGTCTAAAGGACTGATATTGGCAGCTGAAATCGACCCATGTATGGTCACCTTTACTTTCCCTTTAAAACAGTTCTCTGTATCCAAAGCCAGACCAGGCCTACAGAACAACAATGTTGAATTGTTAGTAGAATGTACTCCGTTATTATAAGACCCAGCATGTAATGGCATTTGGCGCATCTGCCAGACACAGATTATTGAAATATTTGTGGTGAGTGATAAACATGTGCATTGAATTGGATAAATACCTTTTCTTTTTTTAAAAAAAAAAAAAAGTATCTTCCCAAATTTCCTGTTGCGAGTCTGTGCCAAACACTGTCAGATAACAGAAATGCTCTATTTCCTGTGGGTTTTAAAGCCATGAAGAGAAAACAGTAGGACAGACAATGGGGAAATGGAGCTCTAATAAGGAACAATGCAATTAGTTATTAGGGAGAGTAATGGGCAAATGGGCCACACATGCAGGGAACAGTTATCCAATTAACTGATTTGCAGCCCCTTGTTCTGTATGGGCCCCCAGGCAAATGCTTTTTAAACCATCATCTACTGGTCCAAATGAACCGCCGTTGCTCCATTGATGAGAAAGGGCTAAAAATCTGACTCCAAAGAGTATGTGTGTGTACAGTATCAACAGCCAACAGGAATCATTATTATTTTTATTTATATAGTGCTTTATAGACATTATCTTAGTCTCTGCACCAGTGAAGCTTACGATCTAAGCACCCTATCACATTTACACTTACTCATTATAGAATGGAATCCACTCAAGGGGAGTGAAGCAAGTTGTACATCCAACCCAAGTTGGCCTTGTGTATGGTTAACTTTAAAGGAGAAGGAAAGGTTAAATCACTGGGGGGGGGGGGGGGGGGGGGGGGGGGGGGGGGGAGCGAAATGTTACGCACATCTCAGTGATTTTAATCTGACCTGATACCCCATGTTAGCTGAAAACCGCACCGGCCCAGGGTACTCCTGAGCAAATACAAGCTCCGAACTCGGTCCATCCAGTCCGAGCTGGCAGCTTACAGACTTGTTTCCAAGAAAGGGCTGTGATTGGCTATTAGGTAGCCCCTATATGGACTGGCAGCCTACAGGAGGTTTTGTTTGGCAGTACACATGGTCTTTATGCCTTCAAACCAAGAATTCAAAAATAAACACCTGCTTTGGGGCCTCTGGGAGCAACATCCAAGGGGTTGGGGAGCAACTGGTCTATGGTTTTATAAATGGCCGAGTGCCTATATAGGAAAGAGAGGGATGTTCCTACGAACATAGAGAAAAATACGAAGAGAAATTTGCTTTATAATGGGTAATTAGCTGCCACATCACAGCTGCCATTCTTAGGAGATACCAATCAGGCAGGTTAAAAGATTTAGTCGGATCGGGGACCGCATCGGCTCGTTGAAATCGTTTGGCCCTGGGGTGAGTGTATACATCTAACCGTACCGACCAGTAGCGCCAAGAGTGAAAATGTTATTTAATGTAAGAATAAAACTGTTGTAATTGGAAAATCATGATCAAACCATTGATATTCAGTATTGTTCTTATTTGCTAGGGAATTCCCACCCAGAGCATTCAGGATCATGTGAATAAGGAAACCTCCTATTGTTCCTGCACTTTAAATCCTACTTTTGTCAGCTGGTCCCCCTGTAGCCCCAGTGCAAGGAAGCCTCTATTGTTTCTTAACTGGAAGTAAAACGGAGCAAGCTTGGGCAGCTTTTCAGGCTAAAAAAAAAGTCAAGAGCTCAGCAAAAATGATAAAATAATTCATCCAAATCTGTTTGAAGGATAAACATTTACCAAGATGGCAATTCCAATCTCTGTGATAAATCACCTGCAGAAATTCCATTTGCTGAAAGTTCTCCTTCACACGACAGCGCGAGAAAGGCAAAAAAAGTGCGATTAATTATGTTTAATGTGGTTACAATCCGCATTGTCACGGTTCGCTGGAGCAGTAAAAAGAGAAAAACCCCCCTCTTTTCAAACAGTCATGTAAGAATAAGCCCGGGATGTGGGAAAAAAAAAGTAGGGGGGGTTTAGTCATTTATAATAAATTAGCCAATTTCCTTCGTGGTAAACACACGGCAGCGCAGGGGAGAGATTACGGGGGGGATCTTCAACTTCAAATAAAGTCATTCAACTCTTATCATTGCAGTAAGGTTTTATTTTAAAAAAAATACATATTTTTTCATATAAATACCTTTAAAACTAGGTCCCTATTCTCGCAGGGCAGCTATACACGGGCCAATAAAAGCTGCCCTTCCAATTCGGCAGCCATGTTTGGGCCTTCCCTACCATTATCTGATGAGAATTGACCAGATATCCATTGGGAAGGCTAGAAAATTGTGTTAGACAGTTGGTGCATCGACGTAGTCCTCTCCCAACGAGTCTCCCTAGGGCCCCGTAATGATTTAGTTGTTGGTCCAGGGCCGAACAATGGATTGTTCCAACTTGGGTGAGCACTTTGGGGTAAATATCCACTCGTTGATGGCTTTAAAGGCCACGCATACATCTTTTTTTGAAGGGCACGTAATGCCTACACTACTCTCAAAGATATGATGCTATAATACAGGGGTCCCCAACCACCAGGCCCAGGAACGGTGCCTGGCTGTGGTAAACTGGGCCACCTCTGGTCCCAATTAGCTGTGATCCCAACTCCATGACAACAGCTATGCGAAGCCCAGGAAGCTTTCTACGGATTGAGAAAAGGACCAAAGTACTTAAAGCTCCATACTAAGCGTCAGGGGATGTCACCACTTAGGTGGGAGTAAGTAGGGCAAGGGGGCTGGGCACATCTAGTTTCAGGGAAACAAGCTCAGGTCTCCCACTGATTTTGTATTATGATGAGCTGTATTATACCCACCATCCCTGGTCCTTGGAAAAATTGTCTTGCTTGGAACCGGACCATGGTGCAAAAAAGGTTGGAGAGCACCGCTATAATAAGTAATATTGCTTAAAAAACTAGGGGGATGGGACTTCGTTCAGAAAGGGAGAGTGTAGAGTCAATAAAATCAATCAAAGATCATGCGCGGCATGTCTGGTAGTGAAACTAGATTGTAAGTTCTTCTGGCATAGGCACCGATATATTAGCAACTAGACACCCTAGGCAGATTTTGCCAATAAGCAGAACTTTTTTTTCTCTAAGGGGCAACTGACTGGAGGTTGATATCATGCTGGCTAACGTCCTTAGAGGCAACTAGTGACCCAGAACCGGCCACCCCTGACTCTTTGATGTTCCCAGGCAGTGGAATATGCTCTTTACTCTTCAGTGCATATTACACCTGCATAATAATATCCTACCGGCTTCCACCTCCCTGTTACTCCGGTCCAGTGGGGATTCAGTGCTCCCTATTGTGATGAGCCACTCGCGGGCTGTTTCTGCTTGACCACACCCAGCTCAGCCTTCCCACAATCACAGGTGCAGGGATGCTCCGGTTTCCATTAGCCTGGTTTCCCCTCCCATGGGAACAATACCTATAATACTGCCCAAACAGAATCCCTCTGTCCCTGAATAACATGAATAATACTTAATACCTAAATTATCACATATTAAAGTTCTTTGTAAATCAAAGTGCTACTGTCTTTGCATTGCTGGTTCTGAATTAGCAGATGCTAATTAACGGACCTCTTTGGACCTATATTATTTAAAAGAACCCTAAATAATATACCACTAGTAACTTATAGACTGAACTGATCCGAGCACCTTTGCACTTGGTCTACACATTTTTGGAATGATTTGCCTTTCTATTCTGATACTCACCACCAATACAGTATAAAATATTCCTGAATGTTAACATAAGAGACTAAAGAAAACTGTCATCATTTTCATGTGGATTTATTTTTTGTGGTTGTTTAGATTTTTGTTCAGCAGCTCTCCATTTGGTATTTTAGCAGCTCTCTGGTTGCTAGGGTCTTATTTACCCTAGCGACCAGGCAGTGGTTTAAACGAAAGATGGGAATATGAATAGTAGAGGGCCTGCATAGTATGTTTTCATTAACCGAAGTCCCAGTTTTCAAGATTTATGTCATTTTGATATAACAAACATCAAAATGACTTGTGGTTATATCTATCCAATAATAATTGGCTATCTTAGTTTTGGGACTTGGATATTTTGTTACTAGAAAATTTATTTCAGTCTTTCAAGATGTCACCTGAGTTGGCTTGAGACCAAAAAGAATGCTGGGATTGGAGAAAATTAATAAAAACTTTGATTATATATCTATTCTACTATAATAATAATAAAATCTGATGAACTGGCATTTCTCAAAGGAACAGTTCAGTGTAAAAGTGAAACTGGGTAAAATAGATAGGGCAAAATAAAATATATTTCTAATATAGTTAGTTAGTTAGGCAAAAATGGAATCTATAAAGGCTGGAGTGGGCAGATGTCTGACATAATAGCCAGAACACTACTTCTTCCTTTACAGCTGTCTAAGCGGTTAGCAGTCAGTAACCAATCAGTGACTTGAGGGGGGCCATATGGGACATAACTGCTCAGTTAGTTTGCTTTTGAATCTGACTGCGTGCTGGTTATTATGTTAGACATCTGCCCACTCCAGCCTTTATAGATTCCATTTTTGCCTAACTAACTATATTAGAAATATATTTTATTTTGCACAGTCTGTCTATTTTACCCAGTTTCATTTTTACACTGAACTGAATTTTACACTGAATCTCAGATTCGCTCAGATTTGAGCGAATCTGAGAATACTTTATCAATCAGAACAAGGGAAGACCTGAGATTATGCAAGACAATTCACCGTGACTACATGACAAAATAGGCAATAGCAGCACAATTCCGCCCCGAGGCCACAGCAAGAGGCAGCATCAATATGACACAAACAAGGCATCCGTTTGTAAAACGTGGAACATGTTGAACCCAAACAAATAAGACGCCTTTCTCAGGCCATAATAGAAATAGATATTTACATGAACGTCCAGCTTCAAAAGGACAGACGCCCTGATGCCGGTTTCGCTAACGGTCCGACAATCAGCAGCAGACTGGCTTCAAAGGCGGGAATGTCACCTGACTGGTTCCATTAACACTTCGATGGCCAGAGGGGATAGAGAACCCGGCGGAGATACTTAACCCCGCAAAAGCTTCTTAGACTCACAAATATAAATAAATAAATAAATAAAGAGTCATATCTTGGAACTTCTGTTAATTGGTGCCTCCGGGCTCCAAAGCCAGTCTGGTGAAATGGAAAAGCTTTTCAATATTGTGCTTAGCGTAAGCAAGGGCTAAATGGAAATACGAAGGTATGGGTAATATGCTATTACCCTATAGCAAGGACAAAGTCACCAAATGGGCAGATCTTTCAATATACCCACCCAAGGGGGCCAAACAATCAAATCACAACAATGAGAAAAGGAGCCGTTGGAGCAAGGACTGGATCAACAAGCCAATGTGGTCCCTGATCCAACTGGAAAATCAAACCAGAGAGATTGAAATCTGCCCAATTTTCAGTCAGAAATGGGTCGGGTAGACCCGTCAGAGGGCCCCACACACGGGCAGATTGGGGACCCCACACACGGGCAGATAGGCTGCCAAATTGGTCTGAAGCTTAAAAGGAACAGTTCAGTGTAAAAATTAAACTGGGTAAAATAGACAGACTGAGCAAGATAAAAAATATTTGTAATATAGTTAGTTAGGCAAAAATGTAATCTATAAAGGCTGGAGTGGGCAGATGTCTAACATAATAGCCAGACCACTACTTCCTGCTTAGAGCTCTCTAACCTCTTAGTTAGTCAGTGACTTTAGGGGGCGCCATATGGGACATAACGGTCAGTTAGTTTGTGAGCACGCAGGTTCGATTCGATAGCAAACTAACTGAACAGTTATGTCCCATATGGCCCTCCATCAAGTCACTGATTGGTTACTGACTGCTAACAGCTTAGAGAGCTGAAAGCAGGAAGTAGTGCTCTGGCTATTATGTTAGACATCTGCTCATTCCAGCCTTTATAGATTACATTTTTGCCTGACTACCTACCGTATATACTCGAGTATAAGCCGATGGTGACTTTTTCAGCACATTCAGCTGAAACACTTGGCTTATACTCGAGTATATACGGTTACGGTATATTGAAAACATGTTTTATTTTGCCCAGTCTGTCTATTTTACCCAGTTTAATTTTTACACTGAACCATTCCTTTAAATCTGCCCGTGTATGGCCACCTTTATCAGCCAAATTGCCCAGCGAACTTACCCACACACAGCGAGTGCTGCTTGTTCAAGGGGTAATGTAATGACTGGTATGAATGTTGCTTCATGTCCAGCAACCAACCAGCAGGCAGTATTTAAAGCTCTGTGACTGGTTGTTATAATTACTAGATATGGGACAAAATTTACAAACTATAAAACTAAACTAATATCGATTAATAATAACTACTAGTCAGTGCTGAGTATGTCACTGGTCCTGTATATGATAACTTTCCCTTTATTTTACCTTCCTGCCTCATAAAAACTTCTATCTTTTCGTTTGTTATATATAAATAAAAAAATGTCCAGTACAAAAGCTCAAACCGGCTGGAGTCTAATCTTGAGGAGAAACACGTTATCTGCCAAGGTGCAGGATAGAGCACGATTGTCTGCACACTGGTAAATGATACCGGGTTACATTGGGCCAACATTCATTTGCAATAGATGGAGTTTCAGGATGTGCCGTCCCCTCCTTCAAGCCTAGAGCAACACATGAAATTAAATCTGATGATTTTCTAAACACAATTCACTTTGGTTCTCAAAGACGACAGAGATCCGACAAGATAAAAATGTATCCTAAATTTATATATAATTCCGATTATCCGTGTCGCTGTTGGCTATTCGTACAGCACCCTCATTTGAGAAATAATGTGCTTTGGTGTACTCAGGTGAATGTAAACATAATTAAGCTGAAAGAGAATCGGAATACAGGTATGGGATACCTTATCTGGAAACCTGTTATGCAGAAAGCTCCGAATTACGGAAAGCCTGTCCCCCATAGTCTCCATTTTAATCAAATAATTCAGAATTTTAAAAAATGTTTTCCTGTTTTCTCTGTAATAATAAAACCGTACCTGTACTTGATCCCAACTAAGATATAATTACCCCTTATTGGGGCAGAACAGCCCTATTGGGTTTATTTAATGGTTAAATGATTCCCTTTTCTCTGTAATAATAAAACAGTACCTGTACTTGATCCCAACTAAGATATAATTACCCCTTATTGGGGCAGAACAGCCCTATTGGGTTTATTTAATGGTTAAATGATTCCCTTTTCTCTGTAATAATAAAACAGTACCTGTACTTGATCCCAACTAAGATATAATTACTCCTTATTGGGGCAGAACAGCCCTATTGGGTGTATTTAATGGTTAAATGATTCCCTTTTCTCTGTAATAATAAAACAGTACCTGTACTTGATCCCAACTAAGATATAATTACCCCTTATTGGGGCAGAACAGCCCTATTGGGTGTATTTAATGGTTAAATGATTCCCTTTTCTCTGTAATAATAAAACAGTACCTGTACTTGATCCCAACTAAGATATAATTACCCCTTATTGGGGCAGAACAGCCCTATTGGGTTTATTTAATGGTTAAATGATTCCCTTTTCTCTGTAATAATAAAACAGTACCTGTACTTGATCCCAACTAAGATATAATTACCCCTTGGATGCAAAACAATCCTATTAGGTTTAATTAATGTTTTATTGATTTTTTAGTGGACTGTAGGTATGGAGATCCAAATTACGGAAAGACCCCTTATCCGGAATACCCTTGGTCCCGAGCATTCTGGATAATGGGTCCTATACCTGTATATGAGAATTATTAGAAAGGACGGTCACTTACCTCCATTGCCAGAGCCGCAGTTTGTTGGTCGTAATGATTCAGAAGGTTCGGCATGAAGGTGGAATTATAAGGAAGGTCCTGACACATCCTTAGTGTGATTGGCTCACAGGCAAACAGACTGTGCCCCATGCTTTTCTGGGCAAGTACCACCGATAACCAAAGACAGGAAATCACGTAGGCAGCCATGATGGGAGAATGCAAAGCCACATGTGCCCTTTAAGTGCCAATGTCCTACGTCCGAAGGTTTCCAAGTTTCATTGACTACGGAAATTTCAGTAACCCCCGTGCAGGAGAACAGACATTAGGAATAAACATATTTCTTCTGTCTTCCTCTTCGCTACAACGGACTTCATCTTGTTGCTATATGGTATCCAAGGATGGAATGTAAGCTCTGTTGCCCGTTCTTTTAACCGTACTCCCAAACAACTGTCTCCATTTTAAGGTCCAAAAGCCCAATAACCTACAAAAAAGCAAAAGATAACCATTTATTAAATGATATTACTAAGCTACAATAACAACAATTTAATCTGTGTTACGTAAAATACATTAAGGTCCATTTGTTGAGCTTTATCTCCCTTTAAAAGGGTTGTTCGCCTTTAGGGTGAAGACACACAGAGCTACTGGTAGCAGCTACTTGTCGTGGCTACTAAAACAGACAATGCTGATCATTTACTGATAATTGTCTCTACGTGTGTTTTAGCAGAGGCTATTCTCAGTACTGTCTATGGCAGGGGATTTTTTGGCATAGTAGCCGTGAAAAAGTAGCTGCTACTAAGCAGCTGTGTGTGTCTTCACTCTTGAATTAACTTTTAGTATGATGAAGAGAATGTTATGCTAAAACATTTTGCAATTGGTCTTCATTATTTATTATTTACAGCAGCTCTCTAGTTTGGAATTTTGGCAATTATCTGGTTGCTAGGGTCCAATTTAACTTAGCGACCGGGCAGTGATTTGAAAGAGGCAGGAATATGATTATGGAAGGGCTTGAATAATAACATAAGTAACAATGGCAATAAAAATAGTTTTTTGGGCTGCCGGGGTCAGGGACCCCCATTTCAAGGCTGAAGGGAAAGGCAAAAGGGGTTATGAAATAAAAGGCACTAAGTTTGCCCAGGAGCAGTAACCCATAGCAACCAATCAGTAGGTAGAATTTTTTGGTCACTTGTTTAAAATAAAACTTCTTATTGGTTGATATGAGTTATTGCTCTTTGGCAAACTTAGTGCCTTTCATTACATATGTGGGAAAGAATTCAAAAACTACAAAAAATTAAGACCAATGTAAAAGCTGCTAAGAATAGGCCAATCTATAACATAATAAAAGTTAACCTGAAGGTTACGTTTCATAGACAATGGTGTGGACCCTCTGTAGTTCGATTGTCAGCTCTGTAGATTCTACTATCTCTCTTATACCCCTCTGGCTTCCAGATGAACACGAATGTACCCAAAAAGTGACCCTGTAATATAAACCCCATTGGCTAAGTTTTCACCAATGAGTGACACGGGGTCACTCTGTAATGTGAGCGTTATGCAGACGCAACTGACCACACCTGGTGTAGGCCTTAGGCTCACCTGTCCGTTTAAATGATAAGTGGCATATCTGTATTACGGGATACCTGGGGCCCAACTGTCTGTTAATAATAGGCTGCATATCTGAATAACTGCTCCCCTCAGGCTCCCTTGTGGGTGTCTCAGTCCCTGCACCCAATGACAGAGAACCAGCACCCTTGTGCCCTTGGACTGGACAGATTGTAATGGTCCTCAATACATGGGAGCATAATCATTTGGATATCTATGTTTTGTTCTTGCGTTGGATGGAAACTACTGCACATAAACCAAAAAAATTTGCTTTTTTGCAGACTTGTACATACACGCCACAAAAAGATGTGGTTTGGAAGCAGAGCAACAAAGGGTGAAAGATGATTAATATACGTCCATGAAAAAATCTATTTCAGTGCCAGAGGGCAGCGTAAAGGAATGTGACGACCATGTAAAGTGCGAATGGAGTAAGGGTTCCCATGTCTGTCCATAAGGGATAAGTATGGGGATTGTATGATGATATAGAAGCAGCAGAACCTTCAGGCGCTCTGCCCACTCTTCAACGGTTGAAAACAGGATTCCCATTAAATAGCGCCAAATTCACGCAGGGGGTCACTGTGCCAAATTCACGCTGGGGGTCACTGTGCCAATTTGATGCTGGGGGTCACTGTGCCAATTTGATGCTGGGGGTCACTGTGCCAATTTGATGCTGGGGGTCACTGTGCCAATTTGACGCTGGGGGTCACTGTGCCAATTTGACGCTGGGGGTCACTGTGCCAATTTGACGCTGGGGGTCACTGTGCCAATTTCACACTAAGGGTCACTGTGCCAATTTCACATTAAGGGTCACTGTGCCAATTTCACACTAAGGGTCACTGTGCCAATTTCACACTAAGGGTCACTGTGCCAATTTCACACTAAGGGTCACTGAGCTTCAACTATTCATATTGTTACCAGCGTTTTAAAGGCAGCCATACATGTTACAACCATCGGTTGCAGGAAAGATGGCTAGTACCCTCAACTAATGTTCAGGGCTAAATCGTTAGATATGGAGGTAGAAATAATAGGAATTTTACCCCTATCTGATGATTCATCCCTAAACGCTTGCTTTTGCTTGGTCGCCTTCAACGGCACCCTATCAAAACTTTCTGTCCCGTCCAATAAACAACACAACCAGTAGCCAAGGCTTTTGCGATATTGGTCTCGTCAGTCACCATACATGCACCGAATATCATACAAAATCTTGTTTCATTCGATAATAATGGTGAGTATGGCCAGCTGTACAGATCCATTATGTCTTTGGCACTTATTGGACTCTATGTATTTGTTGTGCCTATAGAAAAGGGCAGCTGGCAAAACAAGAAAAAACTTGACCAAAGTGCCGTTTTGACTCCAAAGACGAAGCCCATCACAGGCCGAGATGACAGCTGGCATAGAGAAGTCTGAGATTACAAAAGACACATCAGAAAGTCATTTGTAGTGTATATAATTTTTGTCTGCATGTACGTTGCTGGTAATTGCACACTACAGCCCTGCTTGAATATGTAAGGAAAAGCTATACCTCGGTATGAGTCCTTGTCGAAGAGCCAAGGGCTACAATTCCACTCGTCTAAGGTTACATGTGTTCTTTCAAACCATAAAAGCTGACACAGTGTACAAATGGCCCTCTCCAGGCAACATACTGTGTGTACTGCCCTAGCCGCAACAGCAGATCGAGAAATGCACGTTTCTCATTGACTAAAAAAAAAAAACAAGAGCTATTGGAAAAATGTGTTCCAAGAGCTTGCAATCCATCCTATTTTTTCATGCTGTTTATTGGCAGATACATTTAGACTATAGATCACAGTCCCTAGTTGCCAATGCCTCTTACCCCTCCTGCAGATAAAGGATAATAACCTACTCGCTGACAGCTACACCCTGGGATCATGGTCATCACATGACAGGATAAGACCCCTATTTTACAGAACAATTGGTGTAAGGATCACAGGTCAATGAGGTCTATAGAAGTCAGGCCTTACTTTGTCATGACACCTGTAACTTGGGGGTGAATATGAAGACACTGGTTATTGACCTTTACATAGTCATGATATGTGTAGTAAATCCCAAAAACTAAATTCCTCCTAGCACACACATACATACATACATATGGACAGACTTTTTTTTTTTAATGGTGGTAACTATACAGTTTTTATACCAGGAACAAACACACCCACATACAGATATAAATTCTTGCATTGGTTACACTAAACAAATTGCACCAAATGACTAAAAAACATATGGTTATACGACTTCGACTCATCAGCACACTGGTAATGGCGGTCATCTGGAAGTTTAACTGGGACGCTACAGGGCCTCAAGTCGCCAAGAACCTGGTCAAACTGGCCAGATCTGATCATTCAGCCCTCAAGCTGATGGCCAAGGTCTTAGAGGACCTACGCGGTTGGGCAGTCAGCTGACCGTGCACACAAATTAACCATCAACTAGTCCAGTTGCAAACCACTGCATTAGACAAACACATCATAGAGTGAAAAAGGGGAGACTGATAAAAGGTAAGTAATTAAGCTGAGAACACAGCGGCATGGGTGGCAGACTTAAAAAGACTACAGTCATTATATTATATACCAAAAAATCACTTTAAAGGGGAACTCTGGCTTCCAAAATAGCAAAAGAGCACAACACAACACAGAAAACCCTAATATCCCTATCACTGTAATCTTATCCTTCAAACATTAGTAAGAAATACCATTTTATATGCTGAAATCCAGCTGCAAAACAGTTCTTCTCTTTCTGCATCATTTGAAATTTTGGCAGGGGAGGAGGGACTAAAACTCTGATGTTACAAATTTTAACAACTTCCCCACAGTTTACAGGCAGCATGCAGGAACTACATAACCCACAATGCATTGCACCTTTCCTTATTGACATCTTGTGAGCAGGGAATTGTGGGATTGGGAGGAGGCAGGCTGAAGGCAGGCTGGGGACAGGCGACGACTGTTAAAGTTTATTTGAGTCACAAAGTAGTCAGCCAGATCAGCAGGGGAACCGGGGGCGGGGCTTAGGGAACGGTTCCAAACCATATTATTACATTAAACATCATGAAAAGGCTGCATATTCTTTAATATTGCCAAGCTGCTTGAAATGTGTGTTACTTTTTATAAAGCTTGTGTTTGGGTTGAGTTCCCCTTTAACAATATTCCTTGTATAGTAAGGACTGGATCAACAACTCCCCCCCCCCCCCCCCCAACTACAGCCCACCAAATTCTTTTTTTTTTTTTACCTCTAGCAATGATGGAATTTGCAGAAGCAAAATATTAAGCAAAGCATAAAAAATAAAGTCAGTGAGTCGTGCAAGGATAACATAACAGGAGGCTTGGCTGCCAACACTTTATCCTTTTGCAGTTTAAATAAATGTAGAGTTGATATGATGCAAGGCACTTAGTCGGCGGGGCCCTCTGATCCCACAATCCAATCACTCAGACTCCAATAAACACAGTAGCAGGATATGCACACAACACGGGCCGGAGAAAGCATTCTGTTCCTCTGGTGAAAGAAAGGCATCAGGCACGTTGCATACAATGCTCGTTACACATACATTTCTGTACATACCGTGGCCTGTTCTGCTTAAAGGGGAAGTTCACCTTAGCAACTCTTCAATTGAGTTTCATTTTTTATTTTGTATAGTTTTTGAATTATTTGCTTTTCTCCTCAAGCTCTTTCCAGCTTTCAAATGGGGGTCACTGACCCCGGCAGCCAAACACTATTGCTCTGCGAGGCTCCCGTTTTATTGTTACTTTTATTGCTTATCTTTTGATTCAGTCCCTACTCTATTCATTCCCCAGCTTATCTTCCCAACTCCTGCCAGGTTGCTAGGTTAAATTGGACCCTACAACTAGATAACTGCTGAAATTGCAAACTGGAGAGCTGCTCAACAAAAACCTAATGAATTCAAAAACTTCAAAAAATAAAAAAGGAAGACCAATTGCAAATTGTCTCAAAATAACACTCAACATCATACTTTTAATATGTTATAGAATGCCCTATTCCTAGCAACTGGTTTTCATTATTTGTTTTTTTGGAATTATTTGCCTTCCTCTTCTGCCTCTTTCCAGCTTTCAAATGGGGGTCGCTGACCCCCAGCAGCCACAAACTATTGCTCTGTGAGGCTCCAGTTTTATTGTTATTGTTACTTCTTGTTACTTATCTTTCTATGCTGGCCCTCTACTATTCATATTCCCACCTCTCATTTAAACTACTGCCGGTAGCTAGGGTAAATAAGACCCTAGCAACTAGAGAGCTGCTAAAATACCAAATGGAGGGCTGCTAAACAAAAATCCAAACAACTGAAAAACCATAAAAAATGAAGACCAATTGCAAATTCTCTCGGTATATCAATGTCTACATCATCAATTAAAAGTTAAGTTAAAGGTGAACTACCCCTTTAACTACATACATACTATATAACTACAAATATATACATAACAGTGCCCCCCCTTCCCCATGCAATGTGCATTTATATATCCAGCAGCCACATCCATATAGTGTCACTTGCCCTTAGATCTCATCCATTAAGACAGAATGGGAGCAATTAAAAAGACACTATGGTTAAACTACGCCAGGGTGAGTAAGGGGCAGACATTGAAATCATCATCATTTATTTATATAGTGCCAGCAAATTACATTCATTTATAACGTACATGGATTTACAATAATTTAACAAGCAAGTGGTAGCAATGTATTACACAGAGCTCACATGCAAGTATATCGGTTATATCTGTCCCATAAGGCATCGCTGTTATCGCTGGACATGGAGTTAGTATCAGGACACACAGTGCTAGTGGATTCTGCCTGCTTCACACTGATAGAAATACTCTCTATATGAAAATACCCCTACCCAGCAATCCCATGGCATTATACACTGGCTGCCAATACAGCTACTAGCTGGGCTAATACACACTGCTCATTAACTCATTTCAATGCAACTGCCTACTGCCATAATGCCACACGCCATTCCCCACGGCCACTACATGCCACACGCCATTCCCCACGGCCACTACATGCCACACGCCATTCCCCATGGCAACTAATGCCACACGCCATTCCCCACGGCCACTACATGCCACACGCCATTCCCCACAGCCACTACATGCCACTCCCCACGGCCACTACATGCCACACGCCATTCCCCACAGCCACTACATGCCACTCCCCACGGCCACTAATGCCACACGCAATTCCCAAGGCCACTAATGCCACACACAATACCAATACCCTATGTTACACACACCTCCAAAACCAGTAATGCCCCAATCAGTTCCAACTTCACCAATGCCACATGCTATCCAAATAAATTATAGCCAGTAATGCCAAGTGCGGATGCAAATGCCTAATGTTACTACACAAACTCCAGTGGCCACTAATGCCAAATACTGTGCCAAAGCCCAATAATGCCCAATGCAGCCCCAATGCTCACAAATGCCCAATGCAATTCCAATGCCCAATAATGCCAAATATAATGCCAATTCCAATAATGGTACATACAATAAGAAAAGAAGAGTGTCAGGCTGCCCCCGAGTTACATTGCCCGCAGTGCCCCGTTACATTGCCCGCACTGCCCCGTTACATTACCCACAGTGCCCCGTTACATTACCCGCACTGCCCCGTTACATTACCCACAGTGCCCCGTTACATTGCCCGCACTGCCCCGTTACATTGCCCGCACTGCCCCGTTACATTGCCCGCACTGCCCCGTTACATTACCCGCACTGCCCCGTTACATTACCCGCACTGCCCCGTTACATTACCCGCACTGCCCCGTTACATTACCCGCACTGCCCCGTTACATTACCCGCACTGCCCCGTTACATTACCCGCACTGCCCCGTTACATTACCCGCACTGCCCCGTTACATTACCCGCACTGCCCCGTTACATTACCCGCACTGCCCCGTTACATTACCCGCACTGCCCCGTTACATTACCCGCACTGCCCCGTTACATTACCCGCACTGCCCCGTTACATTACCCGCACTGCCCCGTTACATTACCCGCACTGCCCCGTTACATTACCCGCACTGCCCCGTTACATTACCCGCACTGCCCCGTTACATTACCCGCACTGCCCCGTTACATTACCCGCACTGCCCCGTTACATTACCCGCAGTGCCCCGTTACATTACCCGCAGTGCCCCGTTACATTACCCGCAGTGCCCCGTTACATTACCCGCAGTGCCCCGTTACATTACCCGCAGTGCCCCGTTACATTACCCGCAGTGCCCCGTTACATTACCCGCAGTGCCCCGTTACATTACCCGCAGTGCCCCGTTACATTACCCGCACTGCCCCGTTACATTACCCGCACTGCCCCGTTACATTACCCGCACTGCCCCGTTACATTACCCGCACTGCCCCGTTACATTACCCGCACTGCCCCGTTACATTACCCGCACTGCCCCGTTACATTACCCGCACTGCCCCGTTACATTACCCGCACTGCCCCGTTACATTACCCGCACTGCCCCGTTACATTACCCGCACTGCCCCGTTACATTACCCGCACTGCCCCGTTACATTACCCGCACTGCCCCGTTACATTACCCGCACTGCCCCGTTACATTACCCGCACTGCCCCGTTACATTACCCACAGTGCCCCGTTACATTACCCACAGTGCCCCGTTACATTACCCGCACTGCCCCGTTACATTACCCACAGTGCCCCGTTACATTACCCGCACTGCCCCGTTACATTACCCGCACTGCCCCGTTACATTACCCGCACTGCCCCGTTACATTACCCGCACTGCCCCGTTACATTACCCGCAGTGCCCCGTTACATTACCCGCACTGCCCCGTTACATTACCCGCACTGCCCCGTTACATTACCCGCACTGCCCCGTTACATTACCCGCACTGCCCCGTTACATTACCCGCACTGCCCCGTTACATTACCCACAGTGCCCCGTTACATTACCCACAGTGCCCCGTTACATTACCCACACTGCCCCGTTACATTACCCGCACTGCCCCGTTACATTACCCACACTGCCCCGTTACATTACCCACAGTGCCCCGTTACATTACCCACAGTGCCCCGTTACATTACCCACAGTGCCCCGGTGCTGCCGGCCCGGTACCGTATAATACTGAGCAGAAATATAGAACGTTCGGTTTTGGCTGAGGGAAGGTCTTTCTGTACCACGGAAATCTCGATATAATCGGAAGGGGTCGGGCTTTATCCCCTCACAGCCCCCCCACACTAAATCCATATATTACCCAGGCAATTACGGAGCAGCTGCCATGACGCCTGCAGCCCCCTCACCCACACAGCGGCGCCTCTCCATTCATTCCTCCCTCGGCTGCGCTATCCCTGCGCCTCCCCTGGGCCCGGTATGGCCGCACTTACCGTTCGCTCCTTCCTCCCCTTATGGCTGACAGGTTTCCCCTCTCACACGGAGCAATGGGAGCACCACACGCACCGGCCGCGGACACTCTCCCTACTGGCATTCATCGTCCCTCCCACTCCCAGCACGGCCCCCGCCCCGCCCACACAAGGGGCGTTACCCTCTTATTCCCAGC
This sequence comes from Xenopus tropicalis, assembly GCF_000004195.4. NCBI lineage: Eukaryota > Metazoa > Chordata > Amphibia > Anura > Pipidae > Xenopus > Xenopus tropicalis. The sequence continues at coordinate 152,164,058 of NC_030681.2, forward strand.
ACGCCCACCACTACGACCCGCCCCCCTGCGATTCCATTCACAAAATGCAGAGGGGAAGCCGAGTAACCCTCCACCCCTTTCGCTTTTTTTAATACAACACCCCGTCTGTTTTATCTCCGCTCTGATTAACTCTTCCAACTACATTAACTCTCAGGCAATGAGAGAGATGGGCACAACCTCTATGGATAAAGAAAAGAAAGGCTATAGATATGGGGCAGGTGCATGCGAGCTGACCAATCAGGATTTAGGATAGGGGTTGCCGCGGCAACTGCGAAATGCTAGTAAACATGGAGCTAAGGCGTGTGGTGATTGGCTGGGAGGCTGTGACGGGAGGGATAGTACAGTTTCTATAGCGACGCGCTGTGCCGCTCTGAGGCTGTGAGGCCCCTGTGGAAGGTAATTATCCTGCAGTGTGGGGTGGGGGCGTTATCATTGTGTATTGTATATGCAATAATATTCTGTATGATATACTTCTTATATCTGCCCTTTACATTATCCGTATTGCACATAGAGATATCTAGTGTAAGCGCAGCTGGGCTGCCTGCACCCCTGGCATCTGGGGCCCATTGGCACCATTTCAACATTCCCCCCACCCTATCATTATGAGTTTTCCCATTATGTGTCCATGCTCTGAGCCTTAAGCAGCCATTGTGCCTCAGCTAGGCGTCACCTCTGCCTTTATATGGGAATCCCACTATGCAGGTGTGTGTATGCTGCAGACTGTGCTGGGTATCAAGCAGCCATTGTGCCTCAGCTAGGCGTCACCTCTGCCTTTATATGGGAATCCCACTATGCAGGTGTGTGTATGCTGCAGACTGTGCTGGGTATCAAGCAGCCATTGTGCCTCAGCTAGGCATCACCTCTGCCTTTATATGGGAATCCCACTATGCAGGTGTGTGTATGCTGCAGACTGTGCTGGGTATCAAGCAGCCATTGTGCCTCAGCTAGGCGTCACCTCTGCCTTTATATGGGAATCCCACTATGCAGGTGTGTGTATGCTGCAGACTGTGCTGGGTATCAAGCAGCCATTGTGCCTCAGCTAGGCATCACCTCTGCCTTTATATGGGAATCCCACTATGCAGGTGTGTGTATGCTGCAGACTGTGCTGGGTATCAAGCAGCCATTGTGCCTCAGCTAGGCGTCACCTCTACCTTTATATGGGAATCCCACTATGCAGGTGTGTGTATGCTGCAGACTGTGCTGAGTATCAAGCAGCCATGCACACACATCAGGCCTGGGACTGGCAATCTGTGGGTTAAGCCAAATACCAGGGGGCTGCTGTAAGGTGCCATAAGGTGCAGGGGCGAGGTGGCCGGCTGGGTTGCCTAGGGTGCCCTGTCGGCTTGGCTTGAAATGCCAGGGCCTATTTTGAATCCCAGCGTGGGCCTGATTCCCATTAATCAGAGGGATTTGATTTGCCCTACATGTTGGCAGCAGTACCTCCGGGTTGAGCTGTGACTCCCACATTCTACCAGCAGCCTTAGCTCAGGGTGTGTAACCAGTGTGGGTGCCAATATGGGTGCCCCAGGCTGCACGTCTGGCTTGCACCTTATTCACAAACAGTAATACAAAGATACCATACAGGTGACTGTAGGACAGGCCATATTGGGCTTCACATTCACAAGCTGCAAGGTAAGCTGTACCTGACGTTTTACAATTCAAGTATTATTTAATTCCATGGGTTTCCCCGGTATAAGTGCTTCTAAACCTCTTTGAGACTTGTAAAAATGACATAACTCTCCATATACCACACCTAAAGGAGCCCTTAATTGTATTTAGTCATGTGGGGTTGATGTTGTTAAAGGTATTTCACAATGCACCTTTTGTTAAGCCCAGCACTACAGTACCCCCTTTATGGCAGCCCTGGTATCTAGCATCATTTTTACAGCCCCCCCCCCCCCCCATAAGGCGCAACCCTATGCCCAGATGGTATGATCCTTGATACCAGTATAATTAATAGAAAGTAGAGATAACAGAAAAAGGTGGAAACATATATGCAGCCTTTTCATGATATTTAATGTAATAATCTGGTTTGGAACAGTTCCCTAAGCTCTGTCCCCTGTTCATCTGGCGACTACTTTGTAACAGTAGTCGCCTGTCCTCAGCCTGCATCCTCCCAATCCCACAATTCCCTGCTGCACATGTGACGTCAATAAGGATAGGAACATCCCAGTGCAATGCATTGTGGGTTATGTAGTTCCTGCATGCTGTCTGTAAACTGTGGAGAAGTTGTTACAATTTGTAACATCAATGTTTTAGTCCCTCCTCCCCTGCCAGGATTTTAAATGATGCAGAATGAGAAGTTTTTTTGCAGCTGGATTTCAGCATATAAAAATTGTATTTATTTTTTGAAGGAACAATTTAAAATGCTAGCTATATTAGGGGATTCTGCGTTTTGTGGGTTGGGGCTCTTTAACATATCTTGGTCCGGAAGCCAGAGTTGCCTTTAACTCACCCTGGCCAGTTTATTTTATATTAAATATATACTCAACCTAGGGTGAAAGGTTAGCAATTTTGGTCACAGGGGTGTCTACTAGCACCCCAGTATTTTTTACATGTCTAAGCATTCTATCAGTATCTATCACAGTTAACAATTGTACCATCACCCCATCTTCCCAGGCCTTGGGGTTACCCTGGATTCTGCCCTGTCCTTCACCCCTCATATCCAATCACTTATCAAATCATGTCACTTTCACCTAAGAAATATCTCCAAAATACGATCATTTATCACCCAAGATGCTGCCAAAATTCTTATTCACTCTCTTATCATATCTCACTCTGCCAGTCCCTCTGCCGTGCCACTCTGCCAGTCCCTCTGCCGTGCCACTCTGCCGTGCCACTCTGCCAGTCCCTCTGCCGTGCCACTCTGTCAGTCCCTCTGCCGTGCCACTCTGCCAGTCCCTCTGCCGTGCCACTCTGCCAGTCCCTCTGCCGTGCCACTCTGCCAGTCCCTCTGCCAGTCCCTCTGCCGTGCCACTCTGCCAGTCCCTCTGCCGTGCCACTCTGCCAGTCCCTCTGTCAGTCCCTCTGCCGTGCCACTCTGCCAGTCCCTCTGCCGTGCCACTCTGCCAGTCCCTCTGTCAGTCCCTCTGCCGTGCCACTCTGCCAGTCCCTCTGTCAGTCCCTCTGCCGTGCCACTCTGCCAGTCCCTCTGTCAGTCCCTCTGCCGTGCCACTCTGCCAGTCCCTCTGTCAGTCCCTCTGCCGTGCCACTCTGCCAGTCCCTCTGTCAGTCCCTCTGCCGTGCCACTCTGCCAGTCCCTCTGTCAGTCCCTCTGCCGTGCCACTCTGCCAGTCCCTCTGTCAGTCCCTCTGCCGTGCCACTCTGTCAGTCCCTCTGTCAGTCCCTCTGCCGTGCCACTCTGCCAGTCCCTCTGTCAGTCCCTCTGCCGTGCCACTCTGTCAGTCCCTCTGCCGTGCCACTCTGTCAGTCCCTCTGCTGTGCCACTCTGCCAGTCCCTCTGCCGTGCCACTCTGCCAGTCCCTCTGTCAGTCCCTCTGCCGTGCCACTCTGCCAGTCCCTCTGTCAGTCTCTCTGCCGTGCCACTCTGCCAGTCCCTGCCCTGGCTTTAGCCACCACCCAGAATAAGAATCAAACTTATAACCCTCACAGTTTAAGCAGTTCATAACTCTGCCCCCCCCCCATATCTCTGATTTCATCTCTAGATACCAACCAACCCGCTTGTTACCCCCCTACTGACCTGCTCCACAACTCCTCTCTCATTCCCTTCTCACACAAACACATTCAAGACTTTGCAAGGGCTGCCCCCCTTCTCTGGAATTCGCTCCCACAATCTGTCAGACTTTCTCCCAATCTCTCTCCCTTCAAAAGATCTCCAAAACTTACCTTCATTAAGTTCAGCACAACGTCAGTAGGCTGCTAAAAGCTATACCCTGTGTTACATCTCTTCCATTTCTTAATTCTGATCTTGCCCATTCCCACACCTTGTGTCTCAACCCCCTATCCCCCCTGTAAGCTCTTTTGGGCAGGGCCCTCTGCACCTCTTGTATTGGTTATTGGTTGCTTTGTATATATGTCCAATGTATCAACTAGGGATGCACCAAATCCAGGATTCGGTTCGGCATTCAGCCAATATTAGGCCTTTCTCGTCAGGATTCGTCCAAATCCATGCTCCTGGCCGAACCGAATCTAAACCGAATCTAAACACGGATGTTGGAAATTTAACCCTTTCAAAACCTACCTAGCATATGCTACTTTGGATTCGGTTTGGTTTTCGGCTGAATACTTTACAAAGGATTTGGGGTTCGACCGAATCCGAAAAAAGTGGATTTGGTGCTTCCCTACTATAAACCCACTTACTGTACAGCGCTGAGGAATATGTTAGCGCTTTATAAATACATGTTAATAATAATGAGAATAAGGAGATTCCTATTGACCCTAATGAGAAGCAACTTTCCCCAAACCTGCACTTCTTTCCCCGGGATGCACACAAATCAGAACTTGCGACACTGCCCTAAAGGCTAAAAGGCACTTCAGAAATTTTCAGGAAATTCTTTGCAGAATTTGACATGAAGTGTTTTTTTTGCATGAAAGCTTTGCCGCTGTACGGATGCGGGGGGTGTAAATCTTGCACTTGTCCTGAGCGGACAATGAAGCTGACGCTCACTTTATCTCCTGTGCAGCCTGCGTTTCACTTTGAAGTCCACTTCAAAACCTGTGTTTTCTTTGATGTCAAGGTCTTGCTGGGGTTTCGGCATATTTGTACTCCTAATGCTCCCGGGCAGGTCACTGTAACTTAAATGTGATTAATCAGCTCTTTCCTGTGGGGATCAAATATTCTGGAATTTATACAAAAATGCCTTTCTGTTATAATAGATTCCCTATGGTAAATAAGTAATACAAGTGCATAAAAAGGAGCAATTTCCTTCTAAATGATTTAACGGTATTTCAGCGCACAAACAAAAAAATGCTCTGTGGCCCTAGGACAGGGGTGGGCAAACTACGGCCCGCGGGCCACATCGGGCCCCTTGGCCTTTTTAATCCGGCCCGCCGACGACGCCAAGTCTCATCACGCGAGACTTGGTGTCATTGGCAGGCCGGAATTAAACAGACGAAGGGGGCGTAACGCTGGCCTGGCCCTGCCCGCCCTGGCCCGGTCTGGCCCGGGGGTAAGTAAATGTGGCCCGTGAGCCAAAAAGTTTGCCCCCCCCTGCCCTAGGAACTATAAACAGAATTGTATAGCAGCCAGTGGAACATACAGTATACATGGGGGCTGCCATACTGTGAATGATAAGGATATTAGAAGTCACTGAGGGGTTCTGTGCCCATATAAAGGCACAAGGCTGCAGGCTGAGTTATACAGGGAACTCTGAGTATCACTCATGTATTATAAGGGATAATGTACCCCCTACTGTAAATGATAAGGATATTAGCAGTCACTGAGGGGTTCTGTGCCCATATAAAGGCACAAGGCTGCAGGCTGAGTTATACAGGGAACTCTGAGTATCACTCATGTATTATAAGGGATAATGTACCCCCTACTGTAAATGATAAGGATATTAGCAGTCACTGAGGGGTTCTGTGCCCATATAAAGGCACAAGGCTGCAGGCTGAGTTAAACAGAAAACTCTGAGTATCACTCATGTATTATAAGGGATAATGTACCCCCTGCTGTAAATGATAAGGATATTAGAAGCCTGTATGGCTTTATATGAGTCTTATATAAACCTTTTAATTTTGAAAGAATATAGTTTCTATTGTTCCTATTCTTGTGTCATTTGTTGACTACATAATAGTGAAGCTACGTAACCTCAGTCCATAAAATGTCTCGCATGTCATACTTTGTGCAAACATGTCATCCATGATGGGTTAAAGCATCTGTTTGACAAGTCAGACATGCTGTAATTACAGTATGGAATGAGGCAGTGAGATTCTGTTTGTGTCTGTTCAGATCTAAAACAAACAGTAGACTGGATGGATTTTAAGGCCTACAGGCAGGGCTGCCATTAGAATTCAAGAGACCCTGTTGTACTTAGCATTGCCCACATTCAGGGCCCGATTGGGGGTGGCACATGAGATTGGGGGTGGCACTTCTGATTGGGGGTGGCACTTCTGATTGGGGGTGGCCACTTCTGATTGGGGGTGGCACTAGAGATTGGAGGTGGCACTTCTGATTGGGGGTGGTACTTCTGATTGGGGGTGGCACTAGAGATTGGGGGTGGCACTAGAGATTGGGGGTGGCACTTGAGATTGGGGGGTGGCATTGCAGAACAGTGGCTTTTCTATTAAATCTCTATTTATTATATCTCCATTTATTTTCAGATAACTCCAGCCAACCTGTATGCCATTAAGGAATCATGGCTTTCGCAGCTCCTAAGCACATGGAGGGCCCCAAATTACAAACCAAAATGAGTACATGGACCCCATTAAACCACCAGCTCATGAATGACAAGGTAATTTTATTCAGCCTTCAGGCGACAGAGGATTGTGGGAGTTGTAGTTCAAAAGGAGTAGTAGTTTAAAGGAGAAGGAAAGGTAAAAACTAAGCGAGCTTTATCAGAAAGGTCTATATAAATACAGCCATAAGCACTCACAGAAACGCTGCACTGAGTCCTCTATCAAAAGAAACACAGGATTTCTTGTCTTCCTTTGTGTAAACATGTTCTTCGGTAGCTGACTTCCTTCATTCGCGGGGTCACCTCCCATAAGAATTCACACCCCCTCCCATCAAAATGTGTGATCTATGCAACCAACAGCTAGAGCTTCTAGGGCTATTTTTGGAGTTTAAGGCAGCTATCTGGTTGCTAGGGTCCAAATTATCTTGGAGACTAGAAAGTTATTTGAATGAGAGAAAGGAATATGAATAGGGGAGGGGCTGAATAGAAAATAAAGTTACCAAAAGTAACAATAAAACTGGAGCCTCACAGAGCAATAGGTTTTTGGCTGCCGGGGTCAGTGACCCCCATTTGAAAGCTGCAAAGAGAAATAACAAGAATGGAAAAGTTGCTTAGAAATGGCCATTCTATAACACACTAACAGTTAACTTAAAGGTGAACCGCCCCTTTAATACATAGGAAGTAAAAGAAGTAATTACTTAAGTGCCAAGAATTAGTTTCCGTATGGGTTCCTGCCCAAAGAGCTTACAATCTGTGATAGACAGGAAACCCACAGAACCACAACAGGAAGGTTGAAGTTGATTACACCTTAGACCAAACACATATATATCCCATATAATTTGTTCTCATTAAATGACATCCCAGCAGGAATCCATTTGCCTCTTGGCACAACAACATTTTGAACAAATTGATTTCTATTCATAGGTCGTTTAAGGCACAAATGTATTTGGATGAGACTGTATTAAGTAGAGACAGCAGCAACTGGGGTCACTGATCCTCTACACCCACTGCCCGTAGGGCATTTACAGCTACAATTAGCCCAGTGGAGCTGCCACCTGGTTTGTACTCTTTGTGCTACCCATAATGCATTGTGCAACATCTGTCACCACTAATGGAGGCCCACACTGCTGCCTTGGCCTCTCATTAGCTGTTTATGGGGCCAGAGTTGCTCAGATATCAGTAATGTCCCACACGTGGTACGGGTGTTGGCCCAAGGGCGCGATTTAGGTGACTAAATTTAGCAACGATCCTATTGGCTCCAGGCACATTTTATGGCCCCGAAATCGGTAAAAGCCTTGTTAAGGCAACATTTATTACTAGAAAAGGCACTGCCGGTTGGGCAATCATGGATTTTGCCTGCTGCCACCCAATGAATGCATCTTTACCACAGAGTCGATGTGCTCTTAGGTTTAATATATGTAAGTACAGGTATGGGATCCCTAATCCAGAAACCCATTATCCAGAAAGCTCTGAATTATGGAAAGTCCGTCTCCCATAGACTCCATTTTAATCAAATAATTCATAATTTTAAAACTGATTTCCTTTTTCTCTTTAGTAATAAAACAGTACCTGTACTTGATCCCAACTAAGATATAATTACCCCTTATTGGGGGCAGAACAGCTCTATTGGGTTTATTTAATGGTTAAATGATTCCCTTTTCTCTGTAATAATAAAACAGTACCTGTACTTGGTCCCAACTAAGATATAATTACCCCTTATTGGGGGCAGAACAGTCCTATATGGTTTATTTAATGGTTAAATGATTCCCTTTTCTCTGTAATAATAAAACAGTACCTGTACTTGATCCCAACTAAGATATAATTACCCCTTATTGGGACAGAACAGTCCTATATGGTTTATTTAATGGTTAAATGATTCCCTTTTCTCTGTAATAATAAAACAGTACCTGTACTTGATCCCAACTAAGATATAATTACCCCTTATTGGGGCAGAACAGCCCTATTGGGTTTATTTAATGGTTAAATGATTCCCTTTTCTCTGTAATAATAAAACAGTACCTGTACTTGATCCCAACTAAGATATAATTACCCCTTATTGGGGCAGAACAGCCCTATTGGGTTTATTTAATGGTTAAATGATTCCCTTTTCTCTGTAATAATAAAACAGTACCTGTACTTGATCTCAACTAAGATATAATTACCCCTTATTGGGGCAGAACAGCCCTATTGGGTTTATTTAATGGTTAAATGATTCCCTTTTCTCTGTAATAATAAAACAGTACCTGCACTTGATCCCAACTAAGATATAATTACCCCTTATTGGGGCAGAACAGCCCTATTGGGTTTATTTAATGGTTAAATGATTCCCTTTTCTCTGTAATAATAAAACAGTACCTGTACTTGATCCCAACTAAGATATAATTACCCCTTATTGGGGCAGAACAGCCCTATTGGGTTTATTTCATGGTTAAATGATTCCCTTTTCTCTGTAATAATAAAACAGTACCTGTACTTGATCCCAACTAAGATATAATTTCCCCTTATTGGGACAGAACAGTCCTATATGGTTTATTTAATGGTTAAATGATTCCCTTTTCTCTGTAATAATAAAACAGTACCTTGTAATTGATCCCCAGTAAGATAAAAAAAAATCCTAATTGGATGCAAAATATTTTTTTAGTAGACTTAAGGTATGGAGATGCAAATTACCGAAAGATCCCTTATCCGGAATACCCTTGGTCCCGAGAATTCTGGATAACGGGTCCTATACCTGTATAATCAAGGATACGTATAATCAAAGGAAACTCTGCCTCCTAGTGGCAGCAGCCTAAACAGTAATGGCATTATTTTAGGCACTTTACTAATTCTAAAGAGAAACTACACTTTATCAGTAATATTTTCCAATGATCCATTCTAAACTATACTAATCTCTTCTAATTTACACAGAGTGTGGTGCCAGTATGGAATATGAAGCTGTGCCCCTTCTTTAGGTTCTTTAGGCTGATGCCACACAGGGAACACTATCAATGTTTCTTCATGCATTCAGTGTGTATTCGAACTGACTTCCATGTGTATGAGCCTTTAAAGGGACACTGCCATGATATTTATGGGGCACTTTTTATTTCTAAATGACACTTTAAATGACACTGTTACACAGCAAATAATTCCCTCTGCCATTTAACCTTTTATTCTTGAACCAACAAATGTATTTGTAGCTGTAATATTGGTGTGTAGGCGCCATCTCAGTGCCTTGTGCCTGAGTCTGAGCTTTCAGCCAGCGCTACACATTAGAACTGCTTTCAGCTAACCTATTGTTTCTCCTACTCCCATGTAACTGGAGGAGTCCCAAGCCGGACTTGGATTTCTTACTATTGAGTGCTATTCTGATACCTACTGGGAGCTGCTATCTTGCTCCCTTCCCATTGTTCTGCTGATCGGCTGCTGGGGGTGAGGGGGGGGGGGGATATCACTCCAACTTGCAGCGCAGCAGTAAAGTGTGCCTGAGTCTGAGCTTTCAGCCAGCGCTACACATTAGAACTGCTTTCAGCTAACCTATTGTTTCTCCTACTCCCATGTAACTGGAGGAGTCCCAAGCCGGACTTGGATTTCTTACTATTGAGTGCTATTCTGATACCTACTGGGAGCTGCTATCTTGCTCCCTTCCCATTGTTCTGCTGATCGGCTGCTGGGGGTGAGGGGGGGGGGGATATCACTCCAACTTGCAGCGCAGCAGTAAAGTGTGCCTGAGTCTGAGCTTTCAGCCAGCGCTACACATTAGAACTGCTTTCAGCTAACCTATTGTTTCTCCTACTCCCATGTAACTGGAGGAGTCCCAAGCCGGACTTGGATTTCTTACTATTGAGTGCTATTCTGATACCTACTGGGAGCTGCTATCTTGCTCCCTTCCCATTGTTCTGCTGATCAGCTGCTGGGGGTGAGGGGGGGGGATATCACTCCAACTTGCAGCGCAGCAGTAAAGTGTGCCTGAGTCTGAGCTTTCAGCCAGCGCTACACATTAGAACTGCTTTCAGCTAACCTATTGTTTCTCCTACTCCCATGTAACTGGAGGAGTCCCAAGCCGGACTTGGATTTCTTACTATTGAGTGCTATTCTGATACCTACTGGGAGCTGCTATCTTGCTCCCTTCCTATTGTTCTGCTGATCGGCTGCTGGGGGTGAGGGGGAGGGGGGATATCACTCCAACTTGCAGCGCAGCAGTAAAGTGTGAGTGAAGTTTATCAGAGCGCAGGTCACATGGCTGTGGCACCCTGGGAAATGAAGAATATGGCTAGCCCCATGGGAAAAACAGATTACAATGCAGGATTCTGCTGGAGAAGCTCTATTAACTGATGGGTTTTCCCATGACAGTATTTCTTTAAGTGGTAGTTCACCTTTTAAATTAAGGTTTAGTATGACATAAACAGTAATAACTTTTTATTTTTTTGTGGTTTTTCAGTTTTTTTGCTTCTTGTTCAGCAGCAGCTCTCCAGTTTGTTTTTTCAGCAGCTATCTGGTTTCTAGGGTCTTGTTTACCGCAGCAACCAGGCAGTGGTTTTAATGAGAGACTTGACTATAAATAGGGAAGGGACTGAATAGAAAAAGATAAGGAAAGAAAAATATGTGGACAGTGAACCCCATTTGAAAGATGGAAACATGTAGAAGATAAAGGCAAAAGTAAAAGTCACGAAGGCCAATTGCAAAGTTGCTAGGAATAGGACATTCTATAACATACTAAAAGTTAACTTAAAGATGAACCAGGATGCTTGCTGAATACCCTAGTTTTGACCTCCCCAAAAAAACACCATCAATATACCGCCACTCGCCTGCAGTAGCCAACCATTGCATGGGAATCTGGATAGTCGCTGACAATTTCACACTGACTGTCGGCTGAGAGAGCGCAGGTGTGCATTTTTCAATAGAGAGTCACCGTGTGAAATTGCCAAACAACTGTGCGTAACGTAATACCCAAGTGCTTCAAATGTCCCTATTGTCCAACGAACAGAAAATCTGATTAACGCTCTTTGTATTTCTGTAGGTGTTTGAAGAAAGATGTGCGCTGTTGGGGAAATGGGTAAGTTCTGACACGGTTACTCTCAGCTCTACAGATCTGCCCAACCGCCAGTCATAAAGAACCAAATACTGTACTGAATAAATACTAGATTTTATATATTGAACTTACTGTACCAGCCCAAAGCTTCAGCAGCCCTATGATCTAGGCCTTCACAGTGGTTTCCAGCAGCTCCTCATCCTCTGATCTTGTTAGGCCACGTTTTGCGTGTCAGTGGCACTGCACGTGCTCAGTGGGCTCTGCTGGGAAGCTAAGTTTGAGGGCTTGGGAAATCATCAGAACAGTAGCAGAAGGTTAGGTTACATCGGTCATAGAAGCTGAATATGAATTCTAATTCCGACAGAATGCACTGGTTTCTATGTTGCCATGTAGTGTGAATCTTAATTACTAATCAGCCTTGTATTGTAGTTTATTTTTAATATTGTATATACACAGTATATAGTGAGTGTTATATTCTATATATACAGTATATAGTGACTGTTATATTCTATATATACAGTATATAGTGACTGTTATATTCTATATATACAGTATATAGTGACTGTTATATTCTATATATATACAGTATATAGTGACTGTTATATTCTATATATATACAGTATATAGTGACTGTTATATTCTATATACACAGTATATAGTGAGTGTTATATTCTATATATACAGTATATAGTGACTGACTGTTATATTCTATATATACAGTATATAGTGAGTGTTATATTCTATATACACAGTATATAGTGAGTGTTATATTCTATATATACAGTATATAGTGAGTGTTATATTCTATAAATACAGTATATAGTGACTGTTATATTCTATATACACAGTATATAGTGAGTGTTATATTCTATATATACAGTATATAGTGACTGACTGTTATATTCTATATATACAGTATATAGTGACTGTTATATTCTATATATACAGTATATAGTGACTGTTATATTCTATATATACAGTATATAGTGACTGTTATATTCTATATATACAGTATATAGTGACTGTTATATTCTATATATATATACAGTATATAGTGACTGTTATATTCTATATATATATATATACAGTATATAGTGACTGTTATATTCTATATATACAGTATATAGTGACTGTTATATTCTATATATATACAGTATATAGTGACTGTTATATTCTATATATACAGTATATAGTGACTGTTATATTCTATATATACAGTATATAGTGACTGTTATATTCTATATATACAGTATATAGAGTGGGTCCCTAAGCTCAGGTAAGTGCCAGCAGCCCAGAGTATGTGCTGGGAATCATCAGAAAAGCAGATGGGGGGGCTAATGGGGCATCTTTAGGGGCACAGATCTTCCCTGCTAAAGGGCTGTAGGGGCCTTGGGCCACAACATTAGGGGTATGTTTATAATGCGGTGATGTTTCCCTGGGCAACCAATCAGCAATTAGATTTCAACAGTTAGAAAAGCAAAGCATCTGATTGGCTGCTACTATTTTACTCCACTTTTTACCCAGCATGATGAATATACCCCTAGGTGTAGCCTCTCTACTGTAACCATTTGTTAAAGTTTTAGTTCCCTTTAATGGTGGAGGGGGGGGGGGGGGGCGGTCCTGGGGCAAAATACTATTGTGCTTGTGTGAGATTATTTATACTAAATACCTTCATTAAGTGCAACTCCCAGCATCACTCATCTGCGTCTAAATGAAGAAACTTTTTAATGTGCCACTTTTTACTATACTGGTATATTATCCACTTAGTGACGGACACAAAGTAAATCCCTTAAATGTTCTCTCCATTGTCTCATTCAGATCTGTATCTCACTGTTAAATAGTAGAAAAAAACCATTTCTAGACAACCTTCCCCTTATGACTTTGGGCTCCCATTGTTGGCTGCTGTGTGCCGGTTGCCGGCGGCCCCGAGTCTGGCCCCAGAGATGATATCACTGAGCTGGCAGCACCAGGGCTGTATCATATATATAAATATATAAATATATATACTGTATATTTCTACACGTGATAATATTCAGTCAACTCTTCCTGAGGAATCTCACTTTGCAGTTTCTGTTGCTCAGATAGCGCCCCCAGCAGGCCGGGCATCTGGCCGGCAAAGGATTTCCGTAAACTGATTCCAGAGGGAGAGCAGTAAATTGAGCTGCAGATGATCGTTCTTTTTAAAGAAACGGTACAGATTTTTTAACCAAAGTATATTGCAAATCTACTTCTTGTTAGTTGGAGAAGCATGAAGTGCAATATTATTTTTGATTTTACATTCCCTTTAACCCGCAAAATGTTGCCATTGTTGGACCTGCACCCCAGCTGTACCTGCATCTTTCCGCTCTATAACCTAGCTCTGTGTGTGCCTAAAGGTGCCCATACACGCTAAGATCCGCTCCCTTGGTGAGGTCACCAAGCAAGTGGATCTTCTCCCAATATCCCCTCCTACAGGTGGGCGATATCGGGCTAATTCAGGCTAATTCAGTCGTTTGGTTCTGGGGCCAAACGATCGAATTAGAATGACGGGTATAGGTGCAGTCGGTTCGGGGACAGCATGAACAAGCCAATTCGGTCCCCAATCCGACTTAAACCTGCCGGATCGAGATCTAGACAATTTCAGGCCAGATATCGGTCGGACAGGCCATTGTTTGTGCCCATACACGGGCTGATAAGCTGCTGAATCAGTCTAAGGGACCCATACGGTAACTAGAATCGGCCCGTGTATGGCCACCTTTAGGTTGCAAAACAAGGAAACTTTGGGGAAAAAAGCATGAGTGTACGTTCCCTGTCTGACCTGCACCCAATTTAAACTCCCAATGGTCGCCAAAATTTGAACCCTAACATGCCTGACCTAAGGGTAAACTCGCAGGTCACTAAATGGCAGGGACCTACATTGTCTGCAAAAAGAGTTCACTAACATGATCACTAAAGCAGTGGGGTCCCACCAGTGGTGCAGCCAAAGCTGGGTCAGTGCCAGAGCTCTATAAGTATTATGGTGCAGCTGGAGCTGGATCAGTCCATTTTTACTTTGTTGAATCATTCTGGATCAGCATATTGAGGGATTCCTAGTCTGTGGTCCTCATGCTACTGTTGGGCTACAATGCCCAGCAACCTCCATATAGTATTTGGGTGTATATAGTCATATAATATACAGTTGGGTCATTTCCCTATGGGACCAAACTGTACATTATATCCTTATCCTGTAGTAAAATATTTTACAATAGGGGGTACTTTATTCACTATATATTATAAGGAACTCCTCTGGGACTTACAATATCCCTATATATTACAATAGGGGGCACTTTATTCACTATATATTATAAGGAACTCCTCGGGGGCTTATAATATCCCTATATGTTACAATAGGGGGCACTTTATTCACTATATATTATAAGGAACTCCTCGGGGGCTTATAATATCCCTATATATTACAATAGGGGGCACTTTATTCACTATATATTATAAGGAACTCCTCGGGGGCTTATAATATCCCTATATGTTACAATAGGGGGCACTTTATTCACTATATATTATAAGGAACTCCTCGGGGGCTTATAATATCCCTATATGTTACAATAGGGGGCACTTTATTCACTATATATTATAAGGAACTCCTCGGGGGCTTATAATATCCCTATATGTTACAATAGGGGGCACTTTATTCACTATATATTATAAGGAACTCCTCGGGGGCTTATAATATCCCTATATGTTACAATAGGGGACACTTTATTCACTATATATTATAAGGAACTCCTCGGGGGCTTATAATATCCCTATATGTTACAATAGGGGGTACTTTATTCACTATATATTATAAGGAACCCCTCGGGGGCTTATAATATCCCTATATGTTACAATAGGGGGCACTTTATTCACTATATATTTGACCCTTTTTGTCTTTATTTAGAACTGCTTTCCTGTAAAACCATAGGAAGCCCCTGCGGCATGGAAAGTAAATAGCCATATAGCCTTACCCAGAGCCTCCATTGCGGGGTAAGTTTATGTACTATTTGCCTCTAACCCCGGACACAGCTAGTCAGGTTCTGCCCTGGTTGAGGTACATGTCAGATATTCCCAGATGGATTGTTTGCCTGCAGCTTTATTAAGAGAGGCAAACATTTGCCCAGTAAGCTTATCCAGGTCTTTTAACTGGAAAGGTGAAAGGTGCCCTTTATGTCCCGCCGCAGGTGTCTTTCTGGCCTTTGTAAATGAGCTCTTAATTATATGATTGTCCCTATGGCTTACAGGTCACTTTGTCTTCATTTTTCTTCTAGTGTTCCTTTCTACGTGTACAGAAAGGATTAATTTGGCTGCTACCCAGGGACTGATATGGATGGGTAGTGTAATGGAGAGGGGTGCAGCATGCTGGACACCATAGCAACTATGTGATGTACGAATTGGGATGTACATAGAATTTTGTTTAATCTTTAAAAAAGTTATAGTCAGTATTGTACTTGCATTGACAATCAGATGGTTAAACCACCCTGCCCTGCTTTATGGCTGAGATTCTAGCTATCTGTATAACAGAGCATTCTGTCACAGTGGCACAGATCCTATCTGATCCCCCCATTGTAAGCAGCAGTCCTGCCCTGCTTTATGGCTGAGATTCTAGCTATCTGTATAACAGAGCATTCTGTCACAGTGGCACAGATCCTATCTGATCCCCCCATTGTAAGCAGCAGTCCTGCCCTGCTTTATGGCTGAGATTCTAGCTATCTGTATAACAGAGCATTCTGTCACAGTGGCACAGATCCTATCTGATCCCCCAATTGTAAGCAGCAGTCCTGCCCTGCTTTATGGCTGAGATTCTAGCTATCTGTATAACAGAGCATTCTGTCACAGTGGCACAGATCCTATCTGATCCCCCCCATTGTAAGCAGCAGTCCTGCCCTGCTTTACGGCTGAGATTCTAGCTATCTGTATAACAGAGCATTCTGTCACAGTGGCACAGATCCTATCTGATCCCCCCATTGTAAGCAGCAGTCCTGCCCTGCTTTATGGCTGAGATTCTAGCTATCTGTATAACAGAGCATTCTGTCACAGTGGCACAGATTCTATCTGATCCCCCCATTGTAAGCAGCAGTCCTGCCCTGCTTTATGGCTGAGATTCTAGCTATCTGTATAACAGAGCATTCTGTCACAGTGGCACAGATCCTATCTGATCCCCCCATTGTAAGCAGCAGTCCTGCCCTGCTTTATGGCTGAGATTCTAGCTATCTGTATAACAGAGCATTCTGTCACAGTGGCACAGATCCTATCTGATCCCCCCATTGTAAGCAGCAGTCCTGCCCTGCTTTACGGCTGAGATTCTAGCTATCTGTATAACAGAGCATTCTGTCACAGTGGCACAGATCCTATCTGATCCCCCCATTGTAAGCAGCAGTCCTGCCCTGCTTTATGGCTGAGATTCTAGCTATCTGTATAACAGAGCATTCTGTCACAGTGGCACAGATCCTATCTGATCCCCCCATTGTAAGCAGCAGTCCTGCCCTGCTTTATGGCTGAGATTCTAGCTATCTGTATAACAGAGCATTCTGTCACAGTGGCACAGATCCTATCTGATCCCCCCATTGTAAGCAGCAGTCCTGCCCTGCTTTATGGCTGAGATTCTAGCTATCTGTATAACAGAGCATTCTGTCACAGTGGCACAGATCCTATCTGATCCCCCCATTGTAAGCAGCAGTCCTGCCCTGCTTTATGGCTGAGATTCTAGCTATCTGTATAACAGAGCATTCTGTCACAGTGGCACAGATCCTATCTGATCCCCCCC
Organism: Xenopus tropicalis; assembly: GCF_000004195.4. NCBI lineage: Eukaryota > Metazoa > Chordata > Amphibia > Anura > Pipidae > Xenopus > Xenopus tropicalis. The sequence continues at coordinate 152,181,198 of NC_030681.2, forward strand.
ATTGTAAGCAGCAGTCCTGCCCTGCTTTATGGCTGAGATTCTAGCTATCTGTATAACAGAGCATTCTGTCACAGTGGCACAGATCCTATCTGATCCCCCCATTGTAAGCAGCAGTCCTGCCCTGCTTTATGGCTGAGATTCTAGCTATCTGTATAACAGAGCATTCTGTCACAGTGGCACAGATCCTATCTGATCCCCCCCCATTGTAAGCAGCAGTCCTGCCCTGCTTTATGGCTGAGATTCTAGCTATCTGTATAACAGAGCATTCTGTCACAGTGGCACAGATCCTATCTGATCCCCCCCCATTGTAAGCAGCAGTCCTGCCCTGCTTTATGGCTGAGATTCTAGCTATCTGTATAACAGAGCATTCAGTCACAGTGGCACAGATCCTATCTCTAGTGGTGGCGACTAATTTTCTCAGAATGCTTTCCTACCGGCAGTAATGTAAATTGCCAGTAGCGATGGCAACTAATTTCCCCCTGTGTCATTGCCCTTAGGGCAGGTGAGAGGCTGCTCTGTGCAGTTGCCCTGGATATTTGCTGACACGTAAAGCTAAAATTACTAATTAGGGGTATTTATGAGCAGAGATATGCTCCAGCACTGCTAATTGCTCCAGCCGTAGGCCACTGTATTATCTTCACACAGGTGAAGCATCTTGAAACCAAACTCATTTGCTGCAAATTTTTCTGTAATTACTGCAGATTTTTCTGTAATTGCTGCCAATTTTTCTCTTTGTCCCCTGAGGTGTCGGGGGGAAGGGATTCTGGGAGATGTAGTTCTAGAAGAGCTAGAGTAGTAACACTTATTTACCTTTACAGCTGCCCTGACTATAGAAATACACATTGGCATAAGGGGCAGCTCCTATTAAACTGATGGAGGAGGTGATTATAGGATCCCAGTGTGGGGAATATGTTCATGTCTAAGCAAGTATTTCATCAAGGTTCTAAAATAAATATAATATATATATATATATGTCATACTGAGCAGCTTTATGCTGAGACATTCACCTGTGCATACACTGCTCTGAGCACCCTAAGCACACAGTTTGGGGTATGGGTGGGGGCGCTGATGTAATATTGCACAGATAAAGGCTTTACTTTGCCTTACGTCACACATATTACTGAAATTCCTTGCTTTCTACTAAATACACACTGCTTAGGAATGTCATGTCTTTAGGAACAATGGACTGTATGAAACTGCCCAATTACAGGCCAATTACAGTCAGTTCCCTACAGGTACTGTAGGATATTAGTGTGTGTATTGGCTTGGTAGCTGCTACTAGTAGCTCCGTGTGTCTTCACCCTTTCAGTCAGTACAGATATGCAATGTCATTTAATGCTAATAAATAGCAGGTACAGGATTCATTAGAAATCTTTGTTATTGCAGTTTGACAAGTGGTCGGATGCCCAGAGGCGCAGGATATTGACTGACCTGTTGGAGAGATGTTCCCTATCCCAGCTAAAGTTCTGTAACAGCCATTTGCAAGAAAAGGTGCCGAGGGAGGCCCTGGATTTCACCAGCATCCTTCCCAGAGTTCTGTCCCTCTACATCTTCTCTTTCCTGGATCCGCGGAGCCTCTGCCGCTGCGCTCAGGTTTGTGCCATTGGGAGACCGTGCAGGCCCGGGACTGGCAATCTGTGGGTACTGGCTAATGCCAGAGGTGCCAATCACAATTGGATTGATTCCACTTGACTTATCAATTTCAGGTCCATATAAACGTCTCCCAGTTCAATAAATAACGACCCAATTGTTTATCTTTAGCTCCTCAGTAGCACAGAACAAACAGTGACATTGCCAGAGCAGGACTGATGCCCCTGGGTTATGTTTCAGGTTAGCTGGCACTGGAAGAGCCTGACAGAACTAGACCAGCTGTGGATGCCCAAGTGCCTGCGCTTCGGCTGGTACATCAACTTCTCGCCCACTCCTTTCGAGCAGCGAATATGGAAGAGGCAGTACATAGAGATGGTGAAGGAGCTGCACATCACCAGGCCAAAGGTAACCAGAGGCTTCCTTCTGGGAGAGGGGGTCGTCTCCCACCTGAAATACATTCCTAGATTGCCTTCAGTTCCATGTATCTCTATGTGGCCCCCATCATCAGAATAAAGAGATCTGCCATTATTTTAGGCCGTTGTGCTGGGAATAGTCAACATCTATTTAGTCATTTATGTTCCCCATGCTTCTAAGCTTCATCATTTTGTTTTTAGACTCCGCCAAAGGACGAGTTTGTGGTTATTGATGTTCAGCCAATTGCCAAAGAAGCAGCAGATACCAAGTTCTCCCCCACATACACCTACTATCCCAAGTCCAGCAAATCACAAGGAAAGAAGGACCTTCCCCCGTGGCGTTCCTCTGACAAGCACCCAACTGACACCGTGCGATTCAACTACTTGGATAATTACGACCCTATCGAGCAAGGCCGGCTGGTGTAAGTAAGAGATCCTCCATTAATAAATGTTATTTATTTTGCAGGAGCTGCTTACAGCTTAAGGGATTTTTTGGTCGGAATGATACAAAATGAATGTATGGGTTGTAGGCTTCACCAACCATGGTTACCCGGTATGGCTGTAAGCTAGAAAGTGCCTTCTACTGGTATCAGGTACAAGTACATTGGGCTAATAGTTGTGATGCTGTGGCCAACCCTTCATCCCATTTAAAGGAACAGTAACACCAAAAAATGAAAGAGCTTTAAAGTAATAAAAATATAATGTACTGTTGCCCTGCCCTGGTAAAACTGGTGTGTTTGCTACAGTAACACTACTATAATTTATATAATAAGCTGCTGTGTAGCCATGGGGGCAGCCATTCAAGCTGGAAAAAAGGAGAAAAGGCACAGGTTACATAGCAGATAACAGACAAGTTCTGTAGAATACAATAGTGTTTTATCTGTTATTTGCTAAGTGCCTGTGCCTTTTCTCCTTTGAATGGCTGCCTCCATGGCTACATAGCAGCTTATTTATATAAATTATAGTAGGGTTTCTGAAGTAAACACACAACTTTTACCAGTGCAGGGCAGCAGCACATTATATTTTAGTTACTTTTATACACTTTCATTTTTTGGTGTTACTGTTCCTTTAAATTATAACATACTTATTTGATCACTATGCTACCACATCACCCGTTTGCTTATTACAGCAGGGTTTAGATCAGGGATCCCCAACCTTTCTTACTCGTGAGCCACAGTCAAATGGAAAAAGACTTGGGGAGCAAAATAAGCACCATAAAAGTTCATGGAGGAGCCAAATAAGGGCTGTGATTGGCTATTAGGGGCCTCTATGCACCCTAGGAAATTTTGGTTTTATTCAACCAAAACTTGCCCCCAAGTCAGGAATTCAAAAATAACTCCCTGGTTTGGGGGCACTGAGAGCAACACCCAAGGGGTTGGGGATCACTGGTTTAAAACAATCAGAAGGCAATGGGTTATAAGACAGGCTTGGGCCATCTAGCTGAAGACAGTGTCAGATAAACTGCAGTTTGTGCCAATAACACGGGCAAATAATGTGGTCATCAGACCGATACAAGGGGAGAATAAAAATGAAGATAGAGTGGTCCATTAAACTTATTAGCCAATGAGAAGCGCTATGCACCTGACATTAAATCAGGCCATACATAGGTTGATAAAAGCTGGTAACTTAATCCCTCTAGAGTGAGTCAGACCTTATTGGCTTGTGTATGATGGGGGGGGGGGGAATCATGCACAAGCCAGTAAGCTTCTGACTCCCGCTCCCCCATCAATCTGCACATCCAATAACTGACAAAGTTAGAAAATCTATTTATATTCATACCACATGGTGGTATTAATATGCTCCTTTTCTGATGGGCATTCATAGGCCCCAAGATTGTTCATACTTACTTGGCCCAGCATGTTGTTGGCCAAATTGGATACAGATCGGCTCCTTTGGCAAGCTTGCCACGGGACAGTGTTTCTCACCATCTGCTGACAAACCTAAAATGGACCCCTCTCTCCCATCCATCCATACGTCTCAGCTTTCTACCTTACACAAACCAACACTGGCCTCTGCCACTCCACATTGATTCTAAAGCTTACAGATATGTGTAGGTCCCTTAAGGTGGCCATACACACTACAATTACTATCTTACCCATGACCACTAGTTGTAGGAAAGACCATTTGTCCACTCTACTAATGTTAAGAGCTGAATCATCAGATATGGCGGTAAAAATAAAGGAACTCTATACCACTATTTGACAATTCAGCATTTGACGTTACAAACACCTTTGAAGGCGACCAGTTAAAATGTTTAGTCCTGTCTGATCAGTGAGCCGATACCCATGGGCTTTTACCGGTACTGGTCAGCTTGTCTCCCACCATACATGCACCGATTATTGTATGAAACTTTGTTTTTTCCCGACAATATCGGTGTGTGTATGGCCACCTTAATGTGATCCGATAGTTGGTATAGGTGCCAAACGATTGGATCAGCCCAATTTGGTCCACCAGCGAAATGGCAGGATTAGGCTACGGGCTGGTGTGCCTGTGTATGGGTAGCGCTCTGTCCCAGCACCGCAGCCTGATGGTCTGTTTGCTCATCAAAGTGGGGGAGATAAAAAAGCAAACAAACACATGTAATTATAGTATCCCTTTACTTTATCTGCTCTTCCCATGCTTAGCCATAATTACTGCTTCAGATAAGGCTCAGTGACCCTTCCGTGTGTGCTATACAGGCAGGGGGATTAGTGGCCTGCAGTTACATATCTGCTACCATGTGCGGCTAATCTCCCCGAAATGCTTTCCCTCCAGCAATAAAGTGAATCACCAGTGGGAAGGCAGGCGCGCCAAATCGTTTTCCAAAATTGCCCAAGGTTTCCTGCAATGGAAAAAGTCTGTCAAGTTCAACCATTCCCAATAACCCCATATATACACACACATATATACATATACCTGTATACACACGCCTATACAGACCTATCACATATATACTGGATAAACTGTAGATCTTAAGCAAACATTATATATCCTTATTCAACATGAGCTAAATGAATAGGGCACATACTTTTTGCCTCTTGTTTTAATTAAGAAATATCTATGATTGCTGTTAATTCCAGCATTAAACAAGAATATGAAGCCACTTTCTGTCCCTAATCTAGCAGAACCTCAACTGAGCTAATAGAACCAATTACCGGTCAACTGAGAAGCCCTTGATAATGAGCAACTCAAAGGCTGCTGCTTTAAAAAGGGAGGGATTTGTTTGTTCAGTGGCTAGATAGCTCTGTCCAAATTGCCCTGTTTAGTGCTTTATAATAGCAAATAAAATATATATATATATTTTTTTTAAATTAAAACCATAGAATCTAATTTCAACAGATCATTGTGTAACATTCAGATGTACTGATTTATGGGAGTTATCAAGCTGGGCTAGAAATAGCTAAACACATTGTGCTGGTCCAAAGCAGCTCAGTGTGCTCCTCACTGTTCCTATACTGTAAGTGTAATGTAGTGAGTGCTATTCTAAAACAATTTGCAATTGGTCTTCATTTTTTATTATTTCCGTTTTTTTATTATTTTGCTTTGCTAGGGCCCAGTTAAACCTAGCAACCAGGCAGTGGTTTGAAAGAGAGACAAGGATATGAATGGAGGAGGGCCTAAACAGAAAAAGAAGTAATACGAAGTAACAATAACACAGAGCAATAGTTTGTTGGCTGCTGGAGAATGTACCTAAACATATTATGGGATGTCCCATGGGGCCATTAGTCAGGCTGCTGTACGCGGGTAGGAAAGCAGCAGCTATGATGGCTCTCATACATGCCCTGAGGCCATTGGTTACCGTACCGGCCTATCAGCAGCCTCCCATACATCCCATGTGTATCTATGTGTTTGTACAGCGCTACTTGTATAAACAGCTCTCTGCCCGTAATGGGCCGTGCTGTGTGTGTGATTATAGCACCTTCAGAGCAGCACCGGAACTCATTAAAGGGGAAGTTCACTCTTAACTGTTTGTTATATAGGGGATCATGTTCTAAGCAGCTTTTCTGTGTGTCCGGCTACAGCTTAAAGGTTCACTGAGAAGTAACAGAGATCCCAACTAATCCTGTCATTAGGCTGATACTGATCCTTCCCTAATTCCTCTTCTCGTTAAATGGCACCATCATTATTACCCTAATGACATGGGATTAGTTGAAATTTCTACAGTACCGGGGCATACCTACTGTATGCTGCCATAGTTATATGTACTGGCTATGAGAAAACTTAGGGGGCTGTTCCTGCTGAATTGTGCTTAGTACAGGGGAATCCCTATGCTGCCATAGTTTTATGGTATCTCTCTGTACAGGCTATGGGCAAACTTAGGGACTGTTCCTGCTGAATTGTGCTTAGTACAGGGGAATCCCTATGTGCCATAGTTTTATGGTATCTCTCTGTACAGGCTATGAGCAAACTTAGGGGGCTGTTCCTGCTGAATTGTGCTTAGTACAGGGGAATCCCTATGCTGCCATAGTTTTATGGTATCTCTCTGTACAGGCTATGAGCAAACTTAGGGGGCTGTTCCTGCTGAATTGTGCTTAGTACAGGGGAATCCCTATGTGCCATAGTTTTATGGTATCTCTCTGTACAGGCTATGAGCAAACTTAGGGGGCTGTTCCTGCTGAATTGTGCTTAGTACAGGGGAATCCCTATGTGCCATAGTTTTATGGTATCTCTCTGTACAGGCTATGAGCAAACTTAGGGGGCTGTTCCTGCTGAATTGTGCTTAGTACAGGGGAATCCCTATGCTGCCATAGTTTTATGGTATCTCTCTGTACAGGCTATGAGCAAACTTAGGGGGCTGTTCCTGCTGAATTGTGCTTAGTACAGGGGAATCCCTATGTGCCATAGTTTTATGGTATCTCTCTGTACAGGCTATGAGCAAACTTAGGGGGCTGTTCCTGCTGAATTGTGCTTAGTACAGGGGAATCCCTATGTGCCATAGTTTTATGGTATCTCTCTGTACAGGCTATGAGCAAACTTAGGGGGCTGTTCCTGCTGAATTGTGCTTAGTACAGGGGAATCCCTATGTGCCATAGTTTTATGGTATCTCTCTGTACAGGCTATGTGCAAACTTAGGGGGCTGTTCCTGCTGAATTGTGCTTAGTACAGGGGAATCCCTATGCTGCCATAGTTTTATGGTATCTCTCTGTACAGGCTATGAGCAAATTCCAGCCGTAACACTGTTCCATTTATCTTGTTTCCAACCGACAGACGCAAGGTGACAGTCGGCCAGCAGAACTCGGAGAGAAAGCGGAGACCCACATCAGCGTCGTACAAACTGCGCAAAGCCAAATCCCTGGTAAATTCTCTCTTTCTCATAAAAAGACACAGAATCGAAATTATTTTGTAGCACAGACACCAGATATAAAGTGCAGGGAGGGGTTAAACTTTTGGCGCAGCATTAGATTATATTCACAATCCCCATTCCTTAACCCTTTCCTGCCCATGAACATAGAGCAAAGTGAAACCCAGAAATGTAGAATCTGTGGGACTGGTAGGCTGGTACTTTGTACTGGAGATTTTATCACTTTACCAATGATGTCAGACAGGGAATGACAGAGAGGGAACAACATCATCGATGATATCAGACAGGGAATGGCATCACCAATGATGTCAGACAGGGAATGATAGACATGGAATTACATCACTGATGATGTCAGACAGGGAACGACATCACCAATGATGAAGAGAGTCTGGGGCAGATTATATGGCATGTCGGCAACTTTCCGTGGGTTGAGTAATGGATTCAGGGCTGCTCTGCACCATACAGGGTTGGGCACTGGGATGTGAGTAATCAGGCAGCGAATAGTAGCAGTTTGGGGCGCCCAGTGGCACCGAGCTGGTAGCTGTAAGTAACATGAGGAGAGAAATACACTGGCACACATGGCTCCGCCCTCACTGTATCCCCCCCTGCTGTGTCATTAACCCCTCTATAGCGGGGCCAGACCTCAATGTGATTAAGTAGATGGGGGGGGGGGGGGGGTAAGAAGAAGAGCAAACAAACCGTTTCATTAGTCAGAATATCCGGGCTCCTATTTAACAGGAAACAACACTGGTGGGATAATAATGAGCATTTAATTAATGCACTTGTTTCTCTTCTTTCTTAATTAGTCGAAAGGTTTCCCGGGGAGGGACGGTAACCTGCAGGTACAGTGAGATACAGGCGCGTGTTTCCCCCCCCATCCCGCTCATTGGCGCATTCCGTGTAATATGGAGACAATGGCCCCTGTGTCCCCCGCGCACCTGTTAGTAAGGATTAAGCCTGTCACACTCACACACCTCTGTTACCCGCACTGAATGGGCCGCTCATATCCAACGCCACATTCTTCTCCCTCTGCAAACACAACAACTATGGGGCAAAGGGCCTGTGGGTTTATTTAATCATCACATTATAAATCACCAGAGGGCTGGGCAGGGGGTTCAGAACTCATTTGGGCTTGAGGGCTTCAATATGTAGGGCTATGACACACAGAGCTACTTAGTAGCAGCTACTAAACGCCAGAAAATCCCCTGCCATAGACAGTACTGAGAATTCCCTCTGCTAAACACACATAGAGACAATTATCAGTAAATGATCAGCATTGTCTGTTTCTGTAGCTGCTACTAGTAGCTCCGTGTGTCACCCTTAGGGTGAAGACACACAGAGCTACTTAGTAGCAGCTACTAAACGCCAGAAAATACCCTGCCATAGACAGTACTGAGAATTGCCTCTGCTAAACACACGTAGAGACAATTATCAGTAAATGATCAGCATTGTCTGTTTCTGTAGCTGCTACTAGTAGCTCCATGTGTCACCCTTAGGGTGAAGACACACAGAGCTACTTAGTAGCAGCTACTAAACCCCAGAAAATACCCTGCCATAGACAATACTGAGAATTCCCTCTGCTAAACACACGTAGAGACAGTTATCAGTAAATGAGCAGCATTGTCTGTTTCTGTAGCTGTGAGTAGTTGCTTCTAGTAGCTCCATGTGTCACCCTTAGGGTGAAGACACACTGAACTACTTAGTAGCAACTACTTGTCATGGCTACTGAACGCCAGAAAATCCCCTGCCATAGACAATACTGAGAATTGCCTCTGCTAAACACACGTAGAGACAATTATCTGTATATGATCAGCATTGTCTGTTTTAGTAGCCATGACAAGTAGCTGCTACTAGTAGCTCAGTGTGCCACCTTAGGGCAAGACCCCACAGAGCAACTTACTCGCCGGAATAGATTGCTGCTGTCAGGGGCGAGTACCCACTCCACAAAGGGTTTCCACTGGCAACAACAAGAGTCCCCTTGTACCACGATGTGGGTTACAAGGGTGAGATTACAGCCCACAACTCCCACAATGCATAGCAGTTCCCATATAAACTTCAGACAGGTCAGCTGATACGCCAGTTAAAGGCTGAATGGGCCGTTCCTGCAGGAACCATGACATCACCGGCATGGCACTCACCCCATTCACTGACACGGGCAGAATGACAGCACAAGAGGATTATGTGCCTTTATTTTCCAAATATGGAACATAATAATATATAATATTTGCTTTACCCACCCCCCGGCCGGTCTCAGTGCAAATACAGGTGATACAACCGGCTGGGCCAGCAGTTCCCTTGTATAAAGCATTGTTCCCTGGGATTGGTGTAGCCACATTGTACTTACCCAGTACAGAGAGAAGCCATTGCCCTTTGCTTTGCTTTCCCTACATCCTGCCAACATTCAGCTGAGTGTTTAACATTGCCCGGGCCTCCGTTACTTAAGGCTGGCTGGCCGGCCACATGCTTCCATAGCCCTCCTGTTATGTTATATTAGTCTTCTAACAAAGAGATACCATAAAACTATGACAGCATAGGGATTCTCCTGTACTAAGCACAATTCAGCAGGAACAGCCCCCTAAGTTTGCTCATAGCCTGTATAGAGAGATACCATAAAACTATGGCATATAGGGATTCCCCTGTACTAAGCACAATTCAGCAGGAACAGCCCCCTAAGCTTGCTCATAGCCTGTACAGAAAGATACCATAAAACTATGGCAGCATGGGGTTTCACCTGTACTAAGCACAATTCAGCAGGAACAGCCCCCTAAGTTTGCTCATAGCCTGTACAGAGAGATACCATAAAACTATGGCACATAGGGATTCCCCTGTACTAAGCACAATTCAGCAGGAACAGCCCCCTAAGTTTGCTCATAGCCTGTACAGAAAGATACCATAAAACTATGGCACATAGGGATTCCCCTGTACTAAGCACAATTCAGCAGGAACAGCCCCCTAAGTTTGCTCATAGCCTGTACAGAGAGATACCATAAAACTATGGCACATAGGGATTCCCCTGTACTAAGCACAATTCAGCAGGAACAGCCCCCTAAGTTTGCTCATAGCCTGTACAGAGAGATACCATAAAACTATGGCACATAGGGATTCCCCTGTACTAAGCACAATTCAGCAGGAACAGCCCCCTAAGTTTGCTCATAGCCTGTACAGAGAGATACCATAAAACTATGGCAGCATAGGGATTCCCCTGTACTAAGCACAATTCAGCAGGAACAGCCCCCTAAGTTTGCTCATAGCCTGTACAGAGAGATACCATAAAACTATGGCACATAGGGATTCCCCTGTACTAAGCACAATTCAGCAGGAACAGCCCCCTAAGTTTGCTCATAGCCTGTACAGAGAGATACCATAAAACTATGGCACATAGGGATTCCCCTGTACTAAGCACAATTCAGCAGGAACAGCCCCCTAAGTTTGCTCATAGCCTGTACAGAAAGATACCATAAAACTATGGCAGCATAGGGATTCCCCTGTACTAAGCACAATTCAGCAGGAACAGCCCCCTAAGTTTGCTCATAGCCTGTACAGAGAGATACCATAAAACTATGGCACATAGGGATTCCCCTGTACTAAGCACAATTCAGCAGGAACAGCCCCCTAAGTTTGCTCATAGCCTGTACAGAGAGATACCATAAAACTATGGCACATAGGGATTCCCCTGTACTAAGCACAATTCAGCAGGAACAGCCCCCTAAGTTTGCCCATAGCCTATACAGAGAGATACCATAAAACTATGGCACATAGGGATTCCCCTGTACTAAGCACAATTCAGCAGGAACAGCCCCCTAAGTTTGCCCATAGCCTGTACAGAGAGATACCAGGATACAGGATCCAGTTGGACCCTAGAGGCACCTGTTTTATAACAGATATAATATAGAGCATTTTATATCAAAATCCATTCTATCATCCATCCTCCCTCTCAGTGGCTCTGTGTGTATGTACATATCTCCCATCTCTCTCTGTACAGATGTAACCGGCCGGCATTGTGCTTATTTCTATTTCACCATTTCTATCCATGTGTTCCCTTAGATTTCCCTTTCTGCCGAGCTTTGCAACAGGCCAAAATCCGCACCGAGGCCGAGCTGGGCGGCCAATCAGTTGGCAGAGTACCCCGCGACTAAGGCCACAGCCAAGATCCTGGCACAGAGCACAGAGTGGAACGCGGGGATACGCCCTTGCCCAGTGCGCCCACCAATGCCCAAGATGGCGGAACGTGGAAAGAAAGCTATTTCACAAACCCCCCCGAGTAAGTGCACCCACAAACAGCCTAACTACACCCCTCTTATTAATACTCTAGCCTTCCCTTTATTTGCTAACCTAAAGTCCAACTAGTAAATGAGGAATTCTGTTTTCCCAGAATTCTGCTGTAGAGCATTCTGGGAAAATAGAATTTCCTTCCTTTACAGCGTTCAGCCTCAGAATGGAACAAAATGGCTGCACTGCTGAAACTGAAGTTTTCATCCCAAATGGTTTATAAATCAACCAGAATGCCAGTGTGGAAAATATTCCTTTTTTCTGTCAAAATTGTACAAAAAATGGCAGCTGTTCCCATGTCCCTGCTCGGCACAAGAGCTTGCATTCTATAGAAGCAGCGTTGATAATATAAAGGATTTGGGATTTAGGAGCCGAACTCTAATGCTTTTCATGTGGCTTTGCAGCAGTGCCGCAGTTTGAGAGCCAGCCCTGGCAGGTACCGTCGTCCAATCACGGGTCGGATGAGGAGTAGGCGGGTCTGGCAGAGCTCACTGGCCAATGAGAGTCGGGTTTGTTGCACCTACAGCAGGAAGCTCAGCGGATTAATCAGCCCCAAGATCCATTTTCCTTTGTTCAGACTTCTTCCTCCCTTTGTGGTGCCCAGTGCCTTATACCAATTCCCTCTCTGGATTTCTTCCCCCCCCCCCACGTACATGGTTTGTCCCTCCCTGAATGATCACATGACATCACTGTGCCTTAGCGCAAAGGAAGATACCATCAGGCGGACACAGTAGGGGCCACAATCCTGCTGCTCTGACTGCGTGATCCAATCTGATTCTGTGTCATTTGGTCCCTTACTGGTCCTTTAACCTGAGGCTCACACACACTTGTGCCTCTTCCCCAAGGAACATGTATCAGGGAATAATGGTTCCTACTCTGCGCTCAGTGCATGGGATGGAGCATTAGGAGTATCTGACCCACACGTGGCACCGGCGCCAAGTGCCTCATAGTTACTGTATCTGATTGAGCATTTAGATTTAGTAGCATTTAATATGATGTGCCCCCCCCCATATACAGGTCCTTTTAAAAAAATTAGCATATTGTGATAAAGTTCATTATTTTCTGTAATGTACTGATAAACATTAGACTTTCATATATTTTAGATTCATTACACACAACTGAAGTAGTTCAAGCCTTTTCTTGTTTTTAATATTGATGATTGTGGCATACAGCTCATGAAAACCCAAAATTCCTATCTCAAAAAATTAGCATATTTCATCCGCCCAATAAAAGAAAAGTGTTTTTAATACAAAAAAAGTCAACCTTCAAATAATTATGTTCAGTTATGCACTCAATACTTGGTCGGGAATCCTTTTGCAGAAATGACTGCTTCAATGTGGCGTGGCATGGAGGCAATCAGCCTGTGGCACTGCTCAGGTGTTATGGAGGCCCAGGATGCTTCAATAGCGGCCTTAAGCTCATCCAGAGTGTTGGCTCTTGTGTCTCTCAACTTTCTCTTCACAATATCCCACAGATTCTCTATGGGGTTCAGGTCAGGAGAGTTGGCAGGCCAATTGAGCACAGTAATACCATGGTCAGTAAACCATTTACCAGTGGTTTTGGCACTGTGAGCAGGTGCCAGGTCGTGCTGAAAAATGAAATCTTCATCTCCATAAAGCTTTTCAGCAGATGGAAGCATGAAGTGCTCCAAAATCTCCTGATAGCTAGCTGCATTGACCCTGCCCTTGATAAAACACAGTGGACCAACACCAGCAGCTGACATGGCACCCCAGACCATCACTGACTGTGGGTACTTGACACTGGACTTCAGGCATTTTGGCATTTCCCTCTCCCCAGTCTTCCTCCAGACTCTGGCACCTTGATTTCCGAATGACATACTTTGGACCACTGAGCAACAGTCCAGTGCTGCTTCTCTGTAGCCCAGGTCAGGCGCTTCTGCCGCTGTTTCTGGTTCAAAAGTGGCTTGACCTGGGGAATGCAGCACCTGTAGCCCATTTCCTGCACGCGCCTGTACACGGTGGCTCTGGATGTTTCTACTCCAGACTCAGTCCACTGCTTCCGCAGGTCCCCCAAGGTCAGGAATCGCTCCTTCTCCACAATCTTCCTCAGGGCCCAGTCACCTCTTCTCGTTGTGCAGCGTTTTCTGCCACACTTTTTCCTTCCCACAGACTTCCCACTGAGGTGCCTTGATACAGCACTCTGGGAACAGCCTATTTGTTCAGAAATTTCTTTTTGTGTCTTACCCTCTTGCTTGAGGGTGTCAATGATGGCCTTCTGGGCAGCAGTCAGGTCGGCAGTCTTACCCATGATTGCGGTTTTGAGTAATGAACCAGGCTGGGAGTTTTTAAAAGCCTCAGGAATCTTTTGCAGGTTTTTAGAGTTAATTAGTTGATTCAGATGATTAGGTTAATAGCTCGTTTAGAGAACCTTTTCATGATATGCTAATTTTTTGAGATAGGAATTTTGGGTTTTCATGAGCTGTATGCCACAATCATCAATATTAAAACAAGAAAAGGCTTGAACTACTTCAGTTGTGTGTAATGAATCTAAAATATATGAAAGTCTAATGTTTATCAGTACATTACAGAAAATAATGAACTTTATCACAATATGATAATTTTTTGAAAAGGACCTGTATGTAGCTGGCAACTCCCAGAACTGGGCCAAACCAACCATCTTGCAATCAAGTAGTTAAAAATCCTTATTAACTTGCCCGGGGCAAGTATCACAGGCACAAGTCAGGGGGTTTGGTGTAGTTCTACTGGCACGCACCATTGGGTGAATGTAATTAGGAGCTCACCCCCCCCCCCCGACCAAAAGGGTCTCATCCCAGTGCAACCAGTATATGGATTGGTTCTCATTGACTGGGCACCATACATGGGCCAACCAAGCACTGGTTTGTCCAACAGGGCAGAATCGGCAACCAGTACCCGACTTTGTATCCTGACCCTTCAGATGAACTACAGGCCGACTGGCTAAGGATGCTGGGAGATTTTGGTTGGTAGAGCTGCGGAGGGGGTTGTTACATAGCATCGGGCAGAACTTGCCTCCCTGAGCGACTGCCATTCATCCTATAGGAGTGTGTTGGCCGATACGTGTATATATATATATATATATATATATATATATAGTGTGGGATTTCTGTGTATTTGGTTCAATTAAATCCTTTATATTGTCACTTCTCTGTCACTATTTTATGATTTGTATTGAGGTTGGAGACTGCTCCAATCTCCCCACTCACTGGCCAATGGTACCTGCCATGTATGGGGGCAAAACAACTGCCCGACCAATATCTGCTCAGAGCTTGGGCAGATGTCCCTTTGGCTGACTGGGGAATCCCATCAGGGTAGGACTGCATCAATCCAATGGGCCCAGAACTTCTCTCGAGTTCCTGCCACAAGTACAGTAAGTAGGTGGGCACCACGGGGAATGGGGAGGGGCAGGGCCCCCCTGTACTTACCTCCCTGGGATAGGAAAGGGCACCACATGCACCCCTATAATTTGGCCCAGTTGTGCCCCCCGTACACTGAATCCTATACTGTAACTGAGCAACTTCTACTGCCCCGGGGTCTCCTACCCCCCCCACCCCCATCCCATGTGATGCATCTGTCAGTCCCGTGTCACCGGCCGCCATATTCCCTGTCCGGCACTGTCAGACGGATATAATGAGGCAGCCAGACTGACAAGGTGCCACTGTTTGTGTATTTGATTCAGTGCCCCCCGGGGGGGGGGGAAACACTCATTATTCACTCACTGTCACAGCACCGACAGATACAGAGCTGACATAGCTGCTTAGGGCTCAGGCTTGATACCGCGCCCCCCCCTGCAATTTCCCTGGGTCAAATGGGAGGAAATGCAACGTTATCTGCCCCCACACACTAACACTTGCCCTTACCCTGCCTGTAACCTGCCCCCTATAATGAACTGCCCACACTTTCCCTTTGTTATAATGAGACTGGCCAGGGCCTTAGCCCATAACAAGGTTACAGATATATAGAAACATTGGGGTAACAGTCACCCCGCTATAGTTCCAGGGGTACCCAGGGCACAAATAAGCACTCACCCCAAATCCCCCCCTAACTGGCCTTCAGGCTGGGCCCCCTTAGCCCATAACAAGGTTACAGATATATAGAAACATTGGGGTAACAGTCACCCTGCTATAGTTCCAGGGGTACCCAGGGCACAAATAAGCACTCACCCCAAATCCCCCCCTAACTGGCCTTCAGGCTGGGCCCCCTTAGCCCATAACAAGGTTACAGATATATAGAAACATTGGGGTAACAGTCACCCTGCTATAGTTCCAGGGGTACCCAGGGCACAAATAAGCACTCACCCCAAATCCCCCCTAACTGGCCTTCAGGCTGGGCCCCCTTAGCCCATAACAAGGTTACAGATATATAGAAACATTGGGGTAACAGTCACCCCGCTATAGTTCCAGGGGTACCCAGGGCACAAATAAGCACTCACCCCAAATCCCCCCTAACTGGCCTTCAGGCTGGGCCCCCTTAGCCCATAACAAGGTTACAGATATATAGAAACATTGGGGTAACAGTCACCCCGCTATAGTTCCAGGGGTACCCAGGGCACAAATAAGCACTCACCCCAAATCCCCCCCTAACTGGCCTTCAGGCTGGGCCCCCTTAGCCCATAACAAGGTTACAGATATATAGAAACATTGGGGTAACAGTCACCCCGCTATAGTTCCAGGGGTACCCAGGGCACAAATAAGCACTCACCCCAAATCCCCCCCTAACTGGCCTTCAGGCTGGGCCCCCTTAGCCCATAACAAGGTTACAGATATATAGGAACATTGGGGTAACAGTCACCCCGCTATAGTTCCAGGGGTACCCAGGGCACAAATAAGCACTCACCCCAAATCCCCCCCTAACTGGCCTTCAGGCTGGGCCCCCTTAGCCCATAACAAGGTTACAGATATATAGAAACATTGGGGTAACAGTCACCCCGCTATAGTTCCAGGGGTACCCAGGGCACAAATAAGCACTCACCCCAAATCCCCCCCTAACTGGCCTTCAGGCTGGGCCCCCTTAGCCCATAACAAGGTTACAGATATATAGAAACATTGGGGTAACAGTCACCCCGCTATAGTTCCAGGGGTACCCAGGGCACAAATACGCACTCACCCCAAATCCCCCCCTAACCCCCGGGCAGCGCTGCCAACGGACAATATTGATACCCGTCAATCACACACGGTCTAAATGTAACTCCTCCCCCAGAGAGCGCTCTATAATGAGACTGCGTCTGTAACTGTCACTGTGTCTGTCCCTTTCCCTTCTCTGCACTGCTGGTTCTGACTCCTGATACAACTTCCCAATACCCATTCATTCCTCATTCTCACTGGGTTTATAGTTATGTGTAACTGTCACTGTGTCTGTCCCTGTCCCTTCCCTGCACTGCTGGTTCTGACTCCTGATACAACTCCCCAATATCCATTCATTCCTCATTCTCACTGGGTTTATAGTTATGTGTAACTGTCACTGTGTCTGTCCCTTTCCCTTCCCTGCTGGTTCTGACTCTTGAAATAAAGTAGCAGAAGTCGGCTGATGAACAGACCTGTAAAGAAGCACACAAGCTGTGTCAGACTGAGGTACTGTGGGGCCCCCGGAAACCCAAACTCTAGGGCCCCCTTCCGACTGCTGTATCCCCCCCCCACCCCGAAATCTGCTGAACCACGGCCCCTACTCACGGCTACCAGCCCTATCACTGAACATGTTGCCCAACGCTCCTGGTGCCGGGTAGCCAGAAGCAGAACTGGGGCACCACCAGGATTATCTCAACTGTCCTACACTCACTCACCCCCGGTCTGGCCCGTCCTACACTCACTCACCCCCGGTCTGGCCCGTCCTACACTCACTCACCCCCGGTCTGGCCCGTCCTACACTCACTCACCCCCGGTCTGGCCTGTCCTACACTCACTCACCCCCGGTCTGGCCCATCCTACACTCACTCACCCCCGGTCTGGCCTGTCCCATGCTCACTCACCCCCGGTCTGGCCAGTCCTACACTCACTCACCCCCGTCTGGCCCGTCCTACACTCACTCACCCCCGGTCTGGCCCGTCCTACACTCACTCACCCCCGGTCTGGCCCGTCCTACACTCACTCACCCCCGGTCTGGCCCGTCCTACACTCACTCACCCCCGGTCTGGCCCGTCCTACACTCACTCACCCCCGGTCTGGCCCGTCCTACACTCACTCACCCCGGTCTGGCCCGTCCTACACTCACTCACCCCGGTCTGGCCCGTCCTACACTCACTCACCACCGGTCTGGCCCGTCCTACCCTCACTCACCCCCGGTCTGGCCCGTCCTACACTCACTCACCCCCGGTCTGGCCAGTCCTACACTCACTCACCCCCGGTCTGGCCCGTCCTACACTCACTCACCCCCGGTCTGGCCCGTCCTACACTCACTCACCCCCGGTCTGGCCCGTCCTACACTCACTCACCCCCGGTCTGGCCCGTCCTACACTCACTCACCCCCGGTCTGGCCTGTCCTACACTCACTCACCCCCGGTCTGGCCCGTCCTACACTCACTCACCCCGGTCTGGCCCGTCCTACACTCACTCACCCCCGGTCTGGCCAGTCCTACACTCACTCACCCCCGGTCTGGCCCGTCCTACACTCACTCACCCCCGGTCTGGCCAGTCCTACACTCACTCACCCCCGGTCTGGCCCGTCCTACACTCACTCACCCCCGGTCTGGCTAGTCCTACACTCACTCACCCCCGGTCTGGCCTGTCCTACACTCACTCACCCCCGGTCTGGCCCGTCCTACACTCACTCACCCCCGGTCTGGCCTGTCCTACACTCACTCTCATCCGATTCATTCAGAATTCTAATACTTTAATATACATTTTACAGTTTATTTTACCCCAGCCATTTAATTCTCTCCACATGAGCTGCCCTAATGCGGATTAGTTGCCAGTACAGGCGCCCTGCATGGCTGCTTAGGGATCAGTGTAGGCAGCAGCAGTGCAGTCTGTGGAGCTCAGATGCCGCTGCCATGATATTCTCCCCACAGCTGATAAATAAAAGTCCCACTTGCATTTGCCCCGGTGTTACACACAAGCCATACAGACACAGGCCAGAGCTGCCGGGCAGCAGGATTAATGCCGGAGGGCCCCCCAGCCCCCCTGCCCCCGGTCGGACAGCGCTAATACAGTAAGTACCTCACTCAGTCAGAACAGTAAAACCAGAACAACTTGGAATCTCCCCTTTCCAACAACCAAAGCGCATCGGTCCCGCCGGTCTCTGGCGCCACCTGCTGGTCACACAGTTTATAATACAATCCTTTAATTCCCATAATTACACGGAATCCCAAACATCTCTTTCCCCCGCATGTCCCGCTCCCCCGGGAGACCTTCCCTTGTTGGTTTAACCCGCACCTCTCTACTTCCCGGGGGTCAGGCTTCGCCTTCTGGTCCTTTCGCGGCTCCGTCCCACCCGTGACGCATCAGGAAGTGCCCGTGACGCCATTACTGTGCGCGGCGTGGAGCCCCCGTGTTTCTCCTGTCAGTGGAAGCGCTAGCGGCGCAGCGGGAACATGAAGCCGGACAGGGGGCCGAGGGGTGAGTGGCCGCTGCTTGTTACTGAGGGGGGGGGGGGACTCGCCCGCTCTGTTTCCCGCTCTGTTTCCCGCTCCCCCCAGTGCGGCGCTTTTGCCTTTCCACGTAGTTATGAAATCTGTCATTCTCCGTTCTACCGCTAGAGGGTGCAGCGCCTTTGCTTTTTATCACTAGGTGGCGCTATTGCTTTCCCTATACCTTTAGCTACCATGGGGGTCAGCAAGTTGCCCCATGGCTGTCATTCCAAGTGCCCCATGGCTGTCATTCCAATTGCCCCCTGGCTGTCATTCCAAGTGCCCCCTGGCTGCCATTCCAAGTGCCCCCTGGCTGTCATTCCAAGTGCCCCCTGGCTGTCATTCCAAGTGCCCCCTGGCTGTCATTCCAATTGCCCCCTGGCTGCCATTCCAATTGCCCCCTGGCTGTCATTCCAAGTGCCCCCTGGCTGTCATTCCAAGTGCCCCCTGGCTGTCATTCCAAGTGCCCCCTGGCTGCCGTTCCAAGTGCCCCCTGGCTGCCGTTCCAAGTGCCCCCTGGCTGCCGTTCCAAGTGCCCCCTGGCTGCCGTTCCAAGTGCCCCCTGGCTGCCGTTCCAAGTGCCCCCTGGCTGTCGTTCCAATTGCCCCATGGCTGCCATTCCAATTGCCCCATGGCTGCCATTCCAATTGCCCCATAGCTGTCATTCCAATTGCCCCATGGCTGCCATTCCAATTGCCCCTTGGCTGCCATTCCAATTGCCCCTTGGCTGTCATTCCAAGTGCCCCTTGGCAATGTTTGGCATTCTTTCCTCTCATTAAATAGGGATTTCTTACCCTTTTTGCCCATTTCCAGTGCAGCTGTTACATCACTGTTGCCCCCATGCCCCAGTGGCAGTTTTGTACCGTATGTAAGTGCCTGTGTTCCAACCTTTCTGTTTGTCTCCTCCTCCCTGCAATCCTATTGGCTGCATCTTTCCTTATCATTTCTGTGATTTTACTTCCCCTTTATTAGCAGGACCATTACTTTCCCTTCCATAGCAATAAGTGTCTGTATGGGGTGCGTGTCAGTAGTGTATGGAACTCAGTGCTGCCGCCGCCATAGCGCTATAGGAAGCAGCTCTCCCCTGTGCGTCGGCCATTGTTCTGCGCGGGGAGAAAGGAGGTGCCACTGAACATCCAGATTCCCTGTCCCCCATAAATTGGGTTAAACCGTAGAACCCACCATACTGCTGCCAAGTCCAACTCCCAGCCCCCCCAGCTGAATGAGTCCCTTCTTGCCCCCCCAGGGAAGCAGAGCCAGGCCGAGCTGATGATGATGACGGTCGCTGATGTAATTAAGCAGCTTGTGGAGGCTCATGAGCAGGGAAAGGACGTCAATCTGAACAAGTAAGTGGCGCGGGGTCACGGGGGGGGAAATATTGTAGGGGAGGTTGGTAAAAGACACCTCATCAAGTTCAGCCTGAAACTGTCTGACTGCAGCACAACACTGTCTCTCAGCTCTCACTGTGTGTCTGGCGCATTTATTAAGGTGCATCCCATGCGCGTCATACACAGGCGGGTAATAGGGCTGCGACTCCTACCCCCCAGTACTGAGCATCTAAACCCCGTGTGTGTCATTAGTATAAATGCAGAACTTGGGTCCCATGACTGAACCACTTACCAACAGCCTGAGCCCCTGTGTCTATACTGCCAGCAGGTGGCGCTGCTGCTCCTCCACTGCCCTCAGCCTCACACAGTCCTTTCCAACAAAATATGATATTCCATACACAGTTCTATGGCGATTTCTCAGTCACATGACCCACTTTTACCGGCTACGCATTGGTTGCTGAATTGTGCTTAGTACAGGGGAATCCCTATGTGCCATAGTTTTATGGTATCTCTCTGTACAGGCTATGAGCAAACTTAGGGGGCTGTTCCTGCTGAATTGTGCTTAGTACAGGGGAATCCCTATGTGCCATAGTTTTATGGTATCTCTCTGTACAGGCTATGAGAAAACTTAGGGGGCTGTTCCTGCTGAATTGTGCTTAGTACAGGGGAATCCCTATGTGCCATAGTTTTATGGTATCTCTCTGTACAGGCTATGAGCAAACTTAGGGGACTGTTCCTGCTGAATTGTGCTTAGTACAGGGGAATCCCTATGTGCCATAGTTTTATGGTATCTCTCTGTACAGGCTATGGGCAAACTTAGGGGGCTGTTCCTGCTGAATTGTGCTTAGTACAGGGGAATCCCTATGTGCCATAGTTTTATGGTATCTCTCTGTACAGGCTATGGGCAAACTTAGGGGGCTGTTCCTGCTGAATTGTGCTTAGTACAGGGGAATCCCTATGTGCCATAGTTTTATGGTATCTCTCTGTACAGGCTATGGGCAAACTTAGGGGGCTGTTCCTGCTGAATTGTGCTTAGTACAGGGGAATCCCTATGTGCCATAGTTTTATGGTATCTCTCTGTACAGGCTATGGGCAAACTTAGGGGCTGTTCCTGCTGAATTGTGCTTAGTACAGGGGAATCCCTATGTGCCATAGTTTTATGGTATCTCTCTGTACAGGCTATGGGCAAACTTAGGGGGCTGTTCCTGCTGAATTGTGCTTAGTACAGGGGAATCCCTATGTGCCATAGTTTATGGTATCTCTCTGTACAAGCTATGAGCAAACTTAGGGGGCTGTTCCTGCTGAATTGTGCTTAGTACAGGGGAATCCCTATGCTGCCATAGTTTTATGGTATCTCTCTGTACAGGCTATGGGCAAACTTAGGGGGCTGTTCCTGCTGAATTGTGCTTAGTACAGGGGAATCCCTATGTGCCATAGTTTTATGGTATCTCTCTGTACAGGCTATGAGAAAACTTAGGGGGCTGTTCCTGCTGAATTGTGCTTAGTACAGGGGAATCCCTATGTGCCATAGTTTTATGGTATCTCTCTGTACAGGCTATGAGCAAACTTAGGGGGCTGTTCCTGCTGAATTGTGCTTAGTACAGGGGAATCCCTATGTGCCATAGTTTTATGGTATCTCTCTGTACAGGCTATGGGCAAACTTAGGGGGCTGTTCCTGCTGAATTGTGCTTAGTACAGGGGAATCCCTATGTGCCATAGTTTTATGGTATCTCTCTGTACAGGCTATGGGCAAACTTAGGGGGCTGTTCCTGCTGAATTGTGCTTAGTACAGGGGAATCCCTATGTGCCATAGTTTTATGGTATCTCTCTGTACAGGCTATGGGCAAACTTAGGGGGCTGTTCCTGCTGAATTGTGCTTAGTACAGGGGAATCCCTATGTGCCATAGTTTTATGGTATCTCTCTGTACAGGCTATGAGCAAACTTAGGGGGCTGTTCCTGCTGAATTGTGCTTAGTACAGGGGAATCTCTATGTGCCATAGTTTTATGGGATCTCTCTGTACAGGCTATGAGCAAACTTAGGGGGCTGTTCCTGCTGAATTGTGCTTAGTACAGGGGAATCCCTATGTGCCATAGTTTTATGGTATCTCTCTGTATAGGCTATGAGCAAACTTAGGGGGCTGTTCCTGCTGAATTGTGCTTATTACAGGGGTATATTGTATATATGGTGTATTGGTAAGATATCTTGTTTTTTATGCTAAAAACTAAAAATCAAAAGCCCTGTGTGACGTCCCTGAGCACGGGACCAGACTATGGGCACATAAGCAGCACAGGGGCAGGTAACGGTACAACACAGCTTTATTAACAAGCAATCCCTTAGGCACAAACAAGGTGTAACTGCCCAACAAAGGCACAACTGTAGGGGGTATTTGTGGCCCAGTCCCTTATATTAGTCACTTGCAGCTCCCAGGCAGCCCAGTAACAGCTCCCCTCACAGTGAGGCTCCCAGTTGCACTTCTGTAGGTGGGGGGTATAACTGGCAGATTAACTTAACTGCTGGAGTGTGACTCAGGTGCTGGAGTGTAACTCAGGGGTCAGTGCTGGGGAAATCCAATCCAAAATGAGGGGACGCCGCAGCTTATCCCACTCTGCTTTGCAGTCACCAGTTCCCACTGCAGCCTTTCCAGCAGCTTCTTTCTCAACAGCCACTTCCTCTTCCCTCTGACCTCTCTGAGCCAACTGCTTCCTGTCCCTGGGACCTCCCGGCCCCTCCCTCCTGAGCCAGCAGCTTCCACAGCTATTAGGAGTCTTTTCACATCTCTCCCCCCCCAGAGGGCGGCCGTCCGGTCTCCCCCCAGACGGGGGGAAGACCGTAGGACGCCCTTGTCCTGTACAGTCTTCACCGTCCCTTCTTGAGAGTCCATCCGCATTCCCATGGTGGCTCCCCTTGCGGTGCTGTATAGTAAAGTTGAACTGCTGCAAAGCTAGGCTCCACCTCAGCAATTTCCCATTGTCTCCAGAAACGCGTTGCAACCAGCTCAGAGGGTTATGGTCAGTTACCACAGTGAATGCACTTCCAAACAGATAGGGCTGCAGTTTCTTTAAGGCCCACACAATGGCCAGACACTCTTTTTCAATTGTAGCATATGCAACTTCCCGGGGAAGCAGCTTCCGGCTCAGGTATATAATGGGGTGCTCACCTCCCTTCTCATCCACTTGGGACAACACAGCACCAATCCCATAGGTGGAGGCGTCAGTGTGGACAATGAATCCCCGGCTAAAGTCAGGTGCAGACAGAACAGGGGCATTCACTAAGGCAGATTTGAGTGCAGACATGGCGGTAGCACACTCGGGTGTCCAGGTTACCACTCGTGGGCGTCTTTTACTCGTCAGATCTGTCAGGGGTTTAGCAATAGCACTGTAGTTAGGGATAAAGCGTCGGTAATACCCTGCTGTCCCCAAAAAGGCTAACACCTGTTTCTGTGTTGTGGGAGTAGGCCAGTTTACTATGACTTCAACCTTGGCCGGTTCTGGCATCACTCGCCCGCTTCCCACCCGATGACCCAAATATTGGACCTCAGCCATCCCAAAGTGGCATTTCCCTGGTTTAAGGGTAAGCCCAGCCTGCCTAATCCTTTCCAGCACCCTCTGCAGGTGCTGCACATGTTCCTCCCAGGTGTTGCTAAATATGGCTATATCATCCAGATATGCCTGAGCAAACTCTTGGCACCCCTCCAACAGCTGATTTACTACCCTCTGGAATGTCGCTGGTGCGTTTTTCATTCCAAATGGCATGACTGTAAATTGAAACAAGCCATAGGGAGTGATAAAAGCCGACTTCTCTTGGTCCCCTGGTGCCAAGGGAATCTGCCAGTATCCTCGGCTTAGGTCTAGGGTGGTGAGGTATTTGGCATTCCCCAGGTGGTCAAGGAGTTCATCCACCCGGGGCATTGGGTAGGCGTCTGTAACTGTCACTTGGTTCAGTTTCCTATAGTCTACACAAAACCTAGTGCTGCCATCCTTCTTGGGAACTAATACTACTGGTGATGCCCAAGGGCTCTGAGAGGGAACAATCACCCCTAATGCCAACATTTCCTCTACTTCCTTTTTCATGGCAGCCCGTACGGATTCTGCTATCCTGTATGCTGGGGTGCGAACCGGGGCATGTCCCTCTGTATTTACTTGATGGACAACCCAATTGGTGCAGCCTGGCCGCTCAGAAAACTGATACTGAAACCTTTGGAGCAGCTGAAACAACTGCTTACTTTGCTCATTGGTTAGCTGCTCACTAATAGCAACATCCTCCAAAGTCTGAACCCCCAGTGCCTCTTGTAAGAGGTCAGGGAGAGCCTCCTCATGGCGCCCCTCTTCCAGCAGACTACAAATGGCAGCCACGGTGCCTTCTCTTTCTACGTACGGTTTCATCATATTTACATGGACCGTCTTATACTGGTCCTGGTTATCAAGAGGGGAGACCACGTAAGTAGTATCATGAATGGATTGTACCACCACATAGGGCCCTTCCCAGGCTGCTTGCAACTTGTCTGACCTCATTGGTGTCAGTAGTAACACCTTGTCCCCCGGACCGAATCGCCGGTCCCTGGCATTCCTATCATACCAAACTTTTTGTTTGGTTTGAGCAGCTGTCAGATGTTCCTTCACCAGAGCGGTCATTTTCTCTAGACGTTTACGAAATTGTAGAACATAAGGAACTACAGGAAACTCAGGGAATTGGGCTCCCCCCTCCCAGTACTCCCTTAGCAAGTCTAGGGGGCCTCGAACCCGCCTCCCATACAACAACTCAAAAGGAGAGAACCCAGTAGACTCTTGGGGAACTTCTCTATATGCAAACAAAAGACAGGGCAGAAACTTCTCCCAGTCACCTTCTCCAGCCTCCACAAAAGTTCGTAACATATTTTTAAGAGTCCCATTGAAACGCTCACACAGGCCATTAGTTTGAGGGTGGTACGGGCTTGAGCGAAGAGAGGTGACCCCACAGCGCTGCCATAGACACTGAAGTAATTGGGACATAAACTGTGGCCCTTGATCGGATAGGATCTCACTAGGAAACCCTACTCGTGAAAAAATCTGAATCAGTGCATCTGCAACGGCTGGGGCATCAATTCTCCGTAAAGCCACCGCCTCTGGGTACCGGGTGGCATAGTCTACCATTGTAAGTATATATTGCTTGCCTGTCCTGCTGGGTCGGCTAAGGGGTCCTATCAAATCAACAGCAACTCTCTGAAATGGCTCCCCTATCACTGGTAAGGGTCGCAATGTATGCTTGTTCCGCTCCCCACTTTTCCCAACCCTCTGACAGCTGTCACATGATCGGCAGAACTGTGCCACTTGTTGTGACAACCCTGGCCAATAGAAATTTTGTAGCAGGCGATAGCGCGTGCGAGAAATCCCTTGGTGCCCTGCGAGGGGTACCTCATGTGCAAGGTGCAGCAACTGGGTCCTAAATTTGGCAGGCACCAACAACTGACGGCATGCTTCCCTTTGTTTTCCTCTAGAGCTTTTGAGGACTCTATAGTACAACCCATCCTCCTGCACTATTTGTTCCCCTGCTTCGGTACCTACCACCCCTTGCCCAGCTCTGTCTCTTAATGGCTGAAGACTAGGGTCTGCTGCTTGTTCAGCCCTAAAATCCTGCCAATTACCTATGTCAAATGAGTCATCAGTCACATCTGTCTGCCCATTTACCTCCTGGACAACTGCCGGTGGCTCGCCTGACTCTGCCTGCCGCCTCGTGATGCTGCAGCAAATGTCTCCCACATCATTTCCAAGCAGGACATCAGCAGGAAGTTGATCCATGACCCCCACTTCATGCAGCACGGGCCCTTCTCCCCAGTCCAAAGTCACTTGTGCAATTGGCACCTCTCTGCGCTGTCCTCCAGCCAGAATCACTCGGGCCATTTTCCCCGGAACGATGCGATTTAACGTCACCACACTAGGTTCCGCCAGAGTTATAAAGGCACCAGAGTCCAGGAAACCTTCCACTGGGTTTCCATCTACTTGCACTGGAATCACATGGCATTTTCTCTTGGACTGATCTGCCCAGTGTATCTGCATTACTGCAAATTCGGGGGTCTCACTTAGGTTGATTTCAGGCAGGTCACACTCTGCACTTTCCTTCTGAACAGTGGCGACAGGTCGAGCAGGCGTCACCTTTGGAGCCCCTGACACAGAAGGAGATCACTGGTTTAGAGGGCAAGAAGCTTGAAAGTGACCCAGGGCCCCGCATCGAAAGCAGCTTCTAGGTCCAGCCCCTGGTAGCGGTGGGTGGGGAGCAGCATTAGTGCCAGTGGAATGCGGATGAGAGCCTGGCAGCTCTCTTGCCCTGGGACCTGTTGTACCTGGTGCTTGGGGCCCTCTCTTTGTAGGCATCCTGGTTTCCATATACTTGTCTGCCAACTGGGCAGCTTCTTCTACTGTCTGTGGCTCACGGTCTACAACCCACTCTCGGACTCCTGGGGGGCACCGCTCCAAAAATTGCTCTTTCAGGCATAATTGCCTTAAGTCCTCCATTGTTTCAGCCCCAGACCCTTTAACCCACTTGTCAAGGGCCCTTGATAACTTGTTACCAAACTCAAGGTAAGTATCCTGGGGGGTCTTTAGCAGTGACCGGAATGTTTGCCGGTAAAACTCTGGGGTGATAGCATAACGGATCAGCAATGCTTGTTTAATCTCCTCATAGTCCAGTCTTTGTTCATCAGACAAGGCCCGAAATGTAGCGCTGGCCCTTCCAGTTAGCTTGCCAGAAAGGATTCGGGGCCAGTCCTCTTCTGAGATGTTATGGGCCCTGCACATAATTTCAAATGTCTCTAGAAAGGCATCAATGCTGTCCTGCCCTTCGTGAAATGTGGGGAAGGCAGTGGCAAGCTTCAGAATGTCTCGTGCCCGACTCTCCACTGAGGACACGGATAGCCTACCATGCTCCCCTAAGCCATGTCCTTCACTGGCCACCTCCTCCTGCACCATTTTCATCAACTCCATCTTTTCTGCCACAGTCAGCTCCTCACGGAACAATTCCAGCCTTTGTTTAAACACCTCTCCAACCCTGTCTCGGGTAGGGTTGGCTGGTGGCCCCCGGACCGCTTCAGGGGCCCCAGCAATAGCAACATCTGATGTAACAGTCTCAGCATCTGAATGTAGGAGGGGCAGCAGTAAAGCAATAATCTCTGCCTTTTTCTTCCCTTCTGGGGCTATGCCCCTTCTGCGACTCCACTTTCTCAGAGTGGCAAGGGTTAACTCCTCCAGTTCCTGCCTGCGCATGGTGCCCAGTGCGTTATCCCACGAGCTGCCACCAGTTTGTGACGTCCCTGAGCACGGGACCAGACTATGGGCACATAAGCAGCACAGGGGCAGGTAACGGTACAACACAGCTTTATTAACAAGCAATCCCTTAGGCACAAACAAGGTGTAACTGCCCAACAAAGGCACAACTGTAGGGGGTATTTGTGGCCCAGTCCCTTATATTAGTCACTTGCAGCTCCCAGGCAGCCCAGTAACAGCTCCCCTCACAGTGAGGCTCCCAGTTGCACTTCTGTAGGTGGGGGGTATAACTGGCAGATTAACTTAACTGCTGGAGTGTGACTCAGGTGCTGGAGTGTAACTCAGGGGTCAGTGCTGGGGAAATCCAATCCAAAATGAGGGGACGCCGCAGCTTATCCCACTCTGCTTTGCAGT
This sequence comes from Xenopus tropicalis, assembly GCF_000004195.4. Classification (NCBI taxonomy): domain Eukaryota; kingdom Metazoa; phylum Chordata; class Amphibia; order Anura; family Pipidae; genus Xenopus; species Xenopus tropicalis. The sequence goes on from NC_030681.2 coordinate 152,209,287, forward strand.
CACCAGTTCCCACTGCAGCCTTTCCAGCAGCTTCTTTCTCAACAGCCACTTCCTCTTCCCTCTGACCTCTCTGAGCCAACTGCTTCCTGTCCCTGGGACCTCCCGGCCCCTCCCTCCTGAGCCAGCAGCTTCCACAGCTATTAGGAGTCTTTTCACACCCTGCAGTCTAATAGAAGTTGCTGGGATCAGTGACCCTGACAACCAGACAGCAGTCTTCTGGAGAGAGCTAGACAAGGAAGGCTGTTTCTGGGCACAGATCATTCCTTTCTGTGTATAACTGCAGTTTTGCCTATGTCGGAGCTGCCCTATGGCTTCAGTAGAGGCATTTTCCATTGGGAACCATAGAGCAATACTACCTATGACCACTAGGGGCTCAAGCTGCTCAGTAGCAATATGCAGAGAAATGCTCTGTCCCCTTATCTGTAAATAGGTGCCTGATAAGCCCTAATTACCAGCAGCTCCACTTGGGAGACACCGAGATCCCCGTCTGTACTACTCCGCACAATATCGACAGACTCTGTATAAGTGAGGGAAGTGCGTGGCGGTGTCTGCGTGCGTGTAATCGCTCCGGGCTTGGGGAACAGCTGGAGTCCATGAGTGGGAATATTCTCGTGAATATGTTCAAAGCCCCCTGCGCTGGATGAGGGACACGGGAGCTGCTGTGTAATTGGGTTTGTGCGGCAGCGGCGCCATTGTTTATCCCTGCAGCTATGAGTCCCAGACGTGCGGTGCTGGCTATGGCAGGGGTAATTGGCTGAGATCTCTGCCCCACGCTGACTAGGTAGGTGCAAGGCCGGTACTGAAAGCTTTATGTTTCTGCAGGTTGAAAACGAAAACTTCGGCCAAGTACGGACTGTCTGCGCAGCCGCGCCTGGTGGATATTATTGCCGCTGTCCCCCCCCAGTACCGGAAAATCCTGGTGCCCAAGCTAAAAGCAAAGCCCATCCGAACTGCTAGCGGGGTAAGTGGAACCGTTAGGGGCTCGGGGCCCTACAGCTGATATACAGCTTCCAGAATCAGGGTCACTGACATGTTGGCAGGGTCGAACTGGCCCACTGGGCTACTGGGAAAAAACCTGTTGGGCCCTGGCCACACCCCACTCCACCCCCGGCCACTCCCACTCCACTTCTTACTTGCTGTGAAAAATAAAGATGTTGTGCATTCCAAAGTGAAACACACGGCCATCTTTGTTTCTTCACACTAAGTAAGCAGTGCAGGAGCGTTGGTGGCTGGGGGCGGAGCAGGTAGTGGCGGTGGCCCCTCCCCCCAATGGAGGGACAGGTTGCTAAAAACCACTCAGTGTGCCATTACCTTTAACTTGGCCTGAAAGCCAAACAATTGGATCAGCCTGGCATCGCCCATTGCAGTGTGGGCATCTCGGGAAAGGATCCGCTCGTTTGGTGCCCGTGCCTTGATGGTAAATGGTGTGTAAGTGCTGCTGAGCACAAGATGGCGGTACAGCCCAGGAGAGAGAGCTACTCAGCACTGTACGGAACCTCTGGCCCAAAGAGCTTGCAGTCTGTGCTGTGTAATCAGAGACACAGAGAGAAAGAGACATGGAAACTGAACCCCAACCTCCTATCCTTCTCTATAACAAATATTTATGGGAAAATGTGCCGAGATCATGACTTTGCCCACACTGAACTGTCTGCTGTTCCCTTTCAGATTGCCGTGGTCGCTGTTATGTGCAAACCCCACAGATGCCCCCATATTAACTTTACTGGCAACATCTGCGTGTAAGTACTGCGTGTAACGTGGGGTAGGGATCTGCGTGTAACGTGGGGTAGGGATCTGCGTGTAACGTGGGGTAGGGATCTGCGTGTAACGTGGGGTAGGGATCTGCGTGTAACGTGGGGTAGGGATCTGCGTGCAACGTGGGGTAGGGATCTGCGTGTAACGTGGGGTAGGGATCTGCGTGTAACGTGGGGTAGGGATCTGCGTGTAACGTGGGGTAGGGATCTGCGTGTAACGTGGGGTAGGGATCTGCGTGCAACGTGGGGTAGGGATCTGCGTGCAACGTGGGGTAGGGATCTGCGTGCAACGTGGGGTAGGGATCTGCGTGCAACGTGGGGTAGGGATCTGCGTGCAACGTGGGGTAGGGATCTGCGTGCAACGTGGGGTAGGGATCTGCGTGCAACGTGGGGTAGGGATCTGCGTGCAACGTGGGGTAGGGATCTGCGTGCAACGTGGGGTAGGGATCTGCGTGCAACGTGGGGTAGGGATCTGCGTGCAACGTGGGGTAGGGATCTGCGTGCAACGTGGGGTAGGGATCTGCGTGCAACGTGGGGTAGGGATCTGCGTGCAACGTGGGGTAGGGATCTGCGTGCAACGTGGGGTAGGGATCTGCGTGCAACGTGGGGTAGGGATCTGCGTGCAACGTGGGGTAGGGATCTGCGTGCAACGTGGGGTAGGGATCTGCGTGCAACGTGGGGTAGGGATCTGCGTGTAACTTGGGATATAATGACAGGAATGACTGGGACGCACTATTTACAGCAGGCTTCCTATTGCCCCAGGTACTGCCCCGGAGGACCAGATTCTGATTTTGAATACTCGACACAGTCGTACACTGGATACGAGGTAATTAATCCCCGTGATTGGTCATAATCGTATCTGTTACCCGCGGCTCCGGCTCTCAGTGGGGGAGTCGCAGCAGCGTTTAGTGGATAAGGCCCCAGTGTGATCCCACTGTCCCATCTCTCCCCCATCTCTCAGCTGCTACACACACAGCTACATCCCCCTATACACTCACTATGGGGCTGCTTAGTCCCCGGTACTGGGCTGTGAGAGCTGCAGGTACTGGGCTGTGAGAGCTGCAGGTACTGGGCTGTGAGAGCTGCAGGTACTGGGCTGTGAGAGCTGCAGGTAATGGGGCACTGGGGTTACTGGGTCTGATCAGATATAATAATCAGTTATTTGTGTATTTAGGCAGAGGATTCATTCTGTTATATCTTATTATTGTTTCCTTAGCCAACATCAATGAGAGCCATCCGTGCCCGGTACGACCCGTATCTACAGACCAGGCATCGGGTAGAGCAGGTATGTCATTCTCTGTTTGTGCCCCCTACTGTAAATGATAAGGATATTAGCAGTCACTGAGGGGTTCTGTGCCCATATAAAGGCACAAGGCTGCAGGCTGAGTTATACAGGGAACTCTGAGTATCACTCATGTATTATAAGGGATAATGTACCCCCTACTGCAGTGCTGTCCAACTGGCGGCCCCCCTCTGTGTGGCCCCCCACCTGTCTGGCTGCTTTGATGGCTTACCTTTGAGTAAGCATTAAATGGTATCAGTACTGAGATTAACTGCCCCCCTGCATGGTTCTCACCTCAGATTCAGGCTGTAATCCCCCTGTATTGTTTAAATATGTAATCCCCTGTGTTTTTCACACCTTTTAATACCTGCATTGTTCACCCCCTGCAGTGTTCACACCTCAGGCTCAGACTGTAATCACTCCCATTGTTCACTTCTTCACACCTCAGACATAGGTACTGTAGGCAGAGTATGGCACATACAGCCAGCATAGGGCAGGTAGAGTATGGCACACACAGGCAGCATAGGTCAGGGAGGGTATGGCACACACAGGAAGGGTAGGGCAGGCAGAGTATGGCACACACAGGGTAGGGCAGGCAGAGTATGGCACACACAGTCAGGGTAGGGCAGGCAGAGTATGGCACACACAGTCAGGGTAGGGCAGGCAGAGTGTGGCACACAGAGGCAGCATAGAGAAGGCAGAGTATGGCACACACAGGCAGGGTAGGACAGGCAGAGTATGGCACACACAGAGAGCATAGGACAGGCAGAGTGCTGCCTGTGTGTGCCATACTCTGCTTGCCCTATGCTGCTTGTGGGAGGTGAACCTGGCAGGGGTTTGTTGTGGGAGTTTGTTAGCAGTTGGAAATAGCCATTAAATGGTCCCTAAGGTGTGTAATTATGTACTGGGGGTTGCTGTGCTATCCACAGGGGAGGAGGAGGAGGCATATGGAATTTAAGGGTATATCTTAATATGACATAATTCTTTCACATATGAATGATGGTTGATATCCCCACAGAAAGGACCAAGCATTTGGGAATTTGCTGTGCTACCACCATTGTGATAAAATAGGTGTGGTTTGAAGTGGGTGTGGTTTCAAAAAGGGGAGTGGTCAAAACTGGCTTCCATTAGCGGCCCTCCACCATGTTTGCTAGAGAAATTCCGGCCCTCGGCACCGTAGAAGTTGGACAGCACTGCCCTACTGTAAATGATAAGGATATTAGCAGCCACTGAGGGGTTCTGTGCCCATATAAAGGCACAAGGCTGCAGGCTGAGTTATACAGGGAACTCTGAGTATCACTCATGTATTATAAGGGATACTGTACCCCCTACTGTAAATGATAAGGATATTAGCAGTCACTGAGGGGTTCTGTGCCCCCCATATAAAGGCACAAGGCTGCAGGCTGAGTTATACAGGGAACTCTGAGTATCACTCATGTATTATAAGAGATACTGTACCCCCTACTGTAAATGATAAGGATATTAGCAGTCACTGAGGGGTTCTGTGCCCATATAAAGGCACAAGGCTGCAGGCTGAGTTATACAGGGAACTCTGAGTATCACTCATGTATTATAAGGGATAATGTACCCCCTACTGTAAATGATAAGGATATTAGCAGTCACTGAGGGGTTCTGTGCCCATATAAAGGCACAAGGCTGCAGGCTGAGTTATACAGGGAACTCTGAGTATCACTCATGTATTATAAGAGATACTGTACCCCCTACTGTAAATGATAAGGATATTAGCAGTCACTGAGGGGTTCTGTGCCCATATAAAGGCACAAGGCTGCAGGCTGAGTTATACAGGGAACTCTGAGTATCACTCATGTATTATAAGGGATAATGTACCCCCTACTGTAAATGATAAGGATATTAGCAGTCACTGAGGGGTTCTGTGCCCATATAAAGGCACAAGGCTGCAGGCTGAGTTATACAGGGAACTCTGAGTATCACTCATGTATTATAAGGGATAATGTACCCCCTACTGTAAATGATAAGGATATTAGCAGTCACTGAGGGGTTCTGTGCCCATATAAAGGCACAAGGCTGCAGGCTGAGTTATACAGGGAACTCTGAGTATCACTCATGTATTATAAGGGATAATGTACCCCCTACTGTAAATGATAAGGATATTAGCAGTCACTGAGGGGTTCTGTGCCCATATAAAGGCACAAGGCTGCAGGCTGAGTTATACAAGGAACTCTGAGTATCACTCATGTATTATAAGGGATAATGTACCCCCTACTGCAGTGCTGTCCAACTGGCGGCCCCCCTCTGTGTGGCCCCCCACCTGTCTGGCTGCTTTGATGGCTTACCTTTGAGTAAGCATTAAATGGTATCAGTACTGAGATTAACTGCCCCCCTGCATGGTTCTCACCTCAGATTCAGGCTGTAATCCCTCTGTATTGTTTAAAAATGTAATCCCCTGTGTTTTTCACACCTTTTAATACCTGCATTGTTCACCCCCTGCAGTGTTCACACCTCAGGCTCAGACTGTAATCACTCCCATTGTTCACTTCTTCACACCTCAGACATAGGTACTGTAGGCAGAGTATGGCACATACAGCCAGCATAGGGCAGGTAGAGTATGGCACACACAGGCAGCATAGGTCAGGGAGGGTATGGCACACACAGGAAGGGTAGGGCAGGCAGAGTATGGCACACACAGGGTAGGGCAGGCAGAGTATGGCACACACAGTCAGGGTAGGGCAGGCAGAGTATGGCACACACAGTCAGGGTAGGGCAGGCAGAGTATGGCACACACAGGCAGGGTAGGGCAGGCAGAGTGTGGCACACACAGAGAGCATAGGACAGGCAGAGTGCTGCCTGTGTGTGCCATACTCTGCTTGCCCTATGCTGCTTGTGGGAGGTGAACCTGGCAGGGGTTTGTTGTGGGAGTTTGTTAGCAGTTGGAAATAGCCATTAAATGGTCCCTAAGGTGTGTAATTATGTACTGGGGGTTGCTGTGCTATCCACAGGGGAGGAGGAGGAGGCATATGGAATTTAAAGGTATATCTTAATATGACATAATTCTTTCACATATGAATGATGGTTGATATCCCCACAGAAAGGACCAAGCATTTGGGAATTTGCTGTGCTACCACCATTGTGATAAAATAGGTGTGGTTTGAAGTGGGTGTGGTTTCAAAAAGGGGAGTGGTCAAAACTGGCTTCCATTAGCGGCCCTCCACCATGTTTGCTAGAGAAATTCCGGCCCTCGGCACCGTAGAAGTTGGACAGCACTGCCCTACTGTAAATGATAAGGATATTAGCAGTCACTGAGGGGTTCTGTGCCCCCCATATAAAGGCACAAGGCTGCAGGCTGAGTTATACAGGGAACTCTGAGTATCACTCATGTATTATAAGGGATAATGTACCCCCTACTGTAAATGATAAGGATATTAGCAGTCACTGAGGGGTTCTGTGCCCATATAAAGGCACAAGGCTGCAGGCTGAGTTATACAGGGAACTCTGAGTATCACTCATGTATTATAAGGGATAATGTACCCCCTACTGTAAATGATAAGGATATTAGCAGTCACTGAGGGGTTCTGTGCCCATATAAAGGCACAAGGCTGCAGGCTGAGTTATACAGGGAACTCTGAGTATCACTCATGTATTATAAGGGATAATGTACCCCCTACTGTAAATGATAAGGATATTAGCAGCCACTGAGGGGTTCTGTGCCCCCCATATAAAGGCACAAGGCTGCAGGCTGAGTTATACAGGGAACTCTGAGTATCACTCATGTATTATAAGGGATAATGTACCCCCTACTGTAAATGATAAGGATATTAGCAGCCACTGAGGGGCTCTGTGCCCATATAAAGGCACAAGGCTGCAGGCTGAGTTATACAGGGAACTCTGAGTATCACTCATGTATTATAAGGGATACTGTACCCCCTACTGTAAATGATAAGGATATTAGCAGTCACTGAGGGGTTCTGTGCCCATATAAAGGCACAAGGCTGCAGGCTGAGTTATACAGGGAACTCTGAGTATCACTCATGTATTATAAGGGATAATGTACCCCCTACTGTAAATGATAAGGATATTAGCAGTCACTGAGGGGTTCTGTGCCCATATAAAGGCACAAGGCTGCAGGCTGAGTTATACAGGGAACTCTGTATCCCCTGCACTGATGATATAATAATAATAATAATGGGGCAGGGAAGTGGTGCTGGTACTGTAAGTTGCCTAGATTGCAAGCTCCCAGGCCTATAGCAGTGAGTATATAAGTTCCCATGGTTGGGCCAGGTGGATAGGCGGTGTGACACCAGCTGATTGTAGCCCAGTGGGTGTGAGAGATAATCCCATTTAGTCAGTTCATCAGCCCAGAGAATCAATACAGATGCAGATAAACAGAATTATGAATGATTGAAGGAACCCAGTGAGTAGAACTGATGATGGTTAATTGGCAGCAACACACACTGCGGTCATTTATTTTAATGAGTCATAAAATGTAATTTCAGAGTTTGAGGGAATGAGATTCAGCGGCTTTAGTAGGAAGTAAAATGATCCACTCTTAAAGCTCTAAAGGGAAACTACACCCCCAGAATGAATACGTAACCAACAGACAGTTTATATTATGTTAAGTGGCCTATTAAAGAATCTCCCCAAACTGGAATATATATATCAGTAAATATTGCCCTTTTACACCCTTTCCCTTGAGCCGCCATTTAGTGATGGGCTGTGTGCTCCCTCAGAGATCAGCTGACAGGAAGTGATGCAGCTCTAACTGTAACAGGAAGTAGTGTGGGAGCAAAAGGCAGAACTCTGCCCATTCATTGGCTGATGGGGCCTAGCATGTATGTGTGCCTTGGCTTGTTTGTGTGCACTGTGACTCCTATGATCCCAGGGGGTGGCACTTAGTACATAAAATGGCAGTTTCCTATTTAGGATTACCCAATGGCACATACTGCTAAACAAGTATATTTATATGAAAATGGTTTATTTAGATGAAGCCGGGTTTTACATATGAGCTGCCTATATGGGACCTACATTGTTTGGGGGGTATAGTTTTTCTTTAACTACTTGTTACAGGCCCCTCCCACTTACCCATCATCCTATTTGTATGTGTCATGTGGTATAACTGAATCAATGAAAGCAAAGCATCTGTAGATATGAGGAACAGCGCATATAAACTACTTGTTACAGGCCCCTCCCACTTACCAGCTGGCACATAATGTAGGTACTGGCAGTGCCCTCACGAAACATGTTTCCTTCCAGCTAAAGCAATTGGGCCACAGCGTCGACAAGGTGGAGTTTATCGTTATGGGCGGAACCTTCATGGCCCTATCGGAGGATTACAGAGACTTCTTCATCCGGAATCTGCACGATGCCTTGTCTGGCCATACGTCCAACAGCGTCTCGGAGGCCGTACGGTAAGTCCCTGTCCCACGCGACAGGCCACCCAGTTCCGGATACAGAAATACTTTACTTTAAAGGGGAACTAAACCCAAATAACGCATGTAAACTTAGAATGCAAAAAATGTAGGTACAAAAGTCCATTTTCTTCAGTGTAGCCACTAGAGGGCGCTACACACCTGACTGTTCTGTGCGCTGAATATGGATTTGCATTCCCACTCCTGCACAGGGTTTTCTTCCGTCTCCGAACTTTAATATCCCAGAGGTGTCACTGGAGTGTTCTACAATGGGGCAAAAGGGGAAAAAACAAGACAAGAAAAAATACATTGTACAGGTATAGGACCCATTATCCAGAATGCTCAGGAACAAGGGTATTCCCGATAAGGGATCTTTCTGTAATTTGGATCTGTTTTATTATTACAGAGAAAAGGAAATCATTTAACCATGAAATAAACCCAATAGGGCTGTTCTGCCCCAATAAGGGGTAATTATATCTTAGTTGGGATCAAGTACAGGTACTGTTTTATTATTACAGAGAAAAGGGAATCATTTAACCATGAAATAAACCCAATAGGGCTGTTCTGCCCCCAATAAGGGGTAATTATATCTTAGTTGGGATCAAGTACAGGTACTGTTTTATTATTACAGAGAAAAGGGAATCATTTAACCATTAAATAAACCCAATAGGGCTGTTCTGCCCCCAATAAGGGGTAATTATATCTTAGTTGGGATCAAGTACAGGTACTGTTTTATTATTACAGAGAAAAGGGAATCATTTAACCATGAAATAAACCCAATAGGGCTGTTCTGCCCCCAATAAGGGGTAATTATATCTTAGTTGGGATCAAGTACAGGTACTGTTTTATTATTACAGAGAAAAGGGAATCATTTAACCATTAAATAAACCCAATAGGGCTGTTCTGCCCCCAATAAGGGGTAATTATATCTTAGGTGGGATCAAACTGAATTATTTGATTAAAATGGGGGTAGAAAAGGGGAAGATTTCAGAGCATATTTCTCCCTTCTGGGCTTATGGGTTAGTGACAGGTGATTGCTTTGTGCCGCACCCCCCCCCCCCCCCCCCGACTTGTAATCAGGCACAACATGCGCCCCCACCCCAGTACGTGTGCTAATCCTAATCGCCATTGATTGTACTGAGAGAATGGATTATAGCCGGACTGTGGGCCCCAGCGAGACGAGGCTTTGGGATGGAATAAAATCAGTGCTTATCTCCGAGCCTCCTCATTACACCCTACAGAAAGCTGCCGGCTCTTATCTCTGGCACGCGACTCCCCAGCTAAAGGTGCCAATTCCTCTTGTCAGGGGAAGAGCATATTGTGCCACAGTGTGGCTGTAAGTACCCGGGGGCAGCCTGCTAACCAGCCATTCTGTGCTAAATGCCAAGCACACCGGGTGCTGTACTGGGAGCAGCGGTAGGTACACCCTACCAGGTCGGATTAAACCCCAGGGCTTCTAGTCCTCTTGGCCCCTTGGAAGCCTACTCATAGTCACAATTAAAGTGACAGTCATACCTACCAAATCTAAAATATAAGACTTAATATTCCATTTATAGCAGCTTATTGTGTGCCCAGAACATTCCTTCTCTGTATATTTGTATTTATACATATGGGTAGGGGGTGCCATAGTGTTTCCCTTAGCAAGTACAGTATGGGGGTACAGCTTATTGTGTGCCCAGAACATTCCTTCTCTGTATATTTGTATTTATACATATGGGTAGGGGGTGCCATAGTGTTTCCCTTAGACAGTACAGTATGGGGGTACAGCTTATTGTGTGCCCAGAACATTCCTTCTCTGTATATTTGTATTTATACATATGGGTAGGAGGTGCCATAGTGTTTCCCTTAGACAGTACAGTATGGGGATACAGCTTATTGTGTGCCCAGAACATTCCTTCTCTGTATATTTGTATTTATACATATGGGTGGGAGCTGATATATCTTTAAATATCAGAACCTCATTCTGTTTATTTGCATTTATGCTTAAGAATGGGGGCTGCCATATTGCTTTCCCTGGTAAAGGCATTCTCCATAGAGTTCAATAGAACAACATTTACACAGCATCGTTAGCTGCCTTTCTATGATTAATTGGAGGTGAATAAATCAATTAGAAGTTACTGAATTACTGATATGTATTATTATACAGCATTGCACAAGCGCCACGGTAAGTGACCGACACTGAAATCCCTCGGTACCGGCAGAGTTAAAGCGCCCCATGTTTTCGCGCCCCCCCCTTGCATGGCCATTGGGCCGGCTGGCACAGACTCTCAGCAGGACCGGCACTTACAGGAAATGACTATAACTAATTGGAGCAATCAGCAGCAAATACTTGCAATCCCCAAGGCTTTTAATTTCCCCTTTAATTTCATGGTGGGTAAATAATGGCGGCATTCAGCCGCAAATTGTGCCCATGTAAGTGCCAGGCAACTCCTGGAAATACTCATTAACCTCACAGTGTGGCGCTGTGTCCTGCAAGGTGATTGGCCGCCAGTAAGTTTGCCAGTCTGTCTCGGGCACAAAGAGTTAACCCAGCAATTGTTCAAGGTTTCTAAATCAGGGAAGAGGTTCTTTGTGGGACGTCAGCGAGCAGAAGTCTCTTATCTACCGCGTGCTGATTTATTCATTTATTCCCTCGCCATTAAAAAAAAAAAAAAGTGGATGAACTTGGAGGAAGGACGGACGGGATTATCCCTGGGTTCCGGCTGAAGCCTGGCTGATTCATACTGCAGCTTACGGCAAAGAACTGCAAATGGAACTCTAATAACTGCCCTCTCAGGGACCCATCAGTCTACCTAAGGGGATGGCCTGCTAACTTGGCCGCTCTGCTTCTTATTGGCCCATGTATGGTATCAACAGGAAGGCTTCCTGAACTAACATCTGATTGGGTCTTGGCCCGATAGTTGTAAGGCTGCAACATGTAGTCCCCTCCTGACTAGTCTACGGAGACCACCATCTGATCTAATCATTGGCCCAAAATCAGCCCAACTGGCCCAACACCTGAGTGGTTAAATCTGCTGGCTTGGTGCTTCCCATCTCGCACCCCCCTCAGGAGAATCCCAGTCTTTGCCTATAGGGGGTACCAATCCTATTGCACCTTCATGAATGAGGTGCAATGGGATTGTACCCAAGTGCTATAAATGGAATATAAAGTCTTATTATATTTTAGATTTGGTAGGTATGACTGTCACTTTAATTGTGACTATGAACAGGCTTTCAAGGGGCCAAGAGGACTAGAAGCCCTGGGGTTTAATCCGACCTGGCAGGGAGTGTACCTACCGCTGCTCCCAGTACAGCACCCGGTGTGCTTGGCATTTAGCACAGAATGGCTGGTTAGCAGGCTGCCCCCCGGGTACTTACAGCCACACTGTGGCACAATATGCTCTTCCCCTGACAAGAGGAATTGGCACCTTTAGCTGGGGAGTCGCGTGCCAGAGATAAGAGCCGGCAGCTTTCTGTAGGGTGTAATGAGGAGGCTCGGAGATAAGCACTGATTTTATTCCATCCCAAAGCCTGGTTTGCTATCATATTTCCACTTTTCAAATCCGTTTTTCAACCTATTGTGTGCCGACTGTCAGACCTGCCCGTAACCGCTTGCATGAGGGATAAGTGCCGCTCGGCAGATATTGCCTTCAGATGGATTGCTTAGGGCATCCGTTGTGCTCTATGGGAATGGATCTGACTACTGAGCCATGGAAAGCAGCAATATCCGGGGTCATGGGCAGGACCAGTTTAATAAAATGGGGGTCGTAAGCATTTTACATCCTCGCACCGCTGGTCTAGATGATAGTTCATGAGCAATGTGCAGTTGTAATGCTGGTGAATAAGTGCAATTTCAGGGTCACCAGACCCTCACTAGATCAGCCAGTCGTATTTTTGTTTCAGGTTCTATATGGAAACCTTTCCACTGAAAGCAATTTCTACTGTAATAATAGGAATGGAACATAAAACTTGGTTCCTGCCTTTACCCAGGGGCTCTGCTCATACTCAGCTCTGTACATAAGCTCTGATTGTGATGGTAACTTCATACCAGCGTCCCACCGGCCCTTCGGCTGTTATTCAAGTGGAACATCCATTAACCTCTGGCAGCTGAGGGCAAGACAAGACCTATAAGCTGGGAAATCCTACTTTATATAAAGTGTGATTTGCCCCATGCACCAACATAAACAAACACCAGCTGCAAACGGTTTGATCATATCACTATTCTGGTCTGGGCCCCCGATAATTCATAACAAGGTGATAGGATAAGCAAATATTCCTGTATTAGTCTTTAGCCAATGGCCCAAAAATAAGTTGGGGAATAGGTGTCCGCCAGATCTCAGCCCAACTGACCTTCAAGCTGGGTATCTAGGTGTATTAGGGAGAAAATAGCCATTTTCTACATGTCTTTCCCTAACTAGCCTGCAGCTTGACCCCCCCTGCCATTGCTCTGGCCCAATTAGGTGGCCAGCCCCATAGCTTGGGAACCACTGCATTAAGGCTTGGGCCACACAGGTAACTATAAGACCAGACATTGTATTGTGTGGGTGTCCAGCTACAGTGACAACATATAGTGAATAATGCACCCCCTGTTGTAAAATATAGGGATATTATAAGTCCCCTAGGAGTTCCTTATAATATATAGTGAATAAAGTACCCCCTATTGTAACATATAGGGATATTATAAGCCCCCGAGGGGTTCCTTATAATATATAGTGAATAAAGTACCCCCTATTGTAACATATAGGGATATTATAAGCCCCCGAGGAGTTCCTTATAATATATAGTGAATAAAGTGCCCCCTATTGTAACATATAGGGATATTATAAGCCCCCGAGGAGTTCCTTATAATATATAGTGAATAAAGTGCCCCCTATTGTAACATATAGGGATATTATAAGCCCCCGAGGAGTTCCTTATAATATATAGTGAATAAAGTGCCCCCTATTGTAACATATAGGGATATTATAAGCCCCCGAGGAGTTCCTTATAATATATAGTGAGTAAAGTGCCCCCTGTTGTAACATATAGGGATATTTATAAGCCCCCAAGGAGTTCCTTATAATATATAGTGAATAAAGTACCCCCTATTGTAACATATAGGGATATTATAAGCCCCCGAGGAGTTCCTTATAATATATAGTGAATAAAGTACCCCCTATTGTAACATATAGGGATATTATAAGCCCCCGAGGAGTTCCTTATAATATATAGTGAGTAAAGTGCCCCCTATTGTAACATATAGGGATATTATAAGCCCCCAAGGAGTTCCTTATAATATATAGTGAGTAAAGTGCCCCCTATTGTAACATATAGGGATATTATAAGCCCCCAAGGAGTTCCTTATAATATATAGTGAATAAAGTATCCCCTATTGTAACATATAGGGATATTATAAGTCCCCGAGGAGTTCCTTATAATATATAGTGAATAAAGTGCCCCCTATTGTAACATATAGGGATATTATAAGCCCCCGAGGAGTTCCTTATAATATATAGTGAATAAAGTACCCCCTATTGTAACATATAGGGATATTATAAGCCCCCCAGGAGTTCCTTATAATATATAGTGAATAAAGTGCCCCCTATTGTAACATATAGGGATATTATAAGCCCCCGAGGAGTTCCTTATAATATATAGTGAATAAAGTACCCCCTATTGTAACATATAGGGATATTATAAGCCCCCCAGGAGTTCCTTATAATATATAGTGAATAAAGTGCCCCCTATTGTAACATATAGGGATATTATAAGCCCCTGAGGAGTTCCTTATAATATATAGTGAATAAAGTGCCCCCTATTACAACATATAGGGATATTATAAGCCCCCGAGGAGTTCCTTATAATATATAGTGAATAAAGTGCCCCCTATTGTAACATATAGGGATATTATAAGTCCCCGAGGGGTTTATTCACTATATATTATAAGGAACTCCTCGGGGGCTTATAATATCCCTATATGTTATAATAGGGGGCACTTTATTCACTATATATTATAAGGAACTCCTCGGGGGCTTATAATATCCCTATATGTTGTAATAGGGGGCACTTTATTCAATATATATTATAAGGAACTCCTCAGGGGCTTATAATATCCCTATATGTTACAATAGGGGGCACTTTATTCACTATATAGTATAAGGAAGTGCCCCCTATTGTAACATATAGGGATATTATAAGCCCCCGAGGAGTTCCTTATAATATATAGTGAATAAAGTGCCCCCTATTGTAACATATAGGGATATTATAAGTCCCCGAGGAGTTCCTTATAATATATAGTGAATAAAGTGCCCCCTATTGTAACAAATAGGGATATTATAAGTCCCCGAGGAGTTCCTTATAATATATAGTGAATAAAGTGCCCCCTATTGTAACATATAGGGATATTATAAGTCCCCGAGGAGTTCCTTATAATATATAGTGAATAAAGTGCCCCCTATTGTAACAAATAGGGATATTATAAGCCCCTGAGGAGTTCCTTATAATATATAGTGAATAAAGTGCCCCCTATTGTAACAAATAGGGATATTATAAGCCCCTGAGGAGTTCCTTATAATATATAGTGAATAAAGTGCCCCCTATTGTAACATATAGGGATATTATAAGTCACAGAGGGGTTCCTTATAATATATAGTGAATAAAGTGCCCCCTATTGTAACATATAGGGATATTATAAGCCCCCGAGGAGTTCCATAACCATAAAAAGGTACGAGGCCAAAGGTGACTTCTAATATCCTTATATTTTACAACAGGGTACATTATTTATTATAATACACACATTTCAGTGAGTCATGTGACAGAAATGTCATCACTAGGCACTGATTATATCTGATGACATCACTAAGCTTAGTTTATAAGGATATACCGTATATACTCGAGTATAAGCCGATCCGAATATAAGCCGAGGTACCTAATTTTACCTAAGAAAACTGGAAAAACTTATTGACTCGAGTATAAGCCTATAGGGTGGGAAATGCAGCAGCTACTGCTAAGTTTCAATAATCAAAATAAATACCAATATAATTACATTAAATGAGGCATCAGTGGGGTATATGTTTTTAAATATTTATTTCAAAGAAAAACAGTAAATTAGCTCTGTAAGTGGAGAAGAGGGTCAACAAAAACAATATGGTATCAACAATGATACTTTAAGAGTACTACCCCCTAAGCTCAATCAGCAACCCAGCTAAAACACAGAATTAAAATAATTCAAAACTATATATAGATTATATAGAATATAAAGTGCAATTTCTAGTGCAGAATGGGGCAGATGAGGATGCTAGATGGAGATGAATTGGGAGCGGGCCAGGGCAATGGAGCATCTTGCAGGTGGCCTAATTTGCACACAAAGGACACAGGGTGCTAGTCTGGAGGGACCCATGGCACCCGACTCGAGTATAAGCCGAGGGTGCTGAAAAACTAGGCTTATACTCGAGTATATACAGTAATTTACAGGATATTCATGTATTATAACTATATATAGAGGGGTGGGCTTGGGACCATATGATGTGGAGCCTGTAGGCAGGTGTACTCCTGCCCTGGGAGGCTACTGCTTACCCCCCCCCCCTCTAACTAGTATAAGCTTATTATCATAGTGACGTTGGAACACTGCTTGCCGGGTCTAATTAAATATCTTAGCTGATGGGGTAACCTACTTATTGGTCTTCCAGCTACCAGGTAAGTTCCTTGAGGTCTTGTTCAAGTCACACTTCCCTGTATATCAGTCACCAAACAGTGAATGTAAGTTATTTGGAGACTTCTTTACCTTCAGTAACTCTAACTTCTGATCCTTTGCTTTATATTCGACTTGAGAGAACTTAACACATTGATGCCGCTCGCCCAGAAAGCTCAAGTCCTACGTCTTACCGTCAATACTTCATTATTGCTTGGCAAATGCAGAGAAACCGTAGCTTTTGTCGGGGGCCGCTCTTACCGTTTCATCCTGTAATGACTATAATCACGGCACATGATAGCAAATCTCTATAGAAAATGAATTATCCAATTGGGAAGTCAGTGGTTTGTATTGCACATCGTCCCATCGGCTGTTGGAATGAAACGGCTACAAGCGGTGATCTTTTGTACCGCCGTCATGCAGAGCCGATTGCTGCCCCATTATACGCCATTGTCTATAAATCACATCCATTGTTACGCTCTGGAATGTTGGGGCCCTTTGTATGAATGACTGTAGAGAGAAGAGCGGAGGATATAGATTTCCAATTGAATCGCTCACCATGCAGGACAATAAAGAAAATGTTCTGTTCTTTCTGATGTTGCCTCCTCTTCAGGCAAAAGTTGTTTTTTGAGCACAATCGCTGCCTCTTTATAACTCATCTTGTTGGCTTTGACAAAGGTATCTTTTATTTAGTGCTCATTCCAATAGACTTGAATGCCTGCCACCTAAATCTGCTCATAACCGTAATCGACTTGAACTTAGTGGTTTTGGTGTTGTGCCCGCCCCTGGGGCAAACAATTGGTTGTTCTAGCAGAGATTCCTTTAGTGAATAGGTCACCTCAACTAACTAATCCACCTGTTTTTTTTCAGTGAGGTCGGATGTTTACAGTGTTGGTGGCCCCTAAGCAATGCAGTTGGGGACATCAGGGGTTGAGTAGATGTGACTTAGAGATGATGCTATTACCATGTCAGATCTGTTGGGCTGTTTTTGGAAGAACTCAAATAGCTCAGTCAAGTCTCAAGTAGGACTTACATGTTCCACCCAGGGCTGTGGAGTTGGAAGCAACTTTGGGTATCTGGAGTTGGAGGTACCATAAACTGTGGAGTCGGAGTCAAAGGATTTATTTAGGGCAGTGATCCCCAACCAATGGCTCGGGGGGAACATGTTGCTCCCCAACCCCTTGGATGTTGCTCTCAGTGTCCCCAAACCAGGGAGTTATTTTTGAATTCCTGACTTGGTTGAATAAAAACAAGATTTCCTACCAAATAAAGCCCCCTGTAAGCTGATAGGGTGCATAGAGGCCCCTAATAGCCAATCACAGCCCTTATTTGGCTCCTCCATGAACTTTTATGGTGCTTGTGTTGCTCCCCAAGTCTTTTTACATTTGACTGTGGCTCACGAGTAAGAAAGGTTGGGGGATCCCTGATCCTAGGGACTTGTGGAGTGAGAGTTGGAAGCAAATTTGTGTTTTTTGACTTCTAGAAGGCAAAAACATCCAATTAATATTTAAATAATGTATTAGTAGACTTAATGGGGACCTGTCCCCCTAAGAAACCATTCCAAATACTTTTCTGTCAAGAAAAATAAATGTTACTTACACTATATACGTAAATGATCTAAATTCTGTTTTCTTCAGTCCTTGAATTCACAGTAAGCAGGCAAGTTTTGTATCGACCCAAATTGTTATCACTGTTACGGAATGGGGGACCTGAAGCCCATATCCAGGCTACATAATTATTAAGCATGAATATGGAGGGGGAAGATGAAGAGTGCAGGGACATCTAGGAAGTGCAGAATGGAAAGTGAAAATAATTGCCTGCTCTGTCTCTATATGCCACACAGGCGGGGCAGGCAATATAGGATTGAAAGCTTAGATTTATAAGAGGTATGGATCTTTTAATTAAATTTAAATCTTTTTAAGTAAAAAAAACAAGTGTTTTGGTTTCTTGATTAATTAAGAACTTTTCTTATGCAGCTTTCTACATGGGTCCCCTTTATAGGGATCCCATAATCCAGAAATCCCCAGGCACCGAGCATTGTGTATAACAGGTCCCATAGCTGTATATGTTTGAGAGCCAATCACAATGAGGCACTGTGACGTAAACATCCCAAATTCACTGCGTTGGTTTCAGCTCTGTTTTCTTTAAGTCTGAGATTTATCCGAGCAGACTTATATTTTGACGTGTCCTCGCTGCGGAGCCATAACCGCTTATGAATCACAGTCTGGTGAGTCACTTAGCAGCTTCCTACTAATTATCGGGTCACAAACCCGAACAAATTGTGAAGTAATTGAATCTCTCCTTTCATATTCAGGTGAATGTGTAGGGTCCCTTCTGATTAACAGTCATGACTTTTCCTTTTATTCCCTACGTCTTTAACTTTTCTGAATGCAAAATATGCCTTTGTCGTTCCAGATATTCTGAAAGGAGCAATACTAAGTGTGTGGGCATCACCATTGAAACCAGGCCAGATTATTGCCTGAAGCGCCATCTGAGCGACATGTTGTCCTACGGTTGCACCAGGCTTGAGATTGGGGTGCAAAGTGTGTATGAAGATGTGGCCAGAGACACAAACAGGTGGGTCGGTGAAATCATCATCCCATTTTCTCCAATACTCTACTCTCCTTTTACATGCAGAGTGGCTTCTGTCTTGAACTTTTGCATATGTCATCATGACATTGTCACAACTCTGGCATAATGACATCATAGGGATGCACAAGTGTCTTTGGCCTCGTTACATGACAAGTTCCTGTCCTTAATTCTTCTATGACCTACCCCTCTTTCATAATATAAATAGACTGTAGTATGTGCTATCGGGTAATCCTAAATAAAAAACTGCCATTTTAAGTACTAAGGGCCGCCCCCTGGGATCATAGGATTCACAGTGCACACAAACAAGCCAAGGCACACATACATGCTAGGCCCCATCAGCCAATGAATGGGCAGAGTTCTGCCTTTTGCTCCCACACTACTTCCTGTTACAGTTAGAGCTGCATCACTTCCTGTCAGCTGATCTCTGAGGGGGCACACAGCCCATCACTAAATGGCGGCTCAAGGAAAAGGATGTAAAAGGGCAATATTTACTGATATATATATTCCAGTTTGGGGAGATTCTTTAATAGGTCACGTAACATAATATAAACTCTGTTGGTTAAATATTCATTCTGGGGGTATAGTTCTCCTTTAACTTTTGGGCTAGGGTATGAAGACATAAGCTGGTGGGACCCAGCATCAGGGTGCCTTCTATACATTTACAATTAGCCTTTTGCAGAGGGGAAAGGGGCAGAAAGGAATAAGACAGACACAGTGAATGAGCATGAAAGGAGAAAACGGGAATGGGTGGAAAATTGACCCAACCCATGGACTAAAGTTTCCAGGAGGGTCACTACCTTCTAAATCCAATAAAACCATTGGTGCTATGACACCGGTATAGTACATTTATTATACAGGTAAAGGATCCATTATCTGTAAACCTGTTATTCAGAAAGCTCAAAAAACCCATCTCCCATAGACTCAATTTTAAGCAAATAATTCCATTTTATATATGATTTCCTTTTTCTCTGTAATAATAAAACAGTACCTGTACTTGATCCCAACTAAGATATAATTACCCCTTATTGGGGGCAGAACAGTCCTATTGGGTTTATTTAATGGTTAAATGATTCCCTTTTCTCTGTAATAATAAAACAGTACCTGTACTTGATCCCAACTAAGATATAATTACCCCTTATTGGGGCAGAACAGCCCTATTGGGTTTATTTCATGGTTAAATGATTCCCTTTTCTCTGTAATAATAAAACAGTACCTGTACTTGATCCCAACTAAGATATAATTACCCCTTATTGGGGGCAGAACAGCCCTATTGGGTTTATTTAATGGTTAAATGATTCCCTTTTCTCTGTAATAATAAAACAGTACCTGTACTTGATCCCAACTAAGATATAATTACCCCTTATTGGGGGCAGAACAGCCCTATTGGGTTTATTTAATGGTTAAATGATCCCCTTTTCTCTGTAATAATAAAACAGTACCTGTACTTGATCCCAACTAAGATATAATTACCCCTTATTGGGGCAGAACAGCCCTATTGGGTTTATTTAATGGTTAAATGATTCCCTTTTCTCTGTAATAATAAAACAGTACCTGTACTTGATCCCAACTAAGATATAATTACCCCTTATTAGAGGCAAAACAATCCTATTGGGTCTAATTAATGTTTAAATGATTTCTTAGTAGATTTAGGTTATGGAGATCCAAATTATGGAAAGACCCCTTATCTGGGAAAACACCAGGTCACATACCTGTACTTATATTTACCAAGGAGTTTCATTCCTTTATTCCCCCCCATACCTCCCTTTCCAATATGCGCTCTGTTAAAGGTAAACTAGGCAGTAAACATACCTTGCTGGAATATTTTTATTTTCCTTAATAAAATAAAAAGACAAAATCTCGACCATAAAGACAGTGGGGTAGGGGCTTCTCAGCAGACTTCAGCTGGAATTACAGGGAAGCCTATTACGCTGACACTGTCTTTATAATCTCAGAAAGGTTTATGAAAGCTGGCAACAAGTCGGCGAGTGGGTGGGATGTCTCGAGAGATAACCGACCTGCCAAGGGTCTCGCACAGGATAATCAATAAATGTTTTCACTGTAATAATGGTAATCCCATCTTCCCTTGACCTCTATTATGTTTGTGGCCGTCCTTGGCAGCCCAAGATAAAGCCTCATTCTACCTTCCCGCACTAAGCCGACGCGGAGACCCACAGCAGTTTATTCCCATCTTCTGAGAGACAGGTTTATAATGCAGGAAACCTTATTCTCCTAATTCTTTTCTAGATTTCAGGGGTGATTACTTTGTGTAAGACTTTCTTTCACGGCCCAAGTTTGTATAAGTCATGGCAAGGGCTGCCGGGGTTAGATAAGATTCTTACCGACCCAACACACTGTATGGGGGCTGCACATTAAGAAAGGATTACTCTTATTTAGCAAATGGGCCACATTGTACACAACTTTGTTCAAAATACTTACACTAACCATAATTACTTGGGTGTAGTTGCTTTTTTATTCCATGCGATTTCATGCCCCAGAGATATGAGAAGATGAACGTTCATTAAATGGGAACTCGATTCCTGACCACTGAAAATATTTAGCAGTGAAACTGGTACCCCTGGAACTATAGCAGGGTGACTGTTACCCCAATATTTCTATATATCTGTAACCTTGTTATGGGCTAAGGGGGCCCAGCCTGAAGGCCAGTTAGGGGGGATTTGGGGTGAGTGCTTATTTGTGCCCTGGGTACCCCTGGAACTATAGCGGGGTGACTGTTACCCCAATGTTTCTATATATCTGTAACCTTGTTATGGGCTAAGGGGGCCCAGCCTGAAGGCCAGTTAGGGGGGGATTTGGGGTGAGTGCTTATTTGTGCCCTGGGTACCCCTGGAACTATAGCGGGGTGACTGTTACCCCAATGTTTCTATATATCTGTAACCTTGTTATGGGCTAAGGGGGCCCAGCCTGAAGGCCAGTTAGGGGGGATTTGGGGTGAGTGCTTATTTGTGCCCTGGGTACCCCTGGAACTATAGCGGGGTGACTGTTACCCCAATATTTCTATATATCTGTAACCTTGTTATGGGCTAAGGGGGCCCAGCCTGAAGGCCAGTTAGGGGGGGATTTGGGGTGAGTGCTTATTTGTGCGCTGGGTACCCCTGGAACTATAGCGGGGTGACTGTTACCCCAATATTTCTATATATCTGTAACCTTGTTATGGGCTAAGGGGGCCCAGCCTGAAGGCCAGTTAGGGGGGGATTTGGGGTGAGTGCTTATTTGTGCCCTGGGTACCCCTGGAACTATAGCGGGGTGACTGTTACCCCAATTTTTCTATATATCTGTAACCTTGTTATGGGCTAAGGGGGCCCAGCCTGAAGGCCAGTTAGGGGGGATTTAGGGTGAGTGCTTATTTGTGCCCTGGGTACCCCTGGAACTATAGCAGGGTGACTGTTACCCCAATGTTTCTATATATCTGTAACCTTGTTATGGGCTAAGGGGGCCCAGCCTGAGGGCCAGTTAGGGGGGGATTTGGGGTGAGTGCTTCTTTGTGCGCTGGGTACCCCTGGAACTATAGCGGGGTGACTGTTACCCCAATGTTTCTATATATCTGTAACCTTGTTATGGGCTAAGGGGGCCCAGCCTGAAGGCCAGTTAGGGGGGGATTTGGGGTGAGTGCTTATTTGTGCCCTGGGTACCCCTGGAACTATAGCAGGGTGACTGTTTTGATTACTGCTGCCCAAGCCACATACCACTCTGGTGTATAAAAAAAAAAGGCTTACATACACTGACCTATTATTTCCCCGCCATGCACATAGCACCTTGGCCATAAATGTATCCATGACCCACAATGTTGGAGAATGTGTATTGGTTTTGGCCCAAAACCAAATGTTGCAGGGGGCCGTGCACACGAGCTTACAGGAATCCTAAAGACTACAGAGAAAACTGTATATGAAGAAAGCTTTCTTTTTGCACAGATATAATATTCCCCACAACCCATCAGCCCAATTGCTCAAGTGCTACTTCCCCCTCAAACTGACAAATGGGAGTAAATGAAAGGCTCTTTATCCGGAATGAGCATCTTCGTTAGCGCGGTGACACAAGGAACGCATAATGTACAGCCATCAGTGACCCTTATTCAGAGAAGGAAACGATCATTATACCATCGGGCAAAAATAATTTCTTTGTCTCGCTGATCGATAGGGCCCAATTGTGCCGCCGCCGCAGTATGGGAAACGTTCATTGGAAATGTCAAGCACCCCTTCAAGTAAATTGCAAGAAGAGACAGAGGGAGAAGAAGAGCGCTATGAGATCTCGCTCTCTTGAACATGAACCCAAGGATTGTGCTGACACCTGTGATCACTTTCTTTTATACTCAGGGCATTATCCTGGCACTTATTACTGAGAATAAATCAACTGCAGGGAGTGGCATCACTGTGGGGGTGAGCGCTTGCGGTTCTGAGACCGGGTTGCCAGGCTGGGCTTCTCTGCCTAAAGGATGAATCTGCTTTTGGCCTCGTTGCTTGGCTCTTTGTGGCACTCATCTGTTGGCACAGGGCAAACCCGACTCACTAAGCAGTTGTAAATGCCATGAAGTGAAAGGCAAATACATAGAAGGAAAACAGAAGAGAGACTTGATAGGGTACATACGAAAAGGCTGAGTGATTAAAGTACAGGCTTGCACCTATGGAGCCAACACTCTAATGCCCCTTAAGCCAGTGAAGAAGTCCAGGCACTGCCACAAGTTTTATTTATAACTAATATAATCATGGTTAAATAATTCAGAATAGTTATGGAAATACAGAAAAAAATAAGACTATTTATGAAACCAATGTTTGGAGTCTCAGCCATAAAGCAGGGCAGGACTGCTGCTTACAATGGGGGGATCAGATAGGATCTGTGCCACTGTGACAGAATGCTCTGTTATACAGATAGCTAGAATCTCAGCCATAAAGCAGGGCAGGACTGTTGCTTACAATGGGGGGATCAGATAGGATCTGTGCCACTGTGACAGAATGCTCTGTTATACAGATAGCTAGAATCTCAGCCATAAAGCAGGGCAGGACTGCTGCTTACAATGGGGGGATCAGATAGGATCTGTGCCACTGTGACAGAATGCTCTGTTATACAGATAGCTAGAATCTCAGCCATAAAGCAGGGCAGGACTGCTGCTTACAATGGGGGGATCAGATAGGATCTGTGCCACTGTGACAGAATGCTCTGTTATACAGATAGCTAGAATCTCAGCCATAAAGCAGGGCAGGACTGCTGCTTACAATGGGGGGGGATCAGGTAGGATCTGTGCCACTGTGACAGAATGCTCTGTTATACAGATAGCTAGAATCTCAGCCATAAAGCAGGGCAGGACTGCTGCTTACAATGGGGGGGATCAGATAGGATCTGTGCCACTGTGACAGAATGCTCTGTTATACAGATAGCTAGAATCTCAGCCATAAAGCAGGGCAGGACTGCTGCTTACAATGGGGGGATCAGATAGGATCTGTGCCACTGTGACAGAATGCTCTGTTATACAGATAGCTAGAATCTCAGCCATAAAGCAGGGCAGGACTGCTGCTTACAATGGGGGGGGTCAGATAGGATCTGTGCCACTGTGACAGAATGCTCTGTTATACAGATAGCTAGAATCTCAGCCATAAAGCAGGGCAGGACTGCTGCTTACAATGGGGGGGATCAGATAGGATCTGTGCCACTGTGACAGAGAATGCTCTGTTATACAGATAGCTAGAATCTCAGCCATAAAGCAGGGCAGGACTGCTGCTTACAATGGGGGGGATCAGATAGGATCTGTGCCACTGTGACAGAATGCTCTGTTATACAGATAGCTAGAATCTCAGCCATAAAGCAGGGCAGGACTGCTGCTTACAATGGGGGGGATCAGATAGGATCTGTGCCACTGTGACAGAATGCTCTGTTATACAGATAGCTAGAATCTCAGCCATAAAGCAGGGCAGGACTGCTGCTTACAATGGGGGGATCAGATAGGATCTGTGCCACTGTGACAGAATGCTCTGTTATACAGATAGCTAGAATCTCAGCCATAAAGCAGGGCAGGACTGCTGCTTACAATGGGGGGGGGGTCAGATAGGATCTGTGCCACTGTGACAGAATGCTCTGTTATACAGATAGCTAGAATCTCAGCCATAAAGCAGGGCAGGACTGCTGCTTACAATGGGGGGGATCAGATAGGATCTGTGCCACTGTGACAGAATGCTCTGTTATACAGATAGCTAGAATCTCAGCCATAAAGCAGGGCAGGACTGCTGCTTACAATTGGGGGGGGGGGATCAGATAGTGGACGCACTGTATTTTTTGAGTATAGTCTGTGTAAATGAGAGTTTATCTCTTTACCTAGATTTGCAAGGCAATGCTTTGATAGCTGTTGCTTTTCAACTTATTTTCTATTATTGTCACTTAAGTTGTCACATTTACATATGATTGCTTTCTGTAAAATCTGTTTTTAAAGTTCAGCCCTGAATCACTGGCTCCCAAGCTCGTGTGATCCTCCTCTTCGTTGTTTCCCTGTTGGCCCTTGAGGTTTTAATTTTTTAAAAAATAATGTATTTATTAATGTTCAATGTGGGCTTTAGCATTCGTTAGCATTTGATTGGTGACTAGAGAAGGGGCTAAGCAATAGTGCGTCTCTCCTGAGAGCACCCATAGGTGGGTGGGAGAGAGAAAGTTACTTCTCTCATGTTATATTTATACATTGAGACAATGGGGAATGAGTGCTGGCAGTAATTGAGTTGTGGGAGGGGATAATGTTATTGTGGGCACTCGTGTGTTCCTGCACATAATAGGTTTGCGCCAGCGACGGCTCATATCTGCCCGTGCCCCAGCAATCAGCCCCTCGTCATTTCTCTTTTGTGTTCCAAGAAGGATTTTGGAGAGAGATGAAAGCAATAGGTGTAATTAGAGAAATGGAAGCGTTCTTACCCAGTACAGGTTTCATTTTGCATTGTTTATCCATAAAGTGCATTGTGCTGTTTTACTCTGCACATGTCCCGCTTGGTAAGTTTAACAACGGACTTTCAGTGACTTCTTTCGTCCTGATTGGGTGTATGGCGCGCACTGAGACGACAGGGTACCGAGTGCCTGGTCCGACCACTTGCCATGAACATTAGGGTAAAGACACACAGAGCTACTAGTAGCAGCTACTTGTCGTGGCTACTAAAACAGACAATGCTGATCATTTACTGATAATTGTCTCTACGTGTGTTTTTTAGCAGAGGCAATTCTCAGTATTGTCTGTGGCAGGGGATTTTCTGGGGTTTAGTAATTGTGACAAGTAGCTGCTACTAAGTTGCTCCATGTGTCTTCAACCTTAAATGCAGAAGAACATCTAATTGGCTCCCATTGGTTACACAATACCTACACACATCCTCTTGCCTACTTTTATCTCAATACTTTGGCCTCATTGTCTTTGGGTGCACAGTGGCTTATCTGATTGCCTGATTTCCCTGGTGTTTCTTTACCCCATACCCCTGAATGCAGTATATAGTGAGTTGGTCCCTAAGCTCAGGTAAGTGCCAGCAGCAGAGAATGTGCAGGGAATCAGTAGAAAAGAAGATGGGGGGCTACTGGGGCATCTTCAGGGGCACAGACTTTCCCTGCTATAGGGCTGAGGTTGCCTTGGGCTGGTACAGAAGCACAAAACATAATTTGCTCAAACCTACTTCTATGTTAAGTATTAGTTCTCCTTGCCCACATACAAAATGTACAATTCATATTCCCATTGGGGGGACCCTTCCTGTGTTTGTCTTGAACATTGGGCGCACTGCGCCTCCTCTAATCCCGTCGCCAGAACACAATGTTAATACTGATATTTACCACCCAGACCCATTGTCTTGTAATATTCTGGATCCATTTCCTCAGACAGTGAATGATTTCTTGGATTGTGTTATTCATAATAGTAGGAGCAATGTGTATGAATATGGGGGCTTAATACTAGTTAGCAAACAGCAACGGCACTCAAGAGCTACATACGGGCATTGCCCTATTTCCGCAATAAAGGTTTTTTTAAGGGCAATGCCCGTATGTAGCTCTTGAGTGCTGTTGCTGTTTGCTTGTTTGGAATCTGTGGGGAGGGTGCCGATCCCTCTCTAGCATTGTGCACCGAGCGGTGAGTTTCCGTTGGAGGGCTGAGGGAGTGCGGGTTTGGATTCGTTGTTTGCACTTAATACTAGTTAGAGCATTGCAGAGCAGCCACAGATGGGGTGTGCCTCCCCGGCATTGGGCAGCACCGGCATTAAAGATCCACCTAGCTCATACAAATTTCCATTTCACTGCAGTGTTTATAGGGGTCACTGACCCCCCCCCCCAGCGCAGTGTATGTGCAGAAATGAAGGATCAGCAAAGGGATGATTCTGAGGTAAATATCTCTTCAGCTGCACGTTTTTTTTGTTAACTATGTATAAGAGCAGCTGGAGAGATATTTACCTCAGAATCATCCCTCTGCTGATCCTTCAGTCAGGCACACACAGTACTGGCAGCAGGCTTAACTCCTATTGGCTGTTTTGCCTGTCAGTCTGATACTGCTTCCTGTGCCTCTGTGCATAACAGTAAGTTAGGGATATGCTGAGTCTGTGTGGATATGCCATTGCAAGGGGGAATTAACCAATGACCTTTCAGTTTATTCAGCTGGTTAGAGAGCACAAGCAACCAATGAACTGGCTCAATAAGAAACAAGTAAGGGCAAAGCAAAGCCTGGCAGTGATGTTGCCAGCATACAGGAAGTTCTCAGTGTGTCAGGTTCAGAATAGGCCCCTCCCATCCCTTCAGCAAACCGATCAGAGACAGTAGGACTGATTTAACAGTGGTCTTTGTACTTTTTATGGAAAATGGATTTTCTAACAAACCGCCAACTATGCTCTCAGTGTAATAAAATTTGGATATTGAAGGTGAACAACCCCTTTATATAATGTTACTGTTCATGCAGAGGGCTGTGTGTGCCACTAAACTATCCCCCTCATATACCCCCCCCCAAGATACCGTCATGTATTTCTAATGCACCTCCCTGTACCTATTAGTGTTGCTTGGTTAAACCAATCTGTGCCTGTTTAGCTGTAGTTGAACTACACCCCAGCAATGCTGTTATAGTGATGCGCCATGTTTGTTTTTTCCCTCCCTAGGGGGCACACAGTGAAGGCCGTATGCGAGTCCTTTCACATGGCTAAAGACGCTGGCTTTAAGGTGGTCTCGCACATGATGCCGGATCTGCCCAACGTGGGACTGGAGAGAGACACTGAGCAGTTTATTGTGAGTAGCCATCTCTGTGCAATCACTTTCTATTTATAAGCTTTCTGTATATACAGGACATCCATTTGCTGTGATGCAATAGATTAGCTGCCACATTGCCACTATTACTTCCCCTCTGTGACAACATCTTCTCTTTCACAGACAGCTCTTGCTCTCCTACAGACACAAACTGTCACTGATAACTGCCACCTTATTCTCTCTCACACAGTAACTGTCACTGCTAACTGCCAGCTCCTCCTTTTCCACAGATGCACCAACTTTCACTTCTAAATAGGGATGCACCGGATTCGGTTCGGGACTCGGCCGAATCCCGGCGTTTTTTAAAGGATTCGGTTTCGGCCGGATCTGTGGTCCCAGCTAATTAGGATTCGGTTCTGGATTCGGCCGAATTCAACTGGGTGGGTTTGGAGGTTTGGTGCATCCCTACTTCTAAATGCCTCTGGCATTTGCCAGAACCCACAGATTGCCAGTCTGGGCCTACTCCCACAAACACACCAGCTGCCACTGCTAACCGCCTGCTCCTCCTCTCCCACAGACACACCCACCATTTCTTATGCCAGCTCCTCCTCTCTCACAAACACCCCAGCTGTCACTGCTAACTGCCAGCTCTTCTGTCCCACAGACACACCAACTATCTCTTCTGTCTGTCAACGCCTTCTCTCTCTCTCTAATTCTTCCCAAAGTTAAAACCTGGTAGTTACTAGCAATTTGATGTCTGCAGAAAACATAAAACCATTTCATTAAATAGATACTGCTATTTAAATAGTTCTTTGTGTCTGAAAATAATGTGTCATGTTGTACGTGAAGTTTTGTGCTCGGACAGCAAAATGTATTTCCGGCAACCATCTCTGCTTACTGCAGTGCTGTTTTGCTTTATGGCAGGGATTCTAGCTATACAGTCAGCATCAGAGCCATATAGTCTCACAAGATGCATGACAAACAAAGCCCCTAAGCTTTTAAAGCCCACAAATGTGTGAAATACGACCTACTGACCAGCTGTGACAGATAATAGACTGCTGTTTAAGACTGTGCAGAAAATGGAATGGCTTTAATAAATAACATGGCGTTTTCTGTGTAAGGAGCTACAAACAGCAGTGACCCGTAAAAGCTGAATGTAATGGGCAGCCGAGAATGCGCCATCCAGAAGTGGCATTTAGCAAGGGCTGTGCTTTATAGTTATGGTTATCTTAAACTCTCTCCTTCCGGAAATTTGTGTGAATCAGCAATCCAGGCAGGACTTCCACTGTGCGGCGTAAATGGAGGTTAGGCAGTGAGATGTGTGGGATGCCACCGATAAGATAATTAAAGTAATAGTTCTAATAAATCAAAGCCTCCCACAGACAGGATTAATGGGGGCTCCTGCTCGGCCTGACACCTCATTCTGCAGATGCGATAAACTGGGTCTCTGTTTCGTTTTCGTTGCAATCTAATAGGGACGAGGGGACTGGCGCACAAGGCGGGGGCCTCATTAATCACCTTTCCCGTGACGGCTGTGAGTTTAAGGGACAGGAATCAATGTGAGGAAACTGCTCACAAGAGGGGCCCACAGATAATCTGATATTGTCTGATACCCCAGAGTGATACCAGGAGATACTGTATAATTAGCCATAGAGAACTTTCATTTAATAGTTTTCTTTGCTGATATAAATCCCCTGCATTTAAAGGGACAGTAACACAAAAAAAAACATATTTTAAAGTAATTATCATGTACTGCTTCCCTGCACTGGTACAACTAGTGTGTTTGCTACAGAAACCCTACTATAGTTTATATAAATACCCCGCTGTGTAGCCCCGGGGGCAGCCATTCCTGCACTGGTACAGCTGGGGTGTTTGCTACAGAAACCCTACTATAGTTTATATAAATACCCCGCTGTGTAGCCCCGGGGGCAGCCATTCCTGCACTGGTACAGCTGGGGTGTTTGCTACAGAAACCCTACTATAGTTTATATAAATACCCCGCTGTGTAGCCCCGGGGGCAGCCATTCCTGCACTGGTACAACTGGGGTGTTTGCTACAGAAACCCTACTATAGTTTATATAAATACCCCGCTGTGTAGCCCCGGGGGCAGCCATTCCTGCACTGGTACAACTAGTGTGTTTGCTACAGAAACCCTACTATAGTTTATATAAATACCCCGCTGTGTAGCCCCGGGGGCAGCCATTCCTGCACTGGTACAGCTGGGGTGTTTGCTACAGAAACCCTACTATAGTTTATATAAATACCCCGCTGTGTAGCCCCGGGGGCAGCCGTTCCTGCACTGGTACAGCTGGGGTGTTTGCTACAGAAACCCTACTATAGTTTATATAAATACCCCGCTGTGTAGCCCCGGGGGCAGCCATTCCTGCACTGGTACAGCTGGGGTGTTTGCTACAGAAACCCTACTATAGTTTATATAAATACCCCGCTGTGTAGCCCCGGGGGCAGCCATTCCTGCACTGGTACAGCTGGGGTGTTTGCTACAGAAACCCTACTATAGTTTATATAAATACCCTGCTGTGTAGCCCCGGGGGCAGCCATTCCTGCACTGGTACAGCTGGGGTGTTTGCTACAGAAACCCTACTATAGTTTATATAAATACCCCGCTGTGTAGCCCCGGAGGCAGCCATTCCTGCACCGGTACAGCTGGGGTGTTTGCTACGGATACCCTACTATAGTTTATATAAATACCCCGCTGTGTAGCCCCGGGGGCAGCCATTCCTGCACTGGTACAGCTGGGGTGTTTGCTACAGAAACCCTACTATAGTTTATATAAATACCCCGCTGTGTAGCCCCGGGGGCAGCCATTCCTGCACTCCAACAGCTGGGGTGTTTGCTACAGAAACCCTACTATAGTTTATATAAATACCCCGCTGTGTAGCCCCGGGGGCAGCCATTCCTGCACTGGTACAGCTGGGGTGTTTGCTACAGAAACCCTACTATAGTTTATATAAATACCCCGCTGTGTAGCCCCGGGGGCAGCCATTCCTGCACTGGTACAGCTGGGGTGTTTGCTACAGAAACCCTACTATAGTTTATATAAATACCCCGCTGTGTAGCCCCGGGGGCAGCCGTTCCTGCACTGGTACAGCTGGGGTGTTTGCTACAGAAACCCTACTATAGTTTATATAAATACCCCGCTGTGTAGCCCCGGGGGCAGCCATTCCTGCACTGGTACAGCTGGGGTGTTTGCTACAGAAACCCTACTATAGTTTATATAAATACCCCGCTGTGTAGCCCCGGGGGCAGCCGTTCCTGCACTGGTACAGCTGGGGTGTTTGCTACAGAAACCCTACTATAGTTTATATAAATACCCCGCTGTGTAGCCCCGGGGGCAGCCATTCCTGCACTGGTACAGCTGGGGTGTTTGCTACAGAAACCCTACTATAGTTTATATAAATACCCCGCTGTGTAGCCCCGGGGGCAGCCATTCCTGCACTCCAACAGCTGGGGTGTTTGCTACAGAAACCCTACTATAGTTTATATAAATACCCCGCTGTGTAGCCCCGGGGGCAGCCGTTCCTGCACTGGTACAGCTGGGGTGTTTGCTACAGAAACCCTACTATAGTTTATATAAATACCCCGCTGTGTAGCCCCGGGGGCAGCCATTCCTGCACTCCAACAGCTGGGGTGTTTGCTACAGAAACCCTACTATAGTTTATATAAATACCCTGCTGTGTAGCCCCGGGGGCACCCGTTCCTGCACTGGTACAGCTGGGGTGTTTGCTACAGAAACCCTACTATAGTTTATATAAATACCCCGCTGTGTAGCCCCGGGGGCAGCCATTCCTGCACTGGTACAGCTGGGGTGTTTGCTACAGAAACCCTACTATAGTTTATATAAATACCCCGCTGTGTAGCCCCGGGGGCAGCCATTCCTGCACTCCAACAGCTGGGGTGTTTGCTACAGAAACCCTACTATAGTTTATATAAATACCCCGCTGTGTAGCCCCGGGGGCAGCCGTTCCTGCACTGGTACAGCTGGGGTGTTTGCTACAGAAACCCTACTATAGTTTATATAAATACCCCGCTGTGTAGCCCCGGGGGCAGCCGTTCCTGCACTGGTACAGCTGGGGTGTTTGCTACAGAAACCCTACTATAGTTTATATAAATACCCTGCTGTGTAGCCCCGGGGGCAGCCATTCCTGCACTGGTACAGCTGGGGTGTTTGCTACAGAAACCCTACTATAGTTTATATAAATACCCCGCTGTGTAGCCCCGGGGGCAGCCATTCCTGCACTGGTACAGCTGGGGTGTTTGCTACAGAAACCCTACTATAGTTTATATAAATACCCCGCTGTGTAGCCCCGGGGGCAGCCGTTCCTGCACTGGTACAGCTGGGGTGTTTGCTACAGAAACCCCACTATAGTTTATATAAATACCCTGCTGTGTAGCCCCGGGGGCAGCCATTCCTGCACCGGTACAGCTGGGGTGTTTGCTACAGAAACCCTACTATAGTTTATATAAATACCCTGCTGTGTAGCCCCGGGGGCAGCCATTTAAGGAGCAGGTTACATAACAGATAATAGATGCTATCTGTAGAATACAATTCTATTACAGAGCTTATCTGTTATCGGCTATGTAACCTGTGCCTTTTCTCCCTTTTTAGCCTGAATTGCTGCTCCGAGCTGTACCAGTGCAGGGCAACAGTACATTATATTTTGATTACTTTGAAATGCTTTTATTTTTTGGTGTTACTGTTCCTTTAATAAGAGATTGACAGACAGAAAACACATAAGAGCTTACAGGTCAAGTTTATAACATCAAGTAAGTCTTCA
Source organism: Xenopus tropicalis (assembly GCF_000004195.4). Classification (NCBI taxonomy): domain Eukaryota; kingdom Metazoa; phylum Chordata; class Amphibia; order Anura; family Pipidae; genus Xenopus; species Xenopus tropicalis. Next base: position 152,241,926 of record NC_030681.2, read on the forward strand.
AGAGCAGGACCCTCATTGATCCCTGTTATTGTACAGCTCTGAAGAATATATTGGTGTTTTATAAATACTGGTATTTGACCTGTTATCCAGAATGCTTGGGACCCGGGGGTATTCCGGATAAAGGATCTTTGGATGTAATTTGGATTGCCATGCCTTAAGTCTACTAAAAAGTATTTAAACATTAAATAAATCCAGTAGGATTGTCCTGCCTCCAATACGGATTAATTATATACAGAAACAAGTACAAGGTACTGTTTTATTCAAAAAAAAAACCTTTTTTTAAAAATTACAATTATTTGTTTAAAACTGAGTCTATGGGAGACGGCCTTCCCATAATTCAGAACTTGGGATAATGGGTTTCTGGATAACCGGTCCTATACCTGTATGTGTAAGCAGCATTTATCTCTCCCTATGATCCTCCCCTTCTGTGTTTTCCCATGTCCATAAAAACCCAGAGCGATCCATTGGTAGTTAACATGCTAGTTAAATATTCACATAGGGGGTATTTGTGGACTCGGAATCATACTATCCCTACCATACAATTAGGAGCAGCCATTGTTACCATGATGCCTCGGTGTCTGTCCAAAAGCAGCACCGCACACATAGCCTAGAACATACACAGGCATGCTTGTTGCTGCACCACTATTATAAATGCCATTAATATTATTTTGACTCATGTTCCAGTGCTGTTCTCTCCTATTTTTCCTCTACGTCAATATAAATTTCAAATATTACTGCCATTATCCGGCTAGTTGCTGTTGCAGGTACCGTGCGTAGGACAAATAAGTGCCCCCATGATAGGGTATTGTTATGGCACAGTGAGTTGTGAGTAGAGCCCCCCTCTGTGTGCAGCTCCCGCACTCTCACACTCTCACTCTCATAGGGATCTGTGTTGTAACTCGGAACCTTTGCTGAACCTGCGTGTCTCTCTTCCCCTGAGACCTCTATCCTCCATGCAAGTCCGGACTTCAGCTGAATTATATTGGCTGGAAATCACTCCGTGTTCCTTTTTGCTGTAAGAAAACCGGTTCTGTTAACTCTATTAGTCCTGAAGAGAATACGTTTGTGATGTATTTGTCAGAATAATGTTTTACATGAGTTTTCAAAATCCGCTTTCCAGGGTGCCCATTCCATTTTTATCCACCAACAGCCATTTAAAGGGGTTGGTCCCCTTTGTACAACATTCACAAATCTAGCTGATCCTTTTACTTCTGCACAGAGCCTGTACTGGGGGGTCAGTGACCCCTATAAACACAACAGTAGCTTTTTTGCTTCTTTACATGATGTCACACACTACTGGCAGCAGACTCACTTCCTATTGGCTGTGTCTCCTGTCAGTCCGACGCTGCTTCCTGTGCCTGTCATTGGTTAATTTCTCCCTTGCAATGGCATAGGCGATTAGCCAATTGCTGAACACTAAAGGTAGCCATACAAGGGCCAATTGTAGCTGCCGATATGGGTCCCTTGGACCGATTCGGCAGCTTCTTGACCCATGTAGGGGCAGCAACGAGGGGCCTGACTGACCGACATCTGGCCTGAAATTGGCCACATATCAATCGGGCAGGTTAAAAGATTTAGTCGGATCGGGGACCGCATCGGCTCGTTACTAGTGGTTGAACTGTACCCACAGCTTAATGAACTCTATTAGACCCAAATCAATGTGTAAGTAATAGGGGATAAACCATAGCTAATAATTGTGTATGCCATATATACATATCCCATAATACAAAGATATTCGGTATTCCGCAGTCTGTTCTGCTTAAAGGGAAACTCCGGCTACTGTACAAAAATGTGTTAAAAAGCCCCACACAACACAGAAACCCCTAATATCCCTATCCCTGTAATCTGTTCCTTCAAAAAGTAGGAATAAATACCATTTATATACTGAAATCCAGCTGCAAAACTGTTCTTCTCTTTCTGCATCATTTGAAATCCTGGCAGGGGAGGAGGGACTAAAACACTGATGTTACAAATTGTAACAATGTCCCCACAGCTTACAGGCATCATGCAGGAACTACATAACCCATAATGCATTGCACTGGGATGTTCCTTTCCTTATTGACATCACGTGTGCAGCAGGGAATTGTGGGATTGGGAGGATGCAGGCCGAAGGCAGTTGAGGACAGACGATTACTGTTACATTTTATTTGAGTCACAAAGTAGTCAGCCAGATCAGCAGGGGAACAGGGGGTGGGGCTTAGGGAACAGGGGGCGGGGCTTAGGGAACTGTTCCAAACCATATTATTACATTAAACATCATGAAAAGGCTGCATATTTTCCAATTGATGTCTATTGCAAAGTTGCTTGAAATGATGTTTACGTTTCAAAAAGCTTAAGTTGTGTTTGGGTGGAGTTCCCCTTTAAAATGGGCTCACAAACTGCTTGTTTGGTTCCAGAAGGAAAGTATCACAGTAGAAGCTGGGCGTCAGCACTAACACTTAAGCATTTCTTGGAAACTAAAAATTTCATTTCAGCAGTTTCCTCCATCGCCGGTTGATTTAATACCAACGCAGAGAGCTTTACAGATGACTGGGGGCTCATAGTGACGAGAATAAAGCCCAGCAAAGCTACAGACCATAACGTTCATTTCTCATGTGATTGAAACTACAGACAATATGAGGAGGCGTGAGTGACGGTTCTTACCCATTCAGAACCGAGATCCCCCCCCTCCCCAGTAGTGTTGGCCCGATGATGGACATAAAAGTATAACCATTCAATCATTTTTCAAAAATTGTTCCGCTGCTGGAAGGTTCCTTATGTCGGTGGCATCTGGGGCCTACGTGGAACCTCAACTCAACTGTGGCTTTTCTCTACTTGTGTCCCATAGATTCATATTATTAAACCTTACAGTATGTACAGGGGCTGGCTTAGGAGTGTTATCATTTTGTAAATGGCGTATTTACAAACGTGCTTCCCTAGAGATTTCGTTAGTATATGCTGTGTAAGAATCTCAGGAGAAGCCTCTCTTACCAATAATGCATCATTGGCTAGGTTTCCACCATAGACCATGCTAGATGGCATTGCTGCGTAATGCATTAAATAACAAGGAATGGTAAAAACTCAGTAAGCTTTATCAGAAAGGTCTGTGTGAATACAGCCATAAGCACTCACAGAAATGAGTCCTCTATCAAAAGAAACAAAGGATTTCTTTTCTTCTTTTTTGTAAACATGTTCTTCTGTGTCTGACTTCCTTCAGGGCATGGGCACGAGTCTGCTCAGTTTGCTTCTCTCTCCCCCTCCCTTCTCTTGCTCCCCTCCCATCTCAACTCTCTCCCCCTTCCATCAGAATCTGCTCCCCTTCCCAACTGTGCTGTGTAATCTTAGCTACCAGCAGCCAGAGCTGCAGCACAGAAGCTACCAAGACCAAGCTAAAATGGCAGCTCTATCTTAATCAAAGCTTCTATGGCTGTTACTCGGGTATGGTAAGGGCAGTGGCACATAGGGAAATTAGTTGCCTGCTATAAATCTTCACTATTGCGGGCGACTAATCTCCCTGACATGCCATGCCACTGGCAAGAATGTAAATCACCAGTGGGATAGCATACGCATCGCTTCGGTTTTCCGAAGTCCCCCGAAGTTTACTTGCAAGGCAACTTTGGGCGACCGAAGCAATGCGTATGCTATGCCACCGGAAATTTACATTCTTGCTGGTGGGATGGCATGTCGGGGAGATTAGTTGCCCGCAATAGTGAAGATTTATCGTTCTAGTTTGCACTATTGTGGCAAATCTATTGGCAGTAAAATGCCTTTCTTTCTCCTTTAAGGGCAATGGGACAGTTCATTGGGTGGGCTACAGTGAGTCCTTGCCCGGTGGCTCCATATTGTTGACTGATGTGTGAGCAGCTGATCTCCCCATGGCAAATACTGGCTGTAGCCCCCACACATTGGCAATGCCCTGAACTTCTGAAGGAAAATGTTGACAGCACCAGGCATACTAGATATGAAAACATGAACGTTTGTGCAGTAGGGATGCCCCCACCCATCATCATGAAGGTGGAATGAAAATATGTAAAAGTACTTACCAAACATACCCATAATGCACTGGCTTGCCGTCCCTGAGATATCTCACAAGGCTTTTCAGCTCCTTTCAGCCCTCCTCACCTCTATGGTTACTCTTATTGGTCACACTCTGGGCCTTGCGTGTTCCATGGATCTTGTACTGATAAGATCTAAAGAGATTGAAACAAGGTGTTTGCAAGTTGGAATTTATAGCTCTGAATTATAAGACGGTACTATTAAACAGTGGGTACATAGTTGGGGGCATAAGTGAGTAATTTGCTTGCCTTTAATGAGGGTTAAACCTACCATTTGTGGTTGTAAAGCAGTGCTGTATGTGTAACATGAGATACATAAATAACATAAATACATAACATAATACATTAATAACTTGTTTCCAGAAGGACTTTATTTTGCACTTTATTTCTTGAGAGTTGGGGGCTTTTTCAGTTCTTCTTACCCTAACCTCTAACCAGGGTCAGACTGTGGCTGCTACCTGAGGGCCCCCCTCCCCAGACACAATGTCAAACCCCCTCCCCCAGGGCACGATGGTTGGGGGAGATACACCAGCGCCCACAGTTGGCAGAGGGAGCAGTTTGGGTCGCAAAAGCCGGGGGGCCTACTAGGGCCAGGGCCCGCTGGGTTTTTTCCCAGGGCCCTCCGGCCCAGTCCAACCCTGCCTCTAAAGGTGGCCATACACCTTCACATCCGCTCGCTTGGCGATGTCGCCAAGCGAGTGGATCTTCTCCTGATATCCCCCACCTACGGGTGGGCGATATTGGCAGAATCCAGGCTAATTCGGTTATTATTTAATTATAACAAGGGTATAAGCAAAGTCATTTGGGGACCGCATCAATGAGCCGATGCGGTCCTCGATCCGACTAGATTTTTTAACTTTCCCGATTGATATCTGGGCGATTTCAGGCCAGATATCGGTCGGCAGGCCCGTCGATAGTGCCCATACACAGCAGTTAGAATCAGTCTGTGTATGGGCACCTTAACTTGTGGTTTTTCCATAAAACAATATCTGTTTATAATAATGATTCGGCAAATATTTGCCCTTTTTCAGCAGGATTTCACCGTGCAAAGTGCGTGGTTCTCTTTAGCCCTTCCGTAGCCTTAGTTGCATATGTGAAATAGGATTTGGGTCAGTATTCAGCCCAATCTTTCACAAAGGATTCAGTGTTTGGTCAAATCCCCAAATTGTGGAATTGGTGCATCCCTAGTTCATAAGTATGTATAAATGGCTGCCCCATTAACATTCCTTGGCATTTGATACCCAATGGCACATTCTGCAGTATATCCAAAGAAACTTAAGTTGGAATGAGTTTGGGGCCACAGATAAACAACCTTCAACATAACAATATCAGGCAATAAATCTGTTATTGTTTTTTAGGAGTTCTTTGAAAACCCTGCTTTCCGCCCGGATGGGATGAAGCTGTATCCAACGTTGGTGATCCGTGGCACCGGTCTGTATGAGCTGTGGAAAACTGGACGATACAGAAGTTATTCCCCAAGCACCCTGGTGGATTTGGTGGCGAGGATTTTGGCCCTTGTGCCTCCATGGACACGGGTTTACAGAGTGCAGAGGTAAAGAAGTGTTTTTGTTCAATTTAAACTAATGTTTGGGTCATCTGGTTCCAAACAATGGCGTAAGGATGTCTCTAATAGCCTTCCCCATCATTTTATCGGCATTACAACTCGGTATAAGTGCCAGTCCCCTGTGCTTCTTATGGTTTTATTTGCTCAGTGGATTGGAATCAGCCCCCATGATGCTCTATAAACCTGCCAAAACAGTCATTTTCCCGGCCTTTCTGCAGCGGCACGGGTATAAAAGCAAAGCCCCAGGTTTGTGCGTACAGTAATCTCTCGCTGCGTTTATTGCAACCTCACAGAATGGAAGTCGCAGCCCCATTCAAATATCGCAGGTCTTTGTACTTTGAAATGCTATTGTGGGTCCTGTCAGTGAACACAGAGTGGGTCCTGTCAGTGAACACAGAGTAAGGATTTGATGAGAAAATATGACCCGCCCCCCCTTTGGTCCAAGTATAGAAACCCACCGGCTTTGTGCAAGGAAATCATAATTGAACCGCTAAACAGACTTTGTACTCAAAGTGGCATTGAAGGTTAATGAATGACAGTGTAAAAGGGAGAAATTAATCCCATTATTTCCTTCAATTGTTACTTTATTGTTAAAAATGCATATTCTGAAAGGCCTAGCGCGGCAGTTACTTCTATACAGGCAGAGATTAGATTCACAAACACTTTCACCACGGCCTTCTTCCCGTAGCCAAAGGCTATCTAATCTAAGGCTAACTAATAAGTTGATGCAAAATTGATGAGAGTGCTATTCTAAGCACTTCTGGAATTTACTTTCATTATTTTTTTAATTCCAAGGTATTAAGGGTTAAAAGTACTGTTACTATGGATGCACTTTGTTAGAATATCGCCACCTGCTGGTCACTTTCAGAACATAACGTAGTGGAGGATGTTGTTGAGGAAGTTGTCAGGAGAAAGAAGGCTGCTCTGATGTTCTTCTGGTGTGTGTGTCTGTGTCAGCTTCATGCATGGAAGAACAAGGGGGCCGTGTCCCGTCCCCCCAGAATTTACCCCCCCCATGCCACCACGAGTCCTAGGCACTGGGTATGATGGGGGTCAGACATGTTGGCTGGCAACCCTGCTGTACTGATATGCATTTATGGACTCAGTAGGTGGGAAGGAGGACTGCAACTGGGGGAGTGGTTCATGTGGTTGGGGTAGAGGTACCTGTTCAGGAGGGGTCGGGTTCATTGACATTTGATCGTCATTAGATTAGTCACATTAGTGCCACCTAGAACGCAATATTTATTCTGCAGAAAGCATTACCATACCTGAGTAACAGCCCTAGAAGTTCCCTCTGTTTGTTTAAGATAGCAGCTGCCATTATAGCTTGGTCTCAGTAGCTTCCTGCTGCAGCTCAGGCTGCTGGTGGCTCAGATTACACAGCAGTTTAGAGGGGGAGAGAGTTGAGATGGGAAGGAGAGATTAGCAAACCGAGCAGACTCCTTACCGTGCCCTGAAGGATTTTTCTAAGAGAGGAAGTACGACACAGAAGAACTTGTGTGCACAAAAGAAGAAAAGAAATCCTGTGTTCATGGCTGTATTTACACAGACCTTTCTGATAAAGCTTACTGAGTTTTTACCTTTCCTTCTCCTTTAAACATATTATTAAGCCAGAGCTGCATGACTTGCTGCTACTCTGTGGTTTTCTACTTGTCCTTTTTTCTCAAGTTAGGAAGACAAATTGTGACAAATGGCTAAATACATAAATACAGTTTATTTCAAAGAGGGAATCAAAAGCGCTGCCAGTAATTGGAAGCGCTTAGCTAAGTCTCTGATATGGTGCCCCCCCGAATGCCCTTTGCTGTTACTGGCAAGTACTGTTATCAATGCCCCGGCCACGCGTACAGTTGCACTTTCCCGCCGTACAGTCTCCCTGGGCGCATTCCTTTTGTTCTCTTCTTCTGTTTGCGATGATAAGAGAATGTTGAATAGATTCTCCCCAGGATGGCGCCACAGATGGCTGTGCAAGCACTTGGCTATTGTCTAAGACACATTGATGCCACGCTGCGTGTAAAGACAGATTGGCAATACCCGTCACGGCGCGGCGTAACAAGATTTATTTGCAGTTCTGCCTACCAGGGGGCCGGTGTTCTCTTGCCGAGCGCCTTGAGCCTTTCAGCGGAGGAAAAATCTTGCAAGGAAAGATCAATTATTCCTCAAGTGCCACGTTCAAATGAGTGCGGATCTTGGCTATTTAAAGTGGCTTTAACCCTCCCTTGGGACAAGCAGTAGGCAAGTCTGCTGAGATCTGAGTGAGCTAATGGATTTACTCTATAAAAAGAAGGATTTATATGGAGTGGAGGGAATAGGAATGGAAGCGCATTGTTATATAAATGTATAGATAACACTTTATAGAATAATAATAATGGCAAAGGCGCAGAGAAGGGAGAGAGAGTGGATTATGATATAAAAGTAGAGCGAGTAGAGGAGAAATTATATCAGTATAAATTTCCAGCAGGGGAATGACTGGGGTGTGCCCAAAATGTTGGTACTGCTGCTTGTGTTCATGGGGGGTCCCATATAAATAACCTGTGTGGGGCCCCAGAGTTTCTGATGGTGGTCTTGATGGTGTCCATTGAAATGGGGGGGGGGGGGTGTAAATTCTATAGCCAATCAAGGACTCTCTAATTGCACCAGACCACTAAATGGTGATTGCTTTAGGGGGAAATGAGCCCAGTGTTGCTGCTACACCTCATTAGATGTTCCCTGTATCCCCCCTGTTCCTACTTGCTCTGTTCTTTCTACACAAGCCCAATCCATGGTGACGTGGCTCCTAATTAGTGACGTTGGGGTTCCTGCACGCTCCCGTGCCTCTCCCCCTTCCATTAGAGCTTTTACAGCACCTCATTGTGCTCCCAGATGTTCAGAGCGTTGGTCGTGTATAATAGAGGCGCCTTCCATTAACAAACTGCTCCCTCAGAGATTCTCCCTGCTGGAAACATTCACATTTGTATCGTTGTAAAACTTTAACACCCATGTGTGCCTACACAATGCAATCCTAATAGAATACTTACTGGGGGTTCAGTGCAGAACTTATTTATAGGAGGTATGTATCTTATTAGAGTTCAGTTATTTGAGAGTGAGCGGTACATATAGAATGGGGAGCCACAGAGGGACCCGAGGCGCATACAGAATGGGGAGACACAGAGGGACCCTGCCCAGACAGGGGGGAAGGGGAGGGGCACATACAGAATGGAGAGACACAGAGGGACCCTGCCCAGACAGAGGGGAAGGTGAGGGGCACATACAGAATGGGGAGACACAGAGGGACCCTGCCCAGACAGAGGGGAAGGGGAGGGGCACATACAGAATGGGGAGACACAGAGGGACCCTGCTAAATCTGTTTCTTTAACAACAAATGTGTAACTGCTGGATAATCCTTATGTTTTGCAGGGATATACCGATGCCACTAGTAAGCTCTGGGGTGGAACATGGCAACCTGAGGGAATTGGCATTAGCCAGAATGAAAGATTTGGGCACTGAGGTAAGTATATATGTATTTAGCATCAAATCCAAGGAACAAGTGCACTACATGTATAATTCATAAATGATATAAAATAATCGGTGCGTGTTTACTGGTCTGCTGATGCCATAGCCCTGAGTGCCCAGTTGTGCTCTCTGTTTTAGTCCTTGTCTGATTGGTCAGAGAGTTAGCAGATCAGCCGCTGCCATACATAGAAAGATTTGCTCATTTGGTGATGATGCCAAATAACCGGATCTTTCCCTGATTTGCCCACATTGAGGCAGACGATATCAGGTTAATCCATTTATTTGGCCTTCATGCCAAACGATCAGAGCATAATTGCCGCTGTGCAAGGGCCACATAAGCGCACAAATCCGGTTCTCGATCTGATTGGGAAATCAAACCTCTATGACTGACATCGGGCAGATATCAGTTGGATAGGCCTGTCTCAGAACCCCATACACGGGCAGATAAGCTGCCAACTCGGTCTCTCTGCAGCTTTTATTGGCCTCTATATAACGACCTTTATATGGCCATATCTTCTCCCAATATTTATTGAATTTCTACCTTTATTTGAACTTTTAGTGCCGAGACGTAAGAACGCGAGAGGTGGGAATTCAAGAAATTCATCACAAAGTCAGACCTTATCAGGTGGGTTCCGTGCAAAGGTGTAACCAAGTGACCATTCATGCCGAGATTATGGGCTTATGTAATAAATGGCACCAAGTTTGCCCAGGAGCAGTAACCCATAGCAACCAATCAGCAGGTAGCATTTACCGGGCACCTGTTTAAAAGCAAACATCTTATTAGTTACAATGGCTTACTGCTGCTGGGTTATGTAATATAAGGAGCAAAGTTTGGAACAGTTCTTATCACCTATAGCAACCAATCAGGAAGTAGCATTTACAGGTCACCTATTTAAAACTAAAAGTCCCCATACATGGGCCGATATGCTCACTTGGCAATGGCCCCTGGGGCCAAATGATTGAATTATAACAATGGGAATAAGAAAAGTCGGTCCGGGGACAGCATCAACGAGCCAATGCAGTCCCTGATCCGACTACATTTTCTAACCTGTCCGATCGAGATCTGCCCGATTTCAAGCCAAATATCGGTTGGGCAGGCCCATCGGTAGTGCCCATACATGGGCCGATTAGCTGCTGAATCGGTCTAAGGGACCCATATCAGCAGTTAGAATTAGCCCGTGTATTGGGGACCTTTAGCGTCGCATTGGTTGCTATGGGTTACTGTACCTGGGCAAACTAGTGCCTGTTATTACATATGGGGGCTAGAGCTTTCTATTACACATGGGGGTAAGTGGAGCAATTTCTGGCCAATCATCAGTGCTTGGCGTCACAGTCATTCACATACGGAGACGTCCGCCGTCGGTAAATATTTAAGTTCCCCTTTCATTGAGTAAAGGAAAAGGATCTCTCTTTGTTCCCAATCCATTACTGAGCCACATGATAAATGGCAATTTGTCATAAACGGGCTAAAGTGGGGCTTCATCCTGCGGCGATAGTGTAGCATGAAAAAGCAATCAGATTACAAATAAATTCCTTCCTCGTCTCATTAGCGAGCCGCGCTTGTGGCAGGGGGGGCAGCGGAATTGTACAGAGGGAGCTAATTAAATAAATCAGTGTGCGGCAGTTAATAAAATCAGCTGTCAGAGGGGAGCGGAGTAGGCGCCGCTCGCTGTGTTTTCGTGTTTACCTTGCGTTTGGCATTTAAGACACATTTATACGGCGAGTATTTTCCTTTTATTGCCTGGATACCCGGGGATGGGTAGAAATGAATATTCACACAGATATGAGTGACAGTAACTAGGTGTGGGCTGCCGGGATACCAAAGCTGAATTCTGTACAATGGAGCGGGGCTCATACAGACGCACAGATATTAGTTGGAAAGAAATAAAAGGGCAGCTCTTAAAGGGCATTTATATATTTAACTTTGACTAAAGTAAATATCATTATTACCATCTTACCATAGAAACTTTCAGCTTGCAGTTTGTCTTTCCAAAGCTGCCATTTCCTTATTAGTGTTCTGATATAATCACTTTCCTATATAACTAGCCTGTTTGGCACAAACTGGCACAGAGCTGGATGGTAATGGATTCCTATAGGCATAGCCTGTACAGAGAGATACCATAAAACTATGGCAGCATAGGGATTCCCCTGTACTAAGCACAATTCAGCAGGAACAGCCCCCTAAGTTTGCTCATAGCCTGTACAGAGAGATACCATAAAACTATGGCACATAGGGATTCCCCTGTACTAAGCACAATTCAGCAGGAACAGCCCCCTAAGTTTGCTCATAGCCTGTACAGAGAGATACCATAAAACTATGGCACATAGGGATTCCCCTGTACTAAGCACAATTCAGCAGGAACAGCCCCCTAAGTTTGCTCATAGCCTGTACAGAGAGATACCATAAAACTATGGCACATAGGGATTCCCCTGTACTAAGCACAATTCAGCAGGAACAGCCCCTAAGTTTGCTCATAGCCTGTACATAGAGATACCATAAAACTATGGCACATAGGGATTCCCCTGTACTAAGCACAATTCAGCAGGAACAGCCCCCTAAGTTTGCTCATAGCCTGTACAGAGAGATACCATAAAACTATGGCACATAGGGATTCCCCTGTACTAAGCACAATTCAGCAGGAACAGCCCCCTAAGTTTGCTCATAGCCTGTACAGAGAGATACCATAAAACTATGGCACATAGGGATTCCCCTGTACTAAGCACAATTCAGCAGGAACAGCCCCCTAAGTTTGCTCATAGCCTGTACAGAGAGATACCATAAAACTATGGCACATAGGGATTCCCCTGTACTAAGCACAATTCAGCAGGAACAGCCCCTAAGTTTGCTCATAGCCTGTACATAGAGATACCATAAAACTATGGCACATAGGGATTCCCCTGTACTAAGCACAATTCAGCAGGAACAGCCCCCTAAGTTTGCTCATAGCCTGTACAGAGAGATACCATAAAACTATGGCACATAGGGATTCCCCTGTACTAAGCACAATTCAGCAGGAACAGCCCCCTAAGTTTGCTCATAGCCTGTACAGAGAGATACCATAAAACTATGGCACATAGGGATTCCCCTGTACTAAGCACAATTCAGCAGGAACAGCCCCCTAAGTTTGCTCATAGCCTGTACAGAGAGATACCATAAAACTATGGCACATAGGGATTCCCCTGTACTAAGCACAATTCAGCAGGAACAGCCCCTAAGTTTGCTCATAGCCTGTACATAGAGATACCATAAAACTATGGCACATAGGGATTCCCCTGTACTAAGCACAATTCAGCAGGAACAGCCCCCTAAGTTTGCTCATAGCCTGTACAGAGAGATACCATAAAACTATGGCACATAGGGATTCCCCTGTACTAAGCACAATTCAGCAGGAACAGCCCCCTAAGTTTGCTCATAGCCTGTACAGAGAGATACCATAAAACTATGGCACATAGGGATTCCTCTGTACTAAGCACAATTCAGCAGGAACAGCCCCCTAAGTTTGCTCATAGCCTGTACAGAGAGATCCAACTGGGAAGGCCTGGATTATTACTGATATAAGGCTGCTGCACCTCTGGGCTGGTACAGTAAGTTCTGTATATAACAATAAAAGTGAGTAAATAGGCTGAGCAAAATAAAAATTGTTTTTAATATAGACTTGGTCAAAAACGTAATCTATAAAGGCTGGAGTGAACGGATGTCTAACTTAATAGTCAGAACACTACTTTCTCCATTGCATCTCCCTAACCTGCAGGTTTGCACTGGGGTGTCCGGGTCACATACTGCATCTCCTCCTTATGTCCGCGATGGGGGGGAATATGCACCGGCAGAGAGAGCAGACTGGGTCCAGACCGGCCCAGTCCAACTTTTCCAGCCTTTATAGATGACATTTTTGGCTAACTTTTCTTGATTGTTGAGGGTTTTTCTGTTCGCAGGTTGAGCTAATTCGCAGAGATTACGTCGCTAACGGTGGGTGGGAGACATTTTTATCCTACGAAGATCCCGAGCAAGACATACTTATCGGCCTCCTGCGCCTACGGAAATGTTCCGAACAGTCCTTCCGGCCCGAGCTCAAGGGGGGCGTGTCTATTGTGCGGGAACTGCATGTTTACGGCAGCGTGGTCCCAATCAGCAGCCGCGACCCTTCCAAGTTCCAACATCAGGTAAGACCTAGAAATGTGTCCTACTGACATCATCAGTTAACCCCGTCTGGGACCCCCAGAGTTGCTCAGATGGGAAACTGGTTGTGGGGTGGGCGGGGTTCCCCTTAGGACATGTCAGGGGGCTGCTTTATGGTATTTAGCTTGTTGTTGCCGTGGGCTACTGGATTTTATTACATATATGTGGAACGAGCCTTTCCTTGAACGTTGCTGGGCCTATTTCTCGGATCTATTATTTGTTGAGTCGTTTGGCCATTGATTTGTTTTTATATTTCCTGCAACTGGACGCCACAATCCATTTTTATGGGTTTGAATAAACCCCTAGGAGCGTTTTATGATGCGGCATCACTCGTGTAAAACAGAACAATTGTTTATCTAATTCATAATATTCATTTAATGTGATGCTTATTGCGCTCAAATAGGGACACGCCTTGTTGTGACGTATGCCCTTCACCTTGACCTCTTTGGTTACTGGACAAACCACCAAACTGAGAAACACATCAGTAATATCCTCCCTAGAATCCGGGGTGCAATGTATAACCCATCCAGACATCCCTTTCATATTAAATGCCTTGGTATTGGATAGGAAAATATGGGATTTATCTTTAATTTCATTACCTCTGTTTCTTCCTGCGCCCATATTACTCCAGCAGAGGGTCAGGTCCCCACAAAAACATGGCAGGTATTGGGCACATAGTGGGTAGGTACATGCAGATAGAGGTAGGTCTGTGGGTCAAAATACAAGCGCCCCCACCTGTCCTTTTATGGCATCACTTCTAGTTTAATGGCAGCCAGAAGCACCCAAACCCCATTATATCTGTGGCTTCCCAATAATGTAATATTGTTTTTACAATGGATGTAGCTGCAATGTGTGTCATATGACAAGGAGAGTTATTGTGAGGAGCCTGGTAAGCAAAGCTATTCGTATACTAAGCATGCTGTTGTTTATACAGGGGTTTGGAATGCTGCTGATGGAGGAAGCAGAGCGAATAGCAAGGGAGGAACATGGTTCCTGGAAAATTGCCGTTATTTCAGGTAAGAGGGAATTTGTACATTCATTGTGGAATATCCCCCATTTTCCCATCTGCACATCTGGCTACTGTATTTATTGCAATTTAATGTAACTTGAACCACAGGGGGTTTAATAAGAGAGGCTCCTCCTTTTGCTGCCAGTGGGAGGAGCTTAGTAAAGAGGGAGATACTGGTTTATGAGCTAAACAAATAATCCCATGAGTCAATGATGAGCTTAGGGTTATTTTCTCATCTTGCAGGGTACTTGGAATTCCAGGGCCTAATAACATTAACAGCATCATAACAGCAGCAGGAATCACTCATAGCCTGACAAAGAAAAACATGTAACACAGGCAGCAGCAGATTCCCCTTAACTTGGCACAATTTAGCAGGGAAATATTTATATCTAAGCCTAGTAAAATGTTGCTCTTTGAATGTCTTTTTCTTTAAAGGGATTCTGTTGTGATATTTGTGGGGCACTTTGTATCTCTAAATGACACTGTTACACAGCAAATAATTCCCTCTGCCATTTAACCTTTTATTCTTGTACCAACAAATGTATTTGTAGCTGTAATATTGGTGTGTAGGCGCCATCTCAGTGCCTTGTGCCTGAGTCTGAGCTTTCAGCCAGCGCTACACATTAGAACTGCTTTCAGCTAACCTATTGTTTCTCCTACTCCCATGTAACTGGAGGAGTCCCAAGCCGGACTTGGATTTCTTACTATTGAGTGCTATTCTGATACCTACTGGGAGCTGCTATCTTGCTCCCTTCCCATTGTTCTGCTGATCGGCTGCTGGGGGTGAGGGGGGGGGGTATCACTCCAACTTGCAGCGCAGCAGTAAAGTGTGCCTAAATCTGAGCTTTCAGCCAGCGCTACACATTAGAACTGCTTTCAGCTAACCTATTGTTTCTCCTACTCCCATGTAACTGGAGGAGTCCCAAGCCGGACTTGGATTTCTTACTATTGAGTGCTATTCTGATACCTACTGGGAGCTGCTATCTTGCTTCCTTCCCATTGTTCTGCTGATCGGCTGCTGGGGGGGGAGGGGGGGATATCACTCCAACTTGCAGCACAGCAGTAAAGTGTGAGTGAAGTTTATCAGAGCACAGGTCACATGGCTGTGGCACCCTGGGAAATGAAGAATATGGCTAGCCCCATGGGAAAAACAGATTACAATGAGAAGCTCTATTAACTGATGGGTTTTGAAATTGGACGTCTTCTGATTAATGTGGCCTGATATATTTTCTTAACACCCCTGACTCATCTCATTGTTTGTTCTTTAAGTTAAGAAACTCTTACTTTATTCAATCTGCTTGCCTAAGTGGTCTTTTTATACCTAAATTAAAACGTAACTAGAAAATCCAGTCAATATCCCGTGCTTAAAAGTGCATATCCCCTCCCACCCACGCCAACGCAAATAGCTCTTTAAAATGCTATCAGTCGCAGCCCACGCAGAAGATGCAGATAACTAAGCTGCGCCCAGTCTCTACTCGCCTCACAAATATATATATATACAACAAGCCTTTTAGCCATTATGTAATGTCCCATCTCAGGTCGCTCCCCTACGGCACATACACGGTTTGCCTCTTTTATACTCGACATGCACAGAGGCTCCGGGAGTAACAGCAATTAACATGCGCTGAGATGATCGCTTCTCTTCCATTTGTGTCTCCTCAAGTAGAAAATTATCATGGCTGCCGGCCAAGGGATTCTGGGCACCTTCAAGATAAGGGGATGTTGTAGAGACAAGTGTGTGAGAGTGGATACTGTGTGTATGTGTGTGTATATACAGGTCCGATACCTGTATGTATATTATATTATATATATATATATATATATATATATATATATATATATATATATATAGGTACAGGTATCGGACCCCTTATCCGGAAACCCATTATCCAGAAAGTTCTGAATTATGGAAAGGCCATCTCCCATAGACTCCATTTTAATCAAATAATTCACATTTTTAAAAATGGTTTCCTTTTTCTCTGTAATAATAAATCAGTACCTGTACTTGATCCCAACTAAGATATAATTACCCCTTATTGGGGCAGAACAGCCCTATTGGGTTTATTTCATGGTTAAATGATTCCCTTTTCTCTGTAATAATAAAACAGTACCTGTACTTGATCCCAACTAAGATATAATTACCCCTTATTGGGGCAGAACAGCCCTATTGGGTTTATTTCATGGTTAAATGATTCCCTTTTCTCTGTAATAATAAAACAGTACCTGTACTTGATCCCAACTAAGATATAATTACCCCTTATTGGGGCAGAACAGCCCTATTGGGTTTATTTAATGGTTAAATGATTCCCTTTTCTCTGTAATAATAAAACAGTACCTGTACTTGATCCCAACTAAGATATAATTACCCCTTATTGGGGGCAGAACAGCCCTATTGGGTTTATTTCATGGTTAAATGATTCCCTTTTCTCTGTAATAATAAAACAGTACCTGTACTTGATCCCAACTAAGATATAATTACCCCTTATTGGGGGCAGAACAGCCCTATTGGGTTTATTTAATGGTTAAATGATTCCCTTTTCTCTGTAATAATAAAACAGTACCTGTACTTGATCCCAACTAAGATATAATTACCCCTTATTGGAACCAAAACAATCCTATTGGGTTTATTACTGTTTAAATATTTTTTTTAGCAGACTTAAGGTAGGAGATCCGAATTACGGAAAGACCCCTTATCCGGAATACCCCAGGTCCCGAGCATTCTGGATAACGGGTTACATACCTGTATATATGTGTATATATCTGTTATCACACAACTGAATTCACCTACACAAAGGGAGGTTTGGGGACGGTAAGTATTTGCATAGGGTTTAATTACTGGGCTTCTGAAGTTTTCTCTAAACCTAAAATGTTGGCCCCTGTAACAAAATAGGCTTTACATGTCTTTTAAAAGAGAAGGAAAGGCTAATTCACTGGGGGGGCCAAATGTTAGGTAACCCCCCCAGCGATTGTAATCGCTTACCTGATACCCCTGGCCACTGCTTCTGTTAGGAGAAAACTGCACCGGCCTGGGGTATCAGGTAAGCAATCTACCTACCATTAGGGCAGTTTGCAACATGAGGCAAAGTGAGATCCTTAACTCGAGCAGCAAGATAACTGGGGCAGGAAAAGCTGCTCCCGATCAAGTTAACTCTCAGACATAGGTTTTTTTTTTTCTTAATTGTAAATTCTTTTGCAGAATTAAACGGTAAGATTAGAGCAGGGCCCAGCTCACAAGAGCTGACTAAGGCTGTGGCAGTCTTAACCTGTGTTTGGTCTTGGGGGGGAGTTACAAGTTATTACTAATTTACCGACAAGTACATTGGCAACCCTACACACAGGGAAATTATTAGCCCACGATAAATCTCCGATACCAGCGCCACATATGTTTTCCCACCAGCCATTTATATAATAGCTAGTGCTAAAGTATCTACATTCATTCATATATAGCCTCTTTAGCATTGTACCAAAAACAAAAAAAAGTCAGTATCTGACTGGGCTCAGCCTTAGCTTCCCTAGCAGGCAATACTTTCTATGCATGGACTTCAGCATCCAAAAACTCTCTGTATAGCAGCATCACAGGGTGATTTGAACCCTCCGTGCCGTCTTCTACACATGTTCCGGTCTAAGTTATACAGGATTGAGCAAGGGGTTGAAAGCCAAGAGAGGTAAGAGTGACATGAGAAGGGAAGGAAAGGTGACATTGTTATATTTGAGGGACATCTGAGGGACAGGAGAAGAAGAGGTTTAATTATCAAGTAGCCCTGTGGCATCTAGCAGATAGCAGAAGGCTAATTTGTGACTCAGGTTTGTAAAGAAGAGATTTTTGTTAGTAGATCTGTGTATCTACTCCATGAAGATGGAATTATTTTCCAAACAACTAAAGCAATACGTAGATATGGGGGAAGAACAATCTATGATTGAAGAGCCAATAAAGAAGAGGGAATCAGCAGTCAGAAAAAACAAGTATAAAAGAACCTTTAGATTTTGCCAAGAGAAGGTTATTAGTCTGTGTCTATAGAGTGTGTTGGGTGCAAGCCAAATTACAGAGGGTCAAGTAAGAAGGAATGCTAAACTGGGTGCTTATGGGTGGGGAAAGTGAGAAGCAGAGAGCAGGTTGTGGGGGGAAATCAAGTGACATGGGAGGTCATAGAAGCATGCTGGTAATGAGGGGCAGTGATATATAAATGCACCACAAATGCACATAGGGAAAGAGGCGTATGGTGCCGACTTCAAAGTAATTAAAGCTTACAGTTTGACTGGGGTAAAGAAGAATCGGCCCGTGTAGGGGCCGAACCGAGGGGCCTGGCCGACCGATATCTGGCCTGAAATTGGCCAGATATTGATCGGGCAGGTTAGAAAATCCAGTCGGATCAGGGACCGCATCGGCTCGTTGAACTGACTGCCCCATTGCCGCCCACATAATCCAATCGTTATTTTTTTTTACCTAAACGCTCCCCGATATCGCCCACCCGTAGGTGGGGATATCGGGTGAAGATCCGCTTGACATCGCCAAGCGAGCAGATCTGCAGAAGGGAAATCATTCAGTTTGTCATGAATCCCTGTCCCTGCTACTCCATCACGCCTTGGATGGAGCAAACTGAAGATGCTAAATCTCCTCTCCTTGCGTATAGAATTAGAATTGATTTTTGTTGGCAAATGAAAATGTGTGGTTTGGGTTTTGAGGTGCAGGGGGTCAATAAGCTATTCCTGAGCAACTGTTCCAGTGAAAGCCCTGTTTGCTGTGTGGGTTCTGCTCGCCGGCACTCGGCATGGTGGGGCGCGACCATTTATTCATTAGCAAAGTATTAGCTTCTCTCTGGGAGATCAATGAGATGTAATCACACCATCTGGAGATGGGCCGCCGTTATGAGCCAATATAAATGGATTCCCCATGTAATGAACGTCATTTCTACATTCAAGACAAGAAATTGATTATGGAATAATTGGGTCATAAATTTTGCCATTTGTTTTTAAGGTGTTTCATTGGGAGGTAAAAGTTATGTATCGATTGCCTCTGCCCTCGGCCTTCTATGTTCCTTCTCAATTATTATATTCTACATGAATAGTCTCTGTGATATGGATATGAAGGCTGCTCTAGTCAACGCCATTGTCTGCGTTCCTTTATAATGGCCGCCGAGTTTTCACATTTTTTATTTTTTAAACAATGACTATTTAGTTGCTTTCTATTGTACTGTTTTTGTATTTATTTATTTTTTCTTATCCACCAGAACTTATCTGGTTTTCCAATAGCGTCTGGTTGCTGGAGCTCTAAACCATTTCTCTAATATTTCTGCCCCTACTGAGCTTGCTCCCTGCCCCCCCCGCCCCCGGGCTCACCACATTTCCTTACCGATTGGCTGCACTGAGACTAGATGGGTGGAGATTTAAATTCCCTTCAGTCCCCAGTGCAGATGCGGCCAATGGGCAACATAACGCCCCCCGATCTTTGCCACCCTAGGCCCAGGCCTTTGGGGCCTACCGACAAATCCGGCCCTGTTTACCAGCAACTCATGTACCAATGTAGCTGCTTTCTGAGCTGAGAGGGACGCCCGAGGGGATTGGAATGAAACTGTTTTTAAAATCCATCATTTATAGTATTTTTATTTACCAGACATACACTTACAACCATTTTCTTCATATAAAACATATGTTTAATTAATTGTCATTGAAAAAATACATTGTTTTTCAGTTTTACATCTAGTTAAGTAGAGAGTTGCAGCCCTACAGCTTCGAATTCTTTCTCATTACAGCACGATTAAACGTTAGCATGCCCTTCATGGTCATTTCTATATCCGTGATCTGATTGGCTAAATTGCATCTAATTCGCAGCCAGTCGGATCAAGGACATGCAAATGAAGGTGAAGAGGAAGGGTCAACCGCAATATCGCAAGGATTTTTTTGTGACGATAAATTGCAAATGTGTTTTATATGAAGAAAATTATTGTTTAAGAATATGTCTTGTAAAGGTGAATATCACCTTTAAAAGATAAGTAAGCCCTTTATTTTAAAATACCCTAAAATTACTCTAACAGGACCCAGAATACAATACATTTCTCCCTGCATGAAGATTTATTTTGTTTCTTTATTACAAGCAGCAGAACTGCAGCTCTTTTACTGACTTCCTTGTCTAGTGTGAAGCTCCGCCTCCTGTTGCTTTCTGAGCTCTCCTTCTTACTCTGACTGACTTAAGGTGGCCATACATGTTAAGATCCGCTTGCTTGGCGAGGTTGGCAAGCTAGCGGATCTTCTCCCAATATACCCACCTACGGGTGGGCGATATCTGGTGAATTTAGGCTAATTCGGTTTCGAATTAGAACGCCAGAATAGGCGTAGTCTGTTCGGGGACCGCATCAACAAGCCAATGTGGTCCCGACTTAATTTTTTAACCTGCCTGATCGATATCTGGCCAATTTCAGGCCAGATATCGGTCGGGCAGGCCAGTCGTTAGTGCCCCTACACGGGCCGATAAGCTGCTGAATCTGTCTAAGGGACCAATATCGGCAGCTACAATGGGCCGGTGTATGGCCACCTTAAGAAGACCTTAAAGAGGTGCTACAATCAGACATGCGCAGTAGGCACCTCTTTGAGGTCTTCTTAGTCAGAAAAGGACGGCTCAGAGAGAAAAGAGGGCGGGGCTTCACACTTGATAAGGAATCAATACAAAGAACTGCTGTTCAGCTGCTTGTAATAGAGAAACAAAATAAATCTGAATTCAGGAAGAAAGGTGTTTTATACTGTACATTTGAGTAATTTTAGAGAGAAATATATAACAAAGTAAGACGGTAGAGTGAACAAAATGGATGCAGTTGATAGTGAGGCTTATTGTGGGGCACAAGTGGAGTCCATTGCTATGGATATAAGGATACTAGTGTATGCTGCTAACATGGAGAATTCACATCTAAACAGACTGGATCTGAATGTAAATGCTAAGGTCTGGGAGAGAAGTGATTCCCAGAGCTAGAATGTTAGTATCTCTGGATCCAGACAATCTATATTGGACTTAGTTAACAAGAATCTATGCGTCAGGCCTATCGCGCCACAACATGTCTGCCCCATCCATACTCATTACCCGCACTTCTCTCTTGGGCATCACTTTAAGTCATTAAAGTATTTTCACTTTTTAAAGCCTTTTTTTTAACCCTTTTTATCATTCCAAAATTAGGAACCAAACCATAAGCTTTTCATGGGGGGCGGAATTTCTGCCCAATACTGGTTGGTTCAATGATCGTTCCAGGGGCCCTAATGCCAGCAGTTATGTGTGCATATAGCGCATTTCTGCTTTTGCCCTTGCATCTTTAACCCCTTAGTGCCAACTAACCTGCCATCTTGGGGCACATGTTTTGTGCATCAAGGTTTGTTGCCCTAAAAACCATTTCCTACAATGGCAGCCTTCGGGTAAGGGAGTAAGAGGTGATGTCATATGGGGGCAGGGAAATGGGCGGATCATGGGTGGGACTGTTCTTAATAAGGGGGACGGTTTAGGGAAGGGAGGGATTTAGAGGCTATTACTAATTCCGTCGCCGGCCCTAGCTGTAGATTTACCAGGACCTGGGCAAGTCCAACACTGGCCGGGGGTGGCAACCCTACATCTAGGGGTACTAAACACACTTTAACCACTTCATTTTTGTCAGTATATTGCTCTTTTAGCACTTTTATTACATTTTCAATTCCGCATTGCTATTAACTGCTCGTTAATGCCTATAAATGTTTATAGTGCAGCGAGACTAGAGGAGCTGGGGCCGCCGATCCTGCTATACTATTATTATTTTTTATTGCTATGATTTTGTTAGATTTGTGCTAATAATATTAATGCTCAATTCATGACTTGATTTAGTCTATAAAAAGTCTTTACATTCTGCATAGTGTTATTATCATATTTAAGTGTGGAACTTTATTGGATTCATATTTACGGACCGCTGAAAGGGTTAATGCCTATTTTCTACGGCAAGAAAACGGGCACATTTTCATTTTTGCATTTGTAACACCTGGAACTGACATTAACACAATCCCGTTGTGTCCGTGTCTGACAAGGTGTTTGGCTTTCCAGCCATTCGCTGTCACTGCCTGAATATTATTCCCAGTGCAGTTGAGTTTTCTCATTTACCATTTAATTTGCTTTAAAATGAATTCATATTTTGTTGGCCTCATTTGTACTCATCAAGCTGCACTTATTAAGAAATCTGAACGGAATGGTTCCAATGCCCGTAGGCATCACATACATCTTACTGTACTTCTATATCGTCACAAACATAAATTAAACAAGCAGCCGAGTATTATCTCTAATTATTTGCTTTATATAAGGATTTATATTAAAGCACGCCCTACACTTAAAGTGATAGGGACCTATTTTAACCCCTGGGGTCTTATATATCACCCAAAGTCCAGTGGTCCTTAAGGAGAAGAGAGAAACAATACACATTAGCAAATGACCCTTGTAAGCAGATGATAATAGCTGGGCACAGGTCTAGACTGGGATGCAAAATAACAGAGTTTAGATTCCAGATTATTCCATACACCTTGTGTCTTAACCCTTTCTGCTTGTAGATTGTAAGCTCTTTTGGGCAGGGCTCTCTTCACCTCTTGTATCGGTTATTGGTTGCTTTATATGTTACTCCTTGTAGAGTGTAAGCTCTTTTGGGCAGGGCTCCCTTCCCCTCCTGTATCGGTTACTGATTGCTTTATATGTTACTCCTTGTAGATTGTAAGCTCTTTTGGGCAGGGCTCTCTTCCCCTCTTGTATCAGTTACTGATTGCTTTATATGTTACTCCTTGTAGAGTGTAAGCTCTTTTGGGCAGGGCTCTCTTCCCCTCTTGTATCGGTTACTGATTGCTTTATATGTTACTCCTTGTAGAGTGTAAGCTCTTTTGGGCAGGGCTCTCTTCACCTCCTGTATCGGTTATTGATTGCTTTATATGTTACTCTGTATGTCCAATGTATGAAACCCACTTATTGTACAGCGCTGCGGGATATGTTGGCGCTTTATAAATAAATGTTAATAATAATAATACAAAGGCAGTAGGTTTCATACCTTTTGTTTTTGACTTTTTACTCTTTGTTGGAGCATTTGTTATCGTAAATCAGTTTATCCAATGACCGAAGGGAACCCACACGAGTCAATGCAATATCTGACTATTTGGCCCACAGATTTATTAGTAGGGTAGGACTAAAGCTGCCCATAGACTTTAAGATTTTTCTCTCCCTAATGACCAATTTCGGTGCAATCCAACAAATCCGTCAGATTATCGTAAGGTTAGTGGGCACCAAACAATAGCACATCTAGCGATTTTTCATCCGACATTGGTCAGAAAACTGATGGAGCAGGTTTGAAGATTTTTGTCATTTGCCCATTGTCCAATTGTTTGCAGGACCAAGCAGGCAGTTTCCCAGCTTTAATTAGATAATATCGCTTGAAATTATCATTTTTGTTGATGGACGAATATTTCAAATGATCATTTCAGGATAAGCTTGGTCCTATGATAACTCAAGGTTCTTTTAAAAATCTTAACGTGTATGGCCGGCTTTATGTATGCCACCTACGGCCAGCTCAAGTCTAGAACAGGAAACTAAGCCTAAACCACCTGAATGTTTTTTTTTAATCCCAGTTAGTTCTGCTCACTGTAAAATCTGCAACTTTGGCATAAAAATGCTGGCATCACACTTCGTTTTTTGAAGTCACGCAAAGTATCCTGCAGGAGAAAACTTTGTGCGATTTCGCATTACTGAAGCAATGCGAAAGGCTTTCCACCGGCGACTCTGTGGGTTCTTACCCTTAACGGAGAAGGAAAGGTAAAAACTCAGTAAGCTTTATCAGAAAGGTCTATGTAAATACAGCCATAAGCACTCACAGAAACCCAAGAGTCCTTTGTCAAAAGAAACACAGGATTTCTTATCTCCTTTTTAGTAAACGTGTTCTTAGGGTATCTGACTTCCTCTGCCAGAAAGATCCTTCATTCCCGGAGCCAGAGTCTGCTCTGTTCTCTCCTGCTCCCCCCTCCCATAAGAATTCATAAAACTCACTCCCCCTTCCTTTAGGAATGTGTGATCTGAGCTATAATGGCTAAGCTGCAGCAGGACGCGATGAATACCGAGCTACAATGGCAGCTGCTATCTTAAACAGAGAAAGTATCTAGGGCTGTTACTCAGGTATAGTAAAGCTTTCTGCAGAATAAATATAGCGTTCTAGTGGCACTAATGTGGCAAATCTATTGGCAGTAAAATGACTTTTCTCCTTTAGGCCTCTCTGCTGCCCAGTGAGCAGGTCACTCACTTGGGGTATACTGAATTACCCAGTTATATTTTTTACTCCCCATTATACATTTTATATATGGACAGTATTAATGCTTTATGCCCTAACACTCTCGTTGTTATTAATTTGTCCGTAAACATTTCATTCCCATCTGCATTTTCTGTGCTTTAATGGGACCCTGAAAGTGAGTAAAGTTTTTTATATTGCTATTAAACAAGAGCAAGTTGCTGCCAAAGTGCTGTTGGCATTAAATGGATCGAAATCTGCCCCCCGCAATCTGTAGACTTTAAACTGAGCTTTAGCCGACTGCGGCTCGTCTCTGTAGCCTTTCATATGACTGATGGTCGCCTTGTGCTTCGGTGATAAATTCACTTGTCTGAGCAGAACCTAAAGGGTTGTGGGTCCCTTTCTGCTCTCAAGGTCAGAATGTTCTGTGCGGTTTCTGAAAATTAGTCCTGTGTCGTCTGTTCTGATAATGTATTTACAGCTCTGTCTTGGGGTCCAGTGTTCTGGGATCTCTTAGGGCTCTGGTACACGGGGAGATTAGTCGCCCGCGGCAAAACTCCCTGCTCGCGGGCGACTAATCTCCCCGAGTTGCCTTCCCTCTGCCATCCCACCGGCGAACATGTAAGTCGCCGGCGGGATGGCAGACGCGGCAGCGCGATTTCGCGCAAATCGCCGAAAAAGACTCGCGAGTCTTTTTCGGCGATTTCCCGAAATCGCGCCGCCGCGTCTGCCATCCCGCCGGCGACTTACATGTTCGCCGGTGGGATGGCAGAGGGAAGGCAACTCGGGGAGATTAGTCGCCCGCGAGCAGGGAGTTTTGCCGCGGGCGACTAATCTCCCCGTGTACCAGAGCCCTTAGGGCGAAGACACATGGAGCTACTAGTAGCAGCTACTTGTCATGGCTACTAAATTAGACAATGCTGATCATTTACTGATAACTGTCTCTATGTGTGTTTTAGCAGAGGCAATTCTCAGTATTGTCTATGGCAGGGGATTTTCTGGTGTTTAGTAGCTGCTACTAAGTAGCTCTATGTGTCTTCGCCCTCAGTGCTAATACATATGGGTGTTTTGGTTAAAAGCAGTTGTTTGTTCCAGGGATAAGCAACCTTTGCTGCTCAGTTTGGTGTAGGACTACATGTTCCATTGGCAGGGGGTGTAGCCCCTTAACATTTGTCTAGTACTCTCTTATGTACCTTTATGTGTTTGTATTGTGCTGTGTTTAAACTTGTTTCAAGTTGCATTGGGGTCTATGGGGTCAGCTGTGCGCTGTATTTATTTATATCTCAGCTGGGAGTTCAGAACAAACCTATTGATTTTTTTTTTTATATGCTGAAAGGTTTGGTTTTTTCTCTAGAAGTGATCAAAAAGCCCCATGAGTATAAAAAAGCGCACCGGTGCAGTCCAAGTGCTTTTCCACCGAGTCTAAATCCTTTGGCATTGCAGGGTTTACACTATCCATATAACATGGCTTTGGTGTATTGGGGAATGGGCTTAGCCTATAGAGATTAATGGGCTTATTTATCCGTTTTTAAATGTGTGAATTCAAGTTTGTTTATGCTCATTTATTTATTAATGTGGTGCGATTACAAACTCTAATTGAACATATGGTGTGACTTTGCCTAGGACAGGGGTGTCAAACTCAATCACATAAGGGGGCTGAAATCTAAAACACAGGCTAAGTCGTGGGCCAAATTTTTTATTAATATACTTAGTAAGATACTAAGGGGTATATTTATCACAATGTGTAAAAAGGGAGTAAGACATTACTGGTGATGTTGCTCATAGCAGCCAATAGATGCTTTGCTACTGTTGAAATCTGATTACTGATTGGTTGCCCTGGGCAACATTACTGGTAATGCTTCACTCCACTTTTTACACAGCATGATAAATATACCCCTTAGTCTTAGTTACTATGTGAGGAGAATGGAAATTGATCAGGCTGGATGGTCAGACACACTCACCAAGGGCCACATATAACAGCCAGGTGGGCCGGATTTGGCCCCCGGGCCTTGTGTTTGACATATATGGCCTAGGGCAACTCCAATTGACTTCGACGGAGACTTGCAAACTTTTAGATGGCGTTATATTATTATATATTATTCATAATTGCCTACAGGGTTAGAGGTTTTTCATTTATCCTATATGTCTCTTTTAAAAAGTTCCACCTGCTTCCCAGTACATGAACAGTATTGCTCTTTATTGATCCCGCCGTTATCTTTACATATTGAGCTTCAAAAGAAGGCGGTGTGATCCAATGTAGCAACAACACCGTGCCGAGCTGCCGAACACCCAGAAGTCCATTGAGCCGTGACTGCCGCCCAGTCTGCCCGATCGATGAAGCGACTGAAAGGCTCTGCGTCAGCGATGCTCCGGCTTTGGTGCAGCCATTTGTAATGGGAGATAAGAGGCAGCTGTTCTCTCACCTTTAGCCGCTGACTGAGAGTCTAGGTACTCGTAGGGAAATGACTCAGAGCTGCCGGGAATAAAGGGGCATTTTCAAGCCGCTCTTGAGTATTTACTGGAGGATAAGTATATTTCTCTTAGCGCAGAACGGCTTGTAATGGGGACACCTGGGGCTCTCAGTAGCGCTAATGCACCTTGTTCTTCTACGAGCCTCTCAGGAAGAGAAATAAAACATATATATGTATGTATAAAATCTTTATATATATTTACAGCTATAGCTATCGCATATCTTTGTATTTAAAAACCAACATATGCCTTATATAAGTTGAGTTTTTGTTTACGTTTTATGCAGCCTTGCAGCGTGTCTAGAATAATGTGTAATTCTGCAATGATTGTTATTAACCAGCTAATGTCCATCAGTTATTTAGCAGCTCTCCAGATTGGAGTTTCAGCAGCTATCTGGTTGCCAGGGTCTTATTTACCTTGGCAACCAGGCAGTGGTTTGAATAAGGGTGAAGACACACGGAGCTACTTGTCACGGCTACTAAAACAGACAATGCTGATCATTTACAGATAATTGTCTCTACGTGTGTTTAGCAGAGGCAATTCTTAGTATTGTCTATGGCAGGGGATTTTCTTGCATTTAGGGCTCTGGCACACGGGGGAGATTAGTCGCCCGCGATAAAACTCCCTGTTCGCGGGCCACTATTCTCCCCGAGTTGCCTACCCCTGCCATCCCACCGGTGAACATGTAAGTCGCCGGCGGGATGGCAGATGCGGCGGGGCAATTTCAGGGAATCGCCGAAAAAGACTCGCGAGTCTTTTTCGGCGATTTGCGCGAAATCGCGCCGCCGCGTCTGCCATCCCGCCGGCGACTTACATGTTCGCCGGTGGGATGGCAGGGGTAGGCAACTCGGGGAGATTAGTCGCCCGCGAACAGGGAGTTTTATCGCGGGCGACTAATCTCCCCCGTGTGCCAGAGCCCTTAGTAGCCGTGACAAGCAGCTGCTACTAAGTAGCCCAGTGTGTCTTCACCCTAAGGGTGACACACAGAGCTACTAGTAGCAGCTACTCACAGCTACAGAAACAGACAATGCTGATCATTTACTGATAATGTCTCTACGTGTGTTTAGCAGAGGCAATTCTCAGTACTGTCTATGGCAGGGGATTTTCTGGTGGTTAGTAGCCGTGACAAGTAGCTGCTACTAATTAGCACCCATAGAGACTGGTATATGAATAGGGGAGGGACTGAAAAGAAAGATAAGTTATAAAAAGTAACAATAAATAAAACTGTAGCCTCACAGAGCAATAGTTTTCGGGTGCCGGGGTCAGTGACCCCCAAAGGTGAGAAAAGAATGTAGAAAAGGAAGGCAAATAATTCAAAAAGTATAAAAATAAATAATGAAAACCAACTGCCGGTGTGAGTAGGAAACCAACTTATGGTGCTTGGACAACTGGGGTTTTTTAACTTCGTTATTTGGGTTTCCCATATGGTGCTGATTACTAAAGTCCAACTGCACTGTGTAAAACATAGGGTTTATAGAGCACAAATGGCATTTCCATGAAGCAGAAGTAGGTGGGTGGGCACCCTTGCCTTGGGTGCCTGTATGTGCTGCCCAGCTTTGGCATAGGGCTCCATTTAAGTGCTGTACCAATATGGGCTTAAACACCTTCCTCCGATATTCTCAGCTTTTATCTTTTATATAAAAAAAACTTTTAAATTATCTGAGGAATAGTTTCCCTTTAACTGCCCCCCTAATTTACACTATAAGATAGGTAATACCAACAGCTGCATAAATTCAGCTTTTATTTACAGATTATTTATGGGGTTTTTGCACATTTTGTTTGTGTCCATATCTAGTATTGGCACATCTGCCGGCTTCTTCCGCCGGCCAGGGGTGGGCAGTGACGATGTGGGGAAGGGGCGGGGCCATGACATCACAGGGAAGAGGTGAGGTGGGGCCGTGATGTCACGGGGGAAGGGGCAGGGTTGTGACATCACAGGGAAGAGGTGGGGCTGTGACATCACGGGGAGGGGTTATGAGTGAGTCACGATTAACTAATTTGGAAAACCGCGCAAGAGGTTTTGACCTGGAAAGCCCTTTCCGAAAACCGGGCTGCCCAACATTTTTGATTGGGAATATCTGACTGATTGCTGGGATATACTTAGAACTATTATGATAAATAAGTGCTATTTCTATATAAATTGTTCACCAGCTTTTACATTTGTCATTTATTTTGGGTAATAAAAAACCATATCCATATATATTGTTTCTTTTTTTCCCCATGGATGGGTCTCTCTGCATGTAACATTATTGCTGTGCTTAGTGTAACTGAATCCATGTATACAATAGGGGGGGGGCACACATGGGGGGTCTCAGTGTAAAGCAGCTACACAGACGTGATATAAGGGATAATCCAGAGAATTAAGGGCAATAATCTGTTATTTTTTTTTTTTTAGCAGAACAGAACTGTTGTGGCCCATTTAAAGGGCACTGGGTCATGAGTATAGCGCTTAGGCTGCTAATATTATCATTTGTACTAAATTATATTGATTTGGAACCCCCCGGAGCTTGGATATATCTCTGAGCCTTGCAGATAGAATGGCAGGGAGTCTGAGATATTTAACAGCGGCGCAATCATTTAAAGCTAAAGCCATATTTCCCTATGTATTTCTATGGGGGGTACATGTATTTTTGCTACTCATTACAGATACACAGAGGCAGCAATTAGTAGTACAGGTATGGGACCCATTATCCAGAATGCTTAGGACCAAGGGTATTCCGGATAAGGGGTCTTTCTGTAATTTGGATCTCCATCCCTTAAGTATACAAAAAAAATCAATAAAACATTAAATAAACCCAATAGGACTGTTCTGCCCCCAATAAGGGGTAATTATATCTTAGTTGGGATCAAGTACAGGTACTGTTTTATTATTACAGAGAAAAGGGAATCATTTAACCATTAAATAAACCCAATAGGGCTGTTCTGCCCCAATAAGGGGTAATTATATCTTAGTTGGGATCAAGTACAGATACTGTTTTATTATTACAGAGAAAAGGGAATCATTTAACCATTAAATAAACCCAATAGGGCTGTTCTGCCCCCAATAAGGGGTAATTATATCTTAGTTGGGATCAAGTACAGATACTGTTTTATTATTACAGAGAAAAGGGAATCATTTAACCATTAAATAAACCCAATAGGGCTGTTCTGCCCCCAATAAGGGGTAATTATATCTTAGTTGGGATCAAGTACAGATACTGTTTTATTATTACAGAGAAAAGGGAATCATTTAACCATTAAATAAACCCAATAGGGCTGTTCTGCCCCCAATAAGGGGTAATTATATCTTAGTTGGGATCAAGTACAGATACTGTTTTATTATTACAGAGAAAAGGGAATCATTTAACCATTAAATAAACCCAATAGGGCTGTTCTGCCCCCAATAAGGGGTAATTATATCTTAGTTGGGATCAAGTACAGATACTGTTTTATTATTACAGAGAAAAGGGAATCATTTAACCATTAAATAAACCCAATAGGGCTGTTCTGCCCCCAATAAGGGGTAATTATATCTTAGTTGGGATCAAGTACAGATACTGTTTTATTATTACAGAGAAAAGGGAATCATTTAACCATTAAATAAACCCAATAGGGCTGTTCTGCCCCCAATAAGGGGTAATTATATCTTAGTTGGGATCAAGTACAGGTACTGTTTTATTATTACAGGGAAAAAGGAAATCAGCTGTAAAATTCTGAATTATTTAATTAAAATGGACTCTATGGGACAGGGGCTTTCGATAATTTGGAGCATTCTGGATAATAGGTTTCCGGATAAGGGATCCCATACCTATACCTGTTATAAATGAATTTAAAAATCTGAGCTGTCAATCCTATATTGCCTGCCCCGCCTCTATGCCGCAGGCATGGTATGGATGATTTATTAAAAAGTTTTTGGGTTTAATTTTTAAAAACAGTTTTTTCTGTGAAAATGACACCGTAGATATTATGCATTCTGACCCGTGCCACACTGTGTATCTACTGGCAATACATGGCACAAAAACTGCTGCAAAAAAGAATCCAAAACCCATGAAAAATAAAAAGGAATGGCCATTTGGCAGGTATTTCAGCGAGTTACTCGGAATACTGTCTGTATCCCAGAAACCACAGGGGCTTTTGGCTGCTCCTCGCGCCTCTCAGCACTACTCCTCTCCTACACACTGTACCAGGCACAAACCCATTTAGGGAAACTGCACGTATTGGCACGTTGCACCCAGCACAGACCGGAGCGCTGGCAATAACCATGAAATAGGGATTTATTATGGTTCCTGTGCTAGTGCTCTCATTAGCGGCGTGCAGATTTCCCAGCAGTATGACACACTTCCCCTGTATGTGTCCCCAACCCTGTCTCTGTGTGGCCCCCGGCTGCCAATCTGTTATCAGCCATGCTGCTTCCAACACACACGTTCCTTAAAGGAACACTGACATGGGAAAACATATCAAAACCCATCAGTTAATAGAGCTTCTCCAGCAGAAGCACTTTACTGCTGCGCTGCAAGTTGGAATGATATCCCCCCCCCCCTCATCCCCAGCAGCCGATCAGCAGAACAATGGGAAGGGAGCAAGATAGCAGCTCCCAGTAGGTATCAGAATAGCACTCAATAGTAAGAAATCCAAGTCCGGCTTGGGACTCCTCCAGTTACATGGGAGTAGGAGAAACAATAGGTTAGCTGAAAGCAGTTCTAATGTGTAGCGCTGGCTGAAAGCTCAGACTCAGGCACACTTTACTGCTGCGCTGCAAGTTGGAGTGATACCCCCCCCCCCTCACCCCCAGCAGCCGATCAGCAGAACAATGGGAAGGGAGCAAGATAGCAGCTCCCAGTAGGTATCAGAATAGCACTCAATAGTAAGAAATCCAAGTCCAGCTTGGGACTCCTCCAGTTACATGGGAGTAGGAGAAACAATAGGTTAGCTGAAAGCAGTTCTAATGTGTAGCGCTGGCTCCTTCTGAAAGTTCAGAACGGCCAGCGGTCAACAAGGTACTTTTGTTCAAAGTTGCTCTTTGCCCTATAGTTGCACTTGGTGCCAGTGCGTCCATCCCACCACCTTATCCAAATCTATTGATACAGGGGTAACCCCTACAAGCTGGCACTAACTCCAGGGTTATATATATATAGCAGTGCTGTCCAACTTCTACGGTGCCGAGGGCCGGAATTTCTCTAGCATACATGGTGGAGGGCCGCTAATGGAAGCCAGTTTTGACCACTCCCCTTTTTGAAACCACACCCACTTCAAACCACACCTATTTTATCACAATGGTGGTAGCACAGCAAAATCCCAAATGCTTGGTCCTTACTGTGGGGATATCAACCATCATTCATATGTGAAAGAATTATGTCATATTAAGATATACCCTTAAATTCCATATGCCTCCTCCTCCCCTGTGGATAGCAGAGCAACCCCCAGTACATAATTACACACCTTAGGAACCATTTAATGGCTATTTACAACTGCTAACAAACTCCCACAACAAACCCCTGCCAGGTTCACCTCCCACAAGCAGCATAGGGCAAGCAGAGTATGGAACACACAGGCAGCACTCTGCCTGTCCTATGCTGCCTGTGTGTGCCATACTCTGCCTGTCCTACCCTGCCTGTGTGTGCCATACTCTGCCTGTCCTACCCTGCCTGTGTGTGCCATACTCTGCCTGCCCTACCCTGCCTGTGTGTGCCATACTGCCTGCCCTACCCTGCCTGTGTGTGCCATACTCTGCCTGCCCTACCCTTCCTGTGTGTGCCATACCCTCCCTGACCTATGCTGCCTGTGTGTGCCATACTCTACCTGCCCTATGCTGGCTGTATGTGCCATACTCTGCCTACAGTACCTATGTCTGAGGTGTGAAGAAGTGAACAATGGGAGTGATTACAGTCTGAGCCTGAGGTGTGAACACTGCAGGGGGTGAACAATGCAGGTATTAAAAGGTAGTGCTGGGCGGTATGACCATAAATTTATATCACGGTATTTTTCAAAATTATATCGGTATCACGGTATTTGACGGTATTTTTTTTTCCCCATGCATGATTAGGTGACCACCCCAAACACCCGCCACCCGCACCCCCCCCGCCACCCCAAACACCCCCCCCGCCACCCCAAACACCCCCCCGCCACCCCAAACACCCCCCCATCCGCACGCAGCCCCCCACCCCCCCATCCGCACGCACCCCCCCACCCCACCCCAAACACCCCCCCATCCCCTTCACATAAATATAACCCCCCACCCCACCCCCCCCAAACACAACCCCATCCCCTTCACATAAGTATAACCCACCCACCCCCACCCATCCCCTTCACATAAAATATAATTACTGGCCAGGCACCCCCCGACAGCTCACATTGGTATCCGACTCTGAATGCGTCCTAGCGATGGCGCTTTTGTAGAGTGTGCGCGCTGACGTCACGTGCGCACCCGGAAGTATTCAGGACACCGGTATGGGGGTATGTCAAAAATTTATATCGGTTTAAAAAAAAAAAACGGTGATCGGTTTTTACCGGTATACCGCCCAGCACTATTAAAAGGAGTGAAAAACACAGGGGATTACATGTTTAAACAATACAGAGGGATTACAGCCTGAATCTGAGGTGAGAACCATGCAGGGGGGCAGTTAATCTCAGTACTGATACCATTTAATGCTTACTCAAAGGTAAGCCATCAAAGCAGCCAGACAGGTGGGGGGCCACACAGAGGGGGGTCGCGGGCCGCCAGTTGGACAGCACTGATATATAGTATTTAATGTATTTATCTAGCTGCCCCTAGAATTGTTACATTGGATATAGCAGATATTTAGTCTACATTCCCCTTAGCACAAATTCAGCCATAATTCTACTTTCCATGGCTTTGCTTATACTTTGGTGATATGTTTGCGAATATTATTTGCTACTAATAATTATCATTTCTTCTCTCTAGGTGTTGGGACAAGGAACTATTACAGAAAACTTGGCTATGAATTAGAAGGGCCGTACATGGTGAAGAAGCTGGACTGAAAGTGCTTGGATGCGTTATTTACTTGTAACATGTGTTAGAGCCTAACATATCTGTGTAAATACCGTATAGCTTTTATAAGGCATCACTCAGGCTGGGCTGCATGGCAGATTGGGCGCTCGTTGTGGCATTGTGACTTGTTTTCCTTAGGCTGATGGCCCATGGTGCAAGTTAGTTGCAACTCACTTGCTCCGTGGGCCATGTTTGAATGAGGGAGTGAACCAGCTGATAAACTCCAAGTTTCAAGTTCTATGGTTAGTCATTTAAGGCATATTAATACAGATTAAAGTAATGTTATATCTAAAATCAACTGCATTAAATGAATTGCATCTCTATAAAGCTTCCTCTTAATCCAGTATGAAAAGCTCTGGGTGTTATAGTTATACAATGGATTTAAAAGCAAAACAAGTCGAGTAAAATTGGTTAGAAACGTATTTATCTGACTACGCCAGTTTCTATGGAAGTTTGCAAGACTTGCCACATTTAAGTGAAATGTTACTTGCAGATTCACCTATTATGTAGTAAGTGTTTATTAAAGGAACAGTAACACCAAAAATGAAAATTTGAGGTGCCAAATAAGGGCTGTGATAGGGTGCGTAGAGGCCCCTAATAGCCAATCAGCTTACAGGGGGCTTTATTTGGTAGGAAATCTTGTTTTTATTCAACTTAAACTTGCCCCCAAGTCAGGAATTCAAAAATAACTCCCTGGTTTGGGGGCACTGAGAGCAACACCCAAGGGGTTGGGGAGCAACATGTTCCCCCCGAGTCACTGGTTGGAGATCACTGCTATAGAACACATTAATTATATTTATTTATCATTTTGGCTCTTTAGGCCTCATACTTCTCTAGATCTCTTCCTATCTAAATGCCATAGGGATGTTCACCCAGTGTAACCCTGGCACTGATATAAATAGTCGGCTCGGTGGGTATGACGCAGTCAGATACATTATAAGCAGAAATATTTGTGTCGATAAGCCATGCTATGTAAGTGGAATATATCAATAAGTAACAATGAGCAGTGAATGGGCTTTGATAGAAATAGTTCAGGGATGACGTAAATAAACTCAGGAAATAAAGATCTCAAGAGCCCAGGCTTCATTGGGTGAGTAGCAGCCAAAATAAACAATATAGGGCATGGTATTTATGTGCTTGGGGGACCAGCTTCTTTACAGCTATTGGGTGCCGGCACCTCCCGTGACATCAGTTGGAAGGTCCCTAAGATGGTGGCCCTGGCCTTTATCACTGCATTGTTGGTCAATAAGGGGTATAGTTATCATGCTGTGTATAAAGAGGAGTAAAACATTACCAGTGATGTTGCTCATAGCAGCCAATCAGATGCTTTGCTTTTCTAACTGTTGAAATCTAAATGCTGATTGGTTGCCCTGGGCAACATCACCGGTAATGCTTCACTCCGCTTTTTACACAGAATGATAAATATACTAGTGTAAGTTGCAGACACTTTCCATTGGCAGAACTGGGAATCAACACAAAATGGATAGTGTGAAATGCGCTTTTTGGTTTTGCTGTGTTATTAAAGGGGTGATTCGCCTTTATGTGAACCTTTAATAAGTTATACAATGGCCTATTCCCAGCAACTTTGCAATTGGTTTTCATTATTTATCGTTTTTTAATTATCTTCCTTTCTCTTCTGGCTCTTTCCAGCTTTCGATTTGGGGGTCACTGACCCCGGCAGCCAAAACCTATTACTGTGAGGCTCCAGTTTTATTATTATTGTTACTTTTTATTACTTATCTTTCTATGCAGGCCCTCTCCTATTCATATTCCCATCTTTTGTTTAAATCAAGGCTTGGTTGCTAGGGTAAATAAGACCCTAGCAACCAGATAGCTGCTAAAATATCACTTGGAGAGCTGCTGAACCAAAAGCTACATAACTGAAAAATCTTAAAAAGTAAAAAATGAAGACCAATTGCAAATTGTCTCATATTAAGAGATTGTGAATATGAAAAGATCTTTTTTTCCTGTAAGTAAATCATTATTAAAGAGGCCTGTCTCCTTTTGTTTATTAAGAACTAATAGGATTCCAGTGTAGGATACTAAAAAGATAGTGGTGATTAGTGGTTCATCAAATCTGCCAATTCATCCATGTCGTTTGCCTCAGTGGCTGCAGGGTACAGAAAAGAAGAAACCGAGCCTGGATCAGACTTGCTTTCCTGCTTTGCTGCTAAGACAAATGAGGGATTTGTGGCCCAGTGAACCTACCAGCTTCTGTAATAAGCGCAGAAATAGGTCACCCATAAAACAGATGACAATGTCTGCAAGTTATTTACTGAATGGAAAGTAAAGTAATTGTAATTAAAAATCTGAGCTGTCAATCATATATTGCCTGCCCCACCTCTATGCCGCAGGCAGGTAATATATGATTGACTGCTAAGATTTTTAAATTCATTTATAACAGGTATTGATTTAATTTAATGTTCTGGGTTTCATGTTTGGTTACTTTTTAGTATGTTATAAAATGCCCTATTCCTAGTAACTTTGCAATCGGTCTTCATTATTTATTCTTTATAGTTTTTGAGTTATTTTCCTTATTCTTCTACCCTTTTCCAGCTTTCAAATGGGGGTCACTGACCCCGGCAGCCAAAATCCTATCGCTCTGTGAGGCTCCAGTTTTATTGTTATTGTTACTTTTTATTACAGGTATGGGGCCAAGAGCAAAAAGACAGGTCATCAGCTAAAAACAATTTTCAACTTTACATGAAGGTAAAAAACCTTCAAAATCCAGGAGAAACCCAATTGGGGTAACTTGACCTTTATGGCAAAGTGTCAAATCTCCCGAAAAAATCTTTTCCATTGTGATCACTGCAAGTAAAGCACATTAATTGTAGCTATTCGGCTTTATTACAGTATATGGCCTCCCTTTGTAATTTCCCACAGTTAAGCCAGATTGCCCCAGTAATATGTTTTACTTGCGGCCATCGCAATCTCCAAAGTCTCCCATAGACTCCATCTTAATCAAATAATTCAGATCTCTGTAATAATAAAACAGTACCTGTACTTGATCCCAACTAAGATATAATTACCCCTTATTGGGGGCAGAACAGCCCTATTGGGTTTATTTAATGGTTAAATGATTCCCTTTTCTCTGTAATAATAAAACAGTACCTGTACTTGATCCCAACTAAGATATAATTACCCCTTATTGGGGGCATAACAGCCCTATTGGGTTTATTTAATGGTTAAATGATTCCCTTTTCTCTGTAATAATAAAACAGTACCTGTACTTGATCCCAACTAAGATATAATTACCCCTTATTGGGGCAGAACAGCCCTATTGGGTTTATTTAATGGTTAAATGATTCCCTTTTCTCTGTAATAATAAAACAGTACCTGTACTTGATCCCAACTAAGATATAATTACCCCTTATTGGGGCAGAACAGCCCTATTGGGTTTATTTAATGGTTAAATGATTCCCTTTTCTCTGTAATAATAAAACAGTACCTGTACTTGATCCCAACTAAGATATAATTACCCCTTATTGGGGGCAGAACAGCCCTATTGGGTTTATTTCATGGTTAAATGATTCCCTTTTCTCTGTAATAATAAAACAGTACCTGTACTTGATCCCAACTAAGATATAATTAATCCTTACTGGATGCAAAATAATCCTATTGGGTTTAATTAATGTTTTATTGACTTAGATTCTTATGGAGATCCAAATTACAGAAAGACCCCTTATCCGGAATACCCTTGGTCCCGAGCATTCTGGATAACGGGTCCGATACCTTTATATGTAAAATATTTTTATGGGGGGAAGGGTATTGCCTATACAAAGTGTATTTGGTTGTCCCCTTGCCACAATACAGATTCTGAAACCTTACTGTAAATTTCTGTAGAAATGATTAAACTTGCTTTTGAAATAAACACAAATCTGTTTTTCCTCATTATTCCTAAAGGACGCAGGTTCCTGGAAAAACAAAACCCTTTTATTTACTGCTGCTGATTGTGCTTGTGTTACTCACCAGTCCAGCGACGCTGCACGGTTTATGAGACATGAGGCTGGGGAATGGGAGCACAGTGTACTAACCCTCCCGTTGGGTTCCTGATGAGTTCTACATTAGCCAACTGCCCAGAGTAAAGGGGGGAGATCTGCTCGTACAAACCGGCCAGTAGGAGGGAAGAGGTTTAATAACTGCAACTAAATACATACATAAATAAACCAAACAGTAATACATATAAACACATCTACCGCACTTACTCAGTACTGATACCATTTGAAGCTTACGCAAAGGTAAGCCAGCAAAGCAGCCAGACAGGTGGGGGGCAACAGAGTTGGACAGCGCTGCACTATAGGGTCTCTTGTACAGGTATAGGACCCATTATCCAGAATGCTCGGGACCAAGGTTATTCCGGATAAGGGGTCTTTCTGTAATTTGGATCTCCTACCTTAAGTCTACTAAAAAATAAATAAAACATTAATTAAACCCATTAAGATTGTTTTGCATCCAATAAGGATTATTTATATCTTTGTTGGGATCAAGTACAGGTACTGTTTTATTATTACAGAGAAAAGGGAATCATTTAACCATGAAATAAACCCAATAGGGCTGTTCTGCCCCAATAAGGGGTAATTATATCTTAGTTGGGATCAAGTACAGGTACTGTTTTATTATTACAGAGAAAAAGGAAATCAGTTTTAAAATTCTAAATTATTTGATTAAAATGGAGTCTATGGGAGCCTTTCAGTAATTCAGAGCTTTCTGGATAACGGGTTTCCGAATAAGGGATCCCATACCTGTACCAGCTAATCTGTTCCCAGAATATACTGCCTATTCATACATATTGCAAGAATATGATATGAAATGTAGAAATGAAACTTGTTTAATGCAACATTAATGTAATTTCACTGTCTGTTCAATAATAAAAATGTGGCTCTGAAAATGATCAGAGGTGGCTCTTTGGCAATCTCACTCTCATCCCTGGCTGCTCTCTGCTGGGTGAGACTGAGGGGAAAAAGGATGGTATCAGTGGGCGATGGTGTTTAGCCAGGGCCAATTCCGCACCTTTTGCCACTATAACCTATAAAAAAAACGCATTTCCTGGTTCAAGAATAACATTTTAAATGGGAGAGTGGCGGTGGGTGGCTCCACCTACTTTTTCTAACCTTGAATATGTAGTCACCCAGTGACTGTGCAAAGTTTGGGAACCCTGGCATTAAACAAGTAAATTTCAATAGCTGAAATCTGATTGGCTGTTGGTGGCCCTGCCCACGTGCCCAAACCTAAACCTGCAGTCCCCTAGTGACCAACTGCCACTGTGAAGAGTTTGGGGACCCTGGGGTTATTACTGTGAGAATGGCAGCAGCTTGGATTTCCCCATTGAAAGTCAATAGGTAAAATCTGATGTTTGCAGCCATTTTATTAACAAGTGCGGTAAGTAAATGAATTATTGTATATTTCCTATTTCCTTCTATGTTCATTTTTTTATTTTTTGTCATTACAACTCAGACATACATGTTTTCCCCTTACACAGTTTAGCAGTGATTGGCCGTGCAGGAGCCCTTATACCCTTAGTAATAGTCAGCTTGTGACCTGGAACCTTAATCCCTTATACACGGGGGAAGAATAAAATGATTACAGATCCCACTAGGATTTTTCCCGGTACCCCGCCGGCCCAGTCCAACGCTGACTGACAAAGACTTACAGCAGGGAACAGAGAATTAACGTGAATTAAATCATTTATTATATTTAAGGTCATTGACAAAACCCATAGGTTATTACAATAGCTTTGAATTACAATAGGATCCACAGGAAGGAGTAGTCCCACGATATCCCAAACAGATCATTGGTGGGAGCCGAGCAGGTGCTTACGGTGCAACTATTTTGTATTGGATCCCTCCTTGGACTTATCTTCTTCATACAGCGGCAAGAGCCTAACGGATGGCTCGGGCCTAACGACTTGTTGGAGTGAGAATTGAAATCCATCTTCACACATGTTAATGAGGCTTTATGTGCCTTAGAGCACTCACATCCAGCAAATTTTACTTCAGTCGAGTCTTAAGCCGACCAAACCCTGGTTAGTATTATCTGTGATTTGTATCTCCTGAGTAAAAAGCACTTCCCTGACGGATATCTCAGTGGGCAGATTGGAAATTCCCACTGGCTGAGGACTGCTTCAGGTCACAGATGCCACATCCAAACCTTCTCCCTTATATTTCACTCTCTTCATTGGCCTCTACATCACCAGGTAACTTGGTTCTGACATAGAACCAATCGTCCTTCATGTTCTTGGGTATTGTGAAACCGTAGATCTATAGCAGGATAAAAAGGCAACATTAAGATTTTGCAGAGTAATAATATAATTGTGCAAATTTTTAACTATTCGCTTACTTTTCTGATAAAATTCAATATATATAAAAGAAATGTTATTGTGTACTTACCTTGAAGTCTGTAGCAAATGTGGCCAAATACCCATAAAATGTGACAGTTGAGAGCCATTCGCTGGTAACTCGTAAGATGTTCATGATCTGAAAAACAAATTATGAGTTGATTTCAATAAGAAAATGATTGATGGTTGCACAGTGACAGGACTGAAATACACATGCATTCCATTTACAGAATAAACTGCTACACTGTGCCATGGCTATGATTCAAATAACATTTACTGGCACAAAGCTAAAGCCAAGAGTGAGCACTAAAGATTGGTACAACTGGTATATTGCAAGTCCCCTGTGTGGCCCTAAAGCAATAGTACAATACATAGAATGAGCAAATCCCCATACCTCATACAGCTGTGTGTTTACTGGTGCCATCCAGATGAACATGAAAGCAAACGCTGCACCTGAAACAATTATAAAGGAGAAATTAGCTCTTTGCCAATGTCTAATTAAAATGTAAAATGTTTTAAAATGCTGACCCCTCC
This sequence comes from Xenopus tropicalis, assembly GCF_000004195.4. Classification (NCBI taxonomy): domain Eukaryota; kingdom Metazoa; phylum Chordata; class Amphibia; order Anura; family Pipidae; genus Xenopus; species Xenopus tropicalis. Next base: position 152,282,777 of record NC_030681.2, read on the forward strand.
CCTCACCCACCTACCCCCCATGACTAGATATAGAACAACGTTGGTACAGAGTATATATTTGTTCAAAAGTAACATTAGAAGTAAAATAAAAATACCTATCACTAAGAAGAATACGGTGGTCACTGATATTATCAAGCGCAAAAGGCACTTGACTCTGCCGTCCTTCTCCGGGGGAGTCCTGTACGATATCACGGTGTTTATTATAGTATAGGCACTCGCACAAACAGTGGCTGTCAGCACTCCTGCTATGTGCGCGCTCTGGAATGCCAGCACCTAAACATACAGATACAATCAGTCAGTAAATGTATTATTATGCGTTTGTTCCATGTTTCTAACACTTTATGGGAGAGGAACGCATCTTACCGGAAAGTTCTCCAAAAAGTAAGCTTGGCATGCCAACAATCCCAGCAGCAATAGGGCTACGTTGGCCCAGGTACGCTTCTTTCCAGATTCAGCGCTGCGATGCCTCAGCAGGGTGTATCTGGCGTACATTGTGGCAGCTCCTAAGGAACAATATGAATTTAGTTAGCTTATTGGCGCTTACAATTCATTAGGTGGGAATGTAAGGATATTTGTTACACTTACCGATATAGCAACAGATACCATGCATCACGGTAAAAGCAATATTGGCCAATGCAAAGTCCCGTAAACCACTGGAAAAGAGAGAAAACATATGATTATTAGTTTATCAGATCTGACGTTTATCACACAGAGACCCAATTTAGAATTTCCCTCACCTTGTATAGGGTGCAAGTCCAGAGAAAAATGCTGCCATGTTATAAATCAAAAGGCCAATAAAAGACACCGATATTATGAAGAATGGGGCTAAAGCCATTATAGTCACTGCAGATATCTTCATTTTAAAGTCAAATGATGAAACAAAACAAATAAGATTAAAGAAAATTATGCACAAGGCAAAAAAATATTTCATGTTGTTCCTTGGTAAGAAACGCGATGAATGATCCTGCCGGTGTAGCTGTGTGTATAATGTACAGCCGGCTCGATGACATCACAATGGGAGCATTGTGATGTCACTGCAATTTTGTGACTTCTGGGGCCTAAAGGCTTTACACACTGAATGTGGGCAGAGGGCATTGTGATGTCACTGCTTCTTTGTGACTTCTGGGTCCTAAAGGGTTCCGATTCTTTTCAGTTGGAAACAAATACCAGTATTCTGAAAATGAAAAGTAGAAGTATATTGGAGACAGAGTAAATAAAAATACACCTAGAATCTTTATATGTGAGACCTGATTTTACAGATGCCGCCTTTCCGAATGGGGCCTCATTCCAGTTTTACAGCACGGCTTGGCATATTACTGATATTAACTTGAGTGCCGCAGATTGGCAACTATGAGCGTTGGTTTATGTATAAGGCCTACAGCTGTAGCCTGTAACGTAGGGAGAAAGCTGTGGGAAGAAAGCCGTCACTAGTTCTGCTACTGTCATTGCACAAAATATACTAATAAACTTGTAGTTTTGTGTAATAAGTACAATTTCACTGAAAGAAATACAATGTGCGGACAAAGAATATTCTCTTTAGTTTGCTAAATAAACAGTTTTTGGGCTTTAAAACCACAGCAGATGTATAATTCCTGCTATTATTGTTTGGTACACAAAATGCAGTAGAGTATTTTATGTATACTATAAATATATATGCAGGTATGGGATCCATTATCTTGAAACCTGTTATCCAGAAAGTTTCGAATTACGGAAAGGCCGTCTCCCATAGACTCAATTATAAGCAAATAATTCTAATTTTTAAAATTGATTTCCTTTTTCTCTGTAATAATAAAACAGTACCTGTACTTGATCCCAACTAAGATATAATTACCCCTTATTGGGGGCAGAACAGCCCTATTGGGTTTATTTCATGGTTAAATGATTCCCTTTTCTCTGTAATAATAAAACAGTACCTGTACTTGATCCCAACTAAGATATAATTACCCCTTATTGGGGCAGAACAGCCCTATTGGGTTTATTTAATGGTTAAATGATTCCCTTTTCTCTGTAATAATAAAACAGTACCTGTACTTGATCCCAACTAAGATATAATTACCCCTTATTGGGGGCAGAACAGCCCTATTGGGTTTATTTAATGGTTAAATGATTCCCTTTTCTCTGTAATAATAAAACAGTACCTGTACTTGATCCCAACTAAGATATAATTACCCCTTATTGGGGGCAGAACAGCCCTATTGGGTTTATTTAATGGTTAAATGATTCCCTTTTCTCTGTAATAATAAAACAGTACCTGTACTTGATCCCAATGATTTTTAGCAGACTTAAAGGAGAAGGAAAGTCTGAAAACATCATAAGCTCCAAATAACAGTCATGATATGATACCTTAGACATTGCCCTAGCTTAGCTGTGCCTTGCTTCCTTAAGCTTGAATCTGCAAAAGTCTGCCAAACAAACACATACCTGGTCTCATCCAGAGAAACTTCCGTTTGCTCTGCAGCACAAAATTCCCGGGGCCAGCGCATGCGCACTGTCCTGCAGAGCTGAAAATCTTGACCCTTTAGCCCCGCCCACTTTTCCAAATCAACCAATCACGGCGCATATGTATTATTTCTATGACAGCGCTGTCCAAGTCCTGCACAGCCAGGTGACACACACAGATTTTAATGTAATATATATACACAATTTATTTATATTTAGTTTTGGCTGCAGACAACATTGGTGTTCAGTGGTTACCTTGCTGACCGATGCGGCTCTGTCTACGCTGCTCTGCACATGCGTTTGTTTACATTTTGCAGAGCAGCGTGACCCGCCAGGTCAGCGATTCAGGGGGAAAAAAAACAGTGTGCGCATGCGCAGGGGAAAGGGGAAATGACGGAGCGCTTCGAAAATGGCGACGACAGCTTTTTGAACGGCGTAGAACTTTGAAGTGCAATTTCAGCAGCAGGAGGTCTCACATAGGGAAATCGATGTAGCGGTTTAGGAGGCAGGAGGGGGCTTTATCTAAAGGTGAGAACACCTTCAAAAGCCTTTCCTTCTCCTTTAAGTTATGAAGATCCAAATTACGGAAAGACCCCTTATCCGGAAAACCCCAGGTCCCAAGCATTATGAATAACAGGTCCCATACCTGCACTACAAATGGTTTAACAGTTTAGATGCACAATTTGGGGTTCCTGGAGTACACAAAATGCATTGTTTATCCCATGAAATAATAATGTGAATTACAAGTGGGACAAATAATTCTTTGTGATTTGCGTAGAACAATTCTGGTTTTTATTTTAAAGCCACAATATGTCAACTCCTAATGCCTATTAATCTATTGATTATTGATTGATAAGTGCAGACAATCAATTTTTAACTGATGGTTTGGGGCACCCCGAGGCCTCGTCACAAATTCGGGCCTGGATATGGCTGTTTTTATTAACTGGTTATATTTAATTTAATAAAATTCATAACATGAAAAAAACAATATACACAGGTTATTCATGACACGAAATAGACTTTCTACAGAAGCATTACTGCACAGAATGAGAGTTATACACAAATGGGCTTATTTAGCAATTATCAAGTTGGTTTTCCTAAATCAAATAAACATGTACATCGAATTCTTGCTTATTTATAAATGTGGGAAACTTGTTCAAGTAAAAAAAAAACTTCAATACAAGTTTGAATAAAACCGGAAAATTCAAATATCTTGAATTAAAAATATGGCTTCGCTTTGCCTAGGACGACTGCCATTGAGTTCTATAGACACTCGCATTCAACATATTTACATATAAGTGTTTCGGGTATTCTGCACTTTATAAATAAAAGAAATTTTAGTTTTTGAACCATAATTTGAAAAAACAATGAAACTAGAGCATTGATAAATCCCCTCCCCCCCCAAATGGGAGTGTGTTGGGGGGATCCTTAATGGAGAAGGATCTGGGGGATTGGCTGTTTGTAGCCATTTTATTAACAAATAGAGTAAGTAAATGAATTATTGTATATTTCCTATTTTCTTCTATGTTAATTTTTTGTCATTACAACTCAGACATACATGTTTTCCCCTTACACAGTTTAGCAGTGATTGGCCGTACAGGAGCCCTTACACCCTTAGTACAGTCAGCTTGTGACCTGGAACCTTAACCCCTAATACACAGGGGAACAATAAATGATTACACAGGCAGCGTGTAGGGACGAGCAAAAATTTTTTTTTATGCGCGTGACTTTTTTACGCAACCTCAACTTTTTGACGCTACATGACTTCATTAATGAGACCACAAATGTTTGACACAATTACAACTTTTTTCTCACTCACGGAGCATATTGCTTTTCTTATCTTTCTACACCCATAGTGTCACATACTTTTATATATAAATAAGTATAACATGTATTTGAGCCTTAACATTTACTGCCTGTGCTGTAAAATGTTTTAAAGCCCAAATTATCGAGTATAAAATAGTAGCGACGTGAACTGAGAACAGGGTCGGACAGGGGGTGCAGGGCAGACCGGGGCTTCTGCCTCAGGGGCCCCTGTACCCCCCAATGGCCCCCCTCCCCCCCCAGAGGCCCCAACACCCTCCAACCCCCTCGGGGGAGCGAGACAGTCCCCTGGTGGATTTTTCCCGGTACCCCGCCAGCCCAGTCCGACACTGACTGACAAAGACTTACAGCAGGGAACAGAGAATTAATGTGAATTAAATCATTTATTTTATTTAAGGTCATTGACAAAACCCATAGGTTATTACAATAGCTTGGAATTACAATAGGATCCACAGGAAGGAGTAGTCCCCACGATATCCCAAACAGATCATTGGTGGGAGCCGAGCAGGTGGTTACGGTGCAACAGATATTTTGTATTGGATCCCTCCTTGGACTTATCTTCTTCATACAGCGGCAAGAGCCTAACGGATGGCTCGGGCCTAACGACTTGTTGGAGTGAGAATTGAAATCCATCTTCACACATGTTAATGAGGCTTTATGTGCCTTAGAGCACTCACATCCAGCAAATTGTACTTCAGTCAAGTCTTAAGCCGACCAAACCCTGGTTAGTATTATCTGTGATTTGCATCTCTGAGTAAAAAGCACTTCCCTGACAGATATCTCAGTGGGCAGATTGGAAATTCCCACTGGCTGAGGACTGCTTCAGGTCACAGATGCCACATCCAAACCTTCTCCCTTATATTTCACTCTCTTCATTGGCCTCTACATCACCAGGTAACTTGGTTCTGACATAGAACCAATCGTCCTTCATGTTCTTGGGTATTGTGAAACCGTAGATCTATAGCAGGATAAAAAGGCAACATTAACATTTTGCAGACTAATAATATAATTGTGCAAATATTTAACTATTCCCTTACTTTTCTGATAAAATTTAATATATATAAAAGAAATGCTATTGTGTACTTACCTTGAAGTCTGTAGCAAATGTGGCCAAATACCCATAAAATGTGACAGTTGAGAGCCATTCGCTGGTAACTCGTAAGATGTTCATGATCTGAAAAACAAATTACGAATTGATTTCCACAAGAAAATGATTGATGGTTGCACAGTGACAGGACTGAAATACACATGCATTCCATTTACAGAATAAACTGCTACACTGTGCCATGGCTATGATTTAAATAACATTTACTGGCACAAAGCTAAAGCCAAGAGTGAGCACTAAAGATTGGTACAACTGGTATATTGCAAGTCCCCTGTGTGGCCCTAAAGCAATAGTACAATACATAGAATGAGCAAATCCCCATACCTCATACAGCTGTGTGTTTACTGGTGCCATCCAGATGAACATGAAAGCAAACGCTGCACCTGAAACAATTATAAAGGAGAAATTAGCTCTTTGCCAATGTCTAATGAAAATGTAAAATGTTTTAAAATGCTGACCCCTCCCCTCACCCACCTACCCCCCATGACTAGATATAGAACAACGTTGGTACAGAGTATATATTCGTTCAAAAGTAACATTAGAAGTAAAATAAAAATACCTATCACTAAGAAGAATACGGTGGTCACTGATATTATCAAGCGCAAAAGGCACTTGACTCTGCCGTCCTTCTCCGGGGGAGTCCTGTACGATATCACGGTGTTTATTATAGTATAGGCACTCGCACAAACAGTGGCTGTCAGCACTCCTGCTATGTGCGCGCTCTGGAACGCCAGCACCTAAACATACAGATACAATCAGTCAGTAAATGTATTATTATGCGTTTGTTCCATGTTTCTAACACTTTATGGGAGAGGAACGCATCTTACCGGAAAGTTCTCCAAAAAGTAAGCTTGGCATGCCAACAATCCCAGCAGCAATAGGGCTACGTTGGCCCAGGTACGCTTCTTTCCAGACTCAGCGCTGCGATGCCTCAGCAGGGTGTATCTGGCGTACATTGTGGCAGCTCCTAAGGAACAATATGAATTTAGTTAGCTTATTGGCGCTTACAATTCATTAGGTGGGAATGTAAGGATATTTGTTACACTTACCGATATAGCAACAGATACCATGCAACACGGTAAAAGCAATATTGGCCAATGCAAAGTCCCGTAAACCACTGGAAAAGAGAGAAAACATATGATTATTAGTTTATCAGATCTGACGTTTATCACACAGAGACCCAATTTAGAATTTCCCTCACCTTGTATAGGGTGCAAGTCCAGAGAAAAATGCTGCCATGTTATAAATCAAAAGGCCAATAAAAGACACCGATATTATAAAAAATGGTGCTAAAGCCATTATAGTCACTGCAGATATCTTCATTTTAAAGTCAAAACATGAAACAAAACAAATAAGATTAAAGAAAATTATGCAGAAAGCAAAAAAAGATCTCATGTTGTTTCTTGTCAAGAAACGCAATGAATGATCCTGCCGGTGTAGCTGTGTGTATAATGTACAGCCGGCTCGATGACATCACAATGGGAGCATTGTGATGTCACTGCACTTTTGTGACTTCTGGGGCCTAAAGGCTTTACACACTGAATGTGGGCAGAGGGCATTGTGATGTCACTGCTCCTTTGTGACTTCTGGGTCCTAAAGGGTTCCGAATCTTTTCAGTTGGAAACAAATACCAGTATTCTGAAAATGAAAAGTAGAAGTATATTGGAGACAGAGTAAATAAAAATACACCTAGAATCTTTATATGTGAGACCTGATTTTACAGATGCCGCCTTTCCAAATGGGGCCTCATTCCAGTTTTACAGCACGGCTTGGCATATTACTGATATTAACTTGATTGCAGCAGATTGGCAACTATGAGCGTTGGTTTATGTATAAGGCCTACAGCTGTAGCCTGTAACGTAGGGAGAAAGCTGTGGAAAGAAAGCCGTCACTAGTTCTGCTACTGTCATTGCACAAAATATACTAATAAACTTGTAGTTTTGTGCAATAAGTATATTTTCACTGAATGAATTATGGTTAAATGATTCCCTTTTCTCTGTAATAATAAAACAGTACCTGTACTTGATCCCAACTAAGATATAATTACCCCTTATTGGGGGCAGAACAGCCCTATTGGGTTTATTTAATGGTTAAATGATTCCCTTTTCTCTGTAATAATAAAACAGTACCTGTACTTGATTCCAACTAAGATATAATTACCCCTTATTGGGGGCAGAACAGCCCTATTGGGTTTATTTCATGGTTAAATGATTCCCTTTTCTCTGTAATAATAAAACAGTACCTGTACTTGATCCCAACTAAGATATAATTACCCCTTATTGGGGGCAGAACAGCCCTATTGGGTTTATTTCATGGTTAAATGATTCCCTTTTCTCTGTAATAATAAAACAGTACCTGTACTTGATCCCAATGATTTTTAGCAGATTTAAGTTATGAAGATCCAAATTACGGAAAGACCCCTTATCCGGAAAACCCCAGGTCCCAAGCATTATGAATAACAGGTCCCATACCTGCACTACAAATGGTTTAACAGTTTAGATGCACAATTTGGGGTTCCTGGAGTACACAAAATGCATTGTTTATGAAATAATAATGTGAATTACAAGTGGGACAAATAATTCTTTGTGATTTGCGTAGAACAATTCTGTTTTTTATTTTAAAGCCACAATATGTCAACTCCTAATGCCTATTAATTTATTGATTATTGATTGATAAGTGCAGATAATCAATTTTTAACTGATGGTTTGGGGCACCCCGAGGCCTCGTCACAAATTCGGGCCTGGATATGGCTGCTTTTATTAACTGGTTATATTTAACTTATAAAATTCATAACATGAAAAAAACAATATACACAGGTTATTCATGACACGAAATAGACTTTCTACAGAAGCATTACTGCACAGAATGAGAGTTATACACAAATGGGCTTATTTAGCAATTATCAAGTTGGTTTTCCTAAATCAAATAAACATGTACATCGAATTCTTGCTTATTTATAAATGTGGGAAACTTGTTCAAGTAAAAAAAAAAACTTCAATACAAGTTTGAATAAAACCGGAAAATTCAAATATCTTGAATTAAAAATATGGCTTCGCTTTGCCTAGGACGACTGCCATTGAGTTCTATAGACACTCGCATTCAACATATTTACATATAAGTGTTTCGGGTATTCTGCACTTTATAAATAAAAGAAATTTTAGTTTTTGAACCATAATTTGAAAAAACAATGAAACTAGAGCATTGATAAATCCCCTCCCCCCCCAAATGGGAGTGTGTTGGGGGGATCCTTAATGGAGAAGGATCTGGGGGATTGGCTGTTTGTAGCCATTTTATTAACAAATAGAGTAAGTAAATGAATTATTGTATATTTCCTATTTTCTTCTATGTTAATTTTTTGTCATTACAACTCAGACATATTTTGTTTTCCCCTTACACAGTTTAGCAGTGATTGGCCGTACAGGAGCCCTTACACCCTTAGTACAGTCAGCTTGTGACCTGGAACCTTAACCCCTAATACACAGGGGAACAATAAATGATTACACAGGCAGCGTGTAGGGACGAGCAAAATTTTTTTTTTATGCGCGTGACTTTTTTACGCAACCTCAACTTTTTGACGCTACATGACTTCATTAATGAGACCACAAATGTTTGACACAATTACAACTTTTTTCTCACTCACGGAGCATATTGCTTTTCTTATCTTTCTACACCCATAGTGTCACATACTTTTATATATAAATAAGTATAACATGTATTTGAGCCTTAACATTTACTGCCTGTGCTGTAAAATGTTTTAAAGCCCAAATTATCGAGTATAAAATAGTAGCGACGTGAACTGAGAACAGGGTCGGACAGGGGGTGCAGGGCAGACCGGGGCTTCTGCCTCAGGGGCCCCTGTACCCCCCAATGGCCCCCCTCCCCCCCCAGAGGCCCCAACACCCTCCAACCCCCTCGGGGGAGCGAGACAGCCCCCTGGGGGATTTTTCCCGGTACCCCGCCGGCCCAGTCCGACACTGACTGACAAAGACTTACAGCAGGAAACAGAGAATTAACGTGAATTAAATCATTTATTTTATTTAAGGTCATTGACAAAACCCATAGGTTATTACAATAGCTTGGAATTACAATAGGATCCACAGGAAGGAGTAGTCCCACGATATCCCAAACAGATAATTGGTGGGAGCCGAGCAGGTGGTTACGGTGCAACAGATATTTTGTATTGGATCCCTCCTTGGACTTATCTTCTTCATACAGCGGCAAGAGCCTAACGGATGGCTCGGGCCTAACGACTTGTTGGAGTGAGAATTGAAATCCATCTTCACACATGTTAATGAGGCTTTATGTGCCTTAGAGCACTCACATCCAGCAAATTGTACTTCAGTCAAGTCTTAAGCCGACCAAACCCTGGTTAGTATTATCTGTGATTTGTATCTCTGAGTAAAAAGCACTTCCCTGACAGATATCTCAGTGGGCAGATTGGAAATTCCCACTGGCTGAGGACTGCTTCAGGTCACAGATGCCACATCCAAACCTTCTCCCTTATATTTCACTCTCTTCATTGGCCTCTACATCACCAGGTAACTTGGTTCTGACATAGAACCAATCGTCCTTCATGTTCTTGGGTATTGTGAAACCGTAGATCTATAGCAAGATAAAAAGGCAACATTAACATTTTGCAGACTAATAATATAATTGTGCAAATGTTTAACTATTCCCTTACTTTTCTGATAACATTTAATATATATAAAAGAAATGTTATTGTGTACTTACCTTGAAGTCTGTAGCAAATGTGGCCAAATACCCATAAAATGTGACAGTTGAGAGCCATTCGCTGGTAACTCGTAAGATGTTCATGATCTGAAAAACAAATTATGAGTTGATTTCAATAAGAAAATGATTGATGGTTGCACAGTGACAGGACTGAAATACACATGCATTCCATTTACAGAATAAACTGCTACACTGTGCCATGGCTATGATTCAAATAACATTTACTGGCACAAAGCTAAAGCCAAGAGTGAGCACTAAAGATTGGTACAACTGGTATATTGCAAGTCCCCTGTGTGGCCCTAAAGCAGCGGCCCCAACCTTTCTTACTCATGAGCCACAGTCAAATGTAAAAAGACTTGGAGAGCAACAATAGCATCATAAATGTTAATTGAGGTGGCAAATAAGGGCTAAGATTACTACTGGGTAGCCTCTATGCACACTATCAGCTTACAGAAGGCTTTATTTGGCAGTAAATTTTGTTTTATTCAACCTAATCTTGCTACCAAGTCTGGAATTCAAAAATAACTCCCTGGTTTGGGGGCACTGAGAGCAACATCCAAGGGGTCGGTGAGCAACATGTTCCCCCCGAACCACTGGTTGGGGATTACTGCCCTAAAGCAATAGTACAATACATAGAATGAGCAAATCCACATACCTCATACAGCTGTGTGTTTACTGGTGCCATCCAGATGAACATGAAAGCAAACGCTGCACCTAAAACAATTATAAAGGAGAAATTAGCTCTTTGCCAATGTCTAATTAAAATGTAAAATGTTTTAAAATGCTGACCCCTCCCCGCACCCACCTACCCCCCATGACTAGATATAGAACAACGTTGGTACAGAGTATCTGTTAATTCAAAAGTAACATTAGAAGTAAAATAAAAATACCTATCACTAAGAAGAATACGGTGGTCACTGATATTATCAAGCGCAAAAGGCACTTGACTCTGCCGTCCTTCTCCGGGGGAGTCCTGTACGATATCACGGTGTTTATTATAGTATAGGCACTCGCACAAACAGTGGCTGTCAGCACTCCTGCTATGTGCGCGCTCTGGAACGCCAGCACCTAAACATACAGATACAATCAGTCAGTAAATGTATTATTATGTGTTTGTTCCATGTTTCTAACACTTTATGGGAGAGGAACGCATCTTACCGGAAAGTTCTCCAAAAAGTAAGCTTGGCATGCCAACAATCCCAGCAGCAATAGGGCTACGTTGGCCCAGGTACGCTTCTTTCCAGATTCAGCGCTGCGATGCCTCAGCAGGGTGTATCTGGCGTACATTGTGGCAGCTCCTAAGGAACAATATGAATTTAGTTAGCTTATTGGCGCTTACAATTCATTAGGTGGGAATGTAAGGATATTTGTTACACTTACCGATATAGCAACAGATACCATGCAACACGGTAAAAGCAATATTGGCCAATGCAAAGTCCCGTAAACCACTGGAAAAGAGAGAAAACATATGATTATTAGTTTATCAGATCTGACGTTTATCACACAGAGACCCAATTTAGAATTTCCCTCACCTTGTATAGGGTGCAAGTCCAGAGAAAAATGCTGCCATGTTATAAATCAAAAGGCCAATAAAAGACACCGATATTATAAAAAATGGTGCTAAAGCCATTATAGTCACTGCAGATATCTTCATTTTTAAGTCAAAAGATGAAACAAAACAAATAAGATTAAAGAAAATAATGCACAAGGCAAAAAAAGATCTCATGTTGTTTCTTGTCAAGAAACGCAATGAATGATCCTGCCGGTGTAGCTGTGTGTATAATGTACAGGCGGCTCGATGACATCACAATGGGAGCATTGTGATGTCACTGCACTTTTGTGGATTCTGGGGCCTAAGGGCTTTACACACTGAATGTGGGCAGAGGGCACTGTGATGTCACTGCTCCTTTGTGACTTCTGGGTCCTAAAGGGTTCCGAATCTTTTCAGTTGGAAACAAATACCAGTATTCTGAAAATGAAAAGTAGAAGTATATTGGAGACAGAGTAAATAAAAATACACCTAGAATCTTTATATGTGAGACCTGATTTTACAGATGCCGCCTTTCCAAATGGGGCCTCATTCCAGTTTTACAGCACGGCTTGGCATATTCCTGATATTAACTTGATTGCAGCAGATTGGCAACTATGAGCGTTGGTTTATGTATAAGGCCTACAGCTGTAGCCTGTAACGTAGGGAGAAAGCTGTGGGAAGAAAGCCGTCACTAGTTCTGCTACTGTCATTGCACAAATATACTAATAAACTTGTAGTTTTGTGCAATAAGTATATTTTCACTGAATGAATTATGGTTAAATGATTCCCTTTTCTCTGTAATAATAAAACAGTACCTGTACTTGATCCCAACTAAGATATAATTACCCCTTATTGGGGCAGAACAGCCCTATTGGGTTTATTTAATGGTTAAATGATTCCCTTTTCTCTGTAATAATAAAACTGTACCTGTACTTGATCCCAACTAAGATATAATTACCCCTTATTGGGGCAGAACAGCCCTATTGGGTTTATTTAATGGTTAAATGATTCCCTTTTCTCTGTAATAATAAAACAGTACCTGTACTTGATCCCAACTAAGATATAATTACCCCTTATTGGGGGCAGAACAGCCCTATTGGGTTTATTTAAAGGAACAGTAACACCAAAAAATGAAAGTGTATAAAAGTAACTAAAATATAATGTGCTGCTGCCCTGCACTGGTAAAAGTTGTGTGTTTACTTCAGAAAGTCTACTATCATTTATATAAATAAGCTGCTGTGTAGCCATGGGGGCAGCCATTCAAAGGAGAAAAGGCACAGGCACATAGCAGATAATAGCTAAAACACTATTGTATTCTACAGAACTTATCTGTTATCTGCTATGTAACCTGTGCCTTTTCTCCTTTTTTCCAGCTTGAATGGCTGCCCCCGTGGCTACACAGCAGCTTATTATATAAATTATAGTAGTGTTACTGTAGCAAACACACACATTTTACCAGTGCAGGGCAACAGTGCATTATATTTTTATTACATTAAAGTTCTTTTATTTTTTGGTGTTACTGTTCCTTTAATGGTTAAATGATTCCCTTTTCTCTGTAATAATAAAACAGTATCTGTACTTGATCCCAACTAAGATTGAAATTACCCCTTATTGGGGGCAGAACAGCCCTATTGGGTTTATTTCATGGTTAAATGATTCCCTTTTCTCTGTAATAATAAAACAGTACCTGTACTTGATCCCAACTAAGATATAATTACCCCTTATTGGGGCAGAACAGCCCTATTGGGTTTATTTAATGGTTAAATGATTCCCTTTTCTCTGTAATAATAAAACAGTACCTGTACTTGATCCCAACTAAGATATAATTACCCCTTATTGGGGCAGAACAGCCCTATTGGGTTTATTTAATGGTTAAATGATTCCCTTTTCTCTGTAATAATAAAACAGTACCTGTACTTGATCCCAACTAAGATATAATTACCCCTTATTGGGGGCAAACCAAGCCTATTGGGTTTATTCAATATTTAAATGATTATTAGCAGACTTAAGTTATGAAGATCTAAATTACGGAAAGACCGCTTATCCGGAAAACCCCAGGTCCTGAGCATTCTGAATAACAGGTCCCATACCTGCACTACAAATGGTTTAACAGTTTAGATGCACAATTTGGGGTTCCTGGAGTACACAAAATGCATTGTTTATCCCATGAAATAATAATGTGAATTACAAGTGGGACAAATAATTCTTTGTGATTTGCGTAGAACAATTCTGGTTTTTATTTTAAAGCCACAATATGTCAACTCCTAATGCCTATTAATTTATTGATTGATAAGTGCAGACAATCAATTTTTAACTGATGGTTTGGGGCACCCCGAGGCCTCGTCACAAATTCGGGCCTGGATATGGCTGTTTTTATTAACTGGTTATTTTTAACTCATAAAATTCATAACATGAAAAAATCAGAATATACACAGGTTATTCATGACACGAAATTTGAGATTTTGAACCATAATTCGAAAAAAACTTGAATCGTGAAAAAAAATGAAACTAGAGCATTGATAAATCCCCTCCCCCAAGTGGTAGTGTGTTGGGGGTATCCTTAATGGAGAAGGATCTGGGGTTTTTGTAGATAACAAGTTGTCTAATTCCAGGCAGTGTCATTCTGTGGCTACTAAAGCAAATAAAGTGCTGTCTTGTATAAAAAGGGCATTGACTCAAGGGATGAGAACATAATTTTGCCTCTTTATAGGTCCCTGGTAAGGCCTCACCTTGAGTATGGGGGGCAGTAACAGTGAGTATGGGGGCAGTTTTGGGCTCCAGTCCTTAAGAAGGATATTAATGAGCTGGAGAGAGTGCAGAGACGTGCAACTAAACTGGTAAAGGGGATGGAAGGGTTAAACTATGAGGTGAGACTGTCAGGGTTGGGGTTGTTTATGCTGGAAAAGAGGCGCTTGCGAGGGGACATGATTACTCTGTATAAGAACATTAGAGGGGATTATAGGCAGATGGGGGATGTTCTTTTTTTCCCCATAAAAATCAACACACCAGAGACCACCCCTTTAGATTAGAGCTGTGAGGGCCGCCACCTCTCTGGCTGCTGTGACTGCTTACCTTTGTGTAAGCTTTAAATGGTATTAGTACTGAGATGAACTGTCCCCCCCCTCCCCTTCCCAAACTGTTGATACCTCAGATTCAGGCTGTAAACCCTTGTTTTATTTGCATCTGTAAGCCGCTCAATTGTTCACACCTGTCAGCACCTCCTTTGTTCACACCACAGATCTATGTCCCCTGTGTGTGTAAACCCTTGTTTTATTTGCATCTGTAAGCCGCTCAATTGTTCACACCTGTCAGCACCTCCTTTGTTCACACCACAGATCTATGTCCCCTGTGTGTGCCATACTCTGCCTGCCCTATGCTGCCTGTGTGTGCCATATTCTGCCTGCTCTATGCTGCCTGTGTGTGCCATATTCTGCCTGCTCTATGCTGCCTGTGTGTGCCATATTCTGCCCGCCCTATGCTGCCTGTGTGTGCCATACTCTGCCTGCCTGTGTGCCAAACCCTATCTGTCCTGTGCTGCCCATGTGCCATACTCTGCCTGCCCTATGCTGCCTGTGTGTTCCATACCCTGTCTGCCCTACCCTGCCTGTGTGCCATATTCTGCCTGCCCTATGCTGCCTGTGTGTTCCATACCCTGTCTGCCCAATGCTGTCTGTGTTTGCCATACTCGTCCTGCCCTACCCTGCCTGTGTGTGTGTGCCATACTCTGCCTGCCCTACGCTGCCTGTGTGTGCCATACTCTGCGTGCCATACTCTGCCTGTGTGTGCCCTACCCTGCCTGTGTGTGCCATACTCTGCCTGCCCTATGCTTTCTGTGTGCCATTCTCTCCCTGCCCTATGCTGCCTGTGTGAGCCATTCTCTCCCTGCCCTATGCTGCCTGTGGGAAATGAACTTGGCAGGGTTTTGTTTTGGGAGTTTGTTAGCATTTGGAAATAGTTGTTAGGGGGTCCCTAAGGCGTATAATTATGTGCTGGGGGTTGCTGTGCTATCCAAAGGGGAGGAGAGGCCATATGGATTTAAGAGTATAGCTTAATATGACTTAATTAACTTTTTCACATACGAGTGATATCCCTGCAGTGAGCACCAACCAGTTGTCTTTTTTCTGTGCTACCGCCATTAATGTAGATATGGTCTTAAAAAGGTTTGTGTTAATATGGGTGTGGTTTAAAAGAGGGAGTGGCAAAACTGACTCCCATTATGGTCACTCTACCAGGAAGTTTATATATGTTAGGGTATAGATAGTCTATATATGTGCACTTGAGGGGTTGAACTTGACTAGACTTTGGTCTTTTTTCAACCCAAATGAACTATGGGACAGCTACTACTGTCTGCACCATTATTAATAGGTTTAGAGTTTAAATGTTCAAATAGAAATTAAACCACCTGTCTGAACAGTAAAAGGTTTGTTATTTCCTGACTTGCTGGAAACGCTGACAGTGCTCCCTGTACAAGTCTCCCCTGCACTCTGGAACAGCAGAATTTCACCAACTTTAACTCTCTCTTTTAGTGATCTAGGCACCTTCCCAAAAATGAAACATGCAAAGTGTCTGTAAGGAGTGGATTCAAAATCAAACCATTTATCTAAAGATCCAAGGGCTCGATCAAAGCACCCAGCAGCGGCATTCCATCTGCTCCTGCTCATATTAGCTATTGTATTTATTACAAGTAATGCCTTTAGGAGTGTATTGGATGAGTTCTTGAGCAAGTATAATATGCAAGGCTACTGTAATCTTAAGATCAACAGTTAGGGGCCCATTCACAAAACCACAATTTTATTTTATTTTTTTTTCAGAAAAAAATTATATTTTTTCAAATTTTTGGAACTTTTTGTAATGACCCCGATAATATCGTTAACATAGTACGACTGTTTTGTGAACTTATGGAGCTACAGAGTGCCATTGAGCCCTATGGGAGACTTTCCTTGGGCCGGGTTGGAGCTGCAGAGTGCCATTGAGCCCTATGGGAGGCTTTCCTTGGGCCGGGTTGGAGCTGCAGAGTGCCATTGAGCCCTATGGGAGGCTTTCCTTGGGCCAGGTTGGAGCTGCAGAGTGCCATTGAGCCCTATGGGAGGCTTTCCTTGGGCCGGGTTGGAGCTGCAGAGTGCCATTGAGCCCTATGGGAGGCTTTCCTTGGGCCGGGTTGGAGCTGCAGAGTGCCATTGAGCCCTATGGGAGGCTTTCCTTGGGCCAGGTTGGAGCTGCAGAGTGCCATTGAGCCCTATGGGAGGCTTTCCTTGGGCCAGGTTGGAGCTGCAGAGTGCCATTGAGCCCTATGGGAGGCTTTCCTTGGGCCGGGTTGGAGCTGCAGAGTGCCATTGAGCCCTATGGGAGACTTTCCTTGGGCCGGGTTGGAGCTGCAGAGTGCCATTGAGCCCTATGGGAGACTTTCCTTGGGCCGGGTTGGAGCTGCAGAGTGCCATTGAGCCCTATGGGAGACTTTCCTTGGGCCGGGTTGGAGCTGCAGAGTGCCATTGAGCCCTATGGGAGACTTTCCTTGGGCCGGGTTGGAGCTGCAGAGTGCCATTGAGCCCTATGGGAGGCTTTCCTTGGGCCGGGTTGGAGCTGCAGAGTGCCATTGAGCCCTATGGGAGACTTTCCTTGGGCCGGGTTGGAGCTGCAGAGTGCCATTGAGCCCTATGGGAGACTTTCCTTGGGCCGGGTTGGAGCTGCAGAGTGCCATTGAGCCCTATGGGAGACTTTCCTTGGGCCGGGTTGGAGCTGCAGAGTGCCATTGAGCCCTATGGGAGACTTTCCTTGGGCCGGGTTGGAGCTGCAGAGTGCCATTGAGCCCTATGGGAGACATTCCTTGGGCCGGGTTGGAGCTGCAGAGTGCCATTGAGCTCTATGGGAGACTTTCCTTGGGCCGGGTTGGAGCTGCAGAGTGCCATTGAGCCCTATGGGAGACATTCCTTGGGCCGGGTTGGAGCTGCAGAGTGCCATTGAGCCCTATGGGAGACTTTCCTTGGGCCGGGTTGGAGCTGCAGAGTGCCATTGAGCCCTATGGGAGACTTTCCTTGGGCCGGGTTGGAGCTGCAGAGTGCCATTGAGCCCTATGGGAGACTTTCCTCGGGCCGGGTTGGAGCTGCAGAGTGCCATTGAGCCCTATGGGAGACTTTCCTTGGGCCGGAGCTGCAGAGTGCCATTGAGCCCTATGGGAGACTTTCCTTGGGCCAGGTTGGAGCTGCAGAGTGCCATTGAGCCCTATGGGAGACTTTCCTTGGGCCAGGTTGGAGCTGCAGAGTGCCATTGAGCCCTATGGGAGACTTTCCTTGGGCCGGGTTGGAGCTGCAGAGTGCCATTGAGCCCTATGGGAGACTTTCCTTGGGCCGGGTTGGAGCTGCAGAGTGCCATTGAGCCCTATGGGAGACTTTCCTTGGGCCGGGTTGGAGCTGCAGAGTGCCATTGAGCCCTATGGGAGGCTTTCCTTGGGCCAGGTTGGAGCTGCAGAGTGCCATTGAGCCCTATGGGAGACTTTCCTTGGGCCGGGTTGGAGCTGCAGAGTGCCATTGAGCCCTATGGGAGGCTTTCCTTGGGCCGGGTTGGAGCTGCAGAGTGCCATTGAGCCCTATGGGAGACTTTCCTTGGGCCGGGTTGGAGCTGCAGAGTGCCATTGAGCCCTATGGGAGACTTTCCTTGGGCCGGGTTGGAGCTGCAGAGTGCCATTGAGCCCTATGGGAGACTTTCCTTGGGCCGGGTTGGAGCTGCAGAGTGCCATTGAGCCCTATGGGAGGCTTTCCTTGGGCCGGGTTGGAGCTGCAGAGTGCCATTGAGCCCTATGGGAGACTTTCCTTGGGCCGGGTTGGAGCTGCAGAGTGCCATTGAGCCCTATGGGAGACTTTCCTTGGGCCGGGTTGGAGCTGCAGAGTGCCATTGAGCCCTATGGGAGACTATCCTTGGGCCGGGTTGGAGCTGCAGAGTGCCATTGAGCCCTATGGGAGACTTTCCTTGGGCCGGGTTGGAGCTGCAGAGTGCCATTGAGCCCTATGGGAGACTTTCCTTGGGCCGGGTTGGAGCTGCAGAGTGCCATTGAGCCCTATGGGAGACTTTCCTTGGGCCGGGTTGGAGCTGCAGAGTGCCATTGAGCCCTATGGGAGACTTTCCTTGGGCCGGGTTGGAGCTGCAGAGTGCCATTGAGCCCTATGGGAGACTTTCCTTGGGCCGGGTTGGAGCTGCAGAGTGCCATTGAGCCCTATGGGAGACTTTCCTTGGGCCAGGTTGGAGCTGCAGAGTGCCATTGAGCCCTATGGGAGACTATCCTTGGGCCAGGTTGGAGCTGCAGAGTGCCATTGAGCCCTATGGGAGACTTTCCTTGGGCCGGGTTGGAGCTGCAGAGTGCCATTGAGCCCTATGGGAGACTTTCCTTGGGCCGGGTTGGAGCTGCAGAGTGCCATTGAGCCCTATGGATTTGAAACTTTCGCAACCACAATATTTTCGTACGACCAAGAAAATAATTTTCCTGACATTTTTGCACATAAGAAATGATGGTGCTTTTAACCAGCGAAAATTCGTAGTTTCATGAATGGGCCCCTTGGTGTTGATAATGGTATATAAAGGATTGTTATCAGCAGCTAGAATCGTATATGGTTACCTTTAAAGTTTTACACCATTTGAAAAATGTCAGAAAAAAAAATGTCTAAAAAGATTTCTTCTCCACAAAAAGTTTATCTAAATTTCCTTTCACCAAAAAATGAAAAGTGGCAGATGAATTTTCTTCTGGGGGGATGGTGAGGTTGGCAGATGTGGATATTGAGACTGCATTTACACCAGTTTTAACATCACTTTTACTGAGAGAAAAAAACTTTCTCCATCTTTGTGAATTCAGCCCTATAAGTTGTGAAGTCCGAGGCAGTGTTTCTGCTGCCCATGGTGGGGCGCTGCCAATTGAAGCAAGAGTCTCAAGCTTGACTAATGCCAGGAGCACCCCTGCATGGACAGGTGAAAATAACAGTTACTTGTGTAAAGCACCAACAGAGATGAAAGAAAAGAACACAACCCCTGCAGTCAAACATGGAGGTTTCCTGCTGTTCTGGGGTTGCTCTGGCGCCCCGAGTGTGTGCATAGATTAAAAAGGCATTTGGAACCCAGTATGAGGAAGAGGGGTCTCTGTCCTGCTGGAACACCTATGACCTGTGACAATGATACACAGAAGGGGGTTGTGGGAGCACTCCAAGGCTAAATAGAGTATACAAATACAATGGAAGTGCAACTGATCTGGCCAAATTAACTACAAGCATGCAAAAAAAAGAGAGGGGGATTGATCAATGCACATTCCCTGGTCCCAATTTATAAGTTACTTATGAAACAGGGGACCAGGGAATGTGCATTGATCAATCCCCCTCTCTTTTTTGTATACCTGTGACAATGACCTGAACACTTCAAAAAGTGCCAAGGAACGGTTCAAGACAAAAAGCCTGTTCTATAGCAGCCAGCAATGAGTGCAGATCTACATTCCATGCTTGTGGAAAGAACAGAAAACTGAATTGGAGAATAAATACTTGGGCAAACTGCACAGAAATGTCAAAAACAGATGTAATAGACTCAGCCGAGGCTACAGAAATGCTCGATTTCATGCTAGAAAATAAGACTAGAGCATCAATCATTTTGCTTTCTCATAGACATTCTTGGTTTTTGGAATATCTATGCATTAAACACTTAGAATGTACTGTAAGTGTATATATCATTTTTTTTTTTTTTTTTTTTAAATTAAAGGAAAACTACACCCCCAGAATGAATACTTAACCAACACACAGTTTATATTATGTTAAGTGGCATATTTATATATATATATATATATATATATATATATATATATATATATATACATACATACATACATACATACATACAAACACACACACACACGAATATATACACATATATATATAAAATCAGTAAATACTGCCCCTTTACATCCTTTCCCTTGAGCCGCCATTTAGTGATGGGCTGTGTGCTCCCTCAGAGATCAGCTGACAGGAAGTGATGCAGCTCTAACTGTAACAGGAAGTAGTGTGGGAGCAAAAGGCAGAACTCTGCCCATTCATTGGCTGATGGGGCCCAGCATGTATGTGTGCCTTGGCTTGTTTGTGTGCACTGTGAATCCTATGATCCCAGGAGGCGGCCCTTAGTACATAAAATGGCAGTTTCCTATTTAGGATTACCCAATGGCACATACTGCTAAACAAGTACATTTATATGAAAATGGTTTATTTAGATGAAGCCGGGTTTTACATATGAGCTGTTCATGCAATATATTTATACAGACCCACATTGTTTGCCGGTATAGTTTTCCTTTAATAATCACGTACTCCACCTCGGAATCTGAACATGGCTGCTTCCTTATATTTCCACACTTGAGAGAGGAGTTTTCACCCCCTCATTCTTTTCTATATCACTCAGTATGAAACAGGCTAAACCTTTATAAACCAGAATACATTTGTATCTTAATGTTAAGAAAAATGATTTTTGATTCAGCGCATTCAATAATGACAAAATGGTCAATTCAAGCTCTCAGACTCCTACCGAGTGTCAATTAAGTTATTATGTACAAAAACGAGAGAGGAAGCTCTGCAATCTCTGTATTATTCTCAAAATTGTTTCTTTAGTCCTGGAGTTTATATTGCAGATCGGTGTTCAGTTTGTACTTCAACTCTAACTCGGCAGCTGAAGATTCATTTAATAAAACTGTTTTGCCCCCAAAACTTAGCAATACAGATACAAAAATGTAGCTTAAAAATGTAGCACATGCAAATTAGGAAACGGGTTCCCCCAGGAAAGGGTTAAAAGAAGAAGGAAAGGCATTTTACTGCCAATAGATTAGCCACATTAGTGCCACCTAGAACACTATTTATTCTGCAGAAACCATTACCATACCTGAGTAACAGCTTTAGACGCTTTCTCCGTTTGCTTAAGATAGCAGCTGCCATTTTAGGTAGATTCCAGTCTGCAGCTCTAGCCCTTATAGCGGAAATAACACGGGGGGGGGGGGGGGTAGGGGAGTTCTTAGCATTCTAGTGGAAGGGGGGAGCAGGAGAGAGGAGAGAACTGTGCAGACTCTGGCCCTGGGAATTAAGGATGTTTCTGAGAGGAAGTCAAACACTGGAACATCAGGTTTACAAAAAAAGAGACAAGAAATCCTGTGCTCCTTTTCACAGAGGACTCAGTGCAGCGTTTCTGTGAGTGCTTATGGCTGTATTTGCACTGATAAAGCTGACTTAGTTTTTATCTTTCCTTCTCCTTTAAAGAAACACCCAGTTGATAGGAAGTTTTTGTATTTTCAAAAGTAAAGTGACCTGACAAAACTCTCCACATTTAACTACACATTTTTGTGACAAGCAATCACTGTATAAAGCAAGCATAATGCAGACTCAGTGTGTGACTGGACCGGCAAGACACCCGGAAAAAAAACAGGTGGGCCCTGGTTACCCCCCCGCCAACCCAAACCCGCTCCAATCTAGATCACTGCCACAACAGAGATTAAAAGGTACGCATGATGGATGCTTTGCAGCATTGCATATTCTACTTCACAGTGACCTCACGACTGGGGTGGGGGGCCTGAGGTGGCAGCCCCGGTGGGAACCCAATACTTGTGCTGACCCAGAAAACTAAAGGCAATTTCTTATGATTAGGCAGTAGGGGCGGGCCAAGCCGGCCAGGTGCCCTAGGCAACCAGGCCGGCCACCTTATTCCCCCTCCCTGTGAATGCCTAGTGGGGGGGGGGGGGCAGAGGAGAGCACAGTAACAAGCATCAGCTGCATGGGGCAAGAGAGCCAATTCTAGGGGTAGGCAAAAAAGGTACTTATCTAGTGCCCCCCACTGTTGTGCCCTAGGCAGGTGCATCTTCTGCCTACCCCTAGTTCCGGCCCTGTTAGGCAGGATTGCTGGGAATGCTGTGTTTGATTAGCCAAGATCTGAAGGCAAGTGGAGAAGGCATTTTCAGGAGATTTGTCGGCAGCAGTTACTGCAGATTTACCAGGGGCGACAAATCCCCCTATGTGCCAGCAAGCTTAATGGGGCGAAAAGAAAATACACATTAGTATTAACATACATTCTATGTAGTTAATTAAAAGTTCATTTATATGCATAGGGCACACTGCACTAGTTTAGGTTACACTGGCCATAAAGCATCGCGAAAAGCATGTTGCAGCAATTGCAATTCCAGGATTGAAAGTAACAGAGAAGAAAAAAAGAAAAGTTAAAAATAATAATGCTTTAAACAAACATTTAGCGGAGAAGTTAAAATGCCGTCATGCACAATACTGACCCACAGACACTACCTTTCCCCTGCTTGACCATTATATTCTCAATAACGAAAAACCATTTCAGTGGTGGAATTCATTCCAATTTAATAGGTTAAAATTCAATTCCCGCTGAATATTATTTTTAATTTAAGATAGAAATGTGTCCACGTGTCCAGACATATCTTAGGTTTTTTCTAACAATTTTTAATAAGGTATAGCATAACTCATCCGCCGAGTTAAAATTCTGCAGTCCGCTCACCTTGAGCCAAAGGGGGGCACCCAATCAGTCTAGACTCAAACAACGGAGGTAAGAAATAGTATATATTATTATTTATTTCCAGCTTACTTTGGGATACTGGCTCTGGGAATCCTGACATGGGATCCTATGATCCAGATCTTTGCAGTTTCTCCCCATACGATAGCTGCTCGATTCTGATCTCCAGTTGGAATGCATCCAGCCTCTCTTTGCAATTCAGCGCCAGCATGTCCAATATAAGCTTGCACACATCACTTGGTAGGGACTTCTTGTTCTTTAATGGTATTTGGAGTTCCAGATTAGGGTTTTCCAAAAGTGCTTCTCCAACCGAAACAAGATTCTTCCCTTGGCAGATATATACACCTACAAAATTAGTAGAAATGCTATATTTTACTTGTTATGGAAGCAAAGCAGATTTGGTGTAGAACAGATTTGGGGTTTTATTGATGTGGCAAAATGTCCATAAATTCCTTTCCATTGCAGGCAGTGCCAATTACTACAGGTAAAAAACTTAAATCATGCAATTAAAGGGTTAGTTCACCTTTAAATTAACTTTTAGTATAGTTTAAGTGCTATTCTGAAACAATTTGCAATTGGTCTTCACTGTTTATTACTGGCAGTTTTTTTTTTGTTTTTTTTTTAATTATTTTACTTTTTATTCCGCAGCTCTCCAGTCTGGCATTTCGGCAGTTATCTGGTTGCTAGGGTCCAATTGACCTTAGTAACAGGGAGTGATTTGAGAGAGTGACTGATATATGGATAGTAAAGGGACTGACTAGAGAGATAAGTTATACAAATTAACAATAATAATCAAATTGCAGCCTCACAGAGCAATAGATATTGGCTGCTGGGGTCAGTGACCCCCATCTGAAAAATGGAAAGAGGCAGAGGCATATAATTCAAAAACTATAGAAGTGAAAAAATGAAGACCAATTGAAAAGTTTCTTAAAATTAGCCATTCTATAGCCTATTAAAAGTGAATCACCCCTTTAAAGAATTTAAGCAACCATCTGCACTGCCAGCAATGGAAAAGAATGTCATGGCAACATTGAATTGGCAACAAAAGACCCCCTCTTTTGTAATTGACCTAAATGGCATGTTTTATATGCCATACTGCTGCAAACTGAAAGTGTATTAGGAGAATCAGAAGAGCGGGGACAACGCTCAGATCCAATTTGTATTCTAAAACCCATGTTAAAGAATTTTTAGGACCCCTGTTAAATGAATGCAAAGGGCTGCATAACTTGCTGGCACTATATAAATAAATGATGATGAAAGTGCTATTTACAGGGCTCCCTTTCATCTACACAACTTGCACCTAATAAACTGTGCTTTACTGCTATTTCTGACATCAGAAATAAGGCACTTTGCCTTCTTCTTCTTCTTCTAACTCTTTGCAGTATTTAAATGGGGGTCACTGACCCCGGCAGCCAAAACCTATTGCTCTGTGAGGCTCCAGTTTTATTGTTATTGGTACTTTTTGTAACTTTCTTTTCTATTCAGCCCCTCCCCTATTCATATACCAGTCTCTCATCCAAACCACTCCCTGGTTGCTCAGGTAACTTGGACCATAGCAACCAAACTGCTGAAACTCCAAACTGGCAAGCTCCTGAATGGAAATAAAATAACTAAAAAACTACAAGTAACAAAAACTGAAGACCAATTGCAAAATGTCTCAGAATATCACTTTCTCCATCATACTAAAAGTTAATTCAAAGGTGAACCACCCATACACAGGTAGATAATATTGTTGTCTCAGGCTTTTGGCCACTCCAGACCAAGTAGACACTTAACTGACCCATTTAATGGCCTGATTCCCGAGCAGGTATCTAGTGGAAAGGTATAAAATTCCTCTCAGATAAGTACACAGAAATGCAAACAGATCTTTCAAACCAAAATCCACTCCAATTTCCACTGTGTGTGTCTGCACACAGGCCAACGCAGTAACTGTTAGGGTGAAGACACACTGGGCTACTAGAAGCAGCTACTTTTTCAAGGCTACTTAAATGTAGAAAATCCCCTACCATAGACTATACTATGCTAAAACACACAGAGAGATAATTATCAGTAAATGATCACCATTGTCTATTTTAGTAGCCACAAGTAGCTGCTACTAGTAGCTCTGTGTGACTTCACCCTTAACACAGACACAGGAGCAGGCAGAACAGATTGGCGATTTCTCAGCCTGTGTTTATACGCAGTGCGAGAAACAGTCCTCGCCCAACCTGTCAGCAAAGACCCATAACCAGATCGGCCTGGATCTTCTCATACCTGCCCAGCTTTATCACCAAAACAAATAACATACCTAGCAGTTCCTTTTGTGAGTCTGCATCCCTGAAGGTAACCAATTCAACCATAGCCCAAAAAAGAATGCCAAGGGAGAAAATGTCAGCTTTTGCCGTGTAGCGGCCTTCAAACACCTCCGGCGCCATGTAGAAATCTGACCCGCAGGCAGAAGAGAGACGGTACTGGTTGACATTTACATTTCCTTGGCACACCTTACTGAGACCGAAGTCTGCAACCTGGACACAAATACACTTGGGTTACAAAATCGTATGGAATGGTGTATTTTCAATTAAATGAAAAAAGTAATTTCATTGAGAAAAAGGAAACAGTAGATCACTGAATTTTTAAAAATGTACCTTTAAAAGTAATAGGTTACCGTTACGCACCCCCTGTAAATGTAATATCTTACCAGATACCCCAGGCCAGTGCTCCTGTTAGCAGAAAACTGCACCGGTCCAGCCTACTTCTATACAGCTGATCCACAGCAATCTTTTTTTGGATTTCTTACTATTGAGTGCTATTCTGATACCTACTGGGAGCTGCTATCTTGCTCCCTTCCCATTGTTCTGCTGATCAGCTGCTGGGGGTGAGGGGGGGGGATATCACTCCAATGACTGTTACCCCAATGTTTCTATATATCTGTAACCTTGTTATGGGCTAAGGGGGCCCAGCCTGAAGGCCAGTTAGGGGGGGGATTTGGGGTGAGTGCTTATTTGTGCCCTGGGTACCCCTGGAACTATAGCAGGGTGACTGTTACCCCAATGTTTCTATATATCTGTAACCTTGTTATGGGCTAAGGGGGCCCAGCCTGAAGGCCAGTTAGGGGGGGATTTGGGGTGAGTGCTTATTTGTGCCCTGGGTACCCCTGGAACTATAGCAGGGTGACTGTTACCCCAATGTTTCTATATATCTGTAACCTTGTTATGGGCTAAGGGGGCCCAGCCTGAAGGCCAGTTAGGGGGGATTTGGGGTGAGTGCTTATTTGTGCCCTGGGTACCCCTGGAACTATAGCGGGGTGACTGTTACCCCAATGTTTCTATATATCTGTAACCTTGTTATGGGCTAAGGGGGCCCAGCCTGAAGGCCAGTTAGGGGGGGATTTGGGGTGAGTGCTTATTTGTGCCCTGGGTACCCCTGGAACTATAGCGGGGTGACTGTTACCCCAATGTTTCTATATATCTGTAACCTTGTTATGGGCTAAGGGGGCCCAGCCTGAAGGCCAGTTAGGGGGGATTTGGGGTGAGTGCTTATTTGTGCCCTGGGTACCCCTGGAACTATAGCGGGGTGACTGTTACCCCAATGTTTCTATATATCTGTAACCTTGTTATGGGCTAAGGGGGCCCAGCCTGAAGGCCAGTTAGGGGGGGATTTGGGGTGAGTGCTTATTTGTGCCCTGGGTACCCCTGGAACTATAGCGGGGTGACTGTTACCCCAATGTTTCTATATATCTGTAACCTTGTTATGGGCTAAGGGGGCCCAGCCTGAAGGCCAGTTAGGGGGGGATTTGGGGTGCGTATTTGTGCCCTGGGTACCCCTGGATCTATTTCAGATGATATTATCTGTAGAAGGCAAGGAAGCCAAGGCAATGTGCAGACCTGACCTTGAGCTCCGGCCCTGAGGGCCCCTGGGACACCAGCACATTCTCAGGCTTGAGGTCCCGATGTACGATCTGGTTGCGGTGCAGGAAGGCCACAGCCCCGGCTAGCTGCTGCATACAAGCCCGGTGCAGCCGGGGATCGGGGGGCCGCGCAAGGAGAAAGTCATTGAGGTTCCCCCCATCACAATAGTCAGTAATGAACCAGAGGAAGCAGGAGCCCTCCCCCGCGGAGCGCCGGCCCTTCAGGCAACTCTCTACCAGGAGCAGATGGCTGGGGGGCTTGCGGCGGCTGCTGATTGGCTGGATGGAGGCCGGGCCGCTTTGGAGCAGACATTCCTGCAGGCGGATGACATTGGGGTGTTGGCTCTGAATGCTCCGCAGCGCCCAGAACTCCTGTAGCGCCATCTCCACCGTCTCAGGCTCACTGCACCGGATCCGCTTCACCGCCACCCTCCGGCCCGTGTCACTCACCGTAGCCTCATACACCACCCCGTAACTACCGCGGCCCACCTCCCGCTCCAGCCTGTACTTGCACGGCTCCTCCGCCATCTACTGCCCCCCGAGTAAGGCATACAGCCCTCCTTCCCCCCTCTTACTATTGCTAACAAACACCGGCCCGTTAGCGCCCTAATGGCGCCATTAGCGGCCCCACACACTTGTGTCACTCACTGAAGCCCCGCCTCCCACGCCGCCTCACCTGTGCCACAAGCCGAGCGCTCATTGGTCCGCAACGCGATGTGCGCATTTTGGCGGCAATTGGTGTGAGGCTGAGGGGAAATGTGACCATAAGCTAAAAGGTTGCCATTGGCCTGTATAGATTGTAGCACAATAATAGCAATTAGTACTGTAAATTGGTTAGCACCAATGGTTATAAAGTTATAAAGTTTGTTAGGGTTATGGTCTCTGAGACACTGCACTTACTATAGGGATTTAGGGAGGAAGAAATAATGGGGCCTACTACAACTGTTACCTCAGAACACATATATGCACCATTATTATCATCCATTATAGAGCAACAACATATTCCAGGGAACCTAACAGAGATTATATCATTTCTCACAACATTTTGAAAAAAAAATTTTGACCACGCCCATTTATGTGGGGTCCGTGTTTTACGTGTTTATTAGAGTTTTGCTGAAAAAGGTGAAGTTGCCCTTTAAGCTGCGAGTCTCAGTTCCCATAAGAGACCTGTTTAGCTTATCAGTTACAATTGTAGATTGTAAGCTCTTTTGGGCAGGGCTCTCTTCCCCTCCTGTATCGGTTATTGGTTGCTTTATATGTTACTCCTTGTAGAGTGTAAGCTCTTTTGGGCAGGGCTCTCTTCCCCTCTTGTATCGGTTACTGATTGCTTTATATGTTACTCCTTGTAGAGTGTAAGCTCTTTTGGGCAGGGCTCTCTTCCCCTCTTGTATCGGTTATTGGTTGCTTTATATGTTACTCCTTGTAGAGTGTAAGCTCTTTTGGGCAGGGCTCCCTTCCCCTCTTGTATCGGTTATTGGTTGCTTTATATGTTACTCCTTGTAGAGTGTAAGCTCTTTTGGGCAGGGCTCCCTTCCCCTCTTGTATCGGTTATTGGTTGCTTTATATGTTACTCCTTGTAGAGTGTAAGCTCTTTTGGGCAGGGCTCCCTTCCCCTCCTGTATCGGTTACTGATTGCTTTATATGTTACTCTGTATGCCCAATGTATGGAACCCACTTATTGTACAGCGCTGCGGGATATGTTGGCGCTTTATAAATAAATGTTAATAATAATAATTGTATCTTAGTGCAGGGGGGGCTTTTTACCTTTCTGGGCTCTCTGTCAAAAGCCCCCTTATTTAATTAAAAGCAAGAAACAATGTATCTAAGTGCAGGTGACGCTCTCTGCCAAAAGCTACTTTTAATTAAATTTGTATCTTTTTTAGCTTCACTGCAGGAGATCAAAGGGCAATGAGGGACTTTTCAGTAAGCTGTTAAAAGAGGGACTGTCCCGCAAAAATCGGGACAGTTGGGAGGTATGTATGCACCATTATTATCATCCTTTATATAGCAATAACATATTCCAGGGAACATAACAATATATATCATTCCCATCAGTCCCTGCCCCAGTACAGCTCACAATCTAAGGGGCCCTATCACATTTACAATTTTATGTGGAGCCAATTAACCATATTCTGAGAGTGAGAAGTAACCTGAGGAGTAATGTGGCCCATCTATGCACTGGGCCAAATCAGGCTGATGTGAACATTTGGCCCTCGGACAAATAATCGGAGGCCAATAATAACAAAGCCCGTAGCCGTTCCTTTAGGATTTCTAAACCTGCCTGATAGCTATCTAGGCCAGATATTTGTTGGTGAGGGAATCTACATGGGAAGATAAGCTGCCAGCTTGGTCTGAATTGGCAGC
The DNA here is from genome assembly GCF_000004195.4 of Xenopus tropicalis. Taxonomy (NCBI): domain Eukaryota; kingdom Metazoa; phylum Chordata; class Amphibia; order Anura; family Pipidae; genus Xenopus; species Xenopus tropicalis. The sequence continues at coordinate 152,312,186 of NC_030681.2, forward strand.
TTAAATCTGCACCCACTTTTAGTGATGACACTTACCCCATATGTAATAAAAGGCACTAACTTTGCTCAGGAGCAGTAACCCATAGCAACCAACAAGATGTTTGCTTTTAAACAGGTAAGCAGTAAATGCTGCCTGCTGATTGGGTGCAATGGGTTACTGCTCTTGGGCACACATACAGTAGTGCTTTTTATTGCATAACCTCCTTAGCAGGGTAAGCAGAAGAGGCACCTGCCTAGGGTGCCATGGTTGGGGGGGTGCCAGACAGGTACCTCTTCTGTCACCTACCACCGGTTCCGGACCCTTTCCCTGACTGTGCAGCAGTCCTTCTAACCCCCCACCTCCCTGTCTGCATATGCGTGGGTGCGCGCGGGGGGGGGGGATGGGGTGTTGTCAGTGGGCGGCCCAAGCCAACCAGGTTGCCTAGGGCGCCTGGCCCTGCACTGCTCATTTAATGCCACGACTTTTTAAAAACTCGGTTAGTCACCATTACTTTTTTTTAAAAAGTTGCTAATTGCCCAATGTACCTTTGCCCTAATGCCTTCAAAACAGATTGAATTTGGCCATACGCTGATCTTTACCCAGACTGGCCCCTGTGCCAGTGATTGGATCATAATGAGGGCCAAGGTAGACCCATCCAAGCACCCAGTGTGAGCCCCTACAGTACTCAGCGGAGGGAATGGTAACTCATGTTTGAATTTATACTGTTGTTGCCCTATATGGATTTTAGGCTTTGTAAGCTGCAGTGGAGAAAACTATTGTTCCAGTAATAGGCGCCCTTTAATCCTATGATATATTAGTAGTCGTATCACTAAAATATTGTTAGATAGTTCCATGGACCTAAATGCTCATTGCTGCTAATCATCGTCCGAGGAATTGTCTGTCATTCTGCCATAGATGAACTGTTCCTGTTATTAGAGAAAAAAATTCTAATTGCAAATCAAATTAAATGACAGCGATTCCAAGTGCTCCCTGCCACGAGGCGATTAACTCTGCTTGAAGTTATTACCTTAAACAAGGGACAGGCGGCTTCACCATTAATGCTGCAGCGCCGTTCCCGATAACTCTGCTACTCGTTGGCAAACTAATGTATCAGAATGAAGGGGAATTATTTAGCAAGAAGATAATATAAATTGTTTGACTTTTTTTTTTTTTGCATTATATTTCATACAGAGGGGGCAGGATTTCCATTTGTTTCTACAAATTGCCTGTGGATTTTATGTGTTACTAAATTATTCTGCTGACAGCGATTAGCTTTGAGGCATATTAAATCCTTGTGCAATTATTTTAAAGAGAAAAAAACAAAGAAAAAATAATGTGAGTTTGACAATAGCTTTTTAGCATAGAACAACACATGCTGCACAAAAATGATGCAGAATTGCGTATGTTAAAATAATGCTTTCATCACTTAGGATTTTCAATATTCTTTGTGTTATATGTCATACTGGATGTATAGCACCACCACCTACAGCTTTATGCCTTTATATGACCACAGAACCCATCAGTGATTTCTGATGTCCTTATCCTTTACAGTAGGGGGTACATTATCCCTTATAATTCATGCTGATCCACTAAGTCTCCAAATAAACCTACTGGGAAAGCTGTTCATGTACAACTTCAGCATTATGTGCAGTACTTTTTTAATCTTTTGTTCCTCAAAAAAGACAACTGCTATAAATTCATATATAATGTGTATGTTCTACAATGCCTTGAAACTCAAAATCTCACCCTCCTCCCCTGCAATTGCGCTCTCCACACTAGCGATGTGGCCCCCCCCTGGACCCCTTTGGTTCTGTAAAGGTAAGTGCAGGGGGCGACATTGGAGGAGCCACCTTTTTTGGTGTTACTGTTCCTTTAATGTATGCTTATACCTAACCTAAACTTGTTGTCTCACACAGGTACCCACAATGGACTGTTTCAGCATTCTGGCCACCAATATTATACTGGTCACTAGTCATTCTGTGGCTATGCCTCAGTTGGTAAGCAAGAACACCACACACTGTATGTGACCCATAGCTAAGTGCCAAAGGATTTGCATTAATGACTGCCGCACTTGGGTACAAGGGCCCTGGGAAGCTCTGTTTTTTACGTAATTGGGAAGGGGCCCAAACACTTATCCATCACAGCCGCCCTGTATGGTATATATTTCCTCCTCTACAGCAGGTGTATAATTGTGATTTATTTTGCAAAAATAAGAAGGGTTTCCCTGCCAACTGGAAATGAAGTGTAATGCTACTAAGGTGTAATTACCTGTAGGAAGCAATCATATTACCTGCAGTTAAGCATCAAATGAGCTGTATTTAACTCATACAGAGATGACAGCTCTGCGCATTGCCTCTGCCTAAAATAATAGATGTTCCAGCTGAAAATAAAACATTATTACTCAGTCTTTCTCTTTGTACAGTATTCCTCTGTAGGGCGGCTTGGCAGTTATACTCAAATTGGTCACTTATTGTAAGCAAAGGGCTCTGCCAGATGAGCAATATGGGCAGCCATTAGCATTCAACTGGCATCTGATAGCTGATGGTTCAGGGTGTATTGGCGTTTATATTTATTGGCACTAGCATGTATTGTGCCTACTGCCAGTAAGGAAAAGAATACCATGGTGCCCCTGCTGCAAGCCACAATAACAGGAAGTAGCACAGATGACTGGAGGAACCCCGGCCACTTGTCTAGGAAAGCAATAAGGCTGATGGCAGATGGGACGTATTGTTGCCTGTGCTTATTGGAAAACTATACCCCAAACAAAATAAAAATATATTGCATAAACAGCTCATATGTAAAACCCTGCTTCATCCAAATAAACCATTTTCATATAAATATACTTGTTTAGCAGTATGTGCCATTGGGTAATCCTAAATAGGAAACTGCCATTTTATGTACTAAGGGCCGCCCCCTGGGATCATAGGAGTCACAGTGCACACAAACAAGCCAAGGCACACATACATGCTAGGCCCCATCAGCCAATGAATGGGCAGAGTTCTGCCTTTTGCTCCCACACTACTTCCTGTTACAGTTAGAGCTGCATCACTTCCTGTCAGCTGATCGCTGAGGGAGCACACAGCCCATCACTAAATGGCGGCTCAAGGGAAAGGATGTAAAAGGGTAATATTTACTGATATATATATTCCAGTTTGGGGAGATTCTTTAATAGGCCCCTTAACATAATATAAACTGTCTGTTGGTTACGTATTCATTCTGGGGGTGTAGTTTCCCTTTAATCTCCTCCAGCACCTTCATTGAGACTGACAAAACATCTTAAAGGGGTTGTTCACCTTTAAAATAACTTTTAGTATAATATAGAGAGCGCTATTCTGGGACAATTTGTAATTGGTCTTCATTTTGTATTATTTGCATTTTTTAAATTATTCGCTTTTTGTTAAGCTGCTCTCCATGTTCAATTTTCAGCAGCTATCTGGTTGCTAGGGTCCAATTTAACCTAGCAACCCAGCAGTGGTTTGAAAGAGAGACAGGAATATGAATAGAGGAGGGCCTAAACAGAAAAATAAGTAATACAAAGTAACAATAACAATAAAACTGGAGCCTCACAGAGCAATAGTTTTTGGCTGCCGGGGTCAGTGACCCCCATATAAAAGCTGGAAAGATTTAAAAGAGAAAGGCAAATCATTTAAAAACTACAAAAAAATAAGAAAAGAAGGTCAAGTGAAAAGTTGCTTAGAATAGACCATACTATAACATACTAAAAGTTATCTTGAAGGTGAGCCACCCCTTTAAGTTAACTTTTTGTATGATGTAGAGAGTAACATTTGCAATTCGTCTTCATTTTTTATTATTTGCCGTTTTTTAATTATTTTGATTTTTGTTCAGCAGCTCTTCAGTTTGGAGTTTCAGCAGCCATCTGGTTGCTAGGGTCCAAGTTACCTTAGCAACTAGGGAATGAGAATCTGCTAATGATTTCTTCTGGAACTGATGAACACGTAGGACAATTCTTGGCATTTCAGGCCCTTTAATACAATCCTGAACGCTATCTTTTGAAATCTTTTTGCTCCAAAGGGCTTCAGATTACAGCTGATGTGTAATGGTGCATGTTTATTGCTGTACTTTGCTGCCTGCTAGTACTAATATACGGCTTGGGTCTACTGAGGGTATGGGCGAGTGGAATCTTTTGTTTATTGCACTGTTTTTAACTGAAATGCACTTGTAAAATGTGCTGTTTCTGAGCAGAGCCGGATTAGACATAAAACACAAGAAATGGCGAGTGCTCATAGTACATATATTTCAAAGTGAAAATTGGAACGTTAATTTAGAAGTTGGATTCTTATTGTACAGCGCAAGCAGCCTGTCCAGGATATTGAAGAGGATTGCTGGGACTAATAGGGGAAAATAACAGACCAGTGATGCCTAGGCTATGGTCCTACAGCTGCTGTTAAAGGGAAACTATACCCCCAGAATGAATACTTAACCAACAGACAGTTTATATTATGTTAAGGGACTTATTAAAGAATCTCCCCAAACTGGAATATATATATCAGTAAATATTGCCCTTTTACATCCTTTCCCTTGAGCCGCCATTTAGTGATGGGCTGTGTGCTCCCTCAGAGATCAGCTGACAGGAAGTGATGCAGCTCTAACTGTAACAGGAAGTAGTGTGGGAGCAAAAGGCAGAACTCTGTCCATTCATTGGCTGATGGGGCCTAGCATGTATGTGTGCCTTGGCTTGTTTGTGTGAACTGTGAATCCTATGATCCCAGGGGGCGGCCCTTAGTACATAAAATGGCAGTTTCCTATTTAGGATTACCCAATGGCACATACTGCTAAACAAGTATATTTATATGAAAATGGTTTATTTAGATGGAGCAGGGTTTTACATATGAGCTGTTTATGCAATATATTTGTATAGAGACCTACATTGTTTGGGGGGGGGGGGGTATAGTTTTCCTTTAAACTCCCATAACTCTGCTATGTGTGGGGCTGTAGTTCAACAGCAGCAGGTGGAGATTTGAAGGATGGAAAAGCTTATATTAAATAAAGACAATCAGTCATTATTGCCTGAGTATGAAATAACATATTATATGTGTGTTGATTTCAACTTACAGTTCATGGAAGAACTCTTTAATGAAGAACAACTATTTGTCATATTGCAAGTCATATACATCTTCTTACACCGTTAAGTTAACTTTTAGTAAGTTATAGAATAGCCAATTCTAAGCCGCTGTTTAATTGGTCTTCATTATTTATTTGTTATAGTTTTTTCATTATTTGCTGTCTTCTTCTAACTCCTTGCAGCTTTCAAATGGGGGTCACCGACCCCCACAGGCAGAAAACTACTGTTCTGTGAGACTACAGTTTATTTTGTTATTGTTACTTTTCATATTTTTGTATTCATGTCCTCTCCTATTCATATACCAGTGTCTCATTCAAACCACTCCCTGGTCGCTAAGGTAATTTGGACCCTAGCAACCAGATAGCTGCCAAAACTTCAAACTTCAGAGCTGCTGAACAAAAAATTAAATAATTAAAAAAACTACAAATAATAAAAAATAAAGACCAGTTGCAAACTGTCTCAGAATATTACTCTGTACATCATAGTAAAGGTTAACTCAAAGGTTAAACTAAGAAAACTCTATAGACTTTCCCAAGATGGAGACACCCAGGTACTGTTAAAATGTAAATTGAAAGGATATTGGCAGGAGAAGGTCCTCACCGGTCAGTCATGTAAAGGATATTTGATTTACCAACAATGCAAGGGGAATCTTATTTCCTGTGATCACAATTTACTTTTTATGCCTTTCCAAGGACACCCTGGGATGGCTTGTCACCGGCCGATTCAGCCAACAAAGAGAGACTTTATGGCCTGTGTACAAGTGCCTCCCTACAAAGAGTAGACACTGATTTAGCATAATCAATATTTCTGTGAGTAAGGAACAATTTCACTCACTGACTTGGTTATCATCCAGCCATCGTTTTGTCCTTGTCTTGTATCACCAAAAGCAGCAGATTGTATCACACTGACTTTGGCATGGCCTTCAGGGCTACTAATTACCCAGCGTTCCATTTGCTCTCCAGTTTATATTTAGCACTACAGGTATTAAGTTTTTAAGTCTTTCAGACTAGGGGTTTTCATGCGATGACTATTTTCATAATAATTGAGCTCCATGCCTTAAAAACGTTCGGGGTTATGTAATTAAAGGGCTCATTTATCAACACTGGGCAAATTTGCCCATGCCTATTAGGGGTACATTGTGTCTTAAAATATATGTGGTTCCACCATTCACTGATTTGTATAACTCAACCTTGTGCCTTTATATTGTCAGTGACTTCTAATATCCTTATCATTTACAGTAGGGGGTACATTATCCCATATAATACATGAGTGATACTCAGAGTTCCCTGTATAACTCAGCCTGCAGCCTTGTGCCTTTATATGGGCACAGAACCCCTCAGTGACTGCTAATATCCTTATCATTTACAGTAGGGGGTACATTATCCCTTATAATACATGAGTGATACTCAGAGTTCCCTGTATAACTCAGCCTGCAGCCTTGTGCCTTTATATGGGCACAGAACCCCTCAGTGACTGCTAATATCCTTATCATTTACAGTAGGGGGTACATTATCCCATATAATACATGAGTGATACTCAGAGTTCCCTGTATAACTCAGCCTGCAGCCTTGTGCCTTTATATGGGCACAGAACCCCTCAGTGACTTCTAATATCCTTATCATTTACAGTAGGGGGTACATTATCCCTTATAATACATGAGTGATACTCAGAGTTCCCTGTATAACTCAGCCTGCAGCCTTGTGCCTTTATATGGGCACAGAACCCCTCAGTGACTGCTAATATCCTTATCATTTACAGTAGGGGGTACATTATCCCTTATAATACATGAGTGATACTCAGAGTTCCCTGTATAACTCAGCCTGCAGCCTTGTGCCTTTATATGGGCACAGAACCCCTCAGTGACTGCTAATATCCTTATCATTTACAGTAGGGGGTACATTATCCCTTATAATACATGAGTGATACTCAGAGTTCCCTGTATAACTCAGCCTGCAGCCTTGTGCCTTTATATGGGGGGCACAGAACCCCTCAGTGACTGCTAATATCCTTATCATTTACAGTAGGGGGTACATTATCCCTTATAATACATGAGTGATACTCAGAGTTCCCTGTATAACTCAGCCTGCAGCCTTGTGCCTTTATATGGGCACAGAACCCCTCAGTGACTGCTAATATCCTTATCATTTACAGTAAGGGGTACATTATCCCATATAATACATGAGGGGTACTTAAAGTTCCCTGTATAACTCATATCATGTCATTGGCAGGAAGGAAATTATTTATTAAAGTTAAAGGAGAAGGAAAGTCGTTTTGGCATTTTACTGCCAATAGATTCGCCACATTAGTGCCACCTAGAACACTGTATTTATTCTGCAGAAAGCATTACCATACCTGAATAAACAGCCCTAGAAGCTCTCTCTGTTTGCTTAAGATAGCAACTGCCATATTAGCTTGGTCTCAGTAGCTTCTGTGCTGCAGCTCTAGCTGCTGGTAGCATAGATCACACATTCTGATGGGAAGGGGAGTGAATTCTTATAGGAGGGGGGAGCAGGAGAAGGTTGAGAGGAGAGAGCTGTGCAGACTGTGGACCCAGGAATTAAGGATTTTTCTGAGAGAGGAAGTCTGATACTGAAGAACATGTTTACAAAAAAGGAGACAAGAAATCCTGTGTTTCTTTTGATAGAGGACTCTGTGAGTGCTTATGGCTGTATTTACATAGACCTTTCTGATAAAGCTGACTTAGTTTTTATCTTTCCTTCTCCTTTAAAGGGATGGAGGCACTAGAAAAGTAAACCATACATTTCTTTTTAGGATATATATAAGGTAAAAATTAGGCATATACTTGGTTATATTAGCTTATTGTACTGTAACATGATTGGCATCTGTATATGTACTCACAGAGATCAGGGAGATTGATAAAAGCTTGAATAGAATCAAAAACTACCTACAGTTGTGAGCTAGCCCAGGCCAAGGAAAGCCCTGAGAACAAATGCCATACTGTATATGGCTGTATACTGCTTGGCAAGGAATGAACTTATACTGTAAAATACAACCAATTTAAAGCTTTGAGGGTTAGCGGAGGTTTAAAGTAAGGTTTAGGCCAATCTCACCAACTGGGTGCCTGAGTAGCAATATTATTACGCTTACGATGCATGTAATTAAAGAGAGGATTGGCTTGAGAGGGTTCAAGTGTATTACGAAGGTGTTTCGAAGAGTTTACTAAGCATCTTACGTGCCTGTGTGAACTCAAATGTTACATTGGTATTTCCAGGCAGGTTTTTTTTTTGAATTACAGGTTATTTATTTGAATAATCCAAGTCCATTTCCACTCTGAAGCTACGCTTAGAATGAGAAGTAAATCCCTTCCCGTCTCGTTACATTGTATTCTAAAGACCTATATGGGGAATGTTATTTCTTGATATACAAGCTTCATTTAAAATGGTTTGGTAGGGCTGCCTGTCTTCCTAAGGGTAGCTTTCTTCCACTCTCATGATAGAATGCCCAGTCTGAGTATGTGAGCTGTACGGTGACGGTGCGGTCAATATTGAGTTCTGTAAAACAAAAGAACACACGGGGGCCCATTTACTAAACCACGATTGACCACGATTAGGTATTTTTGAGAAATATTCGTATTTTTTCTAACTTATAGAACATTTCGTAATGTCCACGATAATTTAGTTAAAATTCCACATCTTTTTTTGTGTTTTTTTCGTAGCTGTACTTTTCGCAGTGACTACGAAAATTTCGTTATTCATTCGAGCTTTGGTATCGTGACTATCTTTTCACCTGGTTGGATCTGTAGAGTGCCACTGAGTCCTATGGAAGACTTCCAAAATCATACATTGAAGGTTTCAAAGCCGAATATTCGAATCCGAAAATATCGTTACTTCCGGAACGCAACCGTGATCTTTTTGTACGACCGATAAAAGACTTTTCGTGATGTTTTCGAACATCAGAAATTATCGTGGTTACCACAAAAAAATCGTGGTTGAGTAAATGGGCCCCATGTTGTGTCAGACAATATACAGCTCATATTATAAGCTGTAACGCAATGGGGATTTAGCACACAATGCAATGTAGTGTTTAGTTAGGGGCACACTGTGGGATCATACTAATTATGAAAAATGTAGCAGCTCTTGGAGTATTGTAGAACACAGCTTTGTAGGAAAGGCTCCTAGAATGCTACGGTAGCCAAGTGCCTTTAAATAAAGATAAGGAAACAAGAAATCCATATTCTTGTAAGTAAATATATTTCTACATTCCGTGTTTCTAGGTTACAGGTGCTATTAGCATAAACACCTGTCTATTGACAGCAAAATGCATCTCTTCATGTGACTAAACATAGTTTTCATTTTGCTACCTTAAATTACATATTCACAGTTCTCCTGAATGAGAAAGGGAAAAATCTAAAATTTTCAAGACCGGCTGTCATGTAACGCACAGCAATTTAATCTCTAGATGGGCATCATTATACCAACTGGCATTCTCACTGGCCCTATATGTCTTTTACAGGCTATGACTCAAGTGGCGAACAAATGAAAAAGCCGAATCTGTTCAAGTTATAAGAAATTACAGCTACTGGGATATTTTCATTTTATATTTTCATGTGAAGTCGATAAGGTGAGCTTTACCTTTCTTTTGCTTTTAACGAGAAAACTACAACGTACTAATGAGCATGCACAAAAGTGTGTAAAGGATGAAAAGAGTAGCACATAGAAAACGAAGGAATGAGGGAAATGTTACCATACTTACCGTCATTTCTCTTTCCTGGACTCAGCATACACCATGGGTTAATTCCCACCCAATGGTAGATTAGCACAGCACCGCCTCCTCCCCTAGGATATTATATTAGGCCCCTCTCCCACCAAGCCCACTCTCTAATTTTCAAGCCCTACTAAGGGGTCAGGCATGGTGTATGCTGTTTCTTCAGAGTTTGGGAAAGAGAAATTACGGTAAGTATGATAAAATTTCCCTCATTCTTGGACTCATCGAAAGAGCATACACCATAGGAATTACCAAAGCACTATTGGATGGGAAAACAAAGAAACACAAACATTATGATGCTGACAAAAATGTTACTGAAAAAGAAACTTCAAGATAGATAAAGCAAAAGATAACTTGAAGACTCTGGACATAAAGATTAAAAAATGAATGAACGTCTTAGAACTGGCCCATGTAGCAGCTCCACAGACTTTCTCTACCGAGACCTCCCCTTTTACAGCCCAAGAAGTAGATAAGGCCCAAGGACCTAGTTCTATGTATGCAGACCCGGAATCCTCATAACCTGTTTAGCTGTTATCTTTGAAGACCCCACCAATTCTGAAATTCCCTTGTCATGCTCCACTGAGTTGGTAGGGAAAGGGTCATCTGCCTCGAGTCTATCCTCGCCCCTAGAAATTCTACTACTTGAGATGGCTCTAGATCCTTCTCCCAACTGATGAGCCATCCATGGGTCTGAAGATTCTGTCAAACTTTCTCAAGATCTCCCAGCACTCTCTCTGTGGAGGGAGCCTTTATCAACAGGTTGTCCAAGTAATGGAAAATCTTAATTCCCAACAACCTCAGTCAAGTGAACTGGAAATGGTGGAATCCAATTGCATACCTCAAGAACTTCTGATCCTCCAAAGATGATAATATAAATCCCTGAGGTCTATGGTAACAATCCAGTTGTTCTGGAGGATGCTTGAACTTATGAGCTTGAGAGACTCCATCTGACAATACTGTTGAGCTCACCATGAGCCTAACCAAATCTATAGAGGCTTCTGGGAAAAACTCTGTTGCTAGTTTAAGCTTGGCTAAAGCTGCCACGATGTTAGATTTTTCAACGCGACTAACCAAGGCTTCTCAGGCTTCTCCCTGGAAACATAGCTATAGCCGGCCTAAAAGCAGCTGTTCCAGCTGAAAACATCTTCCTTAAGGCTGCCTCCATCCTTCTCATGGGATCCCTAAAAGAGGCTCCATCCGCCACTGCCAACACTGTTTTTTGTAGCCAGCTTAGAAATGGCAGCATCTATCTTGAGAATGTCCCAACTGAGCATATCTGCCTCCTCAAAGGGATACATTATATCGAAATCTTCTTTTCCAATTTGCTCCATTCAACAGAAATCAAATACTTGATCGTCTTGTCAAATAGCTTATCAACCTTGGACTCTACCACCTCCTTAGGAGCAAGATCTAATGCTTCTTTCACTGCTCTTATAAGTGGTTCAATGAGAGTTAAATCAAAACCAGGTTCATAGGATTGCTCCTCATCATCTCTGAAAATTTAGCATGAGGGTCAGACCTTTGAGTTAACTTTTGGTATGATGTGGAGAGTAATATTCTGAGACAATTTGCAACTCTCCAGTTTGGAATTTCATGAGTTATCTTGTTGCTAGGGTTCAAATTACCTTAGCAATCAGGGAGTGTTTTGAATGAGAGACTGGTATATGAATAGGAGAGGAACTAAATATAAAAATAAGGAATAAAATGTAACAATAACAATAAAACTGGAGCCTCACAGAGCAATAGTCTTTTTTGGCTGCCGGGGTCAGTGATCCCCATTTTGGAAAGAGTCGGTGGAAGAAGGCAAATAACTCAAATGAGCAGATTTATCAAAGTCCGAATTTCAGATAATTTAAAGTACGATTGGCAAAAATTTGGAGTAAATACAATAATTTCGGATGTGTGCTAATTGCACGAAAATTCGTATGGTGGCCGTACGAAAATATCGTGGTACGATCCGAAAGTTGCGAAATTTTCATATCTAAACAATCGTAAATGGGGCAAAAACCTTTCTGACTTTGAACCTTCAGTGTATGATTTTGGAAGCCTCCCATAGGACTCAATGGCACTCTGCAGCTCCAACCCGGCCCAAGGAAAGTCTCCCATAGGGCTCAATGGCACTCTGCAGCTCCAACTCGGCCCAAGGAAAGCCTCCCATAGGGCTCAATGGCACTCTGCAGCTCCAACTCGGCCCAAGGAAAGTCTCCCATAGGGCTCAATGGCACTCTGCAGCTCCAACCCAGCCCAAGGAAAGTCTCCCATAGGGCTCAATGGCACTCTGCAGCTCCAACCCGGCCCAAGGAAAGTCTCCCATAGGGCTCAATGGCACTCTGCAGCTCCAACCCGGCCCAAGGAAAGCCTCCCATAGGGCTCAATGGCACTCTGCAGCTCCAACCTGGCCCAAGGAAAGTCTCCCATAGGGCTCAATGGCACTCTGCAGCTCCAACCCGGCCCAAGGAAAGTCTCCCATAGGGCTCAATGGCACTCTGCAGCTCCAACCCAAGGAAAGTCTCCCATAGGGCTCAATGGCACTCTGCAGCTCCAACTCGGCCCAAGGAAAGCCTCCCATAGGGCTCAATGGCACTCTGCAGCTCCAACTCGGCCCAAGGAAAGCCTCCCATAGGGCTCAATGGCACTCTGCAGCTCCAACTCGGCCCAAGGAAAGTCTCCCATAGGGCTCAATGGCACTCTGCAGCTCCAACTCGGCCCAAGGAAAGCCTCCCATAGGGCTCAATGGCACTCTGCAGCTCCAACTCGGCCCAAGGAAAGCCTCCCATAGGACTCAATGGCACTCTGCAGCTCCAACTCGGCCCAAGGAAAGTCTCCCATAGGGCTCAATGGCACTCTACAGCTCCAACTCGGCCCAAGGAAAGCCTCCCAATAGGGCTCAATGGCACTCTGCAGCTCCAACCTGGCCCAAGGAAAGTCTCCCATAAGGCTCAATGGCACTCTGCAGCTCCAACCCGGCCCAAGGAAAGTCTCCCATAGGGCTCAATGGCACTTTGCAGCTCCAACCCCGCCCAAGGAAAGGCTCCCATAGGGCTCAATGGCACTCTGCAGCTCCAACCCGGCCCAAGGAAAGTCTCCCATAGGGCTCAATGGCACTCTGCAGCTCCAAGCCGGCCCAAGGAAAGTCTCCCATAGGGCTCAATGGCACTCTGCAGCTCCAACCCGGCCCAAGGAAAGTCTCCCATAGGGCTCAATGGCACTCTGCAGCTCCAACCCGGCCCAAGGAAAGTCACCATACTGATGCTTGAATGAATCCGAAACTTTCGTAGTCGTAGTCAATTATGTCGCACAAATTGACGCAAAGCACGAAAAACTTGCGGAAATTAACGAAAATATCATGGAAAATACACAAAATTCTATAAATTTGAAAAAATAAGAATTTTTCACATTCAGACCCAATCATTGATAAATGTGCCCCAAAAACTATAGAAAATAAACAATGATGACAAATTGGAAAGTTGCTTAGAATTAGCAATTCTATTCTGAGCTGATCTGGAAGGCTCAGTGACAACTTACATTTTTTTTTATTAGCTGAATTAGTCTGACCTGGCCACCTACACAGACAGCGAGTTACACCACATTCTGTCTATTGATAATGCTGAACAGTACAGCAAATTAAGTTTCCTGTCAATCCTAATCTATAGGGTACTGTCTCTCCGAGCTGTAACCACTCAGTTTCCCATGGGCCTTTTAACCAGAAGGTTTCTCATGCTCAGGGTCGGACTGGGGGATGCAGGGCCCACCGGGGCTGCTGCTTGATTTTGTGTGTTCCGATAAGCCCTTGTATTAATACAGTTTGCCAGTGTTATCTTGTATGGGGAATACAGGAGATGCCTTCATAGATCTGACATTTATTGTCCTGAAACCAGAGCTGAGAAATCCCTTGAAACACCAATGATTACCTTCTTAGCTGGGTAAACGTGAATCACAGTCCTCTGTGTTTTATGTCAATTTTCAGGCAATCAAGTAATGCGTTTGGTGCCTTGTGACTTCTTGTATTGACTTTTCATGTTCTGTTCAGTTGGCTCCTGGGAATTAAGCCTGGCTAATACCAGTGCTCACTTTATTTATAAACACACTTTACACTTCAGTGAGGCCATTCTTCCGGAAGCTGTGTTTACAGTAGATATAGTAATCCTGAACTTCTCAAGTTAGACCCTCCAGTGGGCATCCCTAGAGCTTTCTAAATAGAACATTTTTGCTGTCTTGATATGGAGTAAAGAATCGTGCAGGCAAAGCTCTTCTTGCTGAGGAGTAGCAAGCTCTAACTGAGAATGGACATCTTATTTTAACCCATTCACACAAAGAACGTTGATAAAAAAAAGTTAATTAGCCACATTAGTGCAAGCTAGAACACAATATTTATCCTGCAGAAAGCTTTACCATACCTGAGTAAACAGCCATAGAAGATCCCTCTGTTTAAGATAGCAGCTGCTATTTGAGCTTGGCCTGACTTAACTTCCCTGCCTGCACACTGCTCATGGAACAGCTCTAAGCTCAGATTACACAGTACAGAGGGGAGGAGGAGAAGGGAGGGGTAGAGAAGAGCAAACTGAGCAGACTTGTGCCCTGCCCTGAAGGATTTTTCTGAGAGCAGGAAGTCTGATACAGAAAATCATGTGTACAAAATAGAAGGAAAGAAATGTGGTGTTTCTTTTCACTGAGGACTAAGAGCAGCGTTTCTGTGAGTGCTTATGGCTGTATTTACATAGACCTTTCTGATAAAGCTTACTTAGTTTTTAAATCATGGTGTATAATAAGGTGCATAATAAATCCTTTCCAGCACTACTCTCATTCACTAAACCATGTAAATCATTTTGAGTTTAAAAGGAACCATTTGCATTGTGATATCCCTGTCTGTTTAATAACTAATGTCTATATACAGAGAATTCTTCCATCTGTTGTACAAAGGGGAAGCTCAGGGGACGTAAATTTGCTGACATGTTATAGCAGGGATCCCCAACATTTTTTTACTTGTCAGCCACACTCATATGTAAAAAAGTGTTGGCCATATGTCTAGGAAGATTCTTATTCATCCAGGTCATGATATATAGTATCTAGTAGAAGTCTAAAACAACTGGAGTCAGGGCCAGAACTAGGGGTAAGCAGAAGAGGCACCTGCCTAGGGCACAATGGGGGGAGGGCACTAGCGGGTACCTCTTCTGCGTACCCCTAATCTGGGTTTGCTTACCCTCACAGTTGCTCTCCACGCGCTCCCCTCTCCATCTGGGACATCAATATGCAAGCTCGTAGCCCCCATCAGGGGTGAAGACTCGGCGACCTGGCCGGCCAGGCTGCCTAGGGGGCCTGGCTGGCTTGGCCCACCACTGACTGGACTTGTTTCACCACTCATCCAGGTGGCTTCTTCAGTTAAAAAAAAACCAAACTGCTGGAGTAAAATTGTGGGCGTCATTTATCAACACTGGGCAAATTTGCCCATGGCAACCAACCAAATTGTTGCATTCATTGTTCTACCTGCAGGTGGCTAATGAATGCCAATCACTGACTGGTTGCTATGGGTTACTGCCCACAGGCAAATTTGCCCAGTGTTGATAAGTGAGCCCCGTATAAATCTCCTTGCTTCTAAAACTTGCCTCCAAGCCAGAAATGTAAAAATTGGCACCTACTCTGAGGCCGCTGGGAGCAACATTAAAGGGGCAGTGAGCAACATGTTGCCTCTGAGCCACTGGTTGGGGATCACTGTGTTATATTAAGAACCAGGAATGTGTCAATAGTCACTTCTACCTTCAACCTTCTGCCAAAAAACCTCAAATATGAAACTGTGTCTATTGCCAATTGGAACTTGTCTCTAAGTCTGTTAATGAAGGTAGTGGGCGTGGCATATAATAATACAAATGATGTGTCACACATTAACCTTATATTAATCATCAAATATATTATTTTTAACCTGTACGCATCTTGCTCTCCGTGACCTGACCTTTCCTGATTACGTTGTTGTGATTAATTAAATATATTAGGCTGAAATCCGTATCGATAAGACCCATTATTTTTTTATGGATCTCCTAGGTATTAGGACAAATGGCACGTTATATAGATTCATACGGTTTCGTATGCATGTGGAGCCTGTAGATATTTCCTGAGCGTCATTTTCATTTTTCAGAATTAAAACCAGCAATCCGTGAAGCCTGAAATTGATTCCCACAATTAGAGTAATTGCATTGTCTGGGAGCCCAGATCAAAAGAGACACTAAAGAAATCGGCACATTCTTCTTCTGCTCGGATTCCAGAAAGTAGAAAAGAGTATTTTTAATGAATGATAGAACCATTTGGTCCTGAACCGTCAAAAGTGATTTTTCCAAAGAATTACGGACCTTTCGGTAATGGCCTCCTCATTTTTTCTTTTAAAATGGAATTTTGCCCAAAAGACCTGACTGGCCATACGTAATATTTACTATAGTCTCTTTGGCTATATCCTGAGCTATATATAAAGCAAAATATACTTTTACTTATCTCAGACTTAATTGAATCCACTAATTCCTGTGCATCAGTACTGTCTGGCCATTTTACCCATTAAAGTCAAGAAACGGCAGTTTTCACTCCTACAAATATGCCATTATGTCCCTTGACCATGGTCACATGGAGGTGGCTGGGAATGTACGAATGCAACCTGAATATATAATAATATATGAATTATACATAAAGAACCCCCCCAGCTTCAATATGCCCTGTTTTACCTCTTCTTGTAGCACCAAGAGATCCAGCAGATTGCTGTCTAAATTGAAACACAACCACATTTCTATATTTTATACTTCATTTGAGCCCATTTAACAAGAAAATATTCCTGTCTTTCTGCCCCATTGACGTACGTTTCTCTGATTCAGGTTTCCACATGAGCAATTTAATGATTCTGTGTTTTCCCGAAAAGGCAGAACAATACGTAATTCAATGAGCTTGTTATTTTCTCATTGCTTTACATTGCCTGGAAAAATCTCTAAGATTTTTTTAAGACTAGTAGTTAGAGCAGTCCAAATACTGTTTATGGGGTTTTTATGGACTTGTGAGAGATAACCTAACCTATAACAACAGTCATTACTGGAGATCTCATACCATTTTCTCTGATATTATAGAGTAAGGGAAATTTCATATGGACACTGCTTTTTTAAATCACTGAACTCTGGCTATACCCATCACTGTAATCTCTTTCTTCAAAAAGTATAAATAAATCCCATGTTTATATGCTGAAATCCCAGTGCAAAACAGTTCTTCTCTTTCTGCCTCATTTGAAATCCTGGCAGGGGAGGAGGGACTAAAACATTGCTCTTACAAATTGTAACAACTTCTCCACAGCTTACAGACAGCAGGAACTACATAACCCCACAATGCATTGCACTGCGATGTTCCTTTTCCTTGTCTATAAGCATCTTTTCTATTACACTGTGTGACATGCTGACTGCCTGTATACGGAATTGTTGGGGGAAATTAGCTGTGGCAGACAGGTAAGCAGGAGCATAGAGACAGGGACACCACATCATTTGGCAAAAACACAGGTTTATTTGGGCAAACTCTTCCCAACATAAAGGTCATAGGAACACAATTCATCAGCAATTTCAACAAACTTATTCAAAATTTGTCCCCTCTCTAGGGCTCTCACCATCCAGGGCAACTTCCACGCTCTGGAACTTTTTAAGGACTTCTCACTATCCCCAGTGACTTCACGGTGACTCTTGCATTTGGGAACACTGAGGCTTCTCACCAAGCCCTACTGTCTCTCCCCTCCTGGGATACCAGCTCACCAGCTTCTGGAACATTCTGGCTTCTCACCAAGCCCTACTGTCTCTCCCCTCCTGGGATATCAGCTCACCAGCTTCTGGAACATTTTGGCTTCTCACCAAGCCCTACTGTCTCTCCCCTCCTGGGATACCAGCTCACCAGCTTCTGGAACATTCTGGCTTCTCACCAAGCCCTACTGTCTCTCCCCTCCTGGGATACCAGCTCACCAGCTTCTGGAACATTCTGGCTTCTCACCAAGCCCTACTGTCTCTCCCCTCCTGGGATATCAGCTCACCAGCTTCTGGAACATTTTGGCTTCTCACCAAGCCCTACTGTCTCTCCCCTCCTGGGATACCAGCTCACCAGCTTCTGGAACATTCTGGCTTCTCACCAAGCCCTACTGTCTCTCCCCTCCTGGGATATCAGCTCACCAGCTTCTGGAACATTTTGGCTTCTCACCAAGCCCTACTGTGTCTCCCCTCCTGGGATACCAGCTCACCAGCTTCTCACTTAGCCCTGATACTCTGGCTCTCATACACTTTGTTACGGCTCCCTCTGCTCCTTGCTGTGGCAGGCAGCCCCCCCCCCCAGCCCCCCTGGGAGTTCCTAACACAGGCAGCCTTCCTGCTCTCTGCCCCACTATGATAGTGACCCCTTTTTTCCTTTACAGGCAGCTCCTCTCTCAGCTGCCTCATAATTACCTGACTATGATGAATTATTAACCATATTTGCACTAGAAATTCCCCTGCAGTCCACTTAATGCACCACAAATACACACTTAGCCACACTTTTAGGCTGTGTTTCCTAAGCACAATACCAAAGCTCCTTAAACACTACCATGGACTTTCCAAGGATTCCGCTGACCTATACAACCCCCAAACCCACCCAAACAGTTGGTTAGAAGGAGATAATTTTCCATATGTTAGTTCAGGCTGGGCAGTCTGATCTCCATCATACCCTTTTCATTATTTTTCAGTCCTTGAAACAAACAAACAAAAAGAGGCAGCTGTGATTGTCTGGGTTGGTCATGGCCTTTCTAACCAATGTCTGTCCTTTTCTATCACCTTCTCCCAACTGCTCTTCTACACAGAGTATTTCAAGTGAACAAAAAAACCAATAAACCACAATCACAATCATATTTGCTTCTCCATAAAGCCACTGTGCTTCCCTGTGATCTTAAGCAGGAGGCTTTTAGTGGGGGACCTTGTACTTCCAGTAAATTCAGTTTCAAATAAATTAATAGAGATGAAAAGCTCTCAGATCACTCTGGGAATCTTGAAAATATAACGTAACAATATAAGACCCGTGGGGGCTGTGGAAATACCTATTACTTACCTTATAAGACCCGTGGGTGCTGTGGAAATACCTATTACTTACCTTCTATACATTTTAGTGACATAAATGGGAAGGGAGATGCCTCATGAAATTCACTGATCTGTTTCTTGCCATCCACATACATCAGAATTTATCACTAAGGTGCAGCAGTCAGTGTAGGGATAGATCAGTTTTACAGCAGTTTTTTCTGGAGCAATAAAAGCAGAATATATAGCACTTAATTTAACATCCTATAATACACAAGAGACATTTATATTACTTTGACTTACTGTAAGCTATATATTTAGAAACACCTACCCCTGACATCAAAGATATTAATAATAGATAAAAAATATATATACCACATTGGCCATCCTGACTTAGAACACAGGTATGGGATCTGTTATTCAGAATGCTCAGGACCTGGGATTTCCATAATTTGGGTCTCCATACCTCGTCTGTTCAAAAGCTTTCAATATGAATTAATTATATCTTAGTTGGGATCAAGTAGAAAGGTACTGTGTTATTACAGAGGAAAAAAATCATATTTAAAAATTGGAATTATTTGCTTATAATGAAGTTTATAGGAGATGGCTTTTTTCAGAGCTTTCAGGATAATGGGTTTCTAAATAACAGATCCCATACCTGTATTTTTAGCCTTTACCCACCTTTGTTGTCGTCTTCTCTAACTTTTTCCTCTCTCTTGCAGAACTCACATTGCAATAGGGATTTGCAGACTTTCTGCCAAAGAGAAAACCCTACAACTACAGAGTGCAACATTCTGAGGCATTTGATTGGAACAACAAGCTGAAGGCATCTGCTTACTGCCACTGGTGCCTAAATGTGAGTTAAAACCTAGAAATATATAGGGCCGGTCCTGCCATGAGAACCTTGCCGTAGACGGCCAGTTACCAGGGGCGGCAAAAAGCCACCTCTGGTAACTTTAAGAGCCGAATTTTTATTTTTTAAACCAGAGTGGTTCCCCTCTGAGGCTAAAGTTGTAAGCGCAGAGCAGGAAAGAAGGCATCGGGGCTGCAGCCCCAGAATTTGCTGCATGAACATTTTTAGAATTAGAGAGTCCAACCACAAATTGTGCTCTATTGGATATGGTGATGGGAAGCCTGGATACTAGTAACCTTCATATGATCCCACTTCATATATTTTTTTTAAAAAGACAAAAAAAAATTGAGTCAATGAAGTCTTTGAATTGCCAAATTGACAATAATGAGTAAAGGCGGCCATACACGGGCCGATTCTAGCTGCCGATATGGGTCCCTTGAACCGATTCGGCAGCTAATCGCCCCGTGTATGGGCACTACCGACGGGCCTGCCCAACTGATATCTGGCCTGAAATCAACCAGATCTCGATCGGGCAGGTTAGAAAATCTAGTCGGATCGGGGACCGCATCGGCTCATTGATGCGGTCCCCGGACCGACTTTTCCTTTGCCTGTCCTATTCCTTTTCCTGGATTCTCCCGGTGTCGCCCACCCGTAGGTGGGGATATCAGGAGAAGATCCGCTCGCTTGGTGATGTCGCCTGTGTATGGGGACATTTATCCTAAAGCAGCAGATCTATTAAAAATCTAATTGTTTTTACTGTTTCACATTGATAAGAACTTTCTTCCTCTGCTGTATTTCATTTCCACTCTGTCCTGTGGTACTAAACCTTGTAAGGCCCTTATAGATGACATTTTTGCCTAACTAACTATATTGAAAACATTTTTTATTTTGCACAGTCTGTCTATTTTACCCAGTTTAATTTTTACACTGAACTATTTATTTAAAACTACCAAGCAGGTGGTTTCCACCAGGAAAGGAGTTAATAAAGTTATTATATATCTCTGCAATACATTTGTGCTTTTAGATTCTTTTAAAATACATTTTGTGCTTAGGTGGAATATCGTAATGGGTCTGGGTATGGCACTGGGAAACCTAGGTGCACTTACATCCTCACTGCTCACTGGGAAATAGTAATTTATTGTCCTGTAAACCCCACTCGCGGCTGTCCTTCCACCCAAGGGATTTATGCAGTTCCCAGTGTGCCAAAGGGCTTTATAGACTTCTTGGTACATCAGATAATGGGCCTACTGGATGGTAAAAGGGTTGCACTTTTTTCTCATTTTCTACTATAAAACAAAGTGCCTGCATACATAAACCATCTGTTGAATGCACAACCGAGGTCTCTCACTGGGAAAAATCATGAGGAAAGCTGTTATTCTGCGCAGATGCCACTGGAGGTGCAGAACGTATATGAGACGGCCGCTCGGGTCTGGTTTCACCATTTAACTGCAGGAAACCTCACGCTTTCAATTATCTGCGTAGCTGTTCACCGCAGGAATCCAGTTGAATTGCTCAGCTACAGAAAAACACACTCACTGGAGGATTTGATACAGAATTTCTATTTAATACATGTATTTAGGTTCAGGACACATTAAAGTATCCTGCTGTTAGGCAAGTCCTTTACATTTCTACTGTCATGTTTATGATATAATCTGGCAAGCCGTCGATACCCCTGGGGGTGAGGGCAATTACATATCAGTTGCTAATTGAGAGAACATCATATACAGTATATATGTGCATACAGCCATATTTCTATGCAGCCATTTATATACACAGTACTAACAGGCACTGTAAGAGAGGGCAGGTAGGATTAATTGCCCAGCGGCGAATCTGCTGCTAGAGATAGGCCACTCTGGCTCCCCTAACCATGCACTAATTATTCACAGTTGTATCAGGAAAGGGTTCTATGATGTTAGTTAGTATGACAGAGATTAGAATACAAAATGTAATCTGAGATATATTACCATTAAATTAACAATTTGTGCCTCGGGGGAAAATAAATTATTGTTGTCTTTGTTGATTTTTTTCTTTTCCAAGTGTGCAAAGCAATGAGAACCTGATTCTGTGCTACAAGAGAAAGGGAGATCGAACAGCTCAGTTGGAACAATTGTTAAAGATTTAAAAAATCTCCCAGAATTTCCAAATGTTGACAATTTTTTAAAACTTTAGCTCTGATGGAAATGACTGACTCTCTCCTCACTTCATCCTGTTTATACTATAATGCCTGTGGCGTCAATGTTGACCATTATATCACTGAAATGTTTGGCTGCATTATTCCATTATTTCTATGGGAGAATAACTAACGCCTTCTGCACAACATGATAAAAAAGTCATCAATATTGTACAACCTGTACTTTGGTTCATTTCAATGAAATCATATTTGCTTCAATAAAATCCCATTACTACAGTTATAGGACCTGTTATCCAGATTACTCAGGACCTGGGGTGTTGGATCTCCATAACTTTAGTCTACTAAAAAATAATTTGAACACTAATTAAACCTAATGTGATTGTTTTGCTTCCATTATATGTTAGGATCAAGCACAAGGTACTGTTTTATTATTACAGAGAAAAGGGAATCATTTAACCATGAAATAAACCCAATAGGGCTGTTCTGCCCCAATAAGGGGTAATTATATCTTAGTTGGGATCAAGTACAGGTACTGTTTTATTATTACAGAGAAAAGGGAATCATTTAACCATGAAATAAACCCAATAGGGCTGTTCTGCCCCCAATAAGGGGTAATTATATCTTAGTTGGGATCAAGTACAGGTACTGTTTTATTATTACAGAGAAAAGGGAATCATTTAACCATTAAATAAACCCAATAGGGCTGTTCTGCCCCAATAAGGGGTAATTATATCTTAGTTGGGATCAAGTACAGGTACTGTTTTATTATTACAGAGAAAAGGGAATCATTTAACCATTAAATAAACCCAATAGGGCTGTTCTGCCCCCAATAAGGGGTAATTATATCTTAGTTGGGATCAAGTACAGGTACTGTTTTATTATTACAGAGAAAAGGGAATCATTTAACCATGAAATAAACCCAATAGGGCTGTTCTGCCCCAATAAGGGGTAATTATATCTTAGTTGGGATCAAGTACAGGTACTGTTTTATTATTACAGAGAAAAGGGAATCATTTAACCATTAAATAAACCCAATAGGGCTGTTCTGCCCCCAATAAGGGGTAATTATATCTTAGTTGGGATCAAGTACAGGTACTGTTTTATTATTACAGAGAAAAGGGAATCATTTAACCATGAAATAAACCCAATAGGGCTGTTCTGCCCCCAATAAGGGGTAATTATATCTTAGGATCAAGCACAAGGTACTATTTTATTATTACAAAGAAAGATGAAATAATTTTTTAAAAAAGGTAATTATTTGATAAACATTAAGTTGGCCTTCCTATATTTTGGAGCTTTCTAGATAACGGGTTTCCAAATAACGGATCCTATGCTTGTATATTGACACCAACATTACACCCAATTCCTTTGGTTTCTCTGGAAACACAATTCTACAAATAGACAATTCCAACATTGACAGCTTTAATGATTCCTATTTTGTCATCTTATAAACAGGACCCAAGTTAATTGAAATAAGTATATTATTTTGCTTAAGGGAGAAGGAAAGGCCAAATGTTAGGCACCCCCCAGTGATTGTAATCACTTACCCCGGCCGGTGCTCCTGTTAGGAGAAGACTGCACCAACCAGGGGTTAATTCTGGCTTCAGGAAAGTGATTACAATCACGGGGAATGTTAGGCACCCCCTGGTGATTGTAACTTTCCTTCTCCTTTAAATGACTGGATAAAGAAAATGAGATCAATAAAACCATTACTGAATGCCAAACACCAGTTCCTTGATCAGTATTTGAATCTAGATGTATTTATATAGGGCCCTCTTTACCGCTTGTATTGGTTTTTTGTATGTACACAGTGCTGCAGACTATAAATACATGTTGATAATAGTTTAATCTATATATATACTGTATATATATTTACCCTACAGTAGCCATGTAATTTTCACATGCTGGAATGGCATAGAACTTTTTTATTTTAATACAGGGGGTTATGTAATAAAAGACACTTGGGGTCATTTATAACCACTGGGCAAATTGACATCTGGGAGGAACCCATGGTAACCAGGGCCTAGGCAACCCGATCGGTCACCTCGCCCTTGCACCTTCCCCCCACCTCACGTGTTGCGGGGAATGGGGGGGAGTCATTGCTAGGGGTGGGCAGGAGAGGTTCCTGCTTGGCTCCCCCCAATCGTTGCACCCTAGGCAGGTGCCTCTTCTTCTGCCTACCCCTAGTTCCAGCCCTGGCAGCTGGCTTAAAAAAACTGATCACTGATCACTGATTGGTTGCTAGAGGTAACTGGCGGGGGCAAGTGAACCCAGTGTTTATAAATGAGCCCCACAACATTTGTCCAGGAGCAGTAACCCATTGCAACCAATCAGCAGGAGGCATTTACTGGTCGCCTGTTTAGAAGCAATCACCTTATTGGTTTCTATTGGTTACTGCTCCTGGGCAACCTCAGTGCCTTTTATTACATATGGGGAGAGACTATATTGTATCTGCTGCCTTATTTCTTTTTGGAAAATAATTCCCAAATTTCTCACAATTTGCGAATACACACCCAGCACTGAACTGCTTCCTACCCTTTATTAACCCTTTATTAACTGAGTAGGGCTCAGCAGGGAAAGTGTTAAAGGAATATTATCATCTTAACCAGCTCAGGTGCTTTGGCCTCTTGCAAATATGAAGCCTACAAAGCATGAAATAACAAATGAGAGGATGTGTAGCTTGTAGCCTTAGGGTAACAGGCTCTTTATCTCTTGCTGTATTTATAACTCCCTGGGGAACACAGTGACAGATACTAAAATGAGTTACATGACCCGTGCCTTCCTCAGCCCACCGTTTACAATCTGATCATTTCATGTCTTTTGCTTTACTCTCGGCTAAGGCGACGCTGTCAGTCTCCTTGTTTCCCTATAGTTAGAAAACAAGAAGGAAACAATAAGCCGTGGCTTCTAGAAGGTTCACCTTAGATGCATATGGTTTGCACTGTGTAGAGAATACCAACTTACCTGGATATGAACAGGAGAGGGATAAGTGTAGGGTTGCCACCTGTTTAGTTTTGGGTTGGACATCCCGGTTTTCAGAAGGGCTGTCCGGGTCAAAACCTTCAGCCCGGTTTTCCAAATTAGGAAAACTGGGCAGAACTCACTAAGATTGATGCGGTGGTCAACCAATTGCCGCATTGTAGCTCCACCCTGTGATGTCACTGGCTCCACCCATTGACATCATGGCCCCACCTCCCGAGACATCATCGCCCACCCCCTGCCCGGCAAAAAAAGCCGGCATAGGTGGCAACCCTAGATAAGTGTAAAGCGTAAATAAAATTATACTGGCTACTGAAACTCCCAAAATCCCATCACAGTTACAGTTACTTTACATATATATATATATATATACATTTATATTTTAAAGCTGGCAATACACTCACCAATATAATCATCGGTATCACCGATATAAAACATGGTGCAAAAATTTTCTGGAAATAATTCTGAGCCAACACATGGTCCAAAAATCATACAAAATGGTTTTCAGATCATGTGTGGGCTCAGAATTATCCCAATAATTTGGTGACGTTGATTGGCCGATACCCTTGGGGCCCTACAATGGGGGTCACTTTGGTACCATTGGTGCCTGTAACTATTTCATGTTCAGAACATCCTCCCATTGGTTATATTTAGGGTTTTATCCTACAGTTTCAGGCTGAGTGTGAGTTTTAGAACATTGCATTTAACAATCTATATTCGAACATTCGTCAGAAGAAGGCTAAAATCTGAACGTGTATGGCCACCTTAACACAGCATGCTTAATTGGGCTTATACTGATCAACTTTAGGTCAAAAACCACAAGAAACTTTTCTGTGTCTGGAAGATTTTGTGTTCTGCCATCTCTCCTAAATGATAAGATTTAGCTTGCTGCTCAAATAACAAACACTATAGTCGCCCCAACAAATATGAATAAGCAACGATATAAAGATAACGAGACTCCTCAGTAAGAATGATATAGAAAAACTGGAAACCTATTCTTTCATTAAAGGGATATTGTCGTGATTTTTATGGGGTAATTTTTATTTCTAAATGACACTGTTACACAGCAAATAATTCCCTCTGCCATTTAACCTTTTATTCTTGAACCAACAAATGTATTTGTAGCTGTAATATTGGTGTGTAGGCGCCATCTCAGTGCCTTGTGCCTGAGTCTGAGCTTTCAGCCAGCGCTACACATTAGAACTGCTTTCAGCTAACCTATTGTTTCTCCTACTCCCATGTAACTGGAGGAGTCCCAAGCCGGACTTGGATTTCTTACTATTGAATGCTATTCTGATACCTACTGGGAGCTGCTATCTTGCTCCCTTCCCATTGATCTGCTGGGGGTGAGTGAGTGTAGGACTGGCCAGACCGGGGGGAGTGAGTGTAGGACAGGCCAGACCGGGGGTGAGTGAGTGTAGGACTGGCCAGACTGGGGGTGAGTGAGTGTAGGACAGGCCAGACCGGGGGTGAGTGAGTGTAGGACAGGCCAGACTGGGGGTGAGTGAGTGTAGGACAGGCCAGACCGGGGGGAGTGAGTGTAGGACCGGCCAGACCGGGGGTGAGTGAGTGTAGGACTGACCAGACCGGGGGTGAGTGAGTGTAGGACCGGCCAGACCGGGGGGAGTGAGTGTAGGACCGGCCAGACCGGGGGTGAGTGAGTGTAGGACTGGCCAGACCGGGGGTGAGTGAGTGTAGGACAGGCCAGACCGGGGGTGAGTGAGTGTAGGACAGGCCAGACCGGGGGTGAGTGAGTGTAGGACAGGCCAGACCGGGGGGAGTGAGTGTAGGACCGGCCAGACCGGGGGGGGGGGGGTGAGTGTAGGACCGGCCAGACCGGGGGTGAGTGTAGGATAGGCCAGACCGGGGGTGAGTGAGTGTAGGACGGGCCAGACCGGGGGGGAGTGAGTGTAGGACAGACCAGGGGTGAGTGAGTGTAGGACAGGCCAGACCGGGGGGAGTGAGTGTAGGACCGGCCAGACCGGGGGGAGTGAGTGTAGGACCGGCCAGACCGGGGGTGAGTGTAGGACAGGCCAGACCGGGGGTGAGTGAGTGTAGGACAGGCCAGACCGGGGGTGAGTGAGTGTAGGACAGGCCAGACCGGGGTGAGTGAGTGTAGGACTGGCCAGACCGGGGGTGAGTGAGTGTAGGACAGGCCGGGGGTGAGTGAGTGTAGGACTGGCCAGACCGGGGGGAGTGAGTGTAGGACTGGCCAGACCGGGGGTGAGTGAGTGTAGGACAGGCCAGACCGGGGGTGAGTGAGTGTAGGACAGGCCAGACCGGGGGGGAGTGAGTGTAGGACTGGCCAGACCGGGGGTGAGTGAGTGTAGGACTGGCCAGACCGGGGGTGAGTGAGTGTAGGACGGGCCAGACCGGGGGTGAGTGAGTGTAGGACGGGCCAGACCGGGGGTGAGTGAGTGTAGGACGGGCCAGACCGGGGGTGAGTGAGTGTAGGACAGGCCAGACCGGGGGTGAGTGAGTGTAGGACTGGCCAGACCGGGGGTGAGTGAGTGTAGGACGGGCCAGACCGGGGGTGAGTGAGTGTAGGACCGGCCAGACCGGGGGTGAGTGAGTGTAGGACCGGCCAGACCGGGGGTGAGTGAGTGTAGGACCGGCCAGACCGGGGGTGAGTGAGTGTAGGACAGGCCAGACCGGGGGTGAGTGAGTGTAGGACAGGCCAGACCGGGGGTGAGTGAGTGTAGGACAGGCCACACCGGGGGTGAGTGAGTGTAGGACAGGCCAGACCGGGGGTGAGTGAGTGTAGGACAGGCCAGACCGGGGGTGAGTGAGTGTAGGACTGGCCAGACCGGGGGTGAGTGAGTGTAGGACTGGCCAGACCGGGGGTGAGTGAGTGTAGGACAGGCCACACCGGGGGTGAGTGAGTGTAGGACAGGCCAGACCGGGGGTGAGTGAGTGTAGGACAGGCCACACCGGGGGTGAGTGAGTGTAGGACAGGCCAGACCGGGGGTGAGTGAGTGTAGGACAGGCCAGACCGGGGGTGAGTGAGTGTAGGACTGGCCAGACCGGGGGTGAGTGAGTGTAGGACTGGCCAGACCGGGGGTGAGTGAGTGTAGGACAGGCCACACCGGGGGTGAGTGAGTGTAGGACAGGCCAGACCGGGGGTGAGTGAGTGTAGGACTGGCCAGACCGGGGGTGAGTGAGTGTAGGACTGGCCAGACCGGGGGTGAGTGAGTGTAGGACTGGCCAGACCGGGGGGAGTGAGTGTAGGACAGGCCAGACCGGGGGTGAGTGAGTGTAGGACTGGCCAGACCGGGGGTGAGTGAGTGTAGGACAGGCCAGACCGGGGGTGAGTGAGTGTAGGACTGGCCAGACCGGGGGGAGTGAGTGTAGGACAGGCCCCCCAGAAGCTGCGCCCCAGATAGCTGCCTACCCTACTGACCCCTAGTTCCAGCCCTGCTATATCACTTTACTAGATACAGAGTCAGTCACTTGGAATTTACACATGTATTATGCTGATATAGCTCTTATGTACAACTATTCCTTAATTGTAAATACAATTAGTAGGCACCGGTGCTGGATAAACCAATACCTGGAAATGCTTCAAGTAGCAATTGACTCTCTATTGTAAGCCAGAAACAAGTGATTGCGGTTTAAAGGCCACAATCATTAAATGGAAGGCTACTTGCTTGTAATCAAACGACATACCATAATCCCCATGATTTAGGCTTTATTTGTTATTACTGAGCACAGGTCCCTATTCTCATTATGTTCCGTCTCTTTCTCTCTATGTATATTAATGTCTCCCCGTGCCCCCACAGCGGCGCAACATGAAACTCTGAGCCGTGTCTGGGAACTTGTTTCTGCAGAGAAAGCAATTGATTTCTTGGAAGATCCTGTAGGCATTTGACTCCATTGAGGTGAAACAATATTTTTATGTGTGACAGTGATAATTATCTCTCTCTGACAGCCCTGCATTATCAAGTCGGCTCAGCAGGAGAAGCAAAGGCAGATGTACCCAAGGCAGACAATAAACCTGGAGACGAGGAAGGCAGACTCATCTACGTAACTACATACAGATACTTCATGATAGTCATCACAATCCCCGGATCTTCTTATGTAGAACATGGTGAATGTGAGTATCCTGCAAACTCCTGACTCTGCTAAATGTACCATGTGTTCAACAGGCATTGTATGGGGGGCTCAGTGGGCTCAAACAATGGGTGTCAGCTCCCAGTAGGTATCAGAATAGCACTCAATAGTAAGAAATCCAAGTCCGGCTTGGGACTCCTCCAGTTACATGGGAGTAGGAGAAACAATAGGTTAGCTGAAAGCAGTTCTAATGTGTAGCGCTGGCTGAAAGCTCAGACTCAGGCACACTTTACTGCTGCGCTGCAAGTTGGAGTGATACATCCCCCCCCCCCCCAGCAGCCGATCAGCAGAACAATGGGAAGGTCTGGTCTAGATGGGACCTTTACATAACCAATACAAGGGCACCGAGTAGGCTAAACCCTATATAAGATTAATCCCCTTACCCGATTCACAACCAAGACCAATACTCCCTCTCTCCCCCCAAGGGACCCAAATTCCCCTTCATGTCTCCCCCAACCAATTTACTTACTTGTTTTTTTTAACTTGTTCTCCTATTATGATTGACAATTACAACTGTTTTTTTTAAAACATTATTACCAATCCAAGAGAAGAGGACTACACTGTAACAATGCTACCATTGACCTCTTGAATGCCTGTTACAATTATTGTGCATAAAACACCAATAAAATTTAAGTTACAAAAAAAAAAATTGCCCCATAAATATGACAGTATCCATTTCAGCTCTCCTTTCCCTCTCTCTGATCACCATCTCCATACACTCACACTTTCCCTCCACCTCAGAACCCTATCACCACACACAGGAACGTTCATCACATTAATCTTTAGTATCTCCCATCCACTCTACAGCCTTAGCTTTCCTCTATGTCGTCATTCACTGATCTGCTGCATTTTATTACAATGACGCAATCACCACTATTTTGAACAGCTTTTAAGGTGGAAACCCTTGGGATTTGTCTACTTTCCCACATTGATGCTACAACAATCATTAATATTGACTGCACATGTGCTATCTCCATGCTGTGAGTATTTAGCTTGCACAATTGCTTTGTCTTGGACAAATAAATCAAGTTCTAGTTGTTTGTGTTCTATTCTTATCACTTCTACCGTTGGCAGTGGAGAGCACACTTTTTCCTCTAGTGAAGGCCCATACTGTGTGTTAGAGTCACGTGTACCCGTGCTCTGTACCATCTAGCTGGACATTGGCCTAATACTAAGCCATAATAGGGTTACATTATGTATTACTGCTAATGGGGCTGGTTAAAGGAAAACTATACCCCCAAACAATGTAGGTCTCAATACAAATATATTGCATAAACAGCTCATATGTAAAACCCTGCTCCATCTAAATAAACCATTTTCATATAAATATACTTGTTTAGCAGTATGTGCCATTGGGTAATCCTAAATAGGAAACTGCCATTTTATGTACTAAGGGCCGCCCCCTGGGATCATAGGAGTCACAGTGCACACAAACAAGCCAAGGCACACATACATGCTAGGCCCCATCAGCCAATGAATGGGCAGAGTTCTGCCTTTTGCTCCCACACTACTTCCTGTTACAGTTAGAGCTGCATTATTTCCTGTCAGCTGATCTCTGAGGGAGCACATAGCCCATCACTAAATGGCGGCTCAAGGGAAAGGATATAAAAGGGCAATATTTACTGATATATATTCCAGTTTGGGGAGATTCTTTAATAGGCCACTTAACATAATATAAACTGTGTGTTGGTTACGTATTCCCTTTAATCTGGATGCATGCTCACAAGAACCATAAGGAACAAGAAGCAGATGGTAAGGTAAGGAGTAGATGAGCAGTACAAATAGTAGTGCCTTATGGTATTACAGTGTGCAGGGAACTTAAGGTCCCCATACACTGCTGATATGGGTCCCTTGGACCGATTCGGCAGCTTATCGGCCCGTGTAGGGGCAGAAACGAGGGGCCTGCCTGACCGATATCTGGCCTAAAATTGTCCAGATATCGATCGGCCAGGTTAGAAAATTCAGTCGGATCAGGGACCACATCGGCTTGTTGATGCAGTCCCCGAAGCGGCTGCCCCATTGCTGCCAATATAATTCAATTGTTTGGCCCAAATTTTTTTCTTTTTTACCTACATGCTCCCTGATATCGCCCACCCGTAGGTGGGGATATCGGGTGAAGATCCGCTTGCTTGGCGATCTCGCCAAGCGAGCGAATCTCAAAGTGTATGGGGACGTTAACTGTGGGACTATACACACTGTATACACACTATACACAAGACCAACAGAATATAGTGCAAGGGAGTCAGTAGGAAGATGAGAAGCCCATTCTTTATGGCCTGTCTATAGAACAGGCTCTGACTTCATATTCAATATAGTTCTGTTATTTACAAGTGACTCTCTGTATAAGGGCTCTGGCACACGGGGGAGATTAGTCGCCCGCGATTAACTCCCTGTTCGCGGGCGACTAATCTCCCCGAGTTGCCTACCCCTGCCATCCCACCGGCGAACATGTAAGTCGCCGGCGGGATGGCAGACGCGGCGGCGCGATTTCTCGCAAATCGCCGAAAAAGACTCGCGAGGCTTTTTCGGCGATTTCCGAGAAATCGCCCCGCCACATCTGCCATCCCGCCGGCGACTTACATGTTCGCCGGTGGGATGGCAGGGGTAGGCAACTCGGGGAGATTAGTCGCCCGCGAACAGGGAGTTAATCGCGGGCGACTAATCTCCCCCGTGTGCCAGAGCCCTAAGAGCATTCAGTTGGTCTCAGTGCTCCCTGCTTAGTATGTGTTGTTGTTACCAAACTGACAATATATAAAAAAAAAGTTATTTTCTTTTGAAAGAGGAAAGGCTTTGGGCACTTAACAACCAAAAAATAAAAAGAAAGCAAATGTAAGTAACAAAATATTTCCTTTCAGTTGAGAAAGCTTGTATGGAGTGGCGCGGGGGCGCTCTCAGTGACATGCACATCAATGCCGGCCTTTCATGCCTCACAGAGATGGCACCCAGGCAGATAACATTGATTTGGAAAGTTGAATACAAAAAAAAAAATATATATATCATTTTTTATATATATCTGAAATGATGTGCCAAAAAGAAAGAAACAGCATTCATGCAGCGCTGACCTTCCCGCTGCGCAACAAACACACATCTTGCTTTACACTAGTCCGACAGCTGTAAACTGGCTAAAAAATCATGGTTTTTCTGGCGTATAAAGTGCAGCCGGCGCAGCGTAAAAACTACTCCCGTACTTGTCACAGAAATAAATTACATTTTTGACAGACTGTGATAGCTTATCAGGGAAATAGCAAAAGTTACTCTTTGTGCGTTACTGTAATTGAGTTGTTCCTTTTCATTGAGACGATGTCCCTTCGTGAGTCATCTCTCTTTCAATTAGTGCCGAGGAACTGGCAGAGTAATGGGGTATTAAGGTGCCCATACACGTAACGATCCGCTCGCCTGGCGAGGTCCCCAAGCGAGCGGATCTTCTCCCGATATCCCCACCTACGGGTGGGCGATATCGGGCAAATGTAGGCCCTGGGGCCAAACGATCGAATTATAGCGGCGGCAATGGGTCGGCCAGTCCGACTAAATCTTTTAATCTGCCCGATCGATAATTTCAGGCCAGATATCGGTCGGGCAGGCCCCTCGTTGCTGCCCCTACATGGGCCGATAAGCTGCCGAAACGGTAGATTGGCGGCTCGGACAGGACAGGTTTACATTAACCTATAGAGGAAGATGGCCCTGTGGCTGTGAGGGGCCCTTGGAGGCCAGACCACAGGGTAGAAATCACCCCCCCAATTACTTTCCTACTTGGGAGTGGCCCAAAGGGCAGGGGGTGGTTGAGTGGATCATTCCAGGTAAATTTGTAATAGGCTCCAAATCCCCACCCTTTCCATGCTGATCAGCCTTTATACTCACAGGCCCACCTCTATCCTGCCCATTTCCCCATCACATTCACCCTTTCCCCATCTGTTCCACCCATTTTCTTGCTCCTTGCATTATAGTCCTTTGTGGTTTCATGAATGGGCCTCTATGTGTGTTTATGTAATCCTGAGAAAGTGATTGGCTGAAATTTGTGTCAATCAGGAAGAATTCTATCCAGTTTTCAGACCTATGAAACCCAGATAGGCCTGTGTAAAGACAAGACCATCCAGTTCCAAAACGGACAGATGGAAACCCTAACACCGGGCCTTGTGGATATCATTGATCCTGACTCTTCAGTTCTTGTATCCAATCAATAACTAAATCATGTGACTCTCACCTACAGATTATTTCTGAATATGAGCGTTCATCACTCAAGAAGCCACCGAAATTCTAATTCGCTCTCTTGTCACGTCATGTATTGACTACTGTAAGTCATTATTGATTGGTCTTCTGCTTCACAGAGTAGTATTCACATCGGGTCGGTGCCAGTGATGTCACAGACAAGTCTACCCATTAGACACCAGGAATTTTCCAGGATTAGATATCTGGTGCTAAAAAAAGACCTTCAAAGTGCTAATTCATTGCTCCCAGTCCTGCTGGACACACTATTCCAGCCCTGACCTGCTGCCTGTTCCTTGGACTTTGTGCTGCATTCACCCCTCTCCTTCCTGCCTTCTGTTAACTCTTCCCGTTCCTGCCTTTCTGTTGCCAAACTCCTGCCTGCTTGTATCCCATTAATAAAGAAATGTTCCTATTGGACTAGTTATAGGGTATATTCACCCATTAATATAAAGGGCCCATGAGCACAAGCCTCAAAAACCTTCAAACCTTAAACAAAAATACCTAAAAAATGAGAAAAGGGCTGGCACTGGAATAGACTGGGCCAATTAGCAAACCAGTGCAATTAAAACATGTTTGTTTTTTATTTAAAAAGAAAAGACATCTCAAACACAAACAGCCTGCCTCTTTTCGTGCCAAAAGTGGGCAATTAATAATAGGCTAGATAACAGTATTTAAGGCTAAAACAACCAATCAAAATACAGAATTAGATGGATAGGATGTCTAATATGTCTGCATTTTGATTTGTCCATGTTTGAGATGTTTTTTCTTGAAATAAAAAATAAACATGTTTTAATTGCACCACTGTTAGCTAATTGGTCCAGTCTTTTCCAGTGCCAGCCCTTTTCTTATTTTTGAGGTGCTTGTATCCCAACCAACCTCCTCCTAGGTCTGAACTTAAAACACTATGGCCAATGGCTTCTGAGACTCCGTTGTGGCCCCACTGGTCAGGACACAGAGACTCCAGCCCATTGCCAGGCTCTTCCACTGCACCAACAACTCCTTGTCTGCCATTCTACCCTGACAGACTTCACTTCTTGGGTGAGGGCATTGACCATGTCCCTAGTGGGCCTCAGCGGCCCAGACCCAACCCTTGCCTGCGCTCCCTCGGCCAACGGTGCTCCTCCCACGATGTATTAAATTTACATGTGCTCAGGGGAGGACGTTGGGTGGGGGCCCCTGTGGGGGGTACAGCGGGTGCCCCCTAGGGGGTGCGGGGGATGCGGCCAGCGGGGGCACCTGCAGGGCACCCTCCAGTCCGACTCTGGGCATTGAGAAGGGGACAGTTCCACCAAATATTTTGCAATGAATTGCATCCTGATTGTGCAAATATCTGCTATTTGCTTGGCTTCTGATACCAGGGGCTGGTGGTGAGTAAGTGGGCAGTCAGGGGTAGCAGTCCCAGTGGGCCTCTCACACCCAGGGTTGGACTGGGTGTCCCGGTGGGCCCCAGCCCTAGTGGACTCGGGCGGCCCAGACCCGACCCTTCCCGGCACTCCCCCTGCCCAACCGTTCCTCCCCTGACACGTTAAATTTATGCACGCTCAGGGGATGAAGGTCGGGTGAGGGACCCTGCGGGGGGGAGTTAGGGGACGTGGCCGGCGGTGGGGCACCTGCAGGGCCCCTGGGGCCCCCAGTCCGACCCTGCTCACACCCCAGTCTGACAGCCCTGCACCCCTTCTCCACAATCCCCTTACATGTTCCATTAGACTTTCTCCTAATATTACAGCCTTCAACCGCTCTCATTTCCTTGCACTTGAGAAGCAGTAATGAACAGAGTGCTCTCTGAATGATTTCATGCACACACACAGCTCGGCACAACTGGCTGCCATTTTATAAATACTTGTTAATAATAGCAATTCCGTGGCAGCAGCTATGGCATCAGCAATCTTAGAACAATTTCTTGTTTTTCTATCAAATGATTGTGCCAAATACATGTAGAAAGGGGAGCAAGGCAAGTTGCCAGAGGATAAATTCACTTATAATACATTTAGGGGGAAATTTTTGTTTCACAATTCATAAAAAAAAATACGATTTTGTTTCAAGAAAAACCCACAATTTTTTCACCATTTATCATGTGACAAAACTGCAACAAATCCAAAAGAAAAAATACGCCATGTAAAAGCTGCCGAGATCACGTAGAAGTCACTGGCAGGGGTTATTTTTACAACTGGAAGATCTTTCTTTGCTTTCTGGTTTTAGCAGTTTTCGGGGGGGTTTTTTTACACTTTCATTCGGGCAACAATCAAAAATGTTTTGGTTTTCATGTTTTTTCCTTCTCTTTTTCAATTTGGATCTTTAATAAATGACTAGACATTTGTGGTTTTTGTGGAAATGAGATTAGTCATGGTTTCAAAAAACTATGAAACCACAAAAATCTCAATGAATATTGCATTTTCCTTGATTTATATTTACATGAGATAGCCCGGTATAAAACAGGAAACACATAAGGGCAGATTTAAAGGGGAATTCCACCCAATTACTATTTTATTTTGTCTAATGAAAGGAATTTTAATTCGCTCAGTCATGTTCCATTGCCTCACTCTGGGACAGAGCTGCCTGCTACACCTAAGGGCAGTGACCCCCAACCAGTTGCTCAGGAGTAACATGTTACTCACCGACTCCCTGGATGTTGCTCCCAGTGACCTCAGGTGCTTATTTTTGAATTTCTGGCTTGGAGGCCAAGTTTTGGTTGCATAAAAACCCAGTGTAATGCCAGACAGAGCCTCCTGTAGGCTGCCAGACAACATAGGGGCCAAACAGCCAATCACAGCCCTTATTTGGCACCCCCATTCTTATGTTGCTTCAGAACACTTTTTCCATTTGAATTTGGCTTGTGAGTATAAAAAGTTGGGGACCCCTACCTTAGAGCTACAATTAGCAACTTGCACTGGATATTTAGGGGCAGATTTAGCAAAATGTGAGTAAGAGCTTAAAAAACTCACCACGTTCTATTCATTCCTATGGGATTTTTAGAAGCGTAATTATCAAATTGTCAACTCTAACTTTCACCCATCGATAAATATGCTTCTAAAAATCCCATAGGAATTAATAGAACGAATAGAATCTGCCCCTTAATGCAGATATACAGATATGCCCCAGACACAAGTGCTTCTTGAATGAGGACTAAATGCAGAAATTTTTTTGCACTTACGTCCAGGGCAATAGTTATTAACCCCTCCTGTATGACTAGAGGGTGTTTATTACAGAGACATTGTCATAGTTCTGGCTTTGCTTTGCACCTTTTTATGAAATGACATAAATAATTCAGCTTGGATTCCATACATCTACACCCTCCCACAATCAATTATATATTTGACAGTCTATACTTTCCAACATACAACATGGTACGACATGGACATTATGAAGGGAAATCCACTTTTCCTGGAGACAAATCGATCTATCCGCCCCACACTCCCCCCCAGGAGTCACCACATCAACAGACTTTTGGCATCTTATTCACGGTAAATGTAATTTAACCTGCGTAACCTTATAGATTATCTTCTGTATTGATATACAGCATTATCCTAAACCTCTTTCCTTTATTGTTTTTCCTTTTTGTGTTAATTATACTTGAAAAACTATTATTACAAAAAAAAAAAAAATTCCATAAGAGCACAGGTAGGGCTTGTAGACTCTTTCCTTTGTCTTTTAACTTCTTTCTACCCCATAACCATAAGGGAGGGTCAGTATCAGCGTTAATTGGAGGGTTCCTATTGTGCCCCTTACACTCATACCTGCGGGGACATTGAGCCTTTATCTCACTCATTGCGAATAGGGTGCTAAATTATTTTATTACACTTTATGGATAACCTGTAAGTCTCAACCTCTACCCCTTTACCAAGCAACAGGAGGGTCATTAGTACTTTTGGGGTTATCACCCTATTGGACATTCCCCAACCACCAGTTCTGTTGAACAACTTTTGGGTAGACTAATGGATTATAGGGTAGTTTGGTCCGAAATGACTATGTACCGACCAAATTGATTTGCCCATGTGTGAGAGCAGAAACAACAATGCAATATTGCAATATATGGAGCTGAGTTAAAATCCACTAGGGATCCTGTGTATCTTATTACAGTGTGTTCCTTATCATCACTGAGATGGGTGTGCTGTGTAATTTCAGGTGTATACCCACCCAGCTCTATATTTGTGTATTTAGGGTTGCTAGCTGCCCGGTTCTGACCTGGACAGTCTGGTTTTTAGAAGGGCTGTCTTAGTCAAAACCTCCTCTGGGACTAAATTAGATTGACGCGGCGATTGGGCAATGGCCATAGCCCCGCCCAGTGATGTCACAACTTCACCTCTTCCTCGCCCGTGACATCATGGGCCTGCCTCTTTCCCATCTCCCTGACATCAATGCCCCCTACCCACTGATAAAAGCCGGCAATCCTATGTGTATTTCCCATGAAGACCATCAACGCTTTTGGACAATTTTGGCTCAAAACGCTTGCGTTTCTTTGGCTTGCGACGGGTGGGAGATATCAGGAAAGTGTAGGGGCCAAACAATCGCATTAG
Organism: Xenopus tropicalis; assembly: GCF_000004195.4. Lineage (NCBI taxonomy): Eukaryota > Metazoa > Chordata > Amphibia > Anura > Pipidae > Xenopus > Xenopus tropicalis. Next base: position 152,349,807 of record NC_030681.2, read on the forward strand.
AACAGCGGCAATGGCACTGTCGTTGGGGGACCACATCAACAAGCCGATGCAGTCCCCGATCTGACTAACTCTTTTAACCTGCCTGATTGATATCTGGCCAATTTCAGGCCAGATATCGGTTGGGTATGGCCGTTGTTTCTGCCCCTACACAGGCCAATAAGCTGCCGAAACGTTCCAAGGGACCCATATCGGCAGCTACAATTGCCCCGTGTATGGCCACCTTTATTTTTTGCCTGTGTTTTTCTGCAGCCCTGTGTGGCATCAGCCCTTGACTCTGTTGCCAGTTCCAAAGAGACATTTTGGGCAGCATTTTGCTCAGAGAAGCAGGCACCCCTCGCTTGTTTAACATAGGGCTTAATCTGTTCAATAAACAAGTATGTAGTTAGCTCCTTTGTTCCCTGATAAGCTTTCCCTGTGACAGGCAGCCCCCGGCCACACAATACTTCCAATCACTCTAATCCCTGCTCCTTGGCACAGCCGCGAGCTGCCTCAGCAATGGGGAATCTTATCTGCACCATCGCTCTCTGCCCAGACACGCCGCTATTCAGCCGGCGCATTAAACTGCAAAGGCTTTCATTCAACAAGCTGAGATTTTCCAATCTTTTGTCAGCACAAAGTGATGCTAATATTTAATTTCAGGGGCACCAGTTTCAGTAGGATACCATGGCTAAACATGGCTAAAGATACTGCTGTTCAGTTAAAAGTTGGAGGGGCCCGTTTGTATTCAGTCTTCTTTAAAGGGGCATTTTCAGTCTGCTTCAGCTTGCAGAGACTGCTATGGGGAAACTATGGGGTTAACTTTTAGTAGGGATGTCGCCAATCCAGGATTCAGTTTGGAATTTGGCCAAGATTCTGCCTTTTTTTTAGCAGGATTCGGATTCGACTGAATCCATGCTCCTGGCCAAACTGAATCCTAAAAATCATGTGACTTTTTCTCATGTAAACTGCGCCGCGTGCAGTTTAACCCTTATGTAACCTAATTAGCAAATGCTAATTTGGATTCGGTTCGGTATTCGACCAAATCTTTTACGAACGATTTACAAAAACAAATTGATCTCATTTTATTCTCTTTGAAACCATGAATAAACTCGTTTCCATGAATGTCAGACATTTATCAAAAAAAAGCACATGTGGGAAAAAGTTGCAGAAAAGTTGTGAAAAGCACAACTTTATCGTCTTGTCGCACAATAACCGTGACTTTTTTAAATAAAAAAAAAACTCAAAAAGTTTGAAGCAAAGAAATATTTTCTAGGGAAGGAAAGGGACGTCTGCCATTGCCTTCTACATGAGCTCGACAGGTTTCAGGGGGAGAGTTTTTGGATTCTGAATTGTTGCAGAAAAAAACACATCAAAAACGTTAGACTTTTTTCACATTACTTTTTTGGGGGATTTACGACCCCCCAGAGTACAGTTGTGATTCCATTGCACTGAACTTTATTTACACTGAGCCAACTGTGTTTGCTTCTATGCACAGGGCACGAGAGGTTTAATTAGTACAAAACAGAAAAATAAACCAAGAGACCATGCCCTAATGCCCCCAGATGAGGAAGAACGTATGAAGGTACAGGTATGGGATCCATTATCCGGAAACCTGTCATCCAGATAGTTCTGAATTACTGAAAGGCCATCTCCCATAGACTCCATTATAAGCAAATCATTCTAATTTTTAAAGTTGATTTCCTTTTTCTCTGTAATAATAAAACAGTACCTGTACTTGATCCCAACTAAGATATAATTACCCCTTATTGGGGCAGAACAGCCCTATTGGGTTTATTTAATGGTTAAACTGATTCCCTTTTCTCTGTAATAATAAAACAGTACCTGTACTTGATCCCAACTAAGATATAATTACCCCTTATTGGGGCAGAACAGCCCTATTGGGTTTATTTAATGGTTAAATGATTCCCTTTTCTCTGTAATAATAAAACAGTACCTGTACTTGATCCCAACTAAGATATAATTACCCCTTATTGGGGCAGAACAGCCCTATTGGGTTTATTTAATGGTTAAATGATTCCCTTTTCTCTGTAATAATAAAACAGTACCTGTACTTGATCCCAACTAAGATATAATTACCCCTTATTGGGGGCAGAACAGTCCTATTGGGTTTATTTAATGGTTAAATGATTCCCTTTTCTCTGTAATAATAAAACAGTACCTGTACTTGATCACAACTAAGATATAATTACCCCTTATTGGGGCAGAACAGCCCTATTGGGTTTATTTAATGGTTAAATGATTCCCTTTTCTCTGTAATAATAAAACAGTACCTGTACTTGATCCCAACTAAGATATAATTACCCCTTATTGGGGCAGAACAGTCCTATTGGGTTTATTTCATGGTTTAAATGATTCCCTTTTCTCTGTAATAATAAAACAGTACCTGTACTTGATCCCAACTAAGATATAATTACCCCTTATTGGGGCAGAACAGCCCTATTGGGTTTATTTAATGGTTAAACGATTCCCTTTTCTCTGTAATAATAAAACAGTACCTGTACTGGATCCCAACTAAGATATAATTACCCCTTATTGGGGGCAGAACAGCCCTATTGGGTTTATTTAATGGTTAAATGATTCCCTTTTCTCTGTAATAATAAAACAGTACCTGTACTTGATCCCAACTAAGATATAATTGCCCCTTATTGGGGCAGAACAGCCCTATTGGGTTTATTTCATGGTTAAATGATTCCCTTTTCTCTGTAATAATAAAACAGTACCTGTACTTGATCCCAACTAAGATATAATTACCCCTTATTGGGGCAGAACAGCCCTATTGGGTTTATTTCATGGTTAAATGATTCCCTTTTCTCTGTAATAATAAAACAGTACCTGTACTTGATCCCAACTAAGATATAATTACCCCTTATTGGGGCAGAACAGCCCTATTGGGTTTATTTAATGGTTAAATGATTCCCTTTTCTCTGTAATAATAAAACAGTACCTGTACTTGATCCCAACTAAGATATAATTACCCCTTATTGGGGGCAGAACAGCCCTATTGGGTTGTGAATTCATCTTTACTATTTCACGGCAGCGCAGTGCTTGTTATGAGCCATAATTAAGACTTTGAGGGTAATAATTGTCTTTATGTTTATTTAAGGTGCTAAAAAGGTTTAACCCAAACATTGTAATAGGACAAGTGTCCCAACCATCCTGTTCATTAGATTAATGGCCTCGTGATTTGTGTGCGTCAGCTCTTGTGTCCCTGTTTATGGAAGGCATGGGAGACGTCAGTAAGTGCGGCCACTTACAACCCGACTTATGTAAATATTCTGACACTCCAGAACAGAATTTGCCCTGACTCATCCCATAATAAGTGACCTGTGTCAGGCACCGAGAGCCATCTAATGACCAATTGTGACTCCCCAGCAGAAAAGTGATGAATGCACGAGAGGGAAGGAGAGCAAAGCAGCATGGGTGCACATGATAGCCGCCGCCGTAATGAAATATGAGCCCGGACGCTGCACAGGAGCAATAAAGCACCTAATAGGCTTGAAAGGGAGAGTGTGTACCCAAGGCGGGTGGGACTAATGTGCAGAATTACACAGGAGCTCGGCACATAATCTCATAATAACAAGAACAAAGCGCAGGCGATAGATCGCGGCGTGAGTCCGACTGTGTTCCTGGCAAGGAAATAGGAACAGGGTGAAGCAGTACTGTCTCTCAGCTTAATATATACTGTATCCTGGCACGTGGGCCCCTCTCTCACTGTAACGGCCTCTCTTATAAACCCACCTACCTACCTATAAATCCGCCCAGCACCCACCTTGCCCACTATTCTTCCTGGAACACTATCTATTTCTCATCTCATTGTTAAGCTGCCATTACTTGTGAAATAGACTAAATTTGCCTATAAAAGGAACAGGTATCCGGAAACCCGTTATCCAGAAAGCTCTGAATTATGGAAAGCCCATCTCCCATAGACTCAATTTTAATCAAATAATTGATCTACTTTTTCTCTGTAATAATAAAACAGTACCTGTACTTGATCCCGACTAAGATATAATTACCCCTTATTGGGGACAGAACAGTCCTATTGGGTTTATTTCATGGTTAAATGATTCCCTTTTCTCTGTAATAATAAAACAGTACCTGTACTTGATCCCAACTAAGATATAATTACCCCTTATTGGGGCAGAACAGCCCTATTGGGTTTATTTAATGGTTAAATGATTCCCTTTTCTCTGTAATAATAAAACAGTACCTGTACTTGATCCCAACTAATATATAATTACCCCTTATTGGGGGCATAACAGCCCTATTGGGTTTATTTCATGGTTAAATGATTCCCTTTTCTCTGTAATAATAAAACAGTACCTGTACTTGATCCCAACTAAGATATAATTACCCCTTATTGGGGGCATAACAGCCCTATTGGGTTTATTTCATGGTTAAATGATTCCCTTTTCTCTGTAATAATAAAACAGTACCTGTACCTGATCCCAACTAAGATATAATTACCCCTTATTGGGGGCAGAACAGCCCTATTGGGTTTATTTAATGGTTAAATTATTCCCTTTTCTCTGTAATAATAAAACAGTACCTGTACTTGATCCCAACTAAGATATAATTACCCCTTATTGGGGCAGAACAGCCCTATTGGGTTTATTTCATGGTTAAATGATTCCCTTTTCTCTGTAATAATAAAACAGTACCTGTACTTGATCCCAACTAAGATATAATTACCCCTTATTGGGGGCAGAACAGCCCTATTGGGTTTATTTAATGTTGTATTGATTTTTTAGTAGACTTTGGAGAGCCATATTACATAAAGACCCCTTATCCAGAATACCTTTGGTCCGGAGCATTCTGGATAACAGGTCCTATACCTGTATTTCCATTATCCTGCTTTGCACATTGGAGGCTTCCTGACAAACCTGCACCTATGTGGATGGTCACAGTACAGCCCCTTTACTCACCACTTGCACCTTTAGGGCTTCCCTAGCATGTTGCAATAGGGTTGTTACCTGTTCAATTTGGACCCGAACAGTTTGGTTTTCCTTAGACCTGTTCGGGTCTCAACTGTCTGTTTGGTTTTCAGCCGTGAAACCCAAACAATATTCTGGCCAGTAAATCAACACGGCTTAGTTATCATCAAGTTGAATTCATTTCTTATAATTACAGAAATAAAAAGCAAATGTCAGAGCTTTCTGGATAACTGGTATAACAGACCCCATACAATGAAAGCATTGGGCTTACTCATCAGGCAGAATATAGACAGAACTAGGGTTCCCATCCATCTGGTTTTGAACTGGACACCCCAGTTTTCCATTGAAAAAATTGAACGCAATTCCAATTGTTTGGGTTTCGCCACTGGCACCCCTATGTTGCACCCATTGGCACGTGCCTTTGTGCTAGGGGAATTCCATGCAAGGGGGAATACACGCAACTTATATCTTTATACATGTATTTCTATTTATGACTTCATTTAACATAAATATCTCAAACAAACATATAGGACATATTATTACAAACTCTACTAATTACATGCCCTCATTAGGCATAATCATACCAGGGTCATTAGGGTACAGGCACGGGCAATACAATTACTGGCTCCCCAACATGGACCATAAATAGGCTCCGGGTAATTATACTGTCCATCAGGGATAATAGCACGGGACACCCATAATCATATTTACATGGCTCATATATATTTATGTTATCACAGCTAATCAGTACTAATTGGCCACTTACGCAGCTAAAGGAATATACTGCAGAAAAAACTCTATACATATATAATTACCTTGGGGATGAATTGGAGAACCATGTAAATGTTTACCTTAAATATAATACAGCGTATAAAAGGGATTGTTCACCTTCAGGTTAACTTTTAGTATGTAATAGACTGGCCTATTCACTGACCCTGGCAGCCAAAAGCTATTGCTCAGTTTTATTGTTATTGTTACTTTTTATTACTTATCTTTCTATTTAGACCTCTCTTTCAAACCACTGCCTGGTTGCTAGGTTAAATTGGACCCTAGCAACCAGCTTGCTGCAGCAGTGCCTGATTTGGAACAGGAGGCAGGAAGGAGTGGCGCCAGGTGCAACTATAGGGAAGAGTGAAGAGCACATTTAGACATACTGTAGACGTAAATGAGTAATAAGGGACAGGACTGGATTTTAAATGTGTGCGAATGTAGGCCCCTCGCCTGCTCCCACCCTTGCAATTACTCCTCCCTTCCCCTCTAGGCCTGCCCACTTGAGTACCTACAATCTTAGGAGTGTCACCTGGAGAACTACCCCACACTACATCTCCTCGTAGAGCACAAAGCTGCTTTTTCTAGCTCACCCTGTATATCTCCATACCATCAGTGACGTAACTACCTATACAGCAGGTCTGCAGTATCCAGGGCTGTATTTAGGTGCCACCCTAGGGACTGTTTGTGCCAGGCCCCCTCAGAATATTTGCTTGGGGGGGGCCCAGTGCAACTGAGTTACCCTAATGCTCACCTTATCCTGACTTCACCAAGGCTTCAGTTACCTTAAAGCTTCATCTTCTCTAAGTACTGAGGCCTTCCTCCTCCTCAGGCCCTACTAAGGCTTTATGACTCTGGCATTCACCTCCATGTACTCCTTCCCCTTGTACAGACTAGGGACAGCAACTACTCACACTACTCCTAGACCAATGGAAACACATCTTGCTTCCAGGGCACAGGTTACACTTTCTCACAGCAGGGATGGTTCAATTCTCCAGCAGGAGTGGGCTAGACTGGGCTGAACATTGCATTGCAATATTAGAGAAGGTAAAACAGGACTGGATAAGTAAAAGGCAACATTCATATAACGGAAACCTTCACGTAGAAAGCAACAATAGGCAGGAGCGGAATGGGTAGATCAGGAATAGCATATTGGGGCAATGGAGACAAGGCAAGAATGGAACAATGCAAGTTATGACTGGAAAAGAGAAGGCAAAGCTGGAAAAAGGTTCCAGACAGGAGAGTAACAAGGCAGGTGTGGATCGGGCATTACAGCGTAGAACAAACACCACAAACAAGAACAAAGAACCCAAACTGGATCTGACATGGCTGTTTGAGCTTGACATTTACTCACTACAGAAAGACATGGGCTCTGTGTCAGCAGGGAAATATCAGTTGTGGTTCAATGTAATTAAATGTACAGCTACATGTCCTTTCAGCACCCACAACCTGACAGCTGCTGCCCCGGCTCCTATAATGTTATATGAATAGATATACAGGTATGGGATCTATTATCCACAATGCTCGGGACCTGGGGTGTTCCGGATAATGGATCTTTCCGTAATGTGAATCTCCATGCTAAAAAATTATTTAAACATGAAATAAACCCAATAGGGCTGTTCTGCCCCCAATAAGGGGTAATTATATCTTAGTTGGGATCAAGTACAGGTACTGTTTTATTATTACAGAGAAAAGGGAATCATTTAACCATTAAATAAACCCAATAGGACTGTTCTGCCCCAATAAGGGGTAATTATATCTTAGTTAGGATCAAGTACAGGTACTGTTTTATTATTACAGAGAAAAGGGAATCATTTAACCATGAAATAAACCCAATAGGGCTGTTCTGCCCCAATAAGGGGTAATTATATCTTAGTTGGGATCAAGTACAGGTACTGTTTTATTATTACAGAGAAAAGGGAATCATTTAACCATGAAATAAACCCAATAGGGCTGTTCTGCCCCCAATAAGGGGTAATTATATCTTAGTTGGGATCAAGTACAGGTACTGTTTTATTATTACAGAGAAAAGGGAATCATTTAACCATTAAATAAACCCAATAGGGCTGTTCTGCCCCAATAAGGGGTAATTATATCTTAGTTGGGATCAAGTACAGGTACTGTTTTATTATTACAGAGAAAAGGGAATCATTTAACCATGAAATAAACCCAATAGGGCTGTTCTGCCCCCAATAAGGGGTAATTATATCTTAGTTGGGATCAAGTACAGGTACTGTTTTATTATTACAGAGAAAAGGGAATCATTTAACCATTAAATAAACCCAATAGGGCTGTTCTGCCCCCAATAAGGGGTAATTATATCTTAGTTGGGATCAAGTACAGGTACTGTTTTATTATTACAGAGAAAAGGGAATCATTTAACCATGAAATAAACCCAATAGGGCTGTTCTGCCCCCAATAAGGGGTAATTATATCTTAGTTGGGATCAAGTACAGGTACTGTTTTATTATTACAGAGAAAAGGGAATCATTTAACCATTAAATAAACCCAATAGGGCTGTTCTGCCCCCAATAAGGGGTAATTATATCTTAGTTGGGATCAAGTACAGGTACTGTTTTATTATTACAGAGAAAAGGGAATCATTTAACCATTAAATAAACCCAATAGGGCTGTTCTGCCCCCAATAAGGGGTAATTATATCTTAGTTGGGATCAAGTACAGGTACTGTTTTATTATTACAGAGAAAAATTCATTGAGAAAATTCATTGTTAAAAATCTGAATTATATGCTGATAATAGAGTCTATAGGAGATGGCCTTTACATAATTCGGGGCTTTCTGGATAACGGGTTTCTGCATTTAATTGTATATATCATTGGTTAGGGTGTATGGGGTAGCATTCCTTTGCTTATATACAGGAAAGAAGGAGTGAACAAGTGAATCTCAATGACAGGTACCACTCTTATGTAAGATCAAACATTCCAGGGCTTGTTGAGGCACTGAATGGCCCTGACCCACAGAGCTTACAAACTAATTTTGGTGCCAGAGATGTACAGAAATGGATTGACTTCCCAAAGCCACAAAGAGATGGCCGCCGGGAATCAGACGCAGCCCCCCCAGCTTTACTGCCCTTTCCATGTAACCATTGAATGATTTATTCGTCAGTTCTGTGCAAACAAGTGAAACACAAGCGGCGCGGCAGCGTATGGGCAAGTGGAACCTGCCTGACAAGTGTTGGGAACATCTGAGAATGTTCTTGATGTGCGCTGATGTCTTCGGAAAGGAAAATTGTTCGAGCTGAAACAAAAGTAATTTTGAGAAGTAAAACCGTGAATGACAGAATAAATGATGCGAGGCTGTCAGAAGCGTTCAGATTGATTATGAATTACTCTAAAGCTCGTGTCACACACAGATTAGTAGCTGCTATTTGTAGCTGAGAAGAAAAGGGCTCTGTTGTTTCCCGTGGGGGTATAATTGCCCTAAAGAAATCAATAAAGGCTAAATTAAGCCAACTACAAGCGACACGTACAGCTCTCTCTAACATGAGCCCTGGATATCAGCGGCTACAAACAGGTCTGAGCTTAATCCGACTTAAAGGAACAGTAACACCAAAAAAGTGTAGAAAAGTAATTACAATATAATGTACTGCTGCCATAACCAAAACTAGTCATTCTCTGGAGCTGCTAGATAATAAAATATACTGCATCAGTGTAGTAAATCATATAGTATTAGGGACCTGCAGAAACATGCAAACCCTCCTTATGAACAGATTTTGGGGGGGGTCTGATTAGATAAAGCTCAGGGTTTTCTCCCGGGGTCCCACCAGCCCAGTCCGACCCTGCCTATATAAGTGCTGTATCAGTTGAGACAATAGGGGCGGACTGGGGGGTGAAGGGCCCACCGGGTCTCCCGGACCAGTGGCCCTGCAGGTGCCCGTGCCGCTCCGCCCTGCCCACAGGGGCCCCCCTCCGCAAAGGGTCGGGTCTGGGCCGCCGGGGCCCACTAGAGACGGGCCCACCGGAATTTTTCCCGGTGTCCCAGTCCGACCCTGTGGGGCAATATCTTCAACTGGGATTGCTCAGACCTCAAGATCTGAAAAGCAGGAGAAAAGGTCCCTTATAACTGTTATCATTAGTTTTTGGCTCAGGATTAACAGTTAATAAATATTTATTTGCCCCCACACCCAATCAGCCCTTTAAAGTGCCGCCTCCCATAAAACTAGATCAGTATATTTCTCCTTCCCATCACTTTTTTTTCCAAACTGGTGACAAGTTCCATCCTTGTGATAGAATCCGTACTTGCCTTCAGGCCACCTATTAAAACCCAACGTAGACGTGAATATTAAAAGTGTCCTTCAAAAGTAGAATCTTAATGGTCTATTGGGAAATTCTAACGATAATATGAATATATAAATTTGTAGCCCTTACGGTAGGAAGGTTCTGACCCCAAACGTCATTCTTTCTAATATTAAAACAAAGCATTCTAACACAAATGAAAGGAGAATTCAGTGCCGAGGGTGCCCATGGAAACCAGGGTACAATGTTACAGTTTGGGCATATATGCTTACGCTTTAGGCACATATGGGGCTCCTTTCATTCCTTGCTTTAAGGTCTAAAGGTCCCCATACATGGGCCGATAGTAGCTGCCGATATGGGCCCCCTGGACCGATTCAGCAGCTTATCGGCCCGTGTATGGGCACTCCTGACGGGCCTGCCTGACCGATATCTGCCCTCACATCAGCCAGACCTCGATCGGGCACGTTAGAAAATCTAGTCGGATCGAGGACCACATCATCGAGCCCCAGGGCCAAACGATCGAATTACCCTGGATTATCCCGATATCGCCCACCCGTAAGTGGGGATATCGGGAGAAGATCCATTCGCTTGGCGACATCGCCAAACGAGCAGATCTTATGGTGTGTGGGGACCTTAACACATTGTCAGCAAATTAGAGATATAGGAATAGATTGCTGTTATCAGCCATTCAGCCATGTTTCCAATATTTTTTAGGGCAGTGAATATGTTTTAACACCAGTTTTTACCCAAGCTGGGCTAGCAAGCAAAGCAGATAGACAGTGTAACTAAACCTTTCCCTATCTGGCCTTGGGCTGGATCTTTCGCCCCAAAGGGAGGACATCCCCACAGTCTGGGAATCACTGCCTTACACTAAGCTGTCTTAAAGATTACATGCGTCTGATAAAAGTCACATATCATATGAGTGAGTAAGATGCCCAGTTTGAATGTATTTTTAGGGATAAAGGCTAAGGAGACTGTGGCCCGGATGCTGGAAGAGAAGACCATGTGCTGTAGATCCATCTCCTCAATGCTGATGTCTGATGACAAATATTGCATTTGTAGATTGTGTTCCAAGTACCACTCAGACTCTTCCAGTTTTTGCCCTTTACCTGTGTAGGCAGATTGCACTTATTATTCCAGTTATGGGTCGTTGACTGGAGGGATGTGCGTCTGTATTTGATTTTGCTCATCCCTGTTATGATACATATTAGCTGCTATTTTAGGCAATTACCTGTGCTGAATGATAACTGACGTCTTATCACTGAATGTATACAGAGCTATGATTTGTTGGCCCTGATATGCAATGGTGCCAGTCTGTGATGTTGCCCCGTCGTGTCATTTACGTTGTATTACTTACTATTTAGCGTTTCCATACAAAAAGGTCACCCTCTGCCTGCGTATAGCATTTAGCACCCTGCCTATGCGGTGATTTATATATTTGGTTTCTGTTTTAATGTTTTTTACAGTCCATCAGTGTTTTCCTCCTGTACCTGATACAGATTCATTAGGGTATATTGTCCTGATTCTGTAGATAGGCAAATTGCTTTTGGCTTCTCTGGAACTATTAGGCTGTACAAAGTAAATCATGCAGAAGGGCAGCGCTTTATTATCCCAGCTGTTGTGTTACCTGGGGCTGGAAAAGTATCCAGTGTACAACAAGGAATAGTCAGGGACAATGAGCCCAGGGGTCTTCAGCTTTTCTGGAACCAAAATTCCATCAGCCTCATTTTTTTTAATCTCATGGGCACAAATTGGATTTATATTGCAAGCAAGGAAGAAGCATTCCTGGGGGGGGCTGTGTGTTGCCAACCACATGTCCCTTCTGGATGCCGAACTGCCAAAAGTTTCACAAGAGACCCAGCTATTTGCTCTTAGGGGTCCCAGTGGGACAGGCCCCATCCTTAAGCAGTAAAGGTGCCCATGCACCTTAAGATCCTATGGGGTGGGCGATATCGTGAGAATCCAGGCTGAATTTGATTCGATTGGGGCCAAAGGATCGAATTATAATGACGGGTATAGGCAAAGTCTGTCTGGGGACCACATCAACCAATGCGGTCCCCGATCCGACTAGATTTTCTAACCTGCCCGATCGAGATCTGGTCGATTTCAGGCCAGATATTGGTCGGGCCGGCCCATAGTGCCCATACACGGGCCGATTAGCTGCCGAATCTGTCTAAGGGACCCATATCGGCAGCTAGAATCGGCCCATGTATGGGGACCTTAAGGCTTTTTGCATCACAGCTGGAAGCCTTAGATTATCATTCACCGATGGCCACTTTTCTAGACATTTCTTTGGTATTTGGAAGCATAATGACGGAAGCAGATCCTAACCTGGTAGAACACAAGTCATGAATTCCACAAACTGAAAAACAATGGTATGAAAATAGGGCGCAGTAACTGCTATTAGTGCTGGGCGGTATACCGGTAAAAACCGATCACCGGTTTTTTTTTTTAAACCGATATGAATTTTCTACACACCGGTGTGCTGAATACTTCCGGGTGCGCGCGTGACGTCAGCGCGCACGTGACGTCAGCGCGCACGTGACGTCAGCGCGCACACTCTACAAAAGCGCCATCGCTAGGACGCATTCAGAGTCGGATACCAATGTGAGCTGTCTGGGGGGGGGGTGCCTGGCCAGTAATTATATTTTATGTGGGGGGGGGGGGTTATATTTATGTGAAGGGGATGGGGGGGTGTTTGGGGTGGGGGTGGGTTATACTTATGTGAAGGGGATGGGGTTGTGTTTGGGGGGGGGTGGGATGGGGTGGGGGGTTATATTTATGTGAAGGGGATGGGGGGGTGTTTGGGGTGGGGTGGGGGGGGTGTGTGCGGATGGGGGGGTGTTTGGGGTGGGGGGGGGGGTGTGCGGATGGGGGGGTGTTTGGGGTGGGGGGGGCGTGCGGATGGGGGGGTGTTTGGGGTGGGGGGGTGCGTGCGGATGGGGGGTGTTTGGGGTGGGGGGGGTGCGTGCGGATGGGGGGGTGGGGGGGTTGCGTGCGGATGGGGGGGTGTTTGGGGTGGCGGGGGGGGGTGCGGGTGGCGGGTGTTTGGGGTGGTCACCTAATCATGCATGGGGAAAAAAAAAATACCGTCAAATACCGTGATACCGATATAATTTTGAAAAATACCGTGATATAAATTTTTGGTCATACCGCCCAGCACTAACTGCTATTGTCAGTAATAGTGAGAAGTTCTGATGCGATTGATGCAATGCCACAATGCCGGAGGCAATTAGTTTGACATCCAACAGCTTGGTTTGGTAGCCCCAGTGGCCCTTAGATGATGTTTGCCTTCCTGTCTGTGTTCCAGAAGAAAAAATGGATCCATGTTTTTCCTTCACAGATGTTGTCCATAGTCCTGTTTCCACCTCACTGCCACACCCTGCTACTACCCTGTATATTACCCTGTAATTAGCCTTCCATAGCCACTTATATCAACGTTGACCCAACATGTAGTATGAAATTGGCAGCCAATACTCATGTCTCAGCTTCAGTCATGGCTGTGCCCTTCCTCTGTTCTCTCTCCAAACTCACTCGGCAGCTCGCAGTTCCAGGTTCCTTCATGTTTTGCCTATGGTCATTCCTCACTCCTATTCGCCCAGTAAATAAGATTCCCAGCTGTGTCGGTTTTTTCTTGTGACATGAGAGATAAGCCATATTGTATGCTCAGGTCTGATGAACACACCGCGGGATGTCTGAAACGAGGCCAGAATGTGTGACTGTCAAAATGTAATTCTTGGGGAAAGCAGGTCAATAAGCACAGTGATTACGCTGCCGGCACGGCTCTATGATACTAATCAGCAGGAAGAAGCAAGAAGTGTTTTTAGTAAGATAAGACGCACAGTCTAATGGCTAACGGGACGGATTTACAGTCTATGAGAGCTCATTTACAAGTGCAGTGGTGTATGCAAAGTGCAATTTTTCGCACAAATTGTCATGTTTTTTCCCAGCAACATTTGTATAGGTTTCCAGCCCAACTGCAGACACGGGTGCATAAACTGGCACCTACCTGGCACAAATCATGCCAATTTCAGAGCAGGTGTCAATGCTTTAGGTCAGTTGTGTCCATGGAAATGACCCTTTAGACATCTCCTACTCCCATGTAACTGGAGGAGTCCCAAGCCGGACTTGGATTTCTTACTATTGAGTGCTATTCTGATACCTACTGGGAGCTGCTATCTTGCTCCCTTCCCATTGTTCTGCTGATCGGCTGCTGGGGGTGAGGGGGGGGGATATCACTCCAACTTGCAGCGCAGCAGTAAAGTGTGACTGAGTCTGAACTTTCAGCCAGCCCTACACATAAGAACTGCTTTCAGCTAACCTATTGTTTCTCCTACTCCCATGTAACTGGAGGAGTCCCAAGCCGGACTTGGATTTCTTACTATTGAGTGCTATTCTGATACCTACTGGGAGCTGCTATCTTGCTCCCTTCCCATTGTTCTGCTGATCGGCTGCTGGGGGTGAGGGGGGGGGATATCACTCCAACTTGCAGCGCAGCAGTAAAGTGTGACTGAGTCTGAACTTTCAGCCAGCCCTACACATAAGAACTGCTTTCAGCTAACCTATTGTTTCTCCTACTCCCATGTAACTGGAGGAGTCCCAAGCCGGACTTGGATTTCTTACTATTGAGTGCTATTCTGATACCTACTGGGAGCTGCTATCTTGCTCCCTTCCCATTGTTCTGCTGATCGGCTGCTGGGGGTGAGGGGGGGGGGTATCACTCCAACTTGCAGCGCAGCAGTAAAGTGTGACTGAGTCTGAACTTTCAGCCAGCCCTACACATAAGAACTGCTTTCACCTAACCTATTGTTTCTCCTACTCCCATGTAACTGGAGGAGTCCCAAGCCGGACTTGGATTTCTTACTATTGAGTGCTATTCTGATACCTACTGGGAGCTGCTATCTTGCTCCCTTCCCATTGTTCTGCTGATCGGCTGCTGGGGGTGAGGGGGGGGCGATATCACTCCAACTTGCAGCGCAGCAGTAAAGTGTGCCTGAGTCTGAGCTTTCAGAAGGAGCCAGCGCTACACATTAGAACTGCTTTCAGCTAACCTATTGTTTCTCCTACTCCCATGTAACTGGAGGAGTCCCAAGCCGGACTTGGATTTCTTACTATTGAGTGCTTTCAGTGTCCTTTCAGTTTCGGCCATTTTGTACTATCCTACTGGGATTTCCTGGTGGCTTTCCCAAATGCCATTAAAGCCCCTTTTCCATTTTTGTTCACTCTGGCAAGCTTATTTGTGGCATTTTCTGATTATACACAGTAGATTGCCTAATTCATATTTGCTGAAACATTCAGCCAATTATCAGTAGCATTCAGTTAATTGCCTCCCACCCTTCCCTACTGCAAATTGCTGATGATAATCTCTCAAGTTTGTGTTTTATTCCTTCCCCTCCAGAGATGTTGCGAGTGTATCTCAATCACCTCTATTACTATTTATACAGTAGAACTATTTATATAGTAGAGCAGGAATTAACCTTACCATTTAGACTTCTCTGGATGACACATGTGCAAACATCATTTCACCTTATCAGGAGCTGAAAATAAACGACAGGTAATTAATAGAACGCAAGGAAATTAAAAGCACGCATAATGAAGACGAGGGCTCGGAGGGTTCTAATTATATTTGTTTAACTGATGTATCTTGTATCAAGGCAGCGAGCAAGAATAACTATTGCCCCAAGTGCCCAAACCTGAGCTGGGCTGCCAGATATCACTGCTTATTGCCAGTTCCACTAAGGGGGACACATGGGGGCAGTGAAAAGAATGTTTCATCTTGAGCTGCTCAAAGGCTTTAGGGTGAAGACACACAGAGCTACTAGTAGCAGCTACTTGTCACAGCTACTAAAACAGACAATGCTGATCATTTACTGATAATTGTCCCTACGTGTGTTTAGCAGAGGCAATTCTCAGTATTGTCTATGGCAGGGGATTTTCTGGCAATTAGTAGCCGTGACAAGTAGCTGCTACTAAGTAGCTCCATGTGTCTTTGCCCTTAGGTTTAAACAATGGAGGCAGTTGAGCTATGGAATGCATTCCTCAAAGAGTTCATTTGTACATGTTTAAGAAGTGATTTTATATCATGCTTACGTAGTATTCTTGTGGGGTTCTATTCGTTTTTATACCCAGGGCTTTTTCCTCTTTAAGGCAAAATGGTGAGTTCTTGATACACTGGATTTGGCTTTCTCTTTTCAGTTTGAGTATGTGTGTCTTGTTACTTCAGTATCAATGTTACTATGAACGGCCCCTGTATTAAAGCCTCTGTATTGTCACGTATCTTGGTTTTAGGCAGAATGCAACCAAGTGGCTCTCATTGGGACTTCAGCCTTTTCCCATATATATATATATATTTTTAAGTCCAGTGAACCCAGGTTGACGCTGAATCTAAAGTAATCCAAATGGCATCATTCTGCAAAAGAAACTTTTGTTATGGTCAGCAAGGCAAATGTCTGGCAGTCTAGTCTGTACGTCATATTTAGTTAAATATCTAATAACCAGGGGTGTCCCAGTGAAGGTCTGTAAGCCAGATATTGCCCCCCAAAGGCTTTTGTCATCCATCATGTCACTGTGTTCCAAAGACAACATAAAAAAGATTGGACTGTGGTTATTTACAATACACGCCCAAGAACATTCTTCTCGAATTACAACATCTCCGTAGTCTTTTATCAGATGGATTTATTCACCCAACTCAAACTCAAGTACACCAACAGAATACTTCTATAAAAGCCAGTGTGCCCTTTGGATAAAATGGTTCTCTATCTGAACTTAGACAAGAAAATACTACTTGAAAAAAATAAAGAAAATTGATAATCTCCAGATTTCAGAAAAAATCTCAGCACTGTTTTTTTTTCTAGTCAAGATATATGGAGATATTGTGACATTTGATAAATGGGCCCTAGTTCAATCCTAAATCTAAAGCAAGTCAGGACTGGTATTTTATTGCTAGTAAGAGGTTAGTGAATATTCTCCCATTCAGCCACAAGAGCATTAGTGAGGTTGGGCAGTGATGTTGGGGATCAGGCTCACAGCCGGGGGTTCCAGTTCATCCCACAGGGGTTCAGGGCTCTTTACAGGCCAATGAATTCCTTCTATTTCTTAGCAAACCAGTTCTAAAGAACCTGGATCTGTGCATTATGGTGCCAAAACAGGAAAGAGTTTTCCCCCAAACTGCTGCCATAAAGCAGGACTTCAATGTCATACTATTAATATAGAGGAAAATCAGCAAATCTTCAAAAAAACAGAAAAGCTAGAAAAACAAGACTTTCTCCTTGAGGAAAACATTTCTTCCATTTACACTGGAGATGCTTGCCAATTGACATCAATTGCTTGTTATCCCGATAATTACCAAAACTCCACCATTCCTTTTTAAAGAGCACTAAATACAAATGCAGAATGACTCATTTTCATCTTTTCCTATTTGATACTGATGTATCATTAGTGTAATCAGTGAATCAGAGACCAAAACATTGGTGAGCGCTGTAATATTTATCAGACCAATATATTTATATCAATATTTTTGCTCATTTTTGCACGTGAGCTGTATATTAAGGTTGTACAATGAAAACATCAAGGTATAAAAATATTTTTAGATATTTGTTGGTTTTCTCTATTGTAAGATATAAAGCAGCACCCCAGTCACAGTCACCCCGCTATAGTTCCAGGGGTACCCAGGGCACAAATAAGCACTCACCCCAAATCCCCCCCTAACTGGCCTTCAGGCTGGGCCCCCTTAGCCCATAACAAGGTTACAGATATATAGAAACATTGGGGTAACAGTCACCCTGCTATAGTTCCAGGGGTACCCAGGGCACAAATAAGCACTCACCCCAAATCCCCCCTAACTGGCCTTCAGGCTGGGCCCCCTTAGCCCATAACAAGGTTACAGATATATAGAAACATTGGGGTAACAGTCACCCCGCTATAGTTCCAGGGGTACCCAGGGCACAAATAAGCACTCACCCCAAATCCCCCCCTAACTGGCCTTCAGGCTGGGCCCCCTTAGCCCATAACAAGGTTACAGATATATTGAAACATTGGGGTAACAGTCACCCCGCTATAGTTCCAGGGGTACCCAGGGCACAAATAAGCACTCACCCCAAATCCCCCCCTAACTGGCCTTCAGGCTGGGCCCCCTTAGCCCATAACAAGGTTACAGATATATAGAAACATTGGGGTAACAGTCACCCTGCTATAGTTCCAGGGGTACCCAGGGCACAAATAAGCACTCACCCCAAATCCCCCCCTAACTGGCCTTCAGGCTGGGCCCCCTTAGCCCATAACAAGGTTACAGATATATAAAACATTGGGGTAACAGTCACCCTGCTATAGTTCCAGGGGTACCCAGGGTACAAATAAGCACTCACCCCAAATCCCCCCCTAACTGGCCTTCAGGCTGGGCCCCCTTAGCCCATAACAAGGTTACAGATATATAGAAACATTGGGGTAACAGTCACCCTGCTATAGTTCCAGGGGTACCCAGGGTACAAATAAGCACTCACCCCAAATCCCCCCCTAACTGGCCTTCAGGCTGGGCCCCCTTAGCCCATAACAAGGTTACAGATATATAGAAACATTGGGGTAACAGTCACCCTGCTATAGTTCCAGGGGTACCCAGGGCACAAATAAGCACTCACCCCAAATCCCCCCCTAACTGGCCTTCAGGCTGGGCCCCCTTAGCCCATAACAAAGTTACAGATATATAAAACATTGGGGTAACAGTCACCCTGCTATAGTTCCAGGGGTACCCAGGGCACAAATAAGCACTCACCCCAAACCCCTCCCTAACTGGCCTTCAGGCTGGGCCCCCTTAGCCCGTAACAAGGTTACAGATATATAGAAACATTGGGGTAACAGTCACCCTGCTATAGTTCCAGGGGTACCCAGGGCACAAATAAGCACTCACCCCAAATCCCCCCCTAACTGGCCTTCAGGCTGGGCCCCCTTAGCCCATAACAAGGTTACAGATATATAGAAACATTGGGGTAACAGTCACCCTGCTATAGTTCCAGGGGTACCCAGGGTACAAATAAGCACTCACCCCAAATCCCCCCCTAACTGGCCTTCAGGCTGGGCCCCCTTAGCCCATAACAAGGTTACAGATATATAGAAACATTGGGGTAACAGTCACCCTGCTATAGTTCCAGGGGTACCCAGGGCACAAATAAGCACTCACCCCAAATCCCCCCCTAACTGGCCTTCAGGCTGGGCCCCCTTAGCCCATAACAAGGTTACAGATATATAGAAACATTGGGGTAACAGTCACCCTGCTATAGTTCCAGGGGTACCCAGGGCACAAATAAGCACTCACCCCAAACCCCCCCCTAACTGGCCTTCAGGCTGGGCCCCCTTAGCCCATAACAAGGTTACAGATATATAGAAACATTGGGGTAACAGTCACCCTGCTATAGTTCCAGGGGTACCCAGGGCACAAATAAGCACTCACCCCAAATCCCCCCCTAACTGGCCTTCAGGCTGGGCCCCCTTAGCCCATAACAAGGTTACAGATATATAGAAACATTGGGGTAACAGTCACCCTGCTATAGTTCCAGGGGTACCCAGGGCACAAATAAGCACTCACCCCAAATCCCCCCCTAACTGGCCTTCAGGCTGGGCCCCCTTAGCCCATAACAAGGTTACAGATATATAGAAACATTGGGGTAACAGTCACCCCGCTATAGTTCCAGGGGTACCCAGGGCACAAATAACTGTAATAGAACCTACTGGGATGTGTATTTTCAGTTTTTATAGCTTTTGATTACAATTCTGAGATTTCTTTCATTTTCCTATCTCCATACAGATGAAGTCCTGGTACCTGTAACCTGGATACTTGGGCAGGATCTGTTCATTATTGGCCCAGGTGGGTGGTGAAAACTTCCTGTGGAGTTTGATATAGTAAGTGGGAACAGGTTGCTGCTTCTCTTTGGACTTCCACTTCGGAAGGGAGTGACTGCAGCAGGCGGGGATCCTGGGACCAAGGCCTCAGAAAGCAGGGCCGTAAGGTAGGTGAGCCCATAGTGAGTAGGTACTGTAAGTAGCAGTAGGTGAGCTCTGCTCATAGTACCAGTCTAGGGGAGTAAGGCAGGCAGGGGAGCTGGAAGGAGCAGCTCTGAGCTCCAACACAGGAGGGTAGATTGGAGGTGTCTCTCCCAGGTGATACTGCCTGTTAGTGTAGGGATCATGGTGGATCAAGGTGATCCAGGTCCATCAAAGGGCATCGCAAATGTTAAGTTGGATCATCCCAAGTTTCTCCTCAGGGAGGAGCTCTATCAGTGGTTCTATATGAGGACTGTATTTTGGGTGCTAAATAAACATTTGTTATTAGTTCGGGAACTTTCGGCATCTAGAAATCCTGTTTGTGCAGCTGTGAGGTACAGTTGTGCAACACCTTTCCCTTTCTCCACATATTTATAGGCGAGCCCAGTGGAGGCTGAGGGTCTAATGTGTCAAAATATAGCCAGCGCTCTACACCAGTTAGGTGGGAGCTAGTCCTGGGTGGAAAGATGAGGGTTCTACATATGATCACCCCAAGAGCCACACTTCTCCTTCATAGTGTTTGGGTACTGGTGCATGTAGAATGGACGTACTACCCCCTGGGACCCGCACTGAAGCTAATTAATTGCCTGGGGTCCAACTGAATGGGAGATAGCTGCCACATTACTTATAGCTGTCTCCCATTGACAGCACAGGCACGGGGGGGGGGGGGGGGGCACTGGAAATTAGGATAGCTGGCCACTTTGTAGACTTCCAGTAAAGGGATCTCAATCTGACGTAGTTTTTTTTTTTTTCCTTCCTCCAAAAGACGAGGGGAATGGTATTGGTCTGTCATTCAGGAACCATGAGGGGGTGGAAACATTCAAGCATTCTATGGGAGTGAGTGAGGTGGGGGTGTCTCTGGGTATAAATATTCCCCACGCTACAGTGAGACACTCACATATCAGGAGAGGTCCGACTACTGCAAACACCCTAAGGTAGGAAGCTGCCTGCTACCTGGGATCCCTGTGTGGCTGGGGGGCTCCCATCACTTTGCAGGGGGATGAAGTCTGCCCTCCATGTGCTTTTGGCTGCAGGAATGACTGGGAGCAGTGTTAGTGCGGGTTAGTGTTGCCTTGGGTTGCTTAGTAGCACAGATGATGTTTGCAGATAAAGAGGGGCTGAATGGCTTTATACAGGGAACATTACTAGATATTATGACCCCATATGTCGCTGATGGATTGTCAGTGTGTCTTTGCGTCAGACACTAAGTTGCACGCTGAAGTTCTATTTGCCCTGTGTGGGGGGGTACAGCGCCGGGGGGCACGGGGCAATGTGCCATATCCTCCCCACAGGGCTGCCGAGCTGTTTCCATATAGCAGCTTGCACCCAGCAGAGCAAATTACTGATCATTATCGGATCCATCCCAGCCTTCCCTCATTCACACTCTTTCCTAATGGCTTTTCTGATTTTTTTTTTTTTTTCCAAATGAAATTCCTTCTCGTTACTTAATGAAAAAGCTTTTGGGAAATTGGATTTTTTTTTTTTAAGAGCCCTGTAAGGAGGGAAGGGGCAGCGTGTTTCTTACAGGGACGCAATCAATACTCCCAGCACTTTGCAAATTAACTTGCTCAGCGCTACACATGGCACAGCATAGGCTGGCAGCCACTGGGGGGCCGCTGTGTGCCATGGGGGGGGGTGCTGTGTGCCATGGGGGGGCTGCTGTGTGCCATGGGATGGCCGCTGTGTGCCATAGGGGGGCTGCTGTGTGCCATGGGGGGGCTGCTGTGTGCCATGGGGGGCTGCTGTGTGCCATGGGGTGGCCACTGTGTGCCATGGGGGGGCTGCTGTGTGCCATGGGGGGGCTGCTGTGTGCCATGGGATGGCCGCTGTGTGCCATAGGGGGGCCGCTGTGTGCCATGGGGTGGCCGCTGTGTGCCATGGGGTGGCCGCTGTGTGCCATGGGGGGGCTGCTGTGTGCCATGGGGAGGCCACAGTGTGCCATGGGGGGGCTGCTGTGTGCCATGGGGGGGCTTGCTGGCTACTAACTGCCGACGACAGGGGTGCTTGTTATTCAGAGGGCTAATTAGCAGATCTACCGAGGGCTTTGTGCTAAGCTGCTCCTTATCTGAGTATAATATAATAAGAAATGATGCGCTATTGCCCCTTTTACCCCCCTCAGTCTGTATTTGCATGTTTGATGTATGTACCCGTCACTGACCCCCTCCCACTACTGCTTCATTAAGAACATAATGTGGCAATTAGAGAACAGCTTTTCCCATTGTGGGTGTTCAGCTTTGATACAAATGCTTTGGTGATTCCTCCCAACACAGAGATTATTATTCATACAATTTGATTGGGTGTTGCAGTTGCAGTTTTGGCTACAGAGAAGGGCAATGTGCCAATGGGGAGCAAGAGGGGAGACTTTATGACTATGATGCCAGTATCCCCCACTATACAGAATAACCAGGCAAGAAGCAGTAAGTATGGACCACCCTGCCACAAAGGAGACTGCAGTGAATTTGGGGGTAAATCTAGGATATATAAGTGTATGGGAGTCACAGAAGCTGCTGCAGTTGGAACTAAGACCCCCTGACATTTACAGGGAAGATACAACATAGGCTGCCAGCCAATCAGGCTTTGGGTAAAGTCCCAGATCCAGTGATCCATCCGTCTGTGTTACACCTTCTGCCCAATGGTCACTAATTACAGCGCTTTATCAGATGGTCACTGTCCCAGAAGCCACACAGTGGGAGCAGCACCCACAGCCAGAGCCTTGCTGCTCCCAAAAAAAGGGGGTTCATATACAGACACGGTGGGTATTAGCAAATACACAGTAACGTACAGGGATACTGATATTAATGCCAGTAGTGTCCCCCAGCTCTGGTCTCATTGCCCTTTGGGAGTCTAAATGAGAATTAGGATTTGCTTGGGCACAAAGTAACGGAACATGTGTCTTTCTTACAACTCAGCTACTATGTAACTGTTTGACTGTCAGTGAGCCGGGAATGGCAGCTGGCATTTAGAGAGAACTAGCGTTCTGTTGCTGGTGGACATATTTTCAGACTGTAAGCTCTTTTGGACAGAGCCCTTATTACTTCTTGTATTAGTTATTGTTTTTTATATGTCACCTGTATATAATGTATACACCTAATTATTGTACGGTGTGTGGGAAATGTTGGTACTTTATAAATACACATTCATAACAATAATATCATACCAGGCACCTTTAGCTCTATTGGTGATTGAGAAACCATGCCCTTTTTGGTTCTTTTTACCATTTTATCATTAACAGACACAAGGGATCATTTATAATTACACTGGGCGCTAGTGCTGGAGAATTAAGGGGCACAAAACACTTCTCCCTGTGTCAGTGGCCATTACAGTGCCAGATAGCGCCGTGTAGTGTTGTTAGGCAGATAGCGGCTCCATACTTAATGCCCATCATGGACAGATGGAAATACAGGGCTCCCCGGCACCTTACTTAATGCCCACCATGGGCAGATGGAAATACAGGGCACCCCGGCACCTTACTTAATGCCCGCCATGGGCAGATGGAAATACGGGGCACCCCAGCACCATACTTAATGCCCGCCATGGGCAGATGGAAATACAGGGCACCCCAGCAGCCTACTTAATGCCCGCCATGGGCAGATGGAAATACAGGGCACCCCAGCACCTTACTTAATGCCCGCCATGGGCAGATGGAAATACAGGGCACCCCAGCACCCTACTAATTGCCCACCATGGGCAGATGGAAATACAGGGCACCCCAGCACCCTACTTAATGCCCGCCATGGGCAGATGGAAATACAGGGCACCCCAGCACCTTACTTAATTCCCATCATGTACAGATGGAAATACAGGGCTCCCCGGCACCTTACTTAATGCCCGCCATGGGCAGATGGAAATACAGGGCTCCCCGGCACCTTACTTAATGCCCGCCATGGGCAGATGGAAATACAGGGCTCCCCGGCACCTTACTTAATGCCCGCCATGGGCAGATGGAAATACAGGGCTCCCCGGCACCTTACTTAATGCCCGCCATGGGCAGATGGAAATACAGGGCTCCCCAGCACCTTACTTAATGCCTGCCATGGGCAGAAGGAAATACAGGGCTCCCCGGCACCTTATGTAATGCCCGCCATGGGCAGATGGAAATACAGGGCACCCCAGCACCCTACTTAATGCCTGCCATGGGCAGATGGAAATACAGGGCTCCCCGGCACCCTAGAAGGTGTTCCAAAGCACAGCACCCTCCTGCTGCCCCCACTGGATGCAGTGTGCCAAACACAGGTAGCGCTACCTACAACATACCCACAGGGTGACTTGCACCCATTTCTTGCACCCTACAGTTAGTAAATGACCCAATTTACTGGGTCAGTATCATGGGAAAGTACCCAGAAAAGGGGATAACCTATAAATCCCCAGCACTAAGGTAAGAGTCCACGTATGGGAGGCCAATGATGTTTCTGCCTATATTAATAAGCATCAGGCTGGGATTTCTATAGACATTGTGCGCTCCGGGTCTCTCCCTGCACTGAATGTTATCGGCACTTCTGTTTATAGAGTGTTCGGGCAGTACTGCATGGCCGGAACCCCACAGACAGGCTAGCTAATGATATAGTAGCTACAATGCAGCTTGCTGTACATGATAGGGCCATCTAATAGTACAGCCCAGAGAGTCCAAACAAAAATATGGACGGAGCACTGGGATTCCAAATTGATTAAAAAGTCATTCAAAAGCATCACAGAAACCTAGACTTCCAGCTTTACGCGTTTCATGGCTTCTCGCCACTTCATCAGAAGCTGCTACAGTGCCCCCCAATCACCAAACATTTAAATACACACCCCTGGCCACACCCACATCAAGTGTTAACCCCATACATGCAATAATAGATTTGAAGATAAATAAAAATATTAAAAACAACACGAACCATCACACATGATCAAGACAGAAAAAGCCATAATCCACTGCAAATTAAATTTACATGTATATATAATATATTTTTCATTTTGTATATTTATTTTATGTTCTTGTATTACCTAGTAATTAAGTGAACATACTTCATAATATTCCTTATATCTACCTAACATACTTATGGCTCCCATAATCCGTTCTTATATATATGCACAGGTAGATTGTAACACACTTTCCAACCACGTACACATACAAGAAATAGATTTAGTTTATATAACTTAAATAGTCCACAGGTCCAAAATGGCAATTAGCAATAACAAGAGACTTTCCATTCCCTATTAAGGCCACCATACTGTTCCACAGACTTAAGATGGTAAATCCAATACACCTCTTTCTCAGATAGTTTGATCTCCTGATTACCCTTCCTGATATTCCATTTAGGCTTATCTATAACATGGGAGGTGACTACACCCCTACTGGCATGTACCTAACATGTTTGGCTATACAGCCCAGGGAGTCCTATGGTAAAGCCTGGGCCACACATAACTTGAGCCAGTGATTGGGGCTCTTCTTTTGATAGGTTGCTCTGAGTAGGAGAAGGCCTTGACCATGAACATAAACCACTAGTATTTCACTGCTGAAGGGAAGGGAAGATTCCAATGGGTTCTACAGTGAGCTTATTTACAGCCTATCATTGGCCTCGCCAGTCTGCAGCACTGACCTGTGCAGCTATATCCCAGCTGGCAATGCACATAAGGTGCAGTATAGAAGGTTTAGACGTTCTGGTCATGTTTATTCTGGTTTATTGCATGCTTTTGTAATCAATAGCTAGCTGTTACTTGTACCTGTGCAGAAACTACTACTTGCCATTTAGCAAACCAATAGGACCTATTTCTAGTCCCCTCTGTGTAGCACCTACTGATCTCTCCGTCTGGCATAGGTTTAAGTAGCCCAAGCATTGAGCATGTCAGTATGGCACTAGTGGGTCTGGCACAGAATATGCCATGTGTCCAACAGCCAATGGGCCTAGGCTAATCTAATGTTGATTAAACCTGAAGAGTAACTGTAAGGAAGCTATTTACTAGAGCTTTCAGGAAAACTAGTGCAAGAAACAGACCCATTTGCCCTGGGATGTTGGTGAAGGAGGAACCTACCTGCCAGGATAAGTATTTCCCTGGGGTAGGAAAGGTGGAAGAGCTTCTACATTTATATAGTCTGTATGTACAGCAGCTGTGTTCTATGCCCAGTACATCCCCCATAGCAAGTTCATTTAAGGGGAAGTAATGGAACACAAATACTATCTATAAAGAGGGTATATTACGTGTGGCAAGGATTTTATTTACAAATAAACGGATTATATAACGTATCACGTAGGTAACCATACTATAGATAACACTATCTTGGGTTGCAGCTGTAGGTAGTAATGAGTGAATATTCCATGCTGTCTATATATATAATATCATAAAGTGCTCACTTATGTGCTCTAGTGCTGCTGTTTGTCATGCTGATACAGATAATCCCATTATAACCAGATATACTGGAAACATAGCAACATGGAACACGTGGGTGCGGATTTAGAGGTTTTGATTGGTTGCAATAGGCAATTTCGCACCAATTTAAATCGGCACCCAAATGTTACACCTTTATTTTACACCACCTGAGACCTGGGATCTGGTCCAACCCAATGGGCACCCTCTTTTAAGTCAGAAATGCACATTTAGTTACACAGTCACATACAATCATTGTGCAGCTTTGTTACTCGGGCATTTAGAACCATATGAATTTCCTCCCCCTAAAAGGGCTAATGTATACGGAGATTTGTATGGACATTCAGTCGGTCTGACGCTGGCAAGTTATAACATATTAGGAAATTAGCAGGGGCAGGTTTGGTGTCTGTGCCATAATCTATATACAGGAGCCCCCACTACCTGGTACTGGGGGGCCGCTGTAATGAGGACCAAGCAGGGCAATTGTACCCTCACCCATAAACTGCCATTGGGATCTTTGCTTACAGTCTTCTAACTTGTGGTAATCTGATCAAAATGATTTACTTATGGGTTGCTATGAACAGAGCCGTATTTACCCTATAGGCAGCCGAGGGGGGCAGCTTTAGGGTGTGACCCTCAGGTTCCTATATTACAATTTCACCCATCCCAATGGCGGCACTAACATAATCTGCCAACAGAGCTGAGGGTCAGGGGGGTAGCTGTTACACGCACCTACAGGGAAAGGAAGGGGGCGGTGCCTAAAGCTGCTAGTCCCACCCTGTGAAACTGCACTGTGGCAAGTCAGCACCTATGGTATTGGCCTGGGCAGTCTGTGCAGTTTGTTCTGCCTGTGGCACTGATTCAGATTCGGCCCAATCCATCAGGGTGGGTTCAGGGGTTCGGCCGAACCCAAAAAACTGGGCTCGGTGCATCCCTAATATATATATGTACTAATGTTCAGTAAGAATATTTGAAAGACTTGGATTTTAAAGGAACAGTAACACCAAAAAATGAAAGTGTTTTAAAGTATTGGAAACGTAACGTACTGTGGCCCTGCAATGGTAAAACTGGGGTATTTGCTTCAGGAACACTACTATAGTTTATATAAATAAGCTGCTGTGTAGCCCCGGGGGCAGCCATTCCTGCACTGGTAAAACTGGGGTATTTGCTTCAGGAACACTACTATAGTTTATATAAATAAGCTGCTGTGTAGCCCTGGGGGCAGCCATTCCTGCACTGGTACAGCTGGGGTGTTTGCTACAGAAACCCTACTATAGTTTATATAAATACCCTGCTGTGTAGCCCCGGGGGCAGCCGTTCCTGCACTGGTACAGCTGGGGTGTTTGCTACAGAAACCCTACTATAGTTTATATAAATACCCCGCTGTGTAGCCCCGGGGGCAGCCATTCCTGCACTGGTACAGCTGGGGTGTTTGCTACAGAAACCCTACTATAGTTTATATAAATACCCCGCTGTGTAGCCCCGGGGGCAGCCATTCCTGCACTGGTACAGCTGGGGTGTTTGCTACAGAAACCCTACTATAGTTTATATAAATACCCCGCTGTGTAGCCCCGGGGGCAGCCATTCCTGCACTGGTACAGCTGGGGTGTTTGCTACAGAAACCCTACTATAGTTTATATAAATACCCTGCTGTGTAGCCCTGGGGGCAGCCATTCCTGCACTGGTACAGCTGGGGTGTTTGCTACAGAAACCCTACTATAGTTTATATAAATACCCCGCTGTGTAGCCCCGGGGGCAGCCATTCCTGCACTGGTACAGCTGGGGTGTTTGCTACAGAAACCCTACTATAGTTTATATAAATACCCCGCTGTGTAGCCCCGGGGGCAGCCATTCCTGCACTGGTACAGCTGGGGTGTTTGCTACAGAAACCCTACTATAGTTTATATAAATACCCCGCTGTGTAGCCCCGGGGGCAGCCATTCCTGCACTGGTACAGCTGGGGTGTTTGCTACAGAAACCCTACTATAGTTTATATAAATAAGCTGCTGTGTAGCCCCGGGGGCAGCCATTCAAGCTGGAAAAAAGGCACAGGTTACATAGCAGATAACATAAGACACCATTGTATTCTACAGGGTTTATCTGTTAGCTGCTCTATAACCTGTGCCTTTTCTTCTTTTGAATGGCTGCCCCCATGGCTACACACCAGGGTTTATAAACTCAAGTAATGTTTCTGAAGCAAACACAAAACTTTTACCAGTGCAGGGCAGCAGTACATTATAGTTTAATTTCTTTAAAATAAATACATTTTTCGGTGTTACTGTTCCTTTAACCAGAATTCCTCTTTATTTAGTGAACACCCACAGTCCTCTCCACATCGTCGTGACCTATCCCCCAGCTTAGATTGATGCTATGGTCCCGAATCCGTTTCCGTCCCTATTCTCCCCCTAAGGCCAGCCATACAAGTTCAGATATGGATCATACATTTACATGCAACGATCTAAAACTCACATTCAGCCTGAAATTGTAGGATAAAGCCCTAAATATAACCAATGGGAGGATGTTCTGAGCATGAAATAGTTACAGGCACCAATGGTACCAAAGTGACTCCCATTGTAGGGCCCCAAGGGTATCGGCAGATACACAATACTGCACAGATTTTACCCATATCCAACCGAAATTCTCTAACCATGGTCGGGATGATAATTCAGAGCCCAAACACGGTCTGAAGATTTTGTATGGTTTTTATAGTTTCGTATGATTATATTGGTGCATGTATGGCTAGCTTAAGAGTTGCTTACCCTACTGCCCTACTGCCAGAATGGCCACTCCCCTTCCTCTTCCTGCCCCAGATATGTACTCTGGCAATAACTTTATTAGTCACATACACAACAGGGCACCCAACACAGTGAGCAGTAAGGGAACTATATACACTATTGCATATACACATCAAGATACACAACAAGTTATACCTCTCACAAGCTCTCAGGCATTACGTATCCCATATGACTTCTCTGGATATCCGACATCCTTGCAAATATTTCTTTAACCTCTATCCTCTACTCTGAATAAGATCCCATTCGATTAACTGAAGCCGTCTGAGCTGCCACAGGGGATTATCTCGGCATCTTAATCAAATTAGCATTTAGGAACAGACGTTACAGAATGTTTCCAGAGATAAGAATTTAGGAAATTGAAAGCGATTAATGGGGATTCTCAAACCTGTTAACCTATGAGAAGAGCTGGACCTACAAGCCAGGGTTTTTTTTTATTTTATTGTTCTGCAAAACAACAGTTAAAGTTAAAATGGTAACTAGGGGAAGCACACACAGGTCAGTAATCAATATGGCTACTGGTAACGGGATATGGCCCCCAGTACCATGTTAAACAAACAGCTATAGGAAAAGGTATCCCGTCACAAAACAAATACATAAAAAATGAATTTATTCAAAAACATCAATACACATACATACCCCCATATGCATCCGGATACGCAGTGGGGTTTGTACGTGTATTGATTTTTAAGACGAAGACTTGAATAAATTCATTTTTTGTGTATTTGTTTTGTTAGGGGATACTTTTTTCTATAAATGTTAAAATGGTGCTTTACCTCCCTTGTCAGTGGGAAATGTTAATCATACATATTCATGGCCTTGGAAGGGTTAAAATATTCTCTGGTAGTTCCACTTCTTGCTGTTGCTCTGCAAAGAAGAGGTTAATCAAACCCTAGAATCCCATTCTGGCTCTATTATACAGATACTGTATTTCTCTGCTTAATGCATGGATATGTGGGTGTATGAAGTTAGTGAGAGCCCCCCGGGACCCCCTCCCTGTGGTACATACCAAATGTGTATTAAAAATGACCAGCTTGATATTGGATCCCACATACACATTGACCAGATCATCCTTTTATTCTAAATGTACCCACAATGTATAGTACTCAATAGTAGTATACAAATACAGGTATATTAAAGGGTTCCGTCTCCCAACATCACTTAAAAACATCCATTCTTTTGTACTAAAAACTTTTCCTGGCCAAGAAGAGTGATTTTTTTGCCATGATATTTATGGGGCACTTTTTATTTCTAAATGACACTGTTACACAGCAAATAATTCCCTCTGCCATTTAACCTTTTATTCCTGAACCAACAAATGTATTTGTAGCTGTAATATTGGTGTGTAGGCGCCATCTCAGTGCCTTGTGCCTGAGTCTGAGCTTTCAGCCAGCGCTACCCATTAGAACTGCTTTCAGCTAACCTATTGTTTCTCCTACTCCCATGTAACTGGAGGAGTCCCAAGCCGGACTTGGATTTCTTACTATTGAGTGCTATTCTGATACCTACTGGGAGCTGCTATCTTGCTCCCTTCCCATTGTTCTACTGATCGGCTGCTGGGGGTGAGGGGGGGGATATCACTCCAACTTGCAGCGCAGCAGTAAAGTGTGCCTGAGTCTGAGCTTTCAGCCAGCGCTACACATTAGAACTGCTTTCAGCTAACCTATTGTTTCTCCTACTCCCATGTAACTGGAGGAGTCCCAAGCCGGACTTGGATTTCTTACTATTGAGTGCTATTCTGATACCTACTGGGAGCTGCTATCTTGCTCCCTTCCCATTGTTCTGCTGATCGGCTGCTGGGGGTGAGGGGGGGGGGGATATCACTCCAACTTGCAGCGCAGCAGTAAAGTGAGACTGAAGTTTATCAGAGCACATGTCAAATGGCTGTAGCACCCTGGGAAATGAAGAATATGGCTAGCCCCATGGGAAAAACAAATTACAATACAGGATTCTGCTGGAGAAGCTCTATTAACTGATGGGTTTTGACAAATGACAAATGGTGGCACGGATTTAGGTTGTTTGTTGCATTTTATTGATTGACTAAACGCTGAACAGTTTAGATCCCCTTTATTTGCAGCTGACACAGAATTGCATAGAGAAACAGCTAAATGTTAATCACAAATAATACAGAAATCTCCCAAAACTGTCTGTCTGTGTCTTTATGAAACAGCAGCCCTTCCTCACACAAATCAGCAAGGAGGCACTGAGTACTGTGAATAAAGTGAGATGAGCCAGAGGTCAGGCCAAGAATACAGGGCTAATGTACTGCAGTGCATAACAGTAATGAGGCAGGGGGGGGGGCAGACTGCAGATGTGCTGTACAGTGTATGTAATGTGTGCACAAAGGGCCACTATGGAATGAAATCGATAGCATGAATATATATAAAGGAGGATGCACAGCTAAGGGGAAAAGTTTTACAAAGATTAGATCCAAACCCAGTAAAGTTGGGGGTATCTCACTGAGCTCCTTTACCAAGATGAGGAGGAGGGAGTAAAAGAAGATCCAGTCCTAATAAAGAATTGGGAGTCTCTCATGGAGCTCCTTTTCCAAGATGAGAAAGAGGATGGGGTAAAAGAAAATCCAGTCCCAATAAAAAGTTGGGAGTCTCTCATGGAGCTCATTTACCAGGAGAAGGAGGAGAATGGAGTAAAAAAGATCCAGTCGCAATAAAGAATTGGGGGTCTCCAATGGAGCTCCTTTACCAAGTGGAGAAGGACATAATAAAAGAAGATCCAGTCCCAATAAAAAGTTGGGAGTCTCTCATGGAGCTGATTTACCAGGACATGAGAAGAATGGAGTAAAAGAAAGATCCAGTCCCAATAAAGAATTGTGGGTCTCCAATGGAGCTCATTTACCAGGAGGAGGAGGAGAATGGAGTAAAAGGAAGATCCAGTCCCAATAAAGAACTGGGGGTCTCTAATGGAGCTCCTTTACCAGGAGGAGGAGGAGAATGGAGTAAAAGGAAGATCCAGTCCCAATAAAGAACTGGGGGTCTCTAATGGAGCTCCTTTACCAGGAGGAGGAGGGTATAAAACCAGACCCAGTAAAAGGCTTGTGATCTTTTCAGCTATAATGAAAGTGCACCTATCACCTGAAACTTGCTTGCCCTCTGGCACTCCCTCTGGGTGCGGGCAGCCTAACACTGTAAGGGGCTGTTTTTTTAAAAAAAGACCATTCTGTGGGATCTATTGGCACCTCGGGTGGGGGAAGCAATTTTAAGGTGACCGGTGCCCTTTAATGTAAAGGTAACAGACTGCAATTCCCCGTGGCAAACACGGCAGTGCTCAAACCCAGACTTGGGTCATAACCCTCACAGGAAGCCAGAAAGCGTCACTCAAGGGCACGGCGACCCTAACCGGATTCTAAATGGGAAGCGTCATAGCAGGGACAATTCCCTAGGTTTTCTCACAATCGGTAGAGCGACATACAGTCAAACATTCTGTACCTTTTCTCAAATAATTAAGATTCTTATGGACAGTTAGGGCTACTACATTATTGGGGGGGTGCTTTGCCTAGAAGGTGTATTAAAACAAACTCCTTCTAAATAACAGGCTGTGACACAAAGCTGCATGTAGAGACTGGATTTGGCTTGAAGTCGGTTATTTGGAAAGACGGCTCTAATACATCTTCATGGTAAAAAGCCCCCCACCGCTGAAGTATAAAGCCGGCCATACATGTTCAGATTTGAGTCTTCTTCCAATGAACGTTCGGATATGGATCGTAAGTTTAAATGCAACAATCTAAACTCACACTCAGCCTGAAATTGTAGGATAAAGCCCTAAATATAACCAATGGTTCTGAACATGAAATAGTTACAGGCACCAATGGTACCAAAGTGACTCCCATTGTAGGGCCCCAAGGATATTGGCAGATACACAATACTGCACAGATTTTATAGTAATCCGAGCGGAATTTTCTAACCTGTCAGATCAACATGGTACGAAAATTATCGGGATGATCATTTGGAGCCCACACACGGTTTGAAAATCATACAAAACATGTGTGTATGGGCAGCTTTAGGCATAACTAGGGTTGCCAACTGTCCGGTTTTGACCCGGTTTCAAAACCGGGCAGGGCTCGCTGAGATTGATGCGGCGATTGGCTGCCATAGCTACACTGCCCCGCCTTTTCTCCACCCAGTGACATCAACGCCCGCCCCCTGCCAGGAGACTAAAGCAGGCAACCCCAGGCATAACTGGCCATCAAAATATGACTCTCCCTGCATGGAGAGAGAAGGAAGAGAGCCAGATTGCTGGAGGGGGGGTAGTAAACATTTTTATGATAGCTCCCCTTTAAGATCCCAGGGCCTGGGGGCAGTTTCAAACTTTGTAGCTCCTGTCACTGAACATTTGGTAAATGTGTGAGCCACATACAGTGGAGGAAATAATTATTTGACCCCTCACTGATTTTGTAAGTTTGTCCAATGACAAAGAAATGAAAAGTCTCAGAACAGTATCATTTCAATGGTAGGTTTATTTTAACAGTGGCAGATAGCACATCAAAAGGAAAATCGAAAAAATAACTTTAAATAAAAGATAGCAACTGATTTGCATTTCATTGAGTGAAATAAGTTTTTGAACCCCTACCAACCATTAAGAGTTCTGGCTCCCACAGAGTGGTTAGACACTTCTACTCAATTAGTCAACCTCATTAAGGACACCTGTCTTAACTAGTCACCTGTATAAAAGACACCTGTCCACAGAATCAATCAATCAAGCAGACTCCAAACTCTCCAACATGGGAAAGACCAAAGAGCTGTCCAAGGATGTCAGAGACAAAATTGTAGACCTGCACAAGGCTGGAATGGGCTACAAAACCATTAGCAAGAAGCTGAGAGAGAAGGTGACAACTGTTGGTGCGATTGTTCGAAAATGGAAGGAGCACAAAATGACCATCAATCGACCTCGCTCTGGGGCTACACACAAGATCTCACCTCGTGGGGTGTCAATGATTCTGAGAAAGGTGAAAAAGCATCCTAGAACTACACGGGAGGAGTTAGTTAATGACCTCAAATTAGCAGGGACCACAGTCACCAAGAAAACCATTGGAAACACATTACACCGCAATGGATTAAAATCCTGCAGGGCTCGCAAGGTCCCCCTGCTCAAGAAGGCACATGTGCAGGCCTGAAGTTTGCCAATGAACACCTGAATGATTCTGTGAGTGACTGGGAGAAGGTGCTGTGGTCTGATGAGACCAAAATAGAGCTCTTTGGCATTAACTCAACTCGCTGTGTTTGGAGGAAGAAAAATGCTGCCTATGACCCCCAAAACACTGTCCCCACCGTCAAGCATGGGGGTGGAAACATTTTGCTTTGGGGGTGTTTTTCTGCTAAGGGCACAGGACAACTTATTCGCATTAACGGGAAAATGGACGGAGCCATGTATCGTGAAATCCTGAACGACAACCTCCTTCCCTCTGCCAGGAAACTGAAAATGGGTCGTGGATGGGTGTTCCAGCACGACAATGACCCAAAACATACAGCAAAGGCAACAAAGGAGTGGCTCAAGAAGAAGCACATTAAGGTCATGGAGTGGCCTAGTCAGTCTCCGGACCTTAATCCAATAGAAAACCTATGGAGGGAGCTCAAGCTCAGAGTTGCACAGAGACAGAAACCTTAGGGATTTAGAGATGATCTGCAAAGAGGAGTGGGACCAACATTCCTCCTAAAATGTGCGCAAACTTGCTCATCAATTACAAGAAACGTTTGGCCTCTGTGCTTGCAAACAAGGGTTTTTCCACTAAGTATTAAGTCTTTTTTTGTTAGAGGGTTCAAAAACTTATTTCACTCAATGAAATGCAAATCAGTTGCTATCTTTTATTTAAAGTTATTTTTTCGATTTTCCTTTTGATGTGCTATCTGCCACTGTTAAAATAAACCTACCATTGAAATGATACTGTTCTGAGACTTTTCATTTCTTTGTCATTGGATAAACTTAAAAAATCAGTGAGGGGTCAAATAATTATTTCCTCCACTGTATTATATGTGGATATGTTACATGGTATAACTGAATCAGTAAAGGCAAAACCCACCGAAAAATGAGAAACATTTCATATTATTATTAATCATTATTCATTGTGCATTATTATCATTATCCATACTAATTAGAGGTCCCTCCCACTAACCCATCATTCTCTTTGTATGTGTCACATGGTCTAACTAAATGAGTCAAGCAAACCCTAGATAGGTGTGACAGCTCATATAAACTGCTCGCTCTGCTTGCAACAGGAATCAGTTAGTTGCCCTTCAATGGCAACCGGCAAATAAGATCAGACGCGGGGATATAAACTGGTAATCTCCCAGCAGCTCAATATCGGCCCATAAACAGCCTGATGAAGTGTACAGATCTGGCAAATGGTGCGTGATTATTGCTTCTGTTATACAAATATGGCCGCGGAATGATATTAATATGACAGTAGCTTAATTTGCCTTTATCCGCGAAAAGTACAGTATATTGTAATGTCTGCCTGGCCACTTACCAGCTCCTCATTATTTATATGCACAGCTTACTATTGATTGGGCACTATTGATACTTATCAATTAAATTAGCAAATGCTGAATTGCATATAGACAGGGCTATGGATTATGGAGGTGCTGCTGCTCCCCCCCCCAATTCCTATTAGTTCCCCCACCTCCCCTGTTTTCCAGCTCCAATATTCAATGTATTTCCCTTTCCTCCCCATTCTATTAAATAGAGCCCCCTTTGCTTTATGGCCTTTCTTGCTCCAGCTTATCAATGGGTACCTGTGCCTTTTGGTCCCTCCCCCTCAGTCTGCTTCTTCTCTTTTGTATTTCATGTTTCCTCTTATTCTGTTCTTTAAAAAAAAAATATATAAATTGCTAATTTTTGTTATTTCAAACATCACAGATATGCTGGAAAATAAGCGCACTATTACATGCCCCTTGCCTGTGGCGGGCATACGGAATGGGGTTAAATACTACATTTAATAATAAGGTGCTTATTAGCAAGGATGGTTTTTATATTCGGTTTGGTAAATCCGTGGCCAACCTTCACCCACTAAAACAGATATCACTTCTATAGGGGCCTCCAAGTAAAGACCCAACCTGCAAGGATGGGTGTAGAGAATAGTGGGGGAGTATAGCGTACCCCCATTCTACCTGGGAATCCCCTAACCCTTACTGCCTGTAGGTGGAGCAGCTGAGCCACCACCGTTGATTCCATGCATTAAGTACACTGTATTGGCAAACAGGTTGTATTTGGCGGCCCCAGCAATAATACAAATATTATTACTATTATTATTAACATTTATTTATAAAGCGCCAACATATTCCGCAGCGCTGTACAATTATATATGTGTGTTTCCCTGCAGCTCTGTGTGAAGCCATGATGAAGGCGCTTCAGTGGAATATAGTCTTGCTGTGCTTGCTGGGACACGTGCTGTGCGACTGCCAGAAGGACTGCATGACGTGCAACAAGCACCTCTACCAACAAGACAACTTCAACACTCTGGTAAGTCATTGGTGAAACCCTAACGCTTGGGCGTATTGCCATATCATCTTATAGAATAGGCAGGCTGTATGAGAGCCACGCATTTCGTTTGGGCAAAATACAGGCGATCCCCACCAATATAAGGGAATGAGTCTGCTCTGCTCCAAAAATACTTATACCCCTATTTGCCAGAGATGGTACAGGAACCAATCAGCAGCTAGGCTGACCTAATAGGGAACTGAAACCTGTCTTTGCTTGTGTGACTACAGGGCTGTGATTGGACTGTTAGGACACAGCCACCCCTCATTTGAAACACAGACAGGGACCTGAGAGGATCTATAGAAACCCCCAATAAAGGGGCCATTTTTACAGATAGGATTAATGTTTAGCACCATGTATTATTCATAACTGCCTACAAAGGTTAGGGTTTTTTTCATTCATATATGTCTCCTTTAATCATAATCTATCCAAAATGATTTCTTGTTTTATTCCAAAGTTCAGATGTTAATAAAGAGTTAATTATAATTACATATAATAACAAAGGTACTCTATAATACTACTCTTGTCATGGTGGTTAGTACTGGTGCAATTGCTCTTTTGGATAAAGGAAAATTGGACATAGCTTCACATGGATCAGATAACAGTTACTGGTTGTGTGTCTTTTTCTAGGGTTGATCATAAATGGTAACTCTGCAGCTCCGGGGCCCTAGTACCAGTTCCAGCCTGGGAACTATCTGCACGGAGTTTGTTTGTCCTTGCCATGTCTGTGTGGCTTACCTTCTGTCCTCCTACACTACAAACCCATACTGCCTCCTGTGTATGTGTGAATGGGATAGGGACCTTAAATTGTAAGCTCCTCTGCGAAAGGGACTGATGGGAGTGTGATAGGGACCTTAGATTGTAAGCTCACTGGGGCAGGGACTGATGGGAATGGGATAGGGACCTTAAATTGTAAGCTCCTCTGCGAAAGGGACTGATGGGAGTGTGATAGGGACCTTAGATTGTAAGCTCACTGGGGCAGGGACTGATGGGAATGGGATAGGGACCTTAAATTGTAAGCTCCTCTGCGAAAGGGACTGATGGGAATGTGATAGGGACATTAGATTGTAAGCTCACTGGGGCAGGGACTGATGGGAATGGGATAGGGACCTTAGATTGTAAGCTCACTGGGGCAGGGACTGATGGGAATGGGATAGGGACCTTAAATTGTAATCTCACTGGGGCAGGGACTGATGGGAATGTGATAGGGACCTTAGATGGTAAGCTCACTTGGGCAGGGACTGATGGGAATGTGATAGGGACCTTAGATTGTAAGCTCACTGGGGCAGGGACTGATGGGAATGTGATAGGGGCCTTAGATTGTAAGCTCACTGGGGCAGGGACTGATGGGAATGTGATAGGGACCTTAGATTGTAAGCTCACTGGGGCAGGGACTGATGGGAATGGGATAGGGACCTTAGATTGTAAGCTCACTGGGGCAGGGACTGATGGGAATGGGATAGGGACCTTAGATTGTAAGCTCACTGGGGCAGGGACTGATGGGAATGTGATAGGGACCTTAGATTGTAAGCTCCACTGGGGCAGGAAGTGATGGGAATGGGATAGGGACCTTAGATTGTAAGCTCACTGGGGCAGGGACTGATGGGAATGGGATAGGGACCTTAGATTGTAAGCTCACTGGAGCAGGGACTGATGGGAATGTGATAGGGACCTTAGATTGTAAGCTCACTGGGGCAGGGACTGATGGGAATGTGATAGGGACCTCAGATTGTAAGCTCCACTGGGGCAGGGACTAATGGGAATGTGATAGGGACCTTAGATTGTAAGCTCACTGGGGCAGGGGCTGATGGGAAAGTGATAGGGACCTTAGATTGTAAGCTCACTGGGGCAGGGGATGATGGGAATGTGATAGGGACCTTAGATTGTAAGCTCACTGGGGCAGGGGCTGAGGGGAATGTGATAGGGACCTTAGATTGTAAGCTCACTGGGGCAGGGACTGATGGGAATTTGATAGGGACCTTAGATTGTAAGCTCCATTGGGGCAGGGGCTTATGGGAATGTGATAGGGACCTTAGATTGTAAGCTCACTGGGGCAGGGGCTGATGGGAATGGGATAAGGACCTTAGATTGTAAGCTCACTGGGGCAGGGACTGATGGGGACCTTAGATTGTAAGCTCACTGGGGCAGGGACTGATGGGAATGTGATAGGGACCTTAGATTGTAAGCTCCACTGGGGCAGGGGCTGACGGGAATGGGATAGGGACCTTAGATTGTAAGCTCACTGGGGCAGGGACTGATGGGAATGTGATAGGGACCTTAGATTGTAAGCTCACTGGGGCAGGGACTGATGGGAAT
This sequence comes from Xenopus tropicalis, assembly GCF_000004195.4. Classification (NCBI taxonomy): domain Eukaryota; kingdom Metazoa; phylum Chordata; class Amphibia; order Anura; family Pipidae; genus Xenopus; species Xenopus tropicalis. Next base: position 152,388,736 of record NC_030681.2, read on the forward strand.
GTGATAGGGACCTTAGATTGTAAGCTCCACTGGGGCAGGGACTGATGGGAATGGGATAGGGACCTTAGATTGTAAGCTCACTGGGGCAGGGACTGATGGGAATGTGATAGGGACCTTAGATTGTAGGCTCACTGGGGCAGGGGCTGACGGGAATGGGATAGGGACCTTAGATTGTAAGCTCCACTGGGGCACAGACTGATGTGAGTGATGTATAATCACTATAAAGTGCTGCAGAATAAGTTGGTGTTATATAAGCAAAATATAATAATTACAGAATATCTCAATGAGTTTTTGTTTTCCATTTAAATGTATTTTCGCCTTTGCTGATCAGCAGAATGGCTGCTATGGGCCATGTGTGCCTTTCAGCCTGACTGCAGAGAGGGCCAATTCTGCCAATAAAAGCACTGATCCAGTTTCATGTCCTCACTACTGCCTCCTATTCACTTCTATGGGAGTGTGTGACAACTCTCACTAAGCAGTTTTGGGGATTCCTATTTAAGTGAAATGGAGTCAGAAGAGAATACACAGAATATTCCTTCTCTATATATTTATACATAGCTCCGGGGTACACCATTTGCCTCTGCAGAGATCATTTTTAAAATTCAAATATACCAACAGAAACAATAGTGCCTATATATAGTATTAGTATATAGATGAATGTGTTTTAACAAAGTATTACTGGGGATCTATTATTTTGCTTTAAGCAAAAAATTCTCATTCTTAAAAATGGAGGTGGGGTCATGACGTGGCGATTGGCCAATCCCGTCAATTTCGGACAGCCCTTCTGAAAACTGGGCTGAGCAATATAAGGACGGGCAGCTCAGTAATGTATATATGTAGGGCTGAGGGATATCAGGACGGGCAGCTCAGTAATGTATATATGTAGGGCTGAGCAATATCAGGACGGGCAGCTCAGTAATGTATATATGTAGGGCTGAGCGATATCAGGACGGGCAGCTCAGTAATGTATATATGTAGGGCTGAGCGATATCAGGACGGGCAGCTCAGTAATGTATATATGTAGGGCTGAGCGATATCAGGACGGGCAGCTCAGTAATGTATATATGTAGGGCTGAACGATATCAGGACAGGCAGCTCAGTAATGTATATATGTAGGGCTGAGCGATATCAGGACAGGCAGCTCAGTAATGTATATATGTAGGGCTGAGTGATATCAGGACGGGCAGCTCAGTAATGTATATATGTAGGGCTGAGCAATATCAGGACGGGCAGCTCAGTAATGTATATATGTAGGGCTGAGCGATATCAGGACGGGCAGCTCAGTAATGTATATATGTAGGGCTGAACGATATCAGGACAGGCAGCTCAGTAATGTATATATGTAGGGCTGAGCGATATCAGGACAGGCAGCTCAGTAATGTATATATGTAGGGCTGAGTGATATCAGGACGGGCAGCTCAGTAATGTATATATGTAGGGCTGAGCAATATCAGGACGGGCAGCTCAGTAATGTATATATGTAGGGCTGAGCAATATCAGGACGGGCAGCTCAGTAATGTATATATGTAGGGCTGAGCAATATCAGGACGGGCAGCTCAGTAATGTATATATATAGGGCTGAGCAATATCAGGACGGGCAGCTCAGTAATGTATATATGTAGGGCTGAGCGATATCAGGACGGGCAGCTAAGTAATGTATATATGTAGGGCTGAGCGATATCAGGACGGGCAGCTCAGTAATGTATATATGTAGGGCTGAGCGATATCAGGACAGGCAGCTCAGTAATGGTAAATGACAGAACACATGATGCGCCAGGGAAGGCACTGGGAATGGATATGAGGAGCCGGAGACAAGTCGGAGGATTATTTTTATCTGCCATGATTCATTTGCCGCAGAAGACTGACCTGTTTGAAATCTAATTCAGAACTGAGTCCATTAAGCATGAATTCTTATCATGTAATTAAGTAGATGGAGTGCAGATTCCTTATGGCCCCAAGGCTATGACGTTACACACAAGGCAGACTTCCCCTTTACCGGCAGGCTGGGTGGGCTTTGCTTCTGTATAATGAGAAAAGAAACACAGGATTTGTTGTTGCCCATTCTGTCTTTATTTACTTTGGTAACATCTTCATAATATTATTTAATATGATGTAGACATTGATATTCTGAGACAATTTGCATTTGGTCTTTTATTTTATTTTGGTTTTTTTTTCAGTTTTTAAGCTTTCTGTTCAGCAGCTCTCCAGTTTGGAAATTTAGCAGCAGTCTGGTTGCTAGGATCCAGTTTACCCTAGCAACCAGGCAGTGGTTTGAAGGAGACACTGGAATATGAATAGGAGAAGGGCTGACCAGGAAGCTAAGTAATAAAAAGCAACAATAGCCTCACAGAGCATCGTTTTTAGCTGCCGGGGTCGGTGACCCCCATTTGAAAGCTGAAAAGAGGCAGAAGAGGAAGATAAATAATTTTGATCCCAACTAAGATATAATTACCCCTTATTGGGGGCAGAACAGCCCTATTGGGTTTATTTAATGGTTAAATGATTCCCTTTTCTCTGTAATAATAAAACAGTATCTGTACTTGATCCCAACTAAGATATAATTACCCCTTATTGGGGCAGAACAGCCCTATTGGGTTTATTTAATGGTTAAATGATTCCCTTTTCTCTGTAATAATAAAACAGTACCTGTACTTGATCCCAACTAAGATATAATTACCCCTTATTGGGGCAGAACAGCCCTATTGGGTTTATTTAATGGTTAAATGATTCCCTTTTCTCTGTAATAATAAAACAGTACCTGTACTTGATCCCAACTAAGATATAATTACCCCTTATTGGGGGCAGAACAGCCCTATTGGGTTTATTTCATGGTTAAATGATTCCCTTTTCTCTGTAATAATAAAACAGTATCCGTACTTGATCCCAACTAAGATATAATTACCCCTTATTGGGGGCAGAACAGCCCTATTGGGTTTATTTCATGGTTAAATGATTCCCTTTTCTCTGTAATAATAAAACAGTACCTGTACTTGATCCCAACTAAGATATAATTACCCCTTATTGGGGGCAGAACAGCCCTATTGGGTTTATTTCATGGTTAAATGATTCCCTTTTCTCTGTAATAATAAAACAGTACCTGTACTTGATCCCAACTAAGATATAATTACCCCTTATTGGGGGCAGAACAATCCTCAAGTTCTGAGCGTTCTGGATAACAGGTCCCATAACTGTACAAGCCATGATTTCTGCATTAGCACTTACTGCTTTCCCTCTCGCTCAGAGTCACAGTGGGACCCCACAGTAGTGATTGTTAGTGGGCAGTCTCTGTGCCGATACCCAATGGCTGGGAGCCATAGGCAGTTATACCCATGCTTCAGGCCGTTATCTGCTTTCCTTTCATTGAGCTCTGTCTGTCCCGCGGGAGGGGAATTACACGGGAGCGAGAGTGAGAGTGAGCCTTGTTGGCACTGATAAGCCTTGTACGGCGGCCGCACAGAATTACCCTGATGGGATCAGCCAGATACAATCTGATTTATACAATTAGCTTTTAGTCATTTGCACCGTTAGACCCGGGATGTGAGTGAGGGACAGGGAAGCCACTGCCTCTGCTAAGTACCAATCAATGGGAAATGAGAGAATGCAGCTGCACCGTGTGATAAATAATAGGCAATCGCCAAGGAAATACAATGAGATTCACCCTCTGTGCGCTTTAGCTTTCTGTCTGGATCAGCACCCACAATGGCACCTAGTTACTATCACTGTGTGTAATTGCCCCAATGTACATTCACTTTCATTATCCAACATGCAGCGAACTAGTCACAGCTAATTACCCACTGGTATTTGCCATGGCGCATATTTGCCCAGTGTTAGTTCATGAGCCACTAAACAGCCGAGTTCATTACATATAATATTGATGTATTGTGACAATGGCGTCTGTTTACTAAGGTGCGATAAGCGGCGATAACAGCTTGCTCCAGAAAAAACACTAGAGCTGGCCTACTAAAGTGAGAGCCCTTTTGTCATTGTGAATTGTCTAGCGCACATATATACAGTATATATATAATCGCATTCATGTTCCGTAAGTTTTCCTGCAGGGTTTACTAAAGATTAGCGCCAGAACTGTCACCAAATATAGGCAATATTCGTCACCAACTCTTCCGCCATCTGTGAAACAAAGCCAGCGACTATATAACGGGAAAGATATATAAAGTCAGTTTTTAAACATGAGCAGCGAAAAGGAGTGATTGCACTGGGAATAATAATACTTATAAATGTATTATTAGTGAACTAATTAGAATAATGTGAAAATAATTAATAAATGATTCCCTTTTCTCTGTAATAATAAAACAGTACCTGTACTTGATCCCAACTAAGATATAATTACCCCTTATTGGGGGCAGAACAGCCCTATTGGGTTTATTTAATGGTAAAATGATTCCCTTTTCTCTGTAATAATAAAACAGTACCTGTACTTGATCCCAACTAAGATATAATTACCCCTTATTGGGGCAGAACGGCCCTATTGGGTTTATTTAATGGTTAAATGATTCCCTTTTCTCTGTAATAATAAAACAGTACCTGTACTTGATCCCAACTAAGATATAATTACCCCTTATTGGGGGCAGAACAGCCCTATTGGGTTTATTTAATGGTTAAATGATTCCCTTTTCTCTGTAATAATAAAACAGTACCTGTACTTGATCCTAAGTAAGATATAATTACCCCTTATTGGGGGCAGAACAGCCCTATTGGGTTTATTTAATGGTTAAATGATTCCCTTTTCTCTGTAATAATAAAACAGAACCTGTACTTGATCCCAACTAAGATATAATTACCCCTTATTGGGGGCAGAACAGCCCTATTGGGTTTATTTCATGGTTAAATGATTCCCTTTTCTCTGTAATAATAAAACAGTACCTGTACTTGATCCCAACTAAGATATAATTACCCCTTATTGGGGCAGAACAGCCCTATTGGGTTTATTTAATGGTTAAATGATTCCCTTTTCTCTGTAATAATAAAACAGTACCTGTACTTGATCCCAACTAAGATATAATTACCCCTTATTGGGGCAGAACAGCCCTATTGGGTTTATTTCATGGTTAAATGATTCCCTTTTCTCTGTAATAATAAAACAGTACCTGTACTTGATCCCAACTAAGATATAATTACCCCTTATTGGGGGCAGAACAGCCCTATTGGGTTTATTTAATGGTTAAATGATTCCCTTTTCTCTGTAATAATAAAACAGTACCTGTACTTGATCCCAACTAAGATATAATTACCCCTTATTGGGGCAGAACAGTCCTATTGCGTTTATGTCATGGTTAAATGATTCAGTGATTCAAGGATTTCAATTGTCGCCTGGCAGTTATTCTGGGTGCAGCAGTAGGTGAGACCGCTCATACTCTTTGTCCTATAAGAGCAGTCTTTATGTTTCTTGTTACAGGGGCGCAATACTCACCCTGCTCCCAGGGTTCCTGAGATAGCCAAGGCCAGGGCTATATTAATTGCCTCGTTGTTTTTTTATTTCACTCACTTTCAAGGGGAAGTTAATCCCCTCATTTTTTTCTATTCCACACATTTTCAAAGGGGAAGTTAATCCCCTCATTGTTTCTACTTCACCCAGTTTCAAGTGAAACTTAAACACATTATTGTTTTCCATTGGCAATGATCGAGTTCAATTCAAATTTATACTACTTTGCAGGCCAGAAAAAAACAATGTCGGACTGAGATGCCAGGGCCCCACCAGAAAACCTTGGCCCATAGTCCCACTTTCTAAACTATTATTCCTCCCTCAACCTCTTTATTATCCAAGTCTCTTTTCTCTATCCTACCATCTCTTTTTCCCCATACAGAAATAGTTAGAAGCAAAAGGCCCACTGACACCTGGGCCCCCCGGTAGTTCTCCTGGTATCCTGCTGGGCCAGTCCAGCACTGATCAGCCCCATAGCGTGGGGTATTTATAAGTTGTCACTAACCCTAAAAGCTAATATTGCAGTTAATTTCCTGTTGCACACGTAATATCAGTTTTGTTTGCTAGGAGGAGATCAGCCTAATAATATCTGTCTCTTTTCCAATCAAGGCATCACAAGCTCAATAAATAAAAAATCTTGTAATTCCTCTGTTCTTCCCGTGGCAAAACAGCGTTTGTTTATTAGCTCTTTGGCTGATAGATGCCCTCATTAAAGCCCGCCCGCGGGGGGTAATTCATTTTCAGCTTCCCCCATACATCATCAGAATGAGTGAATGAATAGTATTGCTTTATTTGTACACTGCACTAATGGCACTGCTCTATGCAATATATATAATATGAAGAGAAGCCCCTTGGCCAACAGAGCTTGCAATCTCATTTAAAGTGCAGAATAGTGCTCTATTCACTCCTGTTCCTCAGTGTGCATTAGGCTGATGCCACACCAGGCGTAGGGCTGATTTTTTCGGCAAGCGGAAAAATGCTTGCCGAAAATTCAGCCCTACGCCTGCTACTTGTGCCTGCACCCGAATGAATGAGATACGCTCGGGTGCAGGCACATGTAGCCGATATACGCATGAAAACGCGTGAGAATGCAAAGTCTCGCGTTTTCATGCGTATATCGGCTACATGTGCCTGCACCCGAGCGTATCCCATTCATTCGGGTGCAGGCACAAGTAGCAGGCGTAGGGCTGAATTTTCGACAAGCGCTTTTCCGCTTGCTGAAAAAATCAGACCTACGCCTGGTGTGGCATCAGCCTTAGAGATTTTAGGGTGGACCCAGGGCCATAAGGCCTAGAAAATCAGCATTATGTCATTGGCAAATTTTTTGTGTAAAACTGCAGCAACAATTTGCAGAGAAAAACGTCACCAAGACAAAAAAGTTGCCAAGAAAATATGTCACTGGGACAAAAAAAAGTCACCACAAAATTTTTTAGCAGTTTGGCGAATTTTTCACGAAGTGAAATGGGACAGATTTTCTCATGATTAACCATGTGTAACCAGCGTAAGTACAGGTATGGGACCTTTTATCCAGAATGCTTGGGACCTTGGGTTTTCCAGATAAGGGATCCATAATTTGAATCTCCATACCTTAAATCTGCTAAAAAATCATTTAAACATGAAATAAACCCAATAGGGCTGTTCTGCCCCAATAAGGGGTAATTATATCTTAGTTGGGATCAAGTACAGGTACTGTTTTATTATTACAGAGAAAAGGGAATCATTTAACCATTAAATAAACCCAATAGGGCTGTTCTGCCCCAATAAGGGGTAATTATATCTTAGTTGGGATCAAGTACAGGTACTGTTTTATTATTACAGAGAAAAGGGAATCATTTAACCATTAAATAAACCCAACAGGGCTGTTCTGCCCCAATAAGGGGTAATTATATCTTAGTTGGGATCAAGTACAGGTACTGTTTTATTATTACAGAGAAAAAGGAATCATTTAACCATTAAATAAACCCAATAGGGCTGTTCTGCCCCAATAAGGGGTTATTATATCTTAGTTGGGATCAAGTACAGGTACTGTTTTATTATTACAGAGAAAAAGGAATCATTTAACCATTAAATAAACCCAATAGGGCTGTTCTGCCCCAATAAGGGGTAATTATATCTTAGTTGGGATCAAGTACAGGTACTGTTTTATTATTACAGAGAAAAGGGAATAATTTTTTTAAAAACGTGAAATACTTCCTTAAGATGGAGTCTATGGGAGATGGGCTTTCCATAATCCAGAACTTTCTGGATAGTGAGTTTCCGGATAACGGGTCCCATACCTGTAGAGTGCAGGAGCTGTGCATACCGCATACACGCTGTACCCGTACCCAGAAACAGAACTGGGTCGTACAGATCCTCCCTCTGCTTGGATGGAGTTGACTCATTCGGTTTGGGTTCTTCACCCTCATTAAATTCTTTACTAAACAAGCAGACGATGTAACCAAGCAGAAAAGCAAATATAAATAGATTACCTCGCTTGGTTGCACCGCTGCAATTTAAGATTTAATTACGGTTAAAGACCTGAGTAAATCAAGCTGCTTATCTATTATACCAGTTGGCCTTGTTTTTATTTTCTGCTTGGAGAAGCCGCTACGCAAGCGGGGATACCCCCGACACTGTTTGGGGAGGGGGGGGGTGAAACTCTCTATTAATAAAAGCATTTAGCTATACATTTAAGATTGGAATTCACTTGTCCGTCCAGTTTAACCCTTTACTGATGATTCCTGTTTAGCTTTTAGTTCCTCTGATTCTGTTATATGTGTTGGCTTTTTCTTATTTCTCCCCTATTTGGTGGTTGATTCTGTAGCAGGAATGTAGGGAAAGTCACATGGGAAAACATGTTTGTTACAAACCCATCAGTTAATAGAGCTTCTTCAGCAGAATCCTGCATTGTAATCTGTTTTTCCCATGGGGCTAGCCATATTCTTCATTTCCCAGGGTGCCACAGCCATGTGACCTGTGCTCTGATAAACTTCACTCACACTTTACTGCTGCGCTGCAAGTTGGAGTGATATCCCCCCCTCCCCCCCAGCAGCCGATCAGCAGAACAATGGGAAGGGAGCAAGATAGCAGCTCCCAGTAGGTATCAGAATAGCACTCAATAGTAAGAAATCCAAGTCCGGCTTGGGACTCCAGTTACATGGGAGTAGGAGAAACAATAGGTTAGCTGAAAGCAGTTCTAATGTGTAGCGCTGGCTCCTTCTGAAAGCTCAGGTGAATTGTGCACAAAGTGTTTGGAAAGGGAGTTCCCAGAATCCATCAGCTCAACATGGAACAAGGTAAAGGGGTTGTTCACCTTTAAAGTACCTTTTAGTATGTTGTAAAGAGTGCTATTCTAAAACAATTTGCAATTGGTCTTATTTTTTTATTAATTGAATTATTTCGTTTTTTATCCAGCAACTCTCCAGTTTGGAAGTTTAGCCGCTATTTATGGTTGCTAGGGTGCAAATTACCCTAGCAGCCAGGCAGTGGTTCATATGAGAAACTGGAATATGAAAAGGAGAGGGTCTGAATAGAAAGATAAGTGATAAAAACAAACAATAATTAAATTGTAGCCTCACAGAGCAATAGTTTTTTTTGGCTGCTGGGGTCAGTGACCCTCATTTGAATGTGGTAAATAGTCAGAAGAGGATAGCAAATAAGTCAAAAATGCTAAAAAATGAAGACCAATTGAAAAGTTGATAAGAACCAAACATTCCACAACATACTAAAGTTATCATGGTTTCCTTTCATTTGGAGATATCGGGTAGGTCTGTGTATTTCTGGCAGTTCCAATATCATTCATGCCCCTAACTGAATGTGCTCACTTCAGAAACAGGGGTATATTTCCCCTTTAATAAGAACGGGCTAAAGTCATGGCTAAATACAGAAGCTGTCTGCCTTGGTTAATGGATATTGGTATTTAATTGCCCCAGAAAGTAAAGATAGAATGTTTTGACCCTGCAGTACTCTGATCAAATGATAAACTGACACCAAATTCAAGTTTTGTCTCGGCGTGATTGTGCCGCTGTCACGGAACCTGCGGGGAGTTAATAATTGCAGTCTGCGGCGCTCGCTAATATCAATTGCTGTTTTGATCCCAAGCTCCAAGCTGCATGCAGGTGTGAGGGGAAATGACGCACTCACAACTGTCTCTCCGTTACCCTGACACATAGACAGGTCTAAATGTTCCCCTTACAATTAGCAAGCAAGCTTTTAACTCTTAATCATCATTACAGCTGTCATATTCTAACCACTAATATAGACGGGTCGGAGTGGTGCAGGGCACACTGGGGCCCCACATCCCCCCAAGGTGTCACTGTCGGCTGCGCCCCCCTTACCCCCAAGCGGCAACAGGGATCGGGTCTGGGCTGCCGGGGTCCAGGCCCACTGGGTTTTTTCCTGGTGTCAATCAGGCCCAGTCTGACCCCGGACATTAAATCAGGTATCACTTATACACAGGGTCGGACTGGGGGGTGCCCCAGGGGTCCTGCAGGTGCCCCAGCCACGTCCCCCGCACCCCCTGCAGGGGCCCCCACCTGGCCGTGTCCTCCGCACCTCCTTACCCCCCCCCCGCAGGGGCCCCTGCCTGGCTGCATCCCCTGCACCCCCCAACCCCCCGCTGAGCCTCCCTTACCCCACCCCGCAGGGTCCCCCACCCGATGTTCTCCCCTGAGCGAGCATATATTTAACGTGTCAGGGGAGGAACGGTTGGCCGTTGTAGCGCCGGCAAGGGTCAAGGCTGGGCTGCTGGGGCCCACCGGGTTTATACAACCCTGTTTATACAACATATTTTTAATCAGACTGTTTACATTAGGCACAGTTTCTAAGTTTGTTTTTGTAAGTAATAGAAGCAAATTTAACATTAAGCAGCACCAATTGTGCAACTGATAACTATAGGCCTGTTAGCGTGACATCTGGGGTAGGAAAGCTTTTGGAGGGGGTAATAAGGGATAAAAGACTGGTACAGGAAATACATTTAAAATCAAAACAGCATAAATTTGTGCCAGCATGGTTTTATGTGTAATAAAAAAAGAAATTTAAATGACTTCTGTTTGGTGAGCAGAAACCTTGATGTTAGGGTGGCAGTGGATGTGATCTACTTAGTCTTTGCTAAAGCATTGGATACAGTTCCACAAAGAAGGTTACTAGTTAAATTAAGGAAAAACAACCAGGAACATAATATTTTTACATGGATAGAGAGCTGGCTGAAGGATAGATTTCACAGAGTGGTGGGAAAATGTTCTAATTGGCCCAGTGTGGTTAGTGGGTACCGCAAGGGTCTGTCATTGGTCCTCTGCTTTAACTCGTTTATTAATGACCCGGAGGTGGGCATAGACAGTACTGTTTCTATTTTTGCTAATGATACTATGCTAGTTATACACTCAGTGGTAGTGTGTAGCCATGGGGGCAGTCATTCAAGCTGGAGAAAAGGCACAGGTTACATAGCAGATAACAGGTAAGCCTGGTAAAACTCCATTGTATTCTATAGAGCTTATCTGTTATCTGCTATGTAACCTGTGCCTTTTCTCCAGCTTGAATGACTGCCCCCATGGCTACACACTTACCACTGAGTGTATAACTAGCATAGTATCATTAGCAAAAATAGAAACAGTACTGTGTATGCCCACCTCCGGGTCATTAATAAACAGGTTAAAAGCAAAGGCCCAAGGACTGACCCCTGCGGAAACCCCCCCACAAAGTTTTCTGAGAGAACATAATAAATTCTGCATTGCTGAGCGTTGCGGAATATTATTTCACCTTGATTGCTGAGCATAATTACGTAGATTTCCCCTCTCCGTAGCTCTGCGCACACAGACAGGCACAGTCACTACAGGGGCAATAAATGATTTAACCGGACGTAACCTTTAAATGTCAGATCCGTCTCAGTGCGCGGCTCCCTAATATACTCACAGAGTCGTGACGGCGGGGAAGTAGCAGTTATGGAGACTGAAGTTTGCCACAGAAAAACTCACCCACTTTCTATTCATTCAATGTCCAATTCCTAGCAACTTTGCAGTTGGTCTTCATTATTTATTTCTTATAGTTTCTGATCTATTTTCCTTCTTCTTCTGACTCTTTGCAGCTTTCAAATGGGGGTCACTGACCCCGGCAGCCAAAAACCTATTGGTCTGTGAGGCTCCAGTTTTATTGTTATTGTTAGTTTGTATTACTTATCTTTCTATTCAGTCCCTTTCCTATTCATATTCATATTAGGGATGCACTGAACCCACTTTTTTGAGTTCGGCCAAACCCCCAAACCCACCCCGACGGATTCTGCCGAATCACGAACCGAACCCTAATTAGCATATGCTAATTAGGATCGGAAAGGGTTAAAAATTGACGAACGCATAGCCAGGACCGTGGATTCAGCCAAAACCAAATCCTTCAAAAAAAGCTTGGATTCGGCCCGAATCCCGAACCGAATCCGGGATTCGGTGCATCCCTAATTCATATACCAGCCTCTTATCCAAACCACTCCCTGGTTGCTAAGGTAAACAAGAACCTAGCAACCAGATAGCTGCTGAAATTTCAAACTGGCTTCTGAAGAGAATGCTAAATCACTGAAAAGCCGCTGAAAAACTGTAAACCAATTGCAAATTGCCTCATGGTATCAATGTCTACGGCATAGTAAAAGTTAATTTAAAGGTGCACAACCCGTTTAAAAGCACTATTTGTTATATACAGCAGTCACAGGGGGGCCAGGCAGCAGGGTGGGGTCTGCTGTACCTTAGTCCCCTATCCCTGGCCCTCTCCTACCTTAAATATAGCAGCGCCGTTGGGACTGGGAGGTGTGGCATGGGTGTGGCCAGAATGGGGGGGGGGGTCTGGTCACGCTGGACCCTCTCTGCACTATGTGGATTAGCCTCCCAGTCAGTTTATGGTTTTCATATTCCTGTTATTGTTTTTCTATACCATGTTTTTTCATGTCTACTGACCCCCAACTGGCTCTGCTCCCAATTATACTACTTTAGTCAATAGGTCACTGCCTGTAAGGGGATTATTCCACTACGGGGGGGGGGGGGGAGCGAGGAGATAGAAGGGAAATTTCATTGAAGACTGAAACTGCAACTGTATATGTGTATATGTGCTACATACAGCCGGACAATGTATAATATTGAGACAATGCAACAGGGAAACAGAAAAAGGTTTAGTTGGCCTTTAAATAATAACACGTAACCACTTACTAGTTTACTCTCCTTGAATATGTTACCTTTCATGTTGGGTTTCTCTATCCTGCTGAGTTTTACTAACATTTTCTCATCAACATTGTGGGCAAAGTTGGCGACTGGTTCCGTAAGCACCGTATTACAGGTCAGGAGCAGAATGCTTGCGCTGTGGGTAAGGAACAGGTTCAAGTGTGAGTAACAGAGGGGAATAGGGGGGTATAGGGATCTGTGTATGAGTGTGATCCCACTTACCCCTAAGCATAAGTGTAACAATATGAGCTAAAGGCTGAGGGACAGCAATAGCCAGACTCCAACTCTCATTGGTCAGTGGGAACCTGTCTTGTTATACAGGTCAGGTCTGGTCTTATTGGTTCTTGGGAGTGATTAAAGGGGTGGTTCACCTTTAACTTAACATTTAGTATGTTATAGAATGGCCTATTCTAAGCAACTTTTTAATTGGTCTTCATTATTTATAGTTATTTAATTATTTGCTTTCTTCTTCTAACACTTTGCAGCTTTCAAACAGGGGTCACTGACCCCGGCAGCCAAAAACTATTGCTCTGTTAGGCTCCAGTTTTATTGTTACTTTTTATTACTCATTTTTCTATTCAGCTCCTCCCCTATTCATATATCAGTCTTTTATTCAAACCACTCCCTGGTTGCTAAGGTAATTTGGACCCTAGCAACCAGATAGCTGCTGAAACTCCAAACTGGAGAGCTGCTGAACAAAAACTGAATTAATTAAAAAAAACTACAAATAATTAAAAAGTGAAGACCAATTGCAAATTGTCTCAGAATATCCCTCTCTACATCATACTAAATGTTAACTCAAAGGTGAACTTCCCCTTTAACTAAATGTAATCCCTGCAGATGCTTCTTATTATATATAAAGTACTATGTCCTGTCTACAGATTATCATATATATATATATATACTGTATAATGGGGCATTTACATAGAACTTGTTGCCTTATACAAATCCTGTTAAGTGCAATCCATTCCACCCCTAAGCGCCCATACTTAAGAGGGGGACTTGAGAACAGTTCTGAGCCGGGGCCCACTGGGCTTTTTCCCTGTATATATATATATATAATCTTCATTCTCCTAATGACTCCACCAGTGGAATAAAGAGAGGCAGAACCTCTTTTGGATGATATAGACTGTTAAACCCAATAGGGCTGCTCTGCCCCCAATAAGGGGTAATTATATCTTAGTTGGGATCAAGTACAGGTAATGTTTTATTATTACAGAGAAAAGGGAATCATTTAACCATTAAATAAACCCAATAGGGCTGTTCTGCCCCCAATAAGGGGTAATTATATCTTAGTTGGGATCAAGTACAGGTACTGTTTTATTATTACAGAGAAAAGGGAATCATTTAACCATTAAATAAACCCAATAGGGCTGTTCTGCCCCAATAAGGGGTAATTATATCTTAGTTGGGATCAAGTACAGGTACTGTTTTATTATTACAGAGAAAAGGGAATCATTTAACCATTAAATAAACCCAATAGGGCTGTTCTGCCCCCAATAAGGGGTAATTATATCTTAGTTGGGATCAAGTACAGGTACTGTTTTATTATTACAGAGAAAAGGGAATCATTTAACCATTAAATAAACCCAATAGGGCTGTTCTGCCCCCAATAAGGGGTAATTATATCTTAGTTGGGATCAAGTACAGGTACTGTTTTATTATTACAGAGAAAAGGGAATCATTTAACCATTAAATAAACCCAATAGGGCTGTTCTGCCCCCAATAAGGGGTAATTATATCTTAGTTGGGATCAAGTACAGGTACTGTTTTATTATTACAGAGAAAAGGGAATCATTTAACCATTAAATAAACCCAATAGGGCTGTTCTGCCCCAATAAGGGGTAATTATATCTTAGTTGGGATCAAGTACAGGTACTGTTTTATTATTACAGAGAAAAGGGAATCATTTAACCATTAAATAAACCCAATAGGGCTGTTCTGCCCCAATAAGGGGTAATTATATCTTAGTTGGGATCAAGTACAGGTACTGTTTTATTATTACAGAGAAAAGGGAATCATTTAACCATTAAATAAACACAATAGGGCTGTTCTGCCCCCAATAAGGGGTAATTATATCTTAGTTGGGATCAAGTACAGGTACTGTTTTATTATTACAGAGAAAAGGGAATCATTTAACCATTAAATAAACCCAATAGGGCTGTTCTGCCCCAATAAGGGGTAATTATACCTTAGTTGGGATCAAGTACAGGTACTGTTTTATTATTACAGAGAAAAGGGAATCATTTAACCATTAAATAAACCCAATAGGGCTGTTCTGCCCCAATAAGGGGTAATTATATCTTAGTTGGGATCAAGTACAGGTACTGTTTTATTATTACAGAGAAAAAGGGAATCATTTTTAAAAATGTTAATTATTTGATTTAAATGGAGTCTATGGGAGATGGCCTTTCTGTAATTCGGAACTTCCTGGATAATGGGTTTCCGGAAAAGGGGTCCGATACCTGTACTATTATTATTACCACGTTGGTCCCATTACAGTATAATAATAAATACCTTACTTTAACCATTTCCCAGCTGCAAACATCATGGGCTGCCAGAAGGCTGTCAGTGTTGGCAGATAGTCTCCAGGTTACTCCATGTTCCATGCTGTGTCACCAAAGAACCCCAGCAGTCAAGGGGTTAAAGGTGAGACCTGGGAAGATGACTTGCTATGATTAATGGAAGTGACATTCATTTCTACTGATCAATAAGTAAAAGGAAATGTACAAATCATTAGCCATTATGGCCATGCATGGCCGCCCCCTCACAGCGCAGGGTAATGAGCCGCCAACGCCGGGCACGGGCCCCTTCCAATGCCGACAATTGATGGTTTTTGAGTAAATTGTGCAGAATTCTCATTTTCATTTGTCTTTGCCGGCCCGTAGATATAACCCAGGGATGAGGCAGAAGTATTGAATTCAGCCCAACATAATTTAATGCCAATTTGAAACATTTCCCTTACAGGTGCAAAAAACAATTTCAGCGCTCAATTATCTGCGTCACGGCATTGTACGGAGGGAGCGGAGGGGGGATCAGAGCTCAAAGCTTGGCACAATCCCTTCTGTCACCCTTGATTTTACTGAAGGCGAGAGAAAATGAAATAGAAGAGATTAATAATTTTCTCCTAACGGGGAAAATATCTTGTTATTTCCAGTCCTGAAATGGATCTGTCCTGTGTGTTTATTCTGCTAAATACCGTATAGCTCTCCCTTCCTATTCCCATAGTCATTTACTATGAATCCTTATAGCATGGCCTATTCTTAGAGACTTTTCAATTGGTCTTCATTTTTTATTTTGTTTAGTTTTTGAATTATTTGCCTTCATCTTCTGCCTCTTTCCAGCTTTCAAATAGGGGTCACTGACCCCGGCAGCCAGAAACTATTGCTCTTTGAGGCTCCAGTTTTATTGTTATTGTTACTTTGTATTACTTATCTATTTAGGCCTCTCCTGATTTCGTATTCCTGTCTCTCTTTCAAACCACCGCTAGGTTGCTAGGTTAAACTGGACCCTAGCAACCAGATAGCTGCTGAAATTTCAAACGAGAGGTGGTATACTTAGCAACTTTTCAATTGGTCTTCATTTTGTATTTTGCATAGTTTTTGAATTATTTGCCTTCATCTTCTGCCTCTTTCCAGCATTCAAATAGGGGTCACTGACCCCGGCAGCCAGAAACTATTGCTCTGTGAGGCTCCAGTTTTATTGTTATTGTTACTTTGTATTACTTATCTTTCTATTTAGGCCCTCCTCTATTTATATTCCTGTCTCTCTTTCAAACCACTGCCAGGTTGCTAGGTTAAACTGGACCCTAGCAACCAGATAGCTGCTGAAATTTCCAACTAGAGAGATGGTGTACAAAAAGCAAAATAATTCAGAAACAACAAATAATAAAAAATCAAGACCAACTGCAAATGGTCTCAGAATATTACTCTCTATCATGCTAAAAGATTCCCTTATGGATACTTCCGACTGAACACCCCGTCTGTACAGTAGGGAATGTAGGAGGCTGACATTGTAAAAGGTTAATAGGACATTGTACATAGGTTCTGACAGTTAGTACATAGCAGGGCGCCATATTCCTGCACATAATTGCTTCCCTACATGTTCTTATGTGGAATACACACGGATTTGCTGAGGCCCAGTCACAGACGTCAGTATTTCTCACCATGTTGCTGTTCGGCTGAAGTCTATAAAGGACATGAAAGCCAAACTGAGCCACATTAGTTAAAGAGGCAGAGCATTAGAGCATTATGGCAACCCCTGGGGCAGGAAGGGTTAATGCAGTTGGGGCTGGAAAGTAGAAAGGGCGCTCTAAAGGCCAAATAAAGGTTTACAATCAAAAAGTAAAGGAGAAGTAAAGGTACAGTCACTGGGGACCAAATGTTAGGCACCCCCAGTGATTGTAATCACTTACCTCATACCCCTGGGCGGTGCTCCTGTTAGCAGAGAAAATGCCCCGGCCTGGGGTACCTGCAAGCGAGCGTTTCTCTTCCTTCCGCCACTGGGGGGGGAGGTGCCTACATTTTGGCACCCACCAATGATTGTAGCTTTCCGTCTCATGAGGTTGTGGCGGGCACTAACCAAGTAAACGAACTTCAACACACTTTTAAAGAGACAGTGCATACCTTCAACACGAGCAGAATGAATAGGGGTTGTGCTGAACATACATTTTGCCTATTGCGTTAATTAAAAAACATTGATGCTTTCACTTATTTCTGGCACAAAAGAAGAATATGAAGCCAGTTTCACTTTAGCACATCCCACAAAACCTCAGAGGAACTGATAAAACGAATTACCAGGTCACCGAGAAGCCCCTGATAATGAGCAGCTCAAAGCCTGCTGCTTGATTTGTTTGATCAAAGGTAGATGGGGGGGCTCTGAACAGAGTGCCTGTTTATAAGAAAGGGGAGGGGGGTAAGTTCAGTGAAAAAACACATACATATTTCCTTGACTACATTGTTTAGGGATCTGCATTTTAAAATCCAAGGAAAAAAAACTGCATCTGTTGTAATTTGGTATCTGTGTTGACTTTCTGAGAATACTTCATTTTCTTCTCTGTAAGGAGGGTTTGCTTTTCCTTTATTTCCTTATACATGTTTATTATAACATATTATGGGGACATTATTCCCTATTATAAGTCTATATATTTCTGTAGCCCCACCAAGCGGCCAAGAGGTAGTTTTACCCTACGAGGGATCTTGTCCCTGTATTTACCCCACGTTGGCCCCCAGATTACGGCGGAGAGGAGGGCAGATATAAATAGGAGGCAATGTTGCTGAACGCTTGGGTACCGAGTATCAATGGACTGACACACAGACACCAGTTAAATGGGTTGAAGCATTCGGTGAGGGATAAATGTACAATTTTATGCTCGCTCACAGCTGTTGCTAATTTAATTTCCCCTTTTTATAGATAATTACCCATAATGAGCTGCTTGCAATGTGTCTTGTAAGAGGCAAAATACAGAGCCAAGCTGATATTCCGTGCTGTGACTGCCAGGGACGTACCAAATACACTATTGTAGGATCCGACTGAACCCTCAGTCCTTTGTCAAAGGTTCTGCCAGAACCGAACCGAATCCAACCCCTAATTTGCATATGCAAATTAAGATCAGGAAGGGTGAAAGATAATTTTCAACTTCCATGTTTAACTGTTAGTATGATGTAGAGAGTGCTATTCTGAGACAATTTGCAATTGGTCTTCGTTTTTTTATTATTTGTGGGTTTTGAGTTATTTAGCTTTTTGCTCAGCAGCTCTCCAGTTTGGAATTTCGGAAGCTCTCTGGTTGCTAGGGTCCAATTTAACCTAGCAACCAGGCAGTGGTTTGAAAGAGAGGGTTGCACCGAACCCCTGAACCCACCACGACGGATTCAGATGAATACTGAATCGGAATCCTAATAAGCATATGGGATTCAGATTCAGTTCAGCGCAGAGTAAGGATTCGGCCGAAACTGAATAATTTGAAAAAAGGCTGGATTCAGCCCCAATCCTAAACCGAATCCAGGATTCGCTGCATCCCTAATATAAATAGAGGAGAAATAGAAGAGAAGTAATATAAAGTAACAATAACAATAAAACTGGAGCCTCACAGAGCAATAGAATTTTGGCTGCCGGGGTCAGTGACCCCCATTTGAAAGCTTGAAAAAGGCAGAAGAAGGCAAATAATACAAAACTATAACAAATAAAAAAGACCAATTGAAAACTTGAATAATAGACCATTCTATAACATAACCTGAAGGTGAACCTTCCCTACAATTCAGCAGAAGGGAATCCCCAGCTTTTTCACTTGTATAGGATTTTTAGGGCCATATTTACTGGGGAGGGATTGGAGAGTTCCCTACAGCTCAGCACTATATAGGGGATTGGAATGAATCTTATCCTTTGATACATATACCCCCATAAATCCCATACCAGCTACTGGGACCTGGGTATTTCTTCTCACTTATCGATGACGGCCATATAAACCATTGCTAAGTGAAAGCTATTTCCCCTCTGATACATATGTGCCTTATCCTCTTACATTTATATCAAAACAAGCAGCTGAGTGTTTCTGACTTGGGCTCATACAGTATAACGGCCCCTCTGGCCCAGTTAGTGTGTCCCACCTCACAAGGAATCGCTCCCTATCCGGGTAAGGAAATCCTATTTTCAGACCCTAATTAACCTCTGAGGTCACTCCGCTGTCACTCATTAGTGCTTAATTGATATTATTACCCATTCCGTGCCCAGTGCAGAGTTTAAATCCATTGTAATGAACTAATTGTTACTCTCCCTGAGTCCCTCTGTATAACTCAGTGTATCTCATACCCAGCAGGGCGGATATTGGCTTATTGGCCAGAGACAGAATATCCTATTATAAGCACAATGCTGTATTTCTATGATCACACATATGGCAGATAGGCATCTATCCGTTTGCTTTTCATTTAGTATTATTTACTAATTTAGTAAATAATCATTTAGTATTCAGTACGTCTTGCTCCGTTTGCAACCAATAACAAACAGGGACGCACCAAATCCCACTATTTTGGGATACGGGTAAACCCCAAATCCTTGTTGTCACTTTTTAAACAATGTTGCAAAGGTCAGTCTCCCCCAGCGAGTCGGGTCTGTCAGGCTGCTGCCTTGTGTTACAGTGTTTCATATGCCAGAGCCCCCAGGGCAGGGAATAGAAAGGGACAGACACTGCTTCTAATAGCAATTATATACAGTGGTGTGAAAAACTATTTGCCCCCTTCCTGATTTCTTAGTCTTTTGCATGTTTGTCACACAAAATGTTTCTGATCATCAAACACATTTAACTATTAGTCAAAGATAACACAAGTAAACACAAAATGCAGTTTTTAAATGAGGGTTTTTATTATTTAGGGAGAAAAAAAATCCAAACCTACATGGCCCTGTGTGAAAAAGTAATTGCCCCCTGAACCTAATAACTGGTTGGGCCACCCTTAGCAGCAATAACTGCAATCAAGCGTTTGCGATAACTTGCAACGAGTCTTTTACAGCGCTCTGGAGGAATTTTGGCCAACTCATCTTTGCAGAATTGTTGTAATTCAGCTTTATTTGAGGGTTTTCTAGCATGAACCGCCTTTTTAAGGTCATGCCACAACATCTCAATAGGATTCAGGTCAGGACTTTGACTAGGCCACTCCAAAGTCTTCATTTTGTTTTTCTTCAGCCATTCAGAGGTGGATTTGCTGGTTTGTTTTGGGTCATTGTCCTGCTGCAGCACCCAAGATCGCTTCAGCTTGAGTTGACGAACAGATGGCCGGACATTCTCCTTCAGGATTTTTTGGTAGACAGTAGAATTCATGGTTCCATCTATCACAGCAAGCCTTCCAGGTCATGAAGCAGCAAAACAACCCCAGACCATCACACTACCACCACCATATTTTACTGTTGGTATGATGTTCTTTTTCTGAAATGCTGTGTTATTTTTACGCCAGATGTAACAGGACACGCACCTTCCAAAAAGTTCAACTTTTGTCTCGTCGGTCCACAAGGTATTTTCTCAAAAGTCTTGGCAATCATTGAGATGTTTTTTAGCAAAATTGAGATGAGCCATAATGTTCTTTTTGCTTAAAAGTGGTTTGCGCCTTGGAAATCTGCCATGCAGGCCGTTTTTGCCCAGTCTCTTTCTTATGGTGGAGTCGTGAACACTGACCTTAATTGAGGCAAGTGAGGCCTGCAGTTCTTTAGATGTTGTCCTGGGGTCTTTTGTGGCCTCTCGGATGAGTTGTCTCTGCGCTCTTGGGGTAATTTTGGTCGGCCGGCCACTCCTGGGAAGGTTCACCACTGTTCCATGTTTTTGCCATTTGTGGATAATGGCTCTCACTGTGGTTCGCTGGAGTCCCAAAGCTTTAGAAATGGCTTTATAACCTTTACCAGACTGATAGATCTCAATTACTTTTGTTCTCATTTGTTCCTGAATTTCTTTGGATCTTGGCATGATGTCTAGCTTTTGAGGTGCTTTTGGGCTACTTCTCTGTGTCAGGTAGCTCCTATTTAAGTGATTTCTTGATTGAAACAGGTGTGGCAGTAATCAGGCCTGGGGGTGACTACAGAAATTGATATTGAAATTGAAAATTGAAATTGATAAACCACAGTTAAGTTATTTTTTAACAAGGGGGGCAATCACTTTTTCACACAGGGCCATGTAGATTTGGAGTTTTTTTTCTCCCTTAATAACGTAAACCTTCATTTAAAAACTGCATTTTGTGTTCAATTATGTTATCTTTGACTAATAGTTAACGGTTTTTGATGAGCAGAAACATTTAAGTGTGACAAACATGCAAAAGAATAAGAAATCAGGAAGGGGGCAAATAGTTTTTCACACCACTGTATATAAATAAGTAAAAAACCATTACAAATTGCAATGCTTGTATATTGCAAAGTTGCTTAGAATTATCTTTTCTTTTATTAGGCAAACAGTGTATATCCTGGGTTGACTTGTCCTTTAAAAGAGAGACATTAAGACAAAGGAGAGAAAGTGCTGGTAGCCTGGCAGCAAGGGGGCATTTCTGTTGGCGAGTTACTCCTGGGGTTGTTGTTCCTGCCAGCAGCTCCTGTACTCGCACATCCCTAGTATTAGTGCATGTTTGTATCAGAATGGTTGAAACCGAAATAAAGTAATGCTTCAGCTGCTTCCAATCCTACATAAGTGTCATTAATTACAGTATTACCTCAATTAATTACAATAAAATTACCTGAACTGGACAATGACTTTGTTCCACTTTATCCCCAAGATTCAGGGCACCTCTGGGCTCTTCCTGTTCCCCTGATAAAACAGGTTGGATAATTACGTTTAAGGCTGATGCCACACCAGGCGTAGGGCTGATTTTTTCGGCAAGCGGAAAAACGCTTGCCGAAAATTCAGCCCTACGCCTGCTACTTGTGCCTGTACCCGAATGAATGGGATACGCTCGGGTGCAGGCACATGTAGCCGATATACGCACGAAAACGCGAGAGAATGCAAAGTCTCGCGTTTTCGTGCGTATATCGGCTACATGTGCCTGCACCCGAGCGTATTCCATTCATTCGGGTGCAGGCACAAGTAGCAGGCGTAGGGCTGAATTTTCGGCAAGCGTTTTTCCGCTTGCCGAAAAAATCAGCCCTACGCCTGGTGTGGCATCAGCCTTATACACACACAATAGAAAATGAGCAAATGTGACTTTATCTGTAATGGGACACTTACGTCTCATTGGCTGATTTTACTGTGGTTATTGTCTTCAGCTGCTAATGGGCCACAGAGCTTACATTCGATGTTTCCCATTTGAGCCGCTATATTATGAGTTATTTGTTAGGGGACTAAGTAGAAAATTATCTCCCCGAACTAAAACTCCGTCACACCACAACTAATAACTTCGATATGAATAATACTTACGCTGTAGCTTTTCAGGCATCCCCTATTTAGTTTCTTATGATTTACACATCACTGGGACACCTATTTGCAGCGCTGGTTAATGTGGCGTAAAACACTAGTGTACCGCATACAGTTACAGTTCTGCGCTGTACAGTCCTTCCCCATCAGCTGGAAACCACAAAACGATACAAATTGAAGCAATTTCGCATTGACTGAAGTGAAATTATTTGCTTTTTAGCCATCCAGTCATCTGAGATCCAGCTCTGTTTGGACTAATTGGCTGTCTTTTGTTATCCTTAATCTTCCCTGATTGGTTTCTTGTATCTCCGACTGCTATTAGCTCATCCCCTTATTCTGAGAATCCTTTCAGTGGATATGAAAGTAAAGTTGCAAAGTCTGTTATCCACAATATCCCCCAAATCCTCCTCAATTATAGGTGAACCACCCCATAGCCCCATACAAGAATTCCATTTATTTTATTATTAGAATTCATTCATTTTGGCCAAAATGCATACTGTAACTCTGCACTGAATCTACTTTACCATCATTTGCCATTTTGGATACTCTGTTCATTCGTATATTCAGATTACGCCCTTGGTATATGCACAAAGCAGCACTGTCAGCAAACACAGAGAGAGCTCCTGCTGTGCCCATTTAAGAACAAATTAAGCAGTGTTTGCTGAACTCCTGGTTGTTACTGTTTAAACAATGTTGCAAAGGTAGGTCTCCCCCAGCAAGTCAGGTCTGTCAGGTCTGTCAGGCTGATGCCTTGTGTTACACTGTTTTAGTCTCAGCCCCCAGGGCAGGGAATAGAAAGGGACAGACACTGCTTCTAATAGCAATTATATTATATATAAATGTGAAACCCATTCCCTGCAGCTACAAGATCAAGACTCACCTCATTGTAGAAGGAAATTAGATTTGTAGTTACAGCGTTGGGATCTGAATACAATCAGCCCCTGGAACCCTGTTTAACTTCAAATAGTTTCTTTCTAACTTCCTCCCTTCCTCCTGAATAACAGTTATTTTTACTATAATATATCTGTCTCTTTTTTTGACTGGTTACCTGTGCATGAATGGAACCTTATATATATATATATATATATATATATATATACAGTGGAGGAAATAATTATTTGACCCCTCACTGATTTTGTAAGTTTGTCCAACGACAAAGAAATGAAAAGTCTCAGAGCAGTATCATTTCAATGGTAGGTTTATTTTAACAGTGGCAGATAGCACATCAAAAGGAAAATCGAAAAAATAACTTTAAATAAAAGATAGCAACTGATTTGCATTTCATTGAGTGAAATAAGTTTTTGAACCCTCTAACAAAAAAAGACTTAATACTTAGTGGAAAAACCCTTGTTTGCAAGCACAGAGGCCAAACGTTTCTTGTAATTGATGAGCAAGTTTGCGCACATTTTAGGAGGAATGTTGGTCCCACTCCTCTTTGCAGATCATCTCTAAATCCCTAAGGTTTCTGTCTCTGTGCAACTCTGAGCTTGAGCTCCCTCCATAGGTTTTCTATTGGATTAAGGTCCGGAGACTGACTAGGCCACTCCATGACCTTAATGTGCTTCTTCTTGAGCCACTCCTTTGTTGCCTTTGCTGTATGTTTTGGGTCATTGTCGTGCTGGAACACCCATCCACGACCCATTTTCAGTTTCCTGGCAGAGGGAAGGAAGTTGTCGTTCAGGATTTCACGATACATGGCTCCGTCCATTTTCCCGTTAATGCGAATAAGTTGTCCTGTGCCCTTAGCAGAAAAACACCCCCAAAGCAAAATGTTTCCACCCCCATGCTTGACGGTGGGGATGGTGTTTTGGGGGTCATAGGCAGCATTTTTCTTCCTCCAAACACAGCGAGTTGAGTTAATGCCAAAGAGCTCTATTTTGGTCTCATCAGACCACAGCACCTTCCCCCAGTCACTCACAGAATCATTCAGGTGTTCATTGGCAAACTTCAGGCCTGCACATGTGCCTTCTTGAGCAGGGGGACCTTGCGAGCCCTGCAGGATTTTAATCCATTGCGGTGTAATGTGTTTCCAATGGTTTTCTTGGTGACTGTGGTCCCTGCTAATTTGAGGTCATTAACTAACTCCTCCCGTGTAGTTCTAGGATGCTTTTTCACCTTTCTCAGAATCATTGACACCCCACGAGGTGAGATCTTGCGTGGAGCCCCAGAGCGAGGTCGATTGATGGTCATTTTGGGCTCCTTCCATTTTCAAACAATCGCACCAACAGTTGTCACCTTCTCTCCCAGCTTCTTGCTAATGGTTTTGTAGCCCATTCCAGCCTTGTGCAGGTCTACAATTTTGTCTCTGACATCCTTGGACAGCTCTTTGGTCTTTCCCATGTTGGAGAGTTTGGAGTCTGCTTGATTGATTGATTCTGTGGACAGGTGTCTTTTATACAGGTGACTAGTTAAGACAGGTGTCCTTAATGAGGTTGACTAATTGAGTAGAAGTGTCTAACCACTCTGTGGGAGCCAGAACTCTTAATGGTTGGTAGGGGTTCAAAAACTTATTTCACTCAATGAAATGCAAATCAGTTGCTATCTTTTATTTAAAGTTATTTTTTCGATTTTCCTTTTGATGTGCTATCTGCCACTGTTAAAATAAACCTACCATTGAAATGATACTGTTCTGAGACTTTTCATTTCTTTGTCATTGGACAAACTTACAAAATCAGTGAGGGGTCAAATAATTATTTCCTCCACTGTATACAGTATATATATATATATATAAAAGCAAAGCACCACACTCAGCGGGAATACTTGTGAAAAATCAAAATGTAATGAAAAAATCTGACGTTTCAAACACCAACTGTGTTCCTTCTCGTAGATTGTTATTAACGTTATTTCTCTACGATTGCTTTTATTTCTGTTGGATTTTGTTCAATAAATTCAGATTTTTCACAAGTATTTCCGCTGAGCGTTTGTCTTACTTATTTACAGGCTTCTGTGCAAGTTGCTTCATTAGCGTAGGGAGTGCTCCTCCGTGGTTCATGTGTGTGTATTTATATACAGTGGTGTGAAAAACTATTTGCCCCCTTCCTGATTTCTTATTCTTTTGCATGTTTGTCACACTTAAATGTTTCTGCTCATCAAAAACCGTTAACTATTAGTCAAAGATAACATAATTGAACACAAAATGCAGTTTTTAAATGAAGGTTTACGTTATTAAGGGAGAAAAAAAACTCCAAATCTACATGGCCCTGTGTGAAAAAGTGTTTGCCCCCCTTGTTAAAAAATAACTTAACTGTGGTTTATCAATTTCAATTTCAATATCAATTTCTGTAGTCACCCCCAGGCCTGATTACTGCCACACCTGTTTCAATCAAGAAATCACTTAAATAGGAGCTACCTGACACAGAGAAGTAGCCCAAAAGCACCTCAAAAGCTACACATCATGCCAAGATCCAAAGAAATTCAGGAACAAATGAGAACAAAAGTAATTGTGATCTATCAGTCTGGTAAAGGTTATAAAGCCATTTCTAAAGCTTTGGGACTCCAGCAAACCACAGTGAGAGCCATTATCCACAAATGGCAAAAACATGGAACAGTGGTGAACCTTCCCAGGAGTGGCCGGCCGACCAAAATTACCCCAAGAGTGCAGAGACAACTCATCCGAGAGGCCACAAAAGACCCCAGGACAACATCTAAAGAACTGCAGGCCTCACTTGCCTCAATTAAGGTCAGTGTTCACGACTCCACCATAAGAAAGAGACTGGGCAAAAATGGCCTGCATGGCAGATTTCCAAGGCGCAAACCACTTTTAAGCAAAAAGAACATTATGGCTCGTCTCAATTTTGCTAAAAAACATCTCAATGATTGCCAAGACTTTTGAGAAAATACCGTGTGGACCGACGAGACAAAAGTTGAACTTTTTGGAAGGTGCGTGTCCCGTTACATCTGGCGTAAAAGTAACACAGCATTTCAGAAAAAGAACATCATACCAACAGTAAAATATGGTGGTGGTAGTGTGATGGTCTGGGGTTGTTTTGCTGCTTCAGGACCTGGAAGGCTTGCTGTGATAGATGGAACCATGAATTCTACTGTCTACCAAAAAATCCTGAAGGAGAATGTCCGGCCATCTGTTCGTCAACTCAAGCTGAAGCGATCTTGGGTGCTGCAGCAGGACAGTGACCCAAAACACACCAGCAAATCCACCTCTGAATGGCTGAAGAAAAACAAAATGAAGACTTTGGAGTGGCCTAGTCAAAGTCCTGACCTGAATCCTATTGAGATGTTGTGGCATGACCTTAAAAAGGCGGTTCATGCTAGAAAACCCTCAAATAAAGCTGAATTACAACAATTCTGCAAAGATGAGTGGGCCAAAATTCCTCCAGAGCGCTGTAAAAGACTCGTTGCAAGTTATCGCAAACGCTTGATTGCAGTTATTGCTGCTAAGGGTGGTCCAACCAGGTTCAGGGGGCAATTACTTTTTCACACAGGGCCATGTAGGTTTGGATTTTTTTTTCTCCCTAAATAATAAAAACCCTCATTTAAAAACTGCATTTTGTGTTTACTTGTGTTATCTTTGACTAATAGTTAAATGTGTTTGATGATCAGAAACATTTTGTGTGACAAACATGCAAAAGAATAAGAAATCAGGAAGGGGGCAAATAGTTTTTCACACCACTGTATATAATAGAAAGAGTGGCGCACACATAGGGACTTGATACAAAAGAAAAAGTGGTTTTATTGAAAAAATTCCAACGTTTCGAGCACAATCTGTGCTCTTCCTTAGGGACGAACCAACAGACCATATCCCAACACCCACAGTAAATATCCCCACCACACAAAATGGCGCCAAAAATATATATATATATATATACACACACACACTCATTTTTAAAAATCCTTCAGCCTTTAGTGTTAGTAATCTATATGCTTATTATTGAGCGATGTAATAAATTAATCACTATTAAATCATGTCCTTAAATGCCACTATGTTTTATTTTACGGGTCCCTGTTTTAATAGCATTGAGCTTTATCCTCTCAGAGCAAAATATGTGGGATAATGTATAGTTTCCACTGAATATCCCATCTCTGTATAACTGTATTTATACCTATGAAAGGGAGGGGCCCCATTGCTACTGTAGCTGATTTATCTTCTTCATAGAATTCAACAGAGCAGCACAATCTGTTTTCATTTCACAAGATGCTTCTATTTCATGGATAACTATGCACAATGCATCAGCACAGATGAGCCATATGGAGACGGAGATGTATCATATGTATATATGGAGATAAACACGGAATGATTGTTTTATGCACACAACGTACTATACAGTCAGCTTCCTTTTAAATATATATAGATACAAATGTACAGCTCAATGCCTTCATAATCCCATTGAAACAATATGGCAACTTTATATAATATGTATAAGAAGAAATATAAAGAGAGTATTGTCTAAAGGGAAACTACACCCCCAGAATGAATACGTAACCAATAGACAGTTTATATTATATTAAGTGGCCAATTAAAAAATCTCCCCAAATTGGAATATATATATCAGTAAATATTGGCCTTTTACATCCTTTCCCTTGAGCCGCCATTTAGTGATGGGCTGTGTGCTCCCTCAGAGATCAGCTGACAGGAAGTGATGCAGCTCTAACTGTAACAAGAAGTAGTATGGGAGCAAAAGGCAGAACTCTGCCCATTCATTGGCTGATGGGGCCTAGCATGTATGTGTGCCTTGGCTTGTTTGTGTGCACTGTGACTCCTATGATCCCAGGGGGCGGCCCTTAGTACCTAAAATGGCAGTTTCCTATTTAGGATTACCCAATGGCACATACTGCTAAACAAGTATATTTATATGAAAATGCTTTATTTAGATGAAGCACTGAGCTGTTTAGGCAATATATTTGTATTGAGATGATCCCCAAAGCCCTGGGAATGACTGCTGGGTCAGTGGGTTGTTAATGAGTTAAACACCTCCCTGGAACAGACTCGCTAACATCCAATATACTATCCATACGCACGACAAGCTGACAAGTTCAACCTGTAGTCACAGAAGGGAAAATGAGTCCATTTGCATAACGAGCTCATTGATTCCTTCCCAGCATCCCTTGCTAGAAACAGCTATAATCAGAAAATGGTCTCTTTCGACATCGCTGAACTGGAACGTGCTGTAAAGGATTCCAAATGGAGCAATTGACATTATACTGCTCACTTCATTTATTCTGCTTTACTTTACAACACCAATAATTAGAACATTGATCTTTTTTATTTCAAGCTTCATTAATTAGTCCATGTAACCATCTGTGGAACAGCCGTAGCCCAGCACACAAGGTTACGTAGTGCTGACCCCCAAAGACAGACCAACGTGGAAGCTTCTAGGAAACGATGCCCTTTGTGTCTGGCTTTAGCCTTTATGAAGAGAACTTTAATTACAGGGCTCGTTGGCAATACGGAGATTTTTCTCTTGCTTACTAACGCAGATATCTAGCATTGTGCTTTATAGCACACAATTTCTTTAGGTTTTTTATGTTTAGAAATTATGAATTAAAAAAAAAAGAGTTTATAGTTGTGTAAGTGGATAAAGGGAAAATAACACGGTGCAAAAACTAAATGACAAGCTAAGGGAATGCCAGCTTAAGTGCAAAAACATTGGTAGTATAGTAGAAATGGCACGGCACACTGAGAGGGTGATGTTTGGTTGAGGAGGCTAATTAAAGGAGGAGGAAAGGTTAAACACCCACTATTGATTGTAATCACTTACCTGATACCCCGGGTCAGTGCTCATGTTATCAGAAAACTGAACCGGTCTGGGCTACATGCCAGCAAGAGAAAGATCTACCTGCTTCTTCAGGATAAATACAGTGCCAATTCCATGTATAATACCCCAGAACCCACAGCAGGATAAATACAGTGCCAATTCCATGTATAATACCCCAGAACCCACAGCAGGATAAATACAGTGCCAATTCCATGTATAATACCCCAGAACCCACAGCGGGATAAATACAGTGCCAATTCCATGTATAATACCCCAGAACCCACAGCAGGATAAATACAGTGCCAATTCCATGTATAATACCCCAGAACCCACAGCAGGATAAATACAGCGCCAATTCCATGTATAATACCCCAGAACCCACAGCAGGATAAATACAGTGCCAATTCCATGTATAATACCCCAGAACCCACAGCAGGATAAATACAGTGCCAATTCCATGTATAATACCCCAGAACCCACAGCAGGATAAATACAGGGCCAATTCCATGTATAATACCCCAGAACCCACAGCAGGATAAATACAGGGCCAATTCCATGTATAATACCCCAGAACCCACAGCAGGATAAATACAGTGCCAATTCCATGTATAATACCCCAGAACCCACAGCAGGATAAATACAGTGCCAATTCCATGTATAATACCCCAGAACCCACAGCAGGATAAATACAGTGCCAATTCCATGTATAATACCCCAGAACCCACAGCGGGATAAATACAGCGCCAATTCCATGTATAATACCCCAGAACCCACAGCGGGATAAATACAGTGCCAATTCCATGTATAATACCCCAGAACCCACAGCAGGATAAATACAGCGCCAATTCCATGTATAATACCCCAGAACCCACAGCGGGATAAATACAGCGCCAATTCCATGTATAATACCCCAGAACCCACAGCGGGATAAATACAGCGCCAATTCCATGTATAATACCCCAGAACCCACAGCGGGATAAATACAGCGCCAATTCCATGTATAATACCCCAGAACCCACAGCAGGATAAATACAGCGCCAATTCCATGTATAATACCCCAGAACCCACAGCAGGATAAATACAGTGCCAATTCCATGTATAATACCCCAGAACCCACAGCAGGATAAATACAGTGCCAATTCCATGTATAATACCCCAGAACCCACAGCGGGATAAATACAGTGCCAATTCCATGTATAATACCCCAGAACCCACAGCAGGATAAATACAGCGCCAATTCCATGTATAATACCCCAGAACCCACAGCAGGATAAATACAGCGCCAATTCCATGTATAATACCCCAGAACCCACAGCGGGATAAATACAGTGCCAATTCCATGTATAATACCCCAGAACCCACAGCAGGATAAATACAGCGCCAATTCCATGTATAATACCCCAGAACCCACAGCGGGATAAATACAGCGCCAATTCCATGTATAATACCCCAGAACCCACAGCAGGATAAATACAGCGCCAATTCCATGTATAATACCCCAGAACCCACAGCAGGATAAATACAGTGCCAATTCCATGTATAATACCCCAGAACCCACAGCAGGATAAATACAGTGCCAATTCCATGTATAATACCCCAGAACCCACAGCAGGATAAATACAGTGCCAATTCCATGTATAATACCCCAGAACCCACAGCAGGATAAATACAGTGCCAATTCCATGTATAATACCCCAGAACCCACAGCGGGATAAATACAACGCCAATTCCATGTATAATACCCCAGAACCCACAGCGGGATAAATACAGTGCCAATTCCATGTATAATACCCCAGAACCCACAGCAGGATAAATACAGCGCCAATTCCATGTATAATACCCCAGAACCCACAGCAGGATAAATACAGTGCCAATTCCATGTATAATACCCCAGAACCCACAAATATTGTTGTACCCAAACTGTGGAGGCCCAGGGGCTGGATCCAAGAATCCACAAGTTGGTCAGAATTACCTTAGATAAACTACTAGGAAAATGCCAGCCATCATTACTGCAGGAGAAATTTAATATTCTTTCTGGGTAAGAGTATTTTGACTACTTTTAGAATGTCTGTATCATGCTTAAAATTAATGGTTATACGTATATTGCAAAAATAAAGCGCAATACAGACAAATATGGGTCCATATAATTATAATATAATACTTTTGGTTCTGCAGCTCGCCAGTTTGGGATTTCAGTAGTTATCTGGTTGCTAGGGCCCAGTTTACCTTAGTAACCAGGGAGTGATTTGAGAGAGTGACTGATATATGAATAGGGGAGGGGCTGAATAGAAAGATAAGTAATAAAAAGTAACAATAATAATAAAACTGGAGCCTCACAGAGCAATAGTTTTTGGCTGCCGGGTCATTTGAAAGCTGCAGAGAGTTGGAAGAAGAAGGCAGATCAATCAAAAACTATAAAAGATATAAAACGAAGATTAATTGAAAAGTTGCTTAGAATTAGCCATTCTATAACATATTAAAGGTTAACCACCCCTTTATTGCATTGTTCCAACACTGGGTATACAAGTAGCGCTCTATAAATACAATGCTGTATCCATACAATATATACATAGAGACGTTGGCATTTATATGAATATTTTGTTCATTCTCTTTGCCCCTCTCTTGACAGCTTTGCATCGTGGAATGTGAAGGAAAGATCTACTCCAGCTCCATGTGGTCCATATGCAAAACCGTTCTGGTCCAGTCGTCGCTGCAGCTCAGCGTGGATAGCGTGGGCGGCTTCCAGGAAGACTATAAACCTATAAACATGGAAGACGGCCAGTTTGCCAGCAATTTCAAGAGACTCAGCGATCTCACAAAACTGGTCGACTTGAATAAAATGAAGGAAGGAAAGAGACTGTCGGACATTAGCGACCTGATCCGCGAACAGAGTGAGGAAGATCCCAGCCTGGACGGCGCCGAGGGCGCGCTCGGAATGGCCGCTTATCCCGACGAGTTTGGCCAACTGCAAAATCCGGCCAACGCCGTGTCCAAACGCTTTGGGGGGTTCGTGAAAGGAAAATACAGCTACAGGAAATTCATGGGTCCCTCGAAGGATCTCCAGAAGCGTTATGGGGGTTTTATTGGCGTCAGGAAATCCGCCAGGAAATGGAACAACCAGAAGCGATTTAGCGAGTTTCTGAGACAATATCTGGGCATGTCCACGCGCTCCGCCGAGTACGACAGCTTCACCAACGACGTGAGCGACATAAACGGGCAGAACGAAATCTAAGACTTCTTTATCGAGGCGCAGAATTTGATTTGTAACTGACGGGGCAGAAAAAGTCAACCTCCGCCTTCTGCAGTTTCATCTAGAAATGTCGGCGAACTGTACGGTCACGGCCTAGGGAGAATATGGGGAGAGTAGCTCTTGTTTATGCTGAAAAAAAAACAAACAATATGGCGTCTAATACAGTAAAAACCTGGCCATAATGTCCTGCCATGACTGGCTCACATTTATTTTACATTGTACATGTTACTCCTGTGTTCCAATTATAACACTACATGCAATGCAATGCAGTTGTTTTGGATCTTTCCCAATGCAGCCATGTTGCACTCAATCTGCGGTACCAGTTCTACCAAGTGGGGTGTCCCCGCAGCGTCACATTACCTAGCACCCCATTGGGCCACGTGCCAATCACTCCACCTATTAATAAGCACTAGTTCATTCATATATAGGGACATCCAACACCTTCTTGGAGCTACTGGGCAAAGATACCCAAAAGGCTTTGTATATTGCACCTTAAATGATGTTTACATGATTAAACCTGTATTGGATATGAGATCTTAGACAGGAGGCAATGCCTTTTTTTTATCTATATTCTCCCATGGAAAGAATGCTAATGGGAACATGTATGGCTGTTCATATGTCACCGAGACACATCTGTGTGTAGTCATCCAATGAGGGTGTTAGCATGGTGTTGGCAATGCCAACATGTGGAATAGTAGTGTTAAATAGTAATGTATAACACGTTTTTTTTTAGAAATGTATAATTGCAAAATACCCTAGAAAATAATAAACCAATGAACGAATAATGTCTACATGGGGAGAAGGGCTGCTTCAGGCCATTCATACAGTCCTCTCCATGATGGTTTTCAGAAGCCTGGGGGCCAGACACTGGTGTAACTCCCTATACAGTAGATCCCATGGTTGCCGGGGGGCCTGGACTGTGGGGTCTGCTGTATTGTAGTCCCCCCTCCTAGGCCTGGAGGTTCGGCACAGTATGGGCCTGGAGTTGGGTGGGCAAGGAGGTACAGTTTGCGCTGGGCTCCCCCAAAAATTTCTTTACAGGGGGACCGGTGCAACCAAGTTATGCCACTGAGACCAAAAGACTTGGTCAACCCAATAGCCCAATAAGGCAAAGTCTTGTGTTAGTTGGTGCATATCGGCTGCTTGGGCCTGTACCAGGGCGGGTCCAATGCTTCCGGCACACAGGTTTTTCCACTTGCTGAGAATACGCTACATGGGGCATCAGCCTTAAGGTGAATAGTAATAGAAATATGCCATTAGCTTCTATCCCCAGGTTCACTTTACCAATGAAGTACATTTTGTATGCATAAAACCAGGCCCCCAATCCCAATAAAACAGCAGTGGTTTTCATGCCTTCTGAGGATTTGATTGTAAGTTTTTGTTTGTTAATAATGTCTTTTTCCACCGAAAGACGCCATGGGGTTCAGTTTCTATGGGTCACTGCGGCACCCCATTAACTTTCTGTTCAAGCATCACTGAACTTGTATATTACATGGGTGCAGTATTAGTAAATAGCCTGCTAACCAAGCAAGCACCCAGCAAGCAGTGACATGGAAAGGTCAAAGAAAGGGTTAATGGGATCTGGAACCTCCACCCAACGCGCCATCACAGGTCAGCCAGTTCCCAATGGAATATAATGTATTATGGGGGGAACTAAATACTGGGGGACCAACGGCCCAAACCTGTATATAAATCACCTCCGCTGGGTTAAACACAAGACATTTATTTTATAAGTGGGAACCCGGAACACTTTGTCTAAAGAAAACTATTTTGATTTCAGGTCTGAAACACCCAACGCTGAAATGTGGGCTTATTTAATGCAGTAACAGATTCAGGGGATGAGGGGTAGAAAAGCTTTTGTGCAGTTGCTCCCGGCTTTATCCCCACTCCCTGTGGCCCGAGAGGCATCTGTGTGGCACTACAGCTTTACACTACATTGCCAGCCTTGGATGCCCCCCTCTGGGGCAAATACGAAATCATTTAGAAACAGTTTTACGTTCCACGCCTTAGTAATTCAGATGTGACACAGCAGGACCTCACTGATAACTGCCCCTGTGCTCTATTGTGTGCAAATGTCCATATTGCCCCCCAATTATACCCTATATTAGCTGTGTCTTATCCCTATACCTGAAGTCCTGATATGGAACTTGTGTGTGTGTTTGAACCCAAGAAACAGTTTAAAAAAGGGCAAAATCTGTAAAAAGTCATTTAAAGCAGTCACCCTTTATTTTTATTCCATTTCTAATGAAGTAGAATTCAATCCTGTACTGTAACTCTCACACCAAAGCACTATCCCAAATAGTACAGGTATGGGATCCCTTATACGGAAACCCGTTATCAAGAAAGCTCCGAATTACGGAAAGCCTGTCTCCCATAGACTCCATTTTAATCAAATTATTCAGAATTTTAAAACTGATTTCCTTTTTCTCTGTAATAATAAAACAGTAACTGTACTTGATCCCAACTAAGATATAATTACCCCTTATTGGGGGCAGAACAGCCCTATTGGGTTTATTTAATGGTTAAATGATTCCCTTTTCTCTGTAATAATAAAACAGTACCTGTACTTGATCCCAACTAAGATATAATTACCCCTTATTGGGGCAGAACAGCCCTATTGGGTTTATTTAATGGTTAAATGATTCCCTTTTCTCTGTAATAATAAAACAGTACCTGTACTTGATCCCAACTAAGATATAATTACCCCTTATTGGGGCAGAACAGCCCTATTGGGTTTATTTAATGGTTAAATGATTCCCTTTTCTCTGTAATAATAAAACAGTACCTGTACTTGATCCCAACTAAGATATAATTACCCCTTATTGGGGCAGAACAGCCCTATTGGGTTTATTTAATGGTTAAATGATTCCCTTTTCTCTGTAATAATAAAACAGTACCTGTACTTGATCCCAACTAAGATATAATTACCCCTTATTGGGGCAGAACAGCCCTATTGGGTTTATTTAATGGTTAAATGATTCCCTTTTCTCTGTAATAATAAAACAGTACCT
Organism: Xenopus tropicalis; assembly: GCF_000004195.4. Classification (NCBI taxonomy): domain Eukaryota; kingdom Metazoa; phylum Chordata; class Amphibia; order Anura; family Pipidae; genus Xenopus; species Xenopus tropicalis. Next base: position 152,424,196 of record NC_030681.2, read on the forward strand.
GTACTTGATCCCAACTAAGATATAATTACCCCTTATTGGGGCAGAACAGCCCTATTGGGTTTATTTAATGGTTAAATGATTCCCTTTTCTCTGTAATAATAAAACAGTACCTGTACTTGATCCCAACTAAGATATAATTACCCCTTATTGGGGGCAGAACAGCCCTATTGGGTTTAAATAATGTTTTATTGATTCTTTAGTAGACTTAAGGCATGGAGATCCAAATTACGGAAAGACCCCTTATCCGGAATACCCTTGATCCCGAGCATTCTGGATAACGGGTCCTATACCTGTATAAGGAAAAGTTATGTTTGTAAAGTTTTTGTCACTGATCTAAATGTAATACAGGTATGGGACCTGTTATCCAAAATGCTCGGGACCTGGGGTTGGGATCAAGTACAGGTACTGTTTTATTATTACAGAGAAAAGGGAATCATTTAACCATTAAATAAACCCAATAGGGCTGTTCTGCCCCCAATAAGGGGTAATTATATCTTAGTTGGGATCAAGTACAGGTACTGTTTTATTATTACAGAGAAAAGGGAATCATTTAACCATTAAATAAACCCAATAGGGCTGTTCTGCCCCAATAAGGGGTAATTATATCTTAGTTGGGATCAAGTACAGGTACTGTTTTATTATTACAGAGAAAAGGGAATACAGTAATATGTTTCATGTGACAAATTTACAATGGGTGAATTTTAAAATAATATTCTTATAACACACAGTTTAGTCATTGCCCTAAAGCTGTAAATTATATCCTTATAAACGGCGCTTAGTGATGTCATCAGTTATAATCGGAGCTTAGTGATGTCACTTCTGTCACATGACTCACTGAAACCTGTATATTATAATAAATAAAGTACCCCCTGTTTTAAAATATGAGGATATTAAAAGCCACCTTGGAGTTCCATGACCTGTAAGAAAAGCACTGAGCCTTCGGCCTCATACCTTTATACGGTCATGGAACCCCTTGGTGATTTATAATATCCTTATCATTTGCAGTAGGGGGCACTTGGGCTGGTTTCCATGGATGCCAAGGTAAGAAAGCAGATGCTGGTTGCTGATTGGGCCCCTAGGTGTCGCTGGCATATTTGAATCCCCTCCCAGCCAGCGTGCCCATATTCTCCTGGCCCCTATAACTGCCACATAAGGGAGTAGTTACCCTTTATTCAGTGTCTGGGCAGCTTCAGAAGATGATGCCCCCTTGTTACCCTTCCCATACACTGCCTGCTGACCTTCTGCTTTGTGTTACTCAACGGAATGGAGCAACTGAGTTCTGGGACTTCAACTGGAACCCGGGACAGAACCAGAACCCACCACCATTCACTTCTCTGGATTCATCATTTTGCCTAATTGCCCTATTTCTATTTACCCCATACAACTGTAGGAGACACATGATGTTTTTTTAAGCAAACAATTGTGATAATAAAGTGTAAATATGATATATATAAACACAAGGACTGAGAATGGATACTGTTACTGACATTTTTGTGTTACTGTTCCTTTAATATATGGTGTTTCACCTGTACGTTAACTTTCTATTCTAAGCAACTTTTAAATTGGTCTTCATTACCGTATTTTCCGGCGTATAAGACGACTTTTTAACCCCGAAAAATCCGTGCCAAAGTCGGGGGTCAAGGGGGCATGGGGGGGGGACCTGGGCCCTGCTTCCTCCGGCTCCGATGGTGTCCCCCGCTATGTGCCGCAGTTCCCCGCTACTTCTGCGCTTTTATAAGGTTGCGCCCGAGTGTACTGACGTCACACACACAGGACGCAACGTCATAAAAGCGCAGAAGTAGCGGAGAGCCGCGGCACATAGCGGGGGACACCACCACACCACAGGAAGCTGGAGGATGCTTTGGGGAGGGGCCCTGGGGGAAGCTGGAGGATGCTTTGGGGGGTGCCCTGAGGGAAGCTGGAGGATGCTGGGGGGGCAGGAGGATGCTGGGGGGCCTGGGGGGAACCGAAGGATGCTGGGGATGCCCTGGGGGAAGCAGGAGGATGCTGGGGGGGAGCGGAGGGTTCGGTTCTGCGAGCCACAGGGTGGTAGTATATTCCAAACTCTATATTTTAACTGGAAAAGTTGGGGGTCGTCTTATACGCCCAGTCGTCTTATACACCGGAAAATACAGTATTTATTTTTTTATAGTTTTTGAACTTTTTGCCCTCTTCTTCTTCTAACTCTTTGCAGCTTTCAAATGGGGGTCACTGACCCCGGCAGCCAAAAATCTATTGCTCTGTGAGGCCCCAGTTTTATTGTTATTGTTACTTATTACTTATCTTTCTATTCAGCCCCTCTCCTATTCATATACCCTTCTCTCATTCAAACCACTCCCTGGTTGCTAAGGTAACCTGTACCCTGGCAACCAGATAGCTGCTGAAACTCCAAACTGGAGAGCTGCTGAAAATGAAATAACTAAAAACTAGAAATAATAAAAAATGAAGACCAATTGCAAACTGCCTCAGAATATCACTCTCTACATCGAAGTAAAAGTTAATGCAAAGGTGGCCAAACCCCCTTAAACGCAATTTACCTACAGGTTTTAAAAAATACCAATGCCTATTTCTATTCCCCGCACTGCTGATACTGATTATTGCAACACGGGGGCAGAATCCGGCTGATGAATAGACGTGTGGAGAAGAAGGCAGGGCGTTGGCAGAAGTGGAGCTGCGGCTGGATGAGAGCCGGATGGAGCTGCACTGGTGACTGATCTAACGGACGGCAATGGTACCGACAACTGGTGCAATAAAGATCACTTCCATGTCCAGGGTCGGACTGGGGCAGGGTCGGACTGGGGCAGGGTCGGACTGGGGCAGGTTCGGACTGGGTTGGACTGGGGGAGGGCCGGACTGGGGCAGGGTTGGACTGGGGCAGGGTCGGACTGGGGCAGGGTCGGACTGGGCTGCTGGGACACCGGGGAAAATACCCGGTGGGCCCGGCCCTTGTGGGCCCCAGCAGCCCAAACCCGTCCCTATTGCTGCTTCCTCTGGCCTCCGATGTCCTCCCCTGATGCGTTTCACATACGCATTCAGGGGAGGACGTCGGACAGGGGCCCCTGTGGGGGGTTTAGGGATGCGCGGCAGGGACCCCTGTGGGGATAATAATAATAATAAAGTGCCATATTACCCTTTAGCCCAGGGAACCCCCTGCTCCTCGTCTCCATATTGGTATCTAATGGCTTCTGTGTTGGTATTCGGGGCTCTGGTTCTGCTCCTTCCCCAAAGCAGTGATCCTTACTGTAGCGCTAGGGTAGCCCCGTCCCACTGCTGCGGCTGCCACATTAGCCGGGGGGCCTCTAGGTTCCAGAGGAGCGTTGCCGCTGTGCCGGCCCTCCAGCCGACCAATCATTTAGATAAACAAAGGCAGAAATGACATTCAGGTTTCTTGCTTTGTCGCTGCTGTAACTGTTTGTAAAGAAAAAGAGAGAAAATGTTATTTCTGATTGTTTCATATGAACTTTCACCATTAAACTTGTACATAGCAATAAATGAGTTTATTATTTCACTTGTTGTCAGCAGCTGATGGCACCACTGTTACCCTGCCATAATCAGCGCAGCTCCCGGGGGGGATACACATGGGAAGATCACTGACGGCTCATAACAACCTCACCATTTGCTCATGTAGCTCGGCATTATGGGGGTCACTGACCCCGGCAGCCAAACCCTATTGCTCTGTGAGGCTCCGGTTTTATTGTGTCGGGTTGAACAGACTGTTCTTTGACTTCAGCTGATTCTTCCGCTTCTTCTTCTCATTCTTAGTGCCCCCCATTTTCTAAACGCTACTCCTCCTACAGGTTTAGGGGTACAAAACCCAAACTCCCCACACATCTTCTATAGCAGAGCAGGTTGCTTGTGCTTTTCTAAGTGATCCCCCCCTCTGGAACCTAGAGGCCCCCCGGCTAATGTGGCCGCAGCAGTGGGACGGGGCTACCCTAGCGCTCAGATCCGAACCCCCCAATTTTACCATTGACTTTGACAGGGAAGATTTTCAAACTCTTACAGCTTTGAAGCTACACCCCCAAAATTTGAATAACATATCCTTGGGGGTCACCCCCGAATGAAACAGCGACAGATGACCCCCCAAACTTGAATCACATAGTCATGGGTTTTGTTGGGATTGTTGCCCAAAAGTGGGCAGAGCTATTAACAGCTAATCAGATTTTACCTATTGACTCATTCTCACAGTAATAACACCGGGGTCCCCAAACTTTGCAGGGTTAGGCACCAGGTAACTGCAGTTCAAGGTTAAAAAAAAGTGGGCGGAGCCAACAAAAGCCAATCAAATTTTACCTTTTGATTCGGCTGAAATCCAAGCTGCTGCCATTCTCACAGTATTAACCCCAGGGTGCCCAAACTCTTCACAATTGGTCACTAGGGGACTGCAGGTTTAGGTTTGGGAAAGTGGGCCGGGCCACCAATGGTTAAATGTCAGGGTTCCCAAACTTTACAGTCAGTCACTGGGTGACTATGTTACAAGTTTAGAAAAGTGGGCGGGGCCAACAACAGCCAATCAGATCTCACCTATAGACTTTCATTGGTTTACATTTAAACTGCTGCCATTCTTGAAATATTAATACTAAGGGCCCCAAACTTTGCAGAATTAGACACCAGGTAACTGTGGTCAGAAAAAGTGGGTGGAGCCACCAACAGCCAATCAGATTTTAACTATTGGCTTTCAATGGGGAAATCCAACCTGCTGCCATTCTCACAGTAATAACCCCAGGGTCACTAGGGGACTGCATTTTTAGGTTTTTAAAAGTGGGTGGAGCCACCAACAGCCAATCCATTTGCACCCATTAAATTTAATTGGTTTATATTTAAACTGATGCCATTATTTAAGTATTAATCTCAGGGTTGTTAAACTTTTCAGAGTTAGTCATTGGGTATTTGCTGTTCAAAGTTAGAAAAAGTGGGCGGAGCAACCAACAGCCAATCACATTTCATCTTCAATGGTGAAATGTAAAATGCTGTCAGTCTCACAATTTTTATGCCTGAATCCCCAAACTTTGCTTGGTTGGTCACTGGGGGACTGCAGTTCAAAAATAGGAAAAGTGGGTTGAACCACTAACAGCCAATCAGATTTCATCCATTGAATTTTATTGGTTTAAATTTAAAATGCTGTCATTCTCAAACTATTTATGCCAGGGTGCCCCCCTGTTTGTCACTGGGTGACTTTGACTTAGAAAAAGTGGGCGGGGCCACCAACCACCAATCACAATTCATCTATTAACTTTTATTGGTTTAGATTTAAACTGCTGCCGTTCTTTAACTATTAATCCCAGGGTCCCTAAACTTTGTAGCCACCAATCGCCAATCAGATGTCACTCGTTGACTTTCAGTGGGGAAATTTAAGTTGCTGCCATTTAGACACTATTAAAACCAGGGCCCCCAAACTTTGCAAAGTGGTTTTTACTATATAACTGTGCTCCAAAGTTGGAAAAAGTGGGCAGAGCCAACAGCAGCCAATCAGATTTCATTCAGTGACTTGACGTTTTTGAACCCAACATGAAGTTTGTTCTCAAACTTCCCTTTCTAGTTATTTTTACTATTTTTATGAACTACTACTACTGACTGGTTACTGGTCCCAACAGCAACATCATTGGGGCCCCTAAACTTAAGCAGTTTACGTAACTTATTCAAAAATGTACGTAACTTCCATATCAAGCAATGACAGTGCAGAGCAGGGGCAGGTAGGTGGGAAGGGGTTAAACTTAGGGCAAACTCCACTGACCCCCAATAAACTGACTGACTTATTAGCACATTAATGTAAGGAAATCCTTATATAAACTGCTTATTATAGAGTAACATCAGCTGTTTGTATTGCACACACAAGGGGCGGGGCCTAAATGTTGGTACTGCGCTTGTGTTCATGGAGGGCCCCATATAAATAACCTGTGTGGGGCCCCAGAGTTTCTAATGGCGGCCCTGAACAAACTGTTTGAGGTTAAAATGTTTAAACTTTTTACTGAGATTAATCTAATTACTAAAACTGGAAAGGATTTGATAATGTACATAAAACATAGTTTATTCCGTTGACATGTAATGTACATAAACCTACATAGGTTAAAATGTTTAATCTTTTCTCAGAGTAATCTAATTACAAGCTCTGTTAATACCACCAGTTTAAACTCCCCATCACATAGCCAGTATAACATCACCATGACAACCATTATGACATCACCAGCACACAGCCAGTGTAACATCGACATGACCATTGTGACATCATCAAGCTCTACTTAGAGAGAGCGGTTTCCTGCCGGCTCTCATTTCGCTTGTTGTTTGTTTACGAGCTGCAAGCGAGATGCTGTTCCAGCATTTTTATATGAATTTTTTTATTTTTATTTTATTCCTATTTTTTATATTCACTGAAAGTTCTGTCCCTGCATTAGTATGCCTCAGATGTGACAAGGAGTTTTATAAAATCAAGGACGAATTTGTAAACTTGTTTGACAAGGGACACAAGCTAGATGCTATTGAATATTCCAAAGCCGGTTTTATTAAAAGATTCTTGGAAAAAGTATTTACCATGACCTTTGAGGGCGTTGTTTCCAAAATGGAAGGAAGGACACTGGGTAAGTATTAGCTGCGCAACTAATATGCCAAGCTGGTAGGGCCGGGCTCTCTAAAGCATATTTGTATTAGCAGTACAGGTATAGGATCCCTTATCCGGAAACCTGTTATCCAGAAAGCTCCGAATTACGGAAAGCCTGTCTCCCATAGACTCCATTATAAGCAAATAATTCAGAATTTTTAAACTGATTCCCTTTTCTCTGTAATAATAAAACAGTACCTGTACTTGATCCCAACTAAGATATAATTACCCCTTATTGGGGGCAGAACAGTCCTATTGGGTTAATTTAATGGTTAAATGATTCCCTTTTCTCTGTAATAATAAAACAGTACCTGTACTTGATCCCAACTAAGATATAATTACCCCTTATTGGGGGCAGAACAGCCCTATTGGGTTTATTTAATGGTTAAATGATTCCCTTTTCTCTGTAATAATAAAACAGTACCTGTACTTGATCCCAACTAAGATATAATTACCCCTTATTGGGGCAGAACAGCCCTATTGGGTTTATTTAATGGTTAAATGATTCCCTTTTCTCTGTAATAATAAAACAGTACCTGTACTTGATCCCAACTAAGATATAATTACCCCTTATTGGGGCAGAACAGCCCTATTGGGTTTATTTCATGGTTAAATGATTCCCTTTTCTCTGTAATAATAAAACAGTACCTGTACTTGATCCCAACTAAGATATAATTACCCCTTATTGGGTGCATAACAGCCCTATTGGGTTTAATTAATGTTTTATTGATTTTTTAGTAGACTTACGGTATGGAGATCTAAATTACAGAAAGACCCCTTATCCGGAATACCCTTGTCCCGAGCATTCTGGATAAGGGGTCCTATACCTGTATTTAATTATATTGTCTGTTAAAAATGTATCATAATATAATGTTTTCTTTGTGTTTTTAAAGGCCAATATTTAATACAAAACCCAGTAATATAAATTACAAAAGTCTTTCTTTTAGGGATGCACTGAATCCAACCCCCGATCTGTCTAAGGGGGAATTTACTAAAGTTGCAAGATTGCAGTTTTGCTGCAATTAGGGAAAAGTCTCAAAGTCTTTTTTCGAAAAAACTCAGTTGCAAATAAAACCCCATGAGCCGAATTTTAAAAAAAAAAATCTGAAATCTTACGGCCTAATTGTTCCCTATGATTTTGTTGCTGTAGCAAAATTTCAATATAATTAACTTCTTTAGATTATCCATCAATATCAAATCTGGTATTTTCTTTGAATCTTTTGCAGCAGATTTAGTATTGATCCAAATGCAATACTGATGGATTTGGTGTTTTTCTAAATAAGAGATGTATAACCGAGTTAGGGCCCTACAGTATATAAACACTTTGGGGCTGATTTACTAAGACACGATTTCGAATCCGAATTGGAAAAATTCCGATTGGAAACGAACATTTTGCGACTTTTTCGGTAATTTTGCGATTTTTTCATATTTTTGCGATTTTTTTCGGCGTCTTTACGATTTTTGCGTAAAAAAGCGAGTTTTTCGTAGCCATTACGAAAGTTGCGCAAAGTCGCGATTTTTTCGTAGCGTTAACACTTGCGCGCAAAGTCGCGCCTTTTTCGTAGCGTTAAAACTTAAAAGGCGCGACGTTTCGCTACGAAAAAATCGCAACTTTGCGCAACTTTCGTAATGGCTACGAAAAACTCGCATTTTTACGCAAAAATCGTAAAGACGCCGAAAAAATCGCCAAAAAAACAAAAAAAAAAATCGCAAAATTACCGATCATTACGAAAAAAACGCAATCGGACGCATTCGGCCCGTTCGTGGGTTAGTAAATGTGCCCCTTTATGTATGTAATGGGTATAATTTTATTTATAAAGCATTACAAGGATACGCAGCGCTGTACAGTCTACACAATTACACAGGGAGGACAAGTGTTATAATAAATGCAATAAATAAGTATAAATACACAGGGAATAAGAGACACAATAGGAAGGAGGTCCCTGACCCATAGAGCTTACAATCTAAGTCCCATAAATGCACATTCAGACTAACCCAGTATGTGAAATTCAAGACAAACGTTATAATCTGTTTCTTTTACAGATACCCTCGGGATAGCTGAACTGGCCAAAGAGTTCCGAAAAACAATGAAATCTATAGCAAATACTAAAGAGACAGGTAAGCTTAATTCTACTAGAAAATGATGTTTATTTGGAGAACAAAAAGCTACAATGGAACAGTATTCTAGTTGCTGGAATAAAGGGGGCCATACTCTGCCAGATCCACCAAACAAGTGGATCTGGATTTAATACGACCCCCCCATGCACAGGGCCAAAGTAGACTGATCCAATTGTTGGCCCTGGGGTCAATGATTGGATCTTAAGGTGGCCATACACGTAATGATCTGCTCGCCTGGCGAGGTCGCCAAGCGAGCAGACGATATCAGGGGAACCTACGGGCGGGCGATATCAGTGGAATTTAGGCTAATTTGGTTGTTTGGCCCTGGGGCCAAACAATCGAATTATAACGACTGTTAAGAGCACAGTCGGTTTGGGGACTGCATCAATGAGCCGATACGGTCCCCGATCCGACTGATTTTTTAACCTGCCGATCGACATCTGCCCGATTTCAGGCCAGATGTCGGTCGGGCAGGCCAGTCGTTGCTGCCCCTACACGGGCTGATAAGCTGCCGACCTGGTCTAAGGGACCCATATCAGCAGCTACAATCGGCCCGTGTATGGGCACCATTACACTGGGGCCTATGGAGGCCGGACAGATGAGAATCACATTAATAAGATCTGAAATACACTCTTTGCCCAACGGGATGTTTCAAGCTGTGCAATTGCTGTTTGGGTCAGATTTGTCTTGTTAATAATTCAACAATTCAATGCCCCTGCAGTTAGGAATGAGAATTGACCCCCAACATAATGTTGTATCTAATGCAAGAGACTGTAATTCTAACCAACCAATATTCACACCTCCAGCTCTTTGTTCTGAACTCTGCCTTCTTTTTTCATGTTTATGCAGGAACCAAACGTATGAAAGTCATACAATCAAACATACAAGAGCTCCAACGGAAAGCGGAGGCTATTGTTCAAATGTTTGAGCAAGAACGTAAGTAATTTAACCCCAATAATACCTGTACGGCTGTATTGTCTTGTCTTATATATGCATGACCCCCCCAATAGAAAGGATAAGCCACAGCTAAAGCATTCAGATATGACACATATAATAACATATCCACTTAATCTAAAACACTATATGTTCGAAATTAATTATCTTGAAATATTTACTAATTGTTCTCTGTTTCTCTTTTTATAGGTGCATGCCCCAACCTGAAAGGTAAGTTTTATGGATCCTGTGTGTTATAGTGATGAGTAGCAGTAAGGCAGTAGCAAGAGTAGCGCATTGTATTTTGCACCCCGAATGCAGATATAAATCTAGATTTACCAATACATTGTCATATTAAATGTGGGGGTTTGTTTAATCACTATGTTAACTCTCTAAATTGCTCAATACCCCAGTTCTATCTAAATATGTTCCCTTAGTAATTAATCCATAAAATTATCTAACAAAGCAGCAATTTAATAAACATTTTTAAAAATCAACGCAAACTGAAATGCCCATTTATGGATAAAGCTGTGTCTCTTTATATATTAATAGAATTTTCTGTACCCGACCATTGCTTATATATATATTATTTCCTATATAATAACTTTTTCTTCTTTTTGTCTTTTCTAGGTGGATTCAAATGTGGTGAGTATAGTCTAATGCTTCAGTGACAGCGTAATATAAATAGAGTTTGGGTATTCAGTATTATAAAGTTACTATTTCTATACTATTTTCCAATGCAACAGGAAGACTAAAGAGACATGTATTTTTGATCTTAGTGCTAATGATATTTACTTTACTTACTTATGTACTGCTTATCCATTAGTTTATATTACAGTTAAGGATACCTTACTATAACCTTACTATAATGTATGACCCTGACTGCAAAAGGAAAGTAACATATAGCCGTTCCATCGTTAGAATGTTCTTAGTGACTTATTCAGTGCCAGACTGGGCCAACCGGACACACTGAGGTCCCACTGACAAAAATTAGATATAAACAATTCTAAATGTAACAGGTGTGATATAGACCTATGGGAGGGGTATAAAAAAAGGGCAGATGGAATTAGTACTATCTGGGGGCCACAGGGAGATCCCCCAGTACCCTGGCAGGCCAGTCTGACCCTTGTGACTTTAGCTTTGTGTAACTTAGTACTGATATATAATCATTCTCTATTTCTAGGCATTCTTGAGCAGAAAGTCATTCAGTGCGGCACGTGCAGGGAGCAGACTCTGCCGTGTGTCGGGGGCTCCAATGAGAACAAATGTAACGGTACGTTTTATACCATAAAGCTTCCATAGAACATAGTAAAGGAGCGGAGACCACTAAGTTATTGTGTTATTATAATAGAAATGTCACTGTATTGCATGAAGAGGCCTCTTGTTAGAGTGTTGGAAAATTCATTTACTAATTACATTATTTTTTTTCTGTTTCTTTAGATATTATGACCAACTGCCTGATGTGCATATGTCACGGAAAAGTATGTCACCGTAAGTACTTACAGCTTCCACATTCATGTCTGAATACAATATAATATAGTATAATAAATATAATTATGTATACTACTAGCCCAGGGAAAATGCTTTATTAAGGAAAGATAGAATTCCTGGCAACTTTCCCCATACACTTTCATTGGCTTTAAAGTTATTCCTAAATGGAATTGCAATTGAAAGCCGTGTCTGAGCACCGCTGGCTATTTCCTGCTGTTGAATCAATGTAGCAGAAGGCAGTTCATTGACATTTCTCTATGAAGAAGCATGTAGGCTATTGAGGGATTCCTACATGGTTTCAGGAGGCAGAACCGGCAGTGCCAAATGGCTTTCAATTGCAATTACATTTACAAAGAATATTCAAATCAATATAAATGTCAATTGGAAAGTTCCTTAGAATTATAATCTTTCACCAAGCATAAGCATTGTGGCTGTGAAAAATGAAAATCTGAATATATTCATTTCTATATCTGCAGACAGAACAACTGGGAAGCCGTGTCAACCTTGCACTGACTACCACAAGTGCCTCAATGAGATGCTACATTGTAAAGGTGAGTTGTGTTCTCTTTTGGGTCTTGGTAGGGTTCTGGCTGGGCCCATAATCAGTCAGAGCTTGAGAGGAACTTATTCATTTATATTGTGATATTTGTATCTTATAGATCAGGATCTGCAAGTTGCTGAAGGAGAAGATCTAAAGTTCGACTGCAACGTGAAGTTTCTAAACAACATTGGTGGAAATCTTGAATTTGTATTAGAAAAGGTAGATTGCCCCAATTCTCTAAATACTGATTCATTCATTTCTTACATTGGAGGGTGATGAAGAGTGAGGGGGGTATAATAAAGTGTATATAATGGTACCTGTAAGCTTTTATACAGGAATCAATGTGATTTAGTATTTTCTCTTTTACTGATATTTGTCACTATCATATAACATGGTTTTATCATTTTTTTGATTTCTAGAAAGATGAATCGGGAATCTCACCCTTGAAGAGTGTCAACAAACACGACATTCTTATACACAAAGTTGACAAGGAGTTTTCAGGTCGTTACACCTGTACGGCAAAGAGCAAGGATTCAATGTTCCCGATAAGCAGAGTGGATTTTACTGTGAAAGGTAAGTATTTATTATTAAATAGCACTGATACCGTGTGTATTAGTCTCTGGGCAGATAAAATGGAAATAAGTACATGGGACCCGTTATCCAGAATGCTCGGGATCTGGGGGTTTGCGGATAAGGGATCTTTCCATAATTCGGATCTCCTACCTTAAGTCTGCTAATAAAATTATTTAAACAGTAATTAAACCCAATAGGGCTGTTCTGCCCCCAATAAGGGGTAATTATATCTTAGTTGGGATCAAGTACAGGTACTGTTTTATTATTACAGAGAAAAGGGAATCATTTAACCATTAAATAAACCCAATAGGGCTGTTCTGCCCCCAATAAGGGGTAATTATATCTTAGTTGGGATCAAGTACAGGTACTGTTTTATTATTACAGAGAAAAGGGAATCATTTAACCATTAAATAAACCCAATAGGGCTGTTCTGCCCCCAATAAGGGGTAATTATATCTTAGTTGGGATCAAGTACAGGTACTGTTTTATTATTACAGAGAAAAGGGAATCATTTAACCATTAAATAAACCCAATAGGGCTGTTCTGCCCCCAATAAGGGGTAATTATATCTTAGTTGGGATCAAGTACAGGTACTGTTTTATTATTACAGAGAAAAGGGAATCATTTAACCATTAAATAAACCCAATAGGGCTGTTCTGCCCCAATAAGGGGTAATTATATCTTAGTTGGGATCAAGTACAGGTACTGTTTTATTATTACAGAGAAAAGGGAATCATTTAACCATTAAATAAACCCAATAGAGCTGTTCTGCCCCAATAAGGGGTAATTATATCTTAGTTGGTATCAAGTACAGGTACTGTTTTATTATTACAGAGAAAAAGGAAACCATTTTTAAATATTAGAATTATTTGCTTATAATAGAGTCTATGGGAGACAGCCTTTCCGTTAACTTTCTGGATAATGGGTTTCCGGATAAGGGGTCCGATACCTGTACAGCATTCAGGGTATTAAACACTGACCCAACATTTTGGTCCCATATCATATTCTCCTTAGAATTACAGACATAGTGAGGGGTCCTTATTATACTTTATCATTTCCAATTAGAAATTGTCTTTTCTACAATATATAATAGTTTTCATATTGTTATTCAGGAAGCAGGATCTAATACCCAGTATAACAAATATTCCTCTTTGTTTCTCATGTGTAGTTGTGAGCGCACCGAAACCCCAATCTCTGGGCTCATCACTTTCACCTCCTGCTGAAGAAATGAAAGATGCATTTAAAGATAACCAGTTGGCCCAAATCACAGTGATATGTGCTACGGTTATCTCCCTGGCGATTACTGCATCAATAATGACTTGCATATGGTAAGTGTGCTTTAATTAACCATGGGGATTTAAAAGCTGAGGCACATGGAACGATTCTCAAGCATTCCTCCTATTTAGTACCTACAATTCGGCTTCTAAACATCCAAAATCACCCCGTCCCTTTCCCATTTTATTCTGTGGGTATGGCCTGGGAATACTAGTAGTGGTCCTTAACATGTGAGAACAGGTGAGAAGGGCCAAGCTGGTGCTTTCATGCAATTCCTATTAAGGTGCCCATACACGTGAAGATCCACTCACTTGGCCAGGTCACCAAGCGAACGGATCTTCTCCCGATATTCCCACCTACGGGCGGGAGATACCGGGGAACGTGTAGGCTAATTTGATTGTTTGGCCCTGGGGCGAAACGATCAAATTATAATGGCGGCAATGGGGCAGTCGGTTTGGGGGCCGCATCAACAAGCCGATGCGGTCCCCAATCTGACTAAATATTTTAACCTGCCCGATCAATATCTGGCCAATTTCAGGCCAGATGTCAGTCAGGCATGCCCCTCGTTCCTGCCCCTACACGGGCCGATAAGCTGCCGAATCAGTCCAAGGGACCCATATCAGCAGCTACAATCGGCCCGTGTATGGCCACCTCTATACACAAAGGGGGAGGGGGGGGGGCAGGAGAGAATGTTTTTATACCATGGTGGCTAAGCATAGATGCATAAACCACCAAATCTTTCTGGGCTTACTATATTTGAGCTTTATGGGGGGCTGTGGGAAATAAGGATTAGACCCCTTGGAAGATGCCTCACAAGACTGTTTTTGATGTTTCAGTTTGTTAATAAGAGAAAGAAAGAGAGAAGAAAAGGCTTCTGCCCAGAAGGAACTGGAAGAAGTGAAGATCTCCACGGATATTAAGAAGAGCAAGCCGGGCACGAGAGAAAAGGCAACACAAACAGGTGTCTGAGGGCAACAGATATTCCGTTCCCCTATGGCTGTACCCCAAGGACATTCTGTTACATGTGTGTGTGCCGGTACATGTTAACTGCCATAGCCGCGGCCCTGAATACTTATACAGCGCTCCCTCTTTATACCCCTTATTATCAGCTCCTGTTATAGAGGCTGATGTTATTTAAAGGGCATTTGCCAAAATAATGAATACGTTGGTGCGGAAGGGCGATAGCGGGATGGTCGGTGGGTTGGGGTATAAAGAGGGAGCAGACGCTGCTGTTGTGTATTCAGAAAGATATTATGTACGTACAATACTCAGCGCTCTTGGTGGTACATCACTTATGTTGTAGACATCACAGAAGACTGTTAAAAAACTTTCTTTTGGTCTATTAAAATATTGTACAATAAATTATATTTTTATTGTATTTCTGTAGTTTCTGTCATATTTATTGGATGCTATACTCTGCCTGCCCAATGCTGCCTGTGGGAAGTGAACCTGGTGGGGGTTTGTTAGGAAATATTTGTTAAGGGGTCTCTGAGGTGTGTCATTTTGTGCTGGGGGTTGCTGTGCTATTCACAGAAGAGAAGGAGCCAAATGGATTTAAGGGTGTGGCTTAATATGACATAATGAACCTATGAATGAAGCTGGACTGCACTGCCATAAAACTATGGCACATAGGGATTCCCCTGTACTAAGCACAATTCAGCAGGAACAGCCCCCTAAGTTTGCTCATAGCCTGTACAGAGAGATACCATTAAACTATGGCAGAATAGGGATTCCCCTGTACTAAGCACAATTCAGCAGGAACAGCCCCCTAAGTTTGCTCATAGCCTGTACAGAGAGATACCATAAAACTATGGCACATAGGGATTCCCCTGTACTAGGCACAATTCAGCAGGAACAGCCCCCTAAGTTTGCTCATAGCCTGTACAGAGAGATACCATAAAACTATGGCACATAGGGATTCCCCTGTACTAAGCACAATTCAGCAGGAACAGCCCCCTAAGTTTGCTCATAGCCTGTACAGAGAGATACCATAAAACTATGGCAGCATAGGGATTCCCCTGTACTAAGCACAATTCAGCAGGAACAGCCCCCTAAGTTTGCTCATAGCCTGTACAGAGAGATACCATAAAACTATGGCACATAGGGATTCCCCTGTACTAAGCACAATTCAGCAGGAACAGCCCCCTAAGTTTGCTCATAGCCTGTACAGAGAGATACCATAAAACTATGGCACATAGGGATACCCCTGTACTAGGCACAATTCAGCAGGAACAGCCCCCTAAGTTTGCTCATAGCCTGTACAGAGAGATACCATAAAACTATGGCACATAGGGATACCCCTGTACTAGGCACAATTCAGCAGGAACAGCCCCCTAAGTTTGCTCATAGCCTGTACAGAGAGATGCCAGATTGGCCTGCATGCTTCCCCACCTGGATTGGCCCAGCCTGCACCCAGCTTTCCCCCAACCTGATTGGCCTAGATTGTCCCTAGCCCAGATTGGCCTGCATGCTTCCTCCAGCCTGGATTGGCCCAGCCTCCCCCATAGAGAACAGGATGGAAAAAACAAGGCACAGGTAAGAGAAAGTGTTGGGGAGAATAATAGTGTGAATGGGGGGAGTGAAGGGAAACAGAAAGGGAGAGACACGTATATAGATAAGACCAGGGGGGGCCAAGCCGACCGGGCGCCCTAGCCAACTTCACTGACCCCCAACCAATTAAAATACTTACTTATTAGCACATGATTTTTATTGTTTTTATTAACTACTACTGACTAGTTATTGGGCCCCGCAGCAACATCATTGGGGCCCCTAAACTTACGCAGTTTGCGTAACTTGTGCGAAAACTCACGTAACCTCCATATCAAGCAATGACAGGTAGAGCAGGGGCAGGTAGGTGGGAAGGGGTTAAACTTTGGGCAAACTCCACTGACCCCCAATAAACTGAGTGACTTATTAGCACATTAATCAATGGAACTATATGAGCTGCTTATTATAGAGTAACATCAGCTGTTTATATTGCACACACAAGGGGCGGGGCCTAAATGTTGGTACTGCGCTTGTGTTCATGGGGGGCCCCATATAAATAACCTGTGTGGGGCCCCAGAGTTTCACCCTAGTTCCGAGACTATACAGCAAATAAGTGTTCACTCCAAATCTTACCCTAAATCACCTTTCAGCTGGACCTTTAGGGGTATCTATGGGATAAAATGCCCGTTATATATTTAATATTCACATGTAGTTTATTGAGCCTAATAATAATATAACGGAAGGCACTTTTATACTTTATTCTATACCTCAAAGCTGTGAAATATGGGGGAGTGAATCCTTTCTTATTCCCATGGAATAACACTCATTTAATTAATATGAATTTTATCCCGTTGAAATAAGAAACTTTCTCGTTCATTAAAAAGTCCGTCCCATTTCTGATATTATTATCTCTCAGCAATGTAATTCCCTTCATTTAGATAAGGTCATAGTTTGATGGGCAATTAACTCTAATAGATCTATGGGGGGGGGGGGGGCTCCCTTCCCTAGAGCCTGTCACTGGTCCCCTAAGGAATAATGACAATTTATCAGCCACAATGTAACCTGGATTCTGATTCGCTCCTTTCTCATATCCTATAATGACTACAGCAACTCTCTGTTAATTGGCCTTCCCCTCCGGAGACTTATCTAGGGTTGCCAGGCGGATGTAATGTGTAATAACTTTCCAGTTTGGAGTTACAGCAGCAATTTGGTTGCTAGGGTCCAAATTACCTTAGCAACCAGGGAGTGGTTTGAATGAAATACTGATATTTGAATAGGAGAGGGACTGAATAGAAAGAGAAAAGTTATAAAAAGCCGAGTAATACACAGTCTTTTAGCTGCCGGGGTCAGTGACCCCTGTTTGAAAGCTGCAAAGAGTTGGAAGAAGAAGGGAAATAATTCAAAAACTATAAGAATCAAATAATGAAGGCCAATTGAAAAGTTGCTTAGAATTGGTCAATCTTTTAGCTTCCAGTATTCTATAGGCCGAGTATAAAGAGGTAAAAAAGGTGAAGGGGGCATTTATGTGTTGGGCCCTATATAAGCAATATTGGCATCCAACTTCTGCCTGAATCCTGGTTACGCTTTAACAAGGTCCAACCTAGTAGCTAAAGGTAAATAAATACCCCAAACTAGTAGCTAAAGGTAAGTAAATACCCCAAACTAGCAGCTAAAGGTAAATAAATACCCCAAACTAGCAGCTAAAGGTAAATAAATACCCCAAACTAGTAGCTAAAGTTAAGTAAATACCCCAAACTAGTAGCTAAAGGTAAGTAAATACCCCAAACTAGTAGCTAAAGGTAAGTAGATAGCCCAACCTAGTAGCTAAAGGTAAGTAAATGCCCCAAACTAGTAGCTAAAGGTAAGTAAATACCCCAAACTAGTAGCTAAAGGTAAGTAAATACCCCAAACTAGTAGCTAAAGGTAAGTAGATAGCCCAACCTAGTAGCTAAAGGTAAGTAGATAGCCCAACCTAGTAGCTAAAGGTAAGTAAATAGCCCAACCTAGTAGCTAAAGGTAAGTAAATAGCCCAAACTAGTAGCTAAAGGTAAATAAATACCCCAAACTAGTAGCTAAAGGTAAATAAATACCCCAAATTAGTAGCTAAAGGTAAGTAAATACCCCAAACTAGTAGCTAAAGGTAAGTAAATACCCCAAACTAGTAGCTAAAGGTAAGTAAATAGCCCAAACTAGTAGCTAAAGGTAAGTAGATAGCCCAACCTAGTAGCTAAAGGTAAGTAAATAGCCCAAACTAGTAGCTAAAGGTAAGTAGATAGCCCAACCTAGTAGCTAAAGGTAAGTAAATACCCCAAACTAGTAGCTAAAGGTAAGTAGATAGCCCAACCTAGTAGCTAAAGGTAAGTAAATGCCCCAAACTAGTAGCTAAAGGTAAGTAAATACCCCAAACTACAAACCGGATTCCAAAAAAGTTGGCACACTAAACAAATATTTCCTTACCGTTAGCTACTAGGTTGGAGTATTTGCTTACCTTTAGCTACTAGGTTGGGATATTTACTTACCTTTAGCTACTAGGTTGGGATATTTACTTACCTTTAGCTACTACAAACCGGATTCCAAAAAAGTTGGGACACTAAACAAATTGTGAATAAAAACTGAACGCAATAATGTGGAGGTGCCAACTTCTAATATTTTATTCAGAATAGAACATAAATCACGGAAAAAAAGTTTAAACTGAGAAAATGTACCATTTTAAGGGAAAAATATGTTAATTCACACAGTGGGGAAAATGGCCTTGTCCCAACTTTTTGGGATTTGTTGACACCATGAAATTCTGAATCAACATATTTTTCCCTTAAAATGGTACATTTTCTCAGTTTAAACTTTTGTTCCGTGATTTATGTTCTATTCTGAATAAAATATTAGAAGTTGGCACCTCCACATCATTGCGTTCAGTTTTTATTCACAATTTGTTTAGTGTCCCAACTTTTTTGGAATCCGGTTTGTAGTAGCTAAAGGTAAGTAAATATCCCAACCTAGTAGCTAAAGGTAAGTAAATATCCCAACCTAGTAGCTAAAGGTAAGCAAATACTCCAACCTAGTAGCTAACGGTAAGGAAATACCCCAAACTAGTGGCTAAAGGTAAGTAAATACCCCAACCTAGTGGCTAAAGGTAAGTAAATATCCCAAACTAGCGGCTAAAGGTAAGGAAATACCCCAAACTAGGTAAGTAAATACCCCAAACTAGTGGCTAAAGGTAAGTAAATACCCCAAGCTAGTAGCTAAAGGTAAGTAAATACTCCAACCTAGTAGCTAAAGGTAAGTAAATACCCCAAACTAGTGGCTAAAGGTAAGTAAATACCCCAAACTAGTGGCTAAAGGTAAGTAAATACCCCAAGCTAGTAGCTAAAGGTAAGTAAATACACCAAGCTAGTAGCTAAAGGTAAGTAAATATCCCAAACTAGTGGCTAAAGGTAAGTAAATACCCCAAGCTAGTAGCTAAAGGTAAGTAGAGGGGATTATAGGCAGTTGGGGAATGTTCTTTTTTCCCATAAAAACAATCAGCGCACCAGAGGCCCCCCCTATAGATTAGAGAAACAGAGCTTCCATTTGAAGCAGCGTAGGTGGTTTTTCACGGTGAGGGCAGTGAGGGGGTTGGGGAATGCCCTGCCGGGGGATGTTGGGTAGGGGGTTCCTCACGGTGAGGGCAGTGAGGGGGTTGGGGAATGCCCTGCCGGGGGATGTTGGGTAGGGGGTTCCTCACGGTGAGGGCAGTGAGGGGGTTGGGGAATGCCCTGCCGGGGGATGTTGGGTAGGGGGTTCCTCACGGTGAGGGCAGTGAGGGGGTTGGGGAATGCCCTGCCGGGGGATGTTGGGTAGGGGGTTCCTCACGGTGAGGGCAGTGAGGGGGTTGGGGAATGCCCTGCCGGGGGATGTTGGGTAGGGGGTTCCTCACGGTGAGGGCAGTGAGGGGGTTGGGGAATGCCCTGCCGGGAGATGTTGGGTAGGGGGTTCCTCACGGTGAGGGCAGTGAGGGGGTTGGGGAATGCCCTTCCTAGTGATGGGGTAATGGCAGACTCTGTTAATGCCTATAAGAGGGGCCTGGATGAGTTCTTGAACAAGCAGAATATCCAAGGCTATTGTGATACTAATACCTACAGTTAGTATTACTGGTTGTATATATATAGTTTATGTATGTGAGTGTATAGATTGGTTAGTATAGGTTGTGTGCTGGGTTTACTCGGATGGGTTGAACTTGATGGACAATGGTCTTTTTTCAACCCTATGTAACTATGTAAATACCCCAAACTAGTGGCTAAAGGTAAATATCCCAACCTAGTAGCTAAAGGTAAGTAAATACCCCAAGCTAGTAGCTAAAGGTAAGTAAATACCCCATCCTAGTGG
Source organism: Xenopus tropicalis (assembly GCF_000004195.4). Lineage (NCBI taxonomy): Eukaryota > Metazoa > Chordata > Amphibia > Anura > Pipidae > Xenopus > Xenopus tropicalis. The sequence goes on from NC_030681.2 coordinate 152,444,571, forward strand.
CTAAAGGTTCAGTAAATACTGTTAGAGAAAGAGACCTACTGTATATTCCATTTGATTTGCCCAAGAACTACTTCTTTTTTAGCCTGATCCATAAAGCGTAATGTTTCATTATTTGGCCGCTGGGGTTTATTTAATTCTGTGTTTTATTTACTTGTCCGCACAGTTTGGGATTCTGCTACATTTGAAATGAAACCCAGTAATAACATTTCCCCAATAATCTGTACATGAGTTTTATTAAAGAAAATATATTTTTATGGCGTGATCCAAGTTCTTTGAAGAACCTTCCGCGCTGCCTTTATTGTGCTGCACTTTTAATTGAATAAAGAGATTCCGAATGTATCTGAGCATAAAAGCACTTGTCTAGATGAACAGCCCCGGGGCCCTAAGCATCAAAGGGTAAGTGCGCTTATACCGCCCCTTGTTTCCCATCACAGGCTCCCCGGCCTTTGTACACAGGAGCGTCGGAACAAGCGCTAAAGTTATGAGTTACGGTTGCTATAGGAGCGGCGCCGTAGTTATGAATGCAGAACAGATAAGCAGAGTCTGGTTTAAAGTAAAAACATTTCCATTTTGAGCGTCGCAGGGGGCAGAACAGCCCTATTGGGTTTATTTCATGGTTAAATGATTCCCTTTTCTCTGTAATAATAAAACAGTACCTGTACTTGATCCCAACTAAGATATAATTACCCCTTATTGGGGCAGAACAGCCCTATTGGGTTTATTTCATGGTTAAATGATTCCCTTTTCTCTGTAATAATAAAACAGTACCTGTACTTGATCCCAACTAAGATATAATTACCCCTTATTGGGGGCAGAACAGCCCTATTGGGTTTATTTCATGGTTAAATGATTCCCTTTTCTCTGTAATAATAAAACAGTACCTGTACTTGATCCCAACTAAGATATAATTACCCCTTATTGGGGCAGAACAGCCCTATTGGGTTTATTTAATGGTTAAATGATTCCCTTTTCTCTGTAATAATAAAACAGTAACTGTACTTGATCCCAACTAAGATATAATTACCCCTTATTGGGGGCAGAACAGCCCTATTGGGTTTATTTCATGGTTAAATGATTCCCTTTTCTCAGTAATAATAAAACAGTACCTGTACTTGATCCCAACTAAGATATAATTACCCCTTATTGGGGCAGAACAGCCCTATTGGGTTTATTTAATGGTTAAATGATTCCCTTTTCTCTGTAATAATAAAACAGTACCTGTACTTGATCCCAACTAAGATATAATTACCCCTTATTGGGGCAGAACAGCCCTATTGGGTTTATTTAATGGTTAAATGGTTCCCTTTTCTCTGTAATAATAAAACAGTACCTGTACTTGATCCCAACTAAGATATAATTACCCCTTATTGGGGGCAGAACAGCCCTATTGGGTTTATTTAATGGTTAAATGGTTCCCTTTCTCTGTAATAATAAAACAGTACCTGTACTTGATCCCAACTAAGATATAATTACCCCTTATTGGAGGCAACAGAATCCTGTTGGGTTTATTTAATGTTTAAATTACTTTTTTAGTAGACAAAGCAGGGAGATCCTAATTACAGAAAGACTCCTTATCATGAAATCCCCAGGTCCCGAGCATTCTGGATAACAGGTCCCATACCTGTAGTTTCTAATTAATTCTGTGTGTGCAAAAAAGGGATTACAATGAAATGGATCCGGCTCTATGGTACCATTTGTCGTTCTATGTACTAAGTATAAGAATGTCTCGATACTAAACCTGTTTATATCTTTATACGGAAATGTATAATTCCCTATTACAATGTAATTCTTGGGAATTATAATGACAATAATTAGTCAAAATAATCATTTTGGGATAATCACTACGGTATACAATTCCATCTGTGATAGCAGGCTGCCCTCTAGTGGCCATTTATTGCAATGCCATTCCGTATATACTGAAGGGGTCTTCATTTTTTATTATTTGTAGTTTTTAAAATATTTAGCTTTAAATTTAACAGCTCTACAGTTTGGAATTCCCACAGCTATCTGGTTGCTAGGGTCCAGATTCCCCTAGCAACTAGGCAGTCATTTGAATGAGAGACATGAATATGAATACAAGAGGGCCTGAATACAAAGATAAATAATAAAAAACTAACAGAAACCATAAAATTGTAGCCACACAAATAGTTTTTGGCTGCCGGGGTCACTGACCCCCCATCTAAAAGCAGGAAAGAGGCAGAAGAAGAAGGCAAATAATTCAAAAACTATAAAAAAAAGTATTACAATACAAAAGACCAATTACATTTCAATTTTTCAATTTTCTTGTGCTTATTATAAATATCAAACATTCTAGTTTTGGAAGCTCCAACTGTCCATAGTGGGTGTGAATGTTCCCTGTAAGCTGCACTGGTGCAGGGGCCAATCTATATAGAGATATTCGGCCTGATTCACTAAAGTGCGATAAAACGTGCGCTATTTTTATTGTGCGCTAAAATTTTTACCGCGTCTTAATTTTGTCGATTTTTCGCACGATTCACTATAAGCATACTTGCGCTTTTTTACGCGCGATATTGCATGCGTTATTTAACTCGCGAAGACTATTTCAATGCGGTATTTGTAAATTACGCACGCGAATAGTCGCCGCATATGAATGGTAGCATAGAAATAGTGTATAAAAATTGTTGCCGCATATAAATGGTGTATATAAATATTAGCCACATATAAATATTAGCCACATATAAATAGTAGCATATAAATAGTAGCATATAAATAGTGGCATATAAATAGTAGCATATAAATAGTAGCATATAAATAGTAGCATATAAATAGTAGCATATAAATAGTAGCCACTAGTGATGAGCAAATGTGTTCTGGTTTCTTTAGTGAAAAATTAGCAAATCTTTCGAAAGATCCCCGAAACGGCAAAAATGTTGTGCGGGCAAAAAAATTGTTGCCCGTGACTATTATTTTTTGATGCTTGTATCAATTTTTGGACGTGCGTTGAATTTTTGCGTGGCGAATTTTTTCATGCGTTTTGCCATTGGCGGATTGTTTTGCGAAACGCATGAAAAAATCCGCCGCGAAAAAATTCAACGCACGTCCAAAAATTCGCTGCGAATCCATGCCTGGCGAAACATTTCATCACTTGTAGCCAAATATAAATAGTCGCGCAAATGAACGCACGCCATGTTAGCCATACACGCCAATACTTGCAGAAAATTACTGTATTAAAAATGAACATTTCCCTGCAAACTGGCGGCTGCGTCACTCTGGGGGAAACACAGACTTGAATAAATAACACTGTAAGTCCATATTTTATTGCAAAAACTCATTTACTGTACTTTTGTATAATTTTTCGCCTGCCTGTAGTAGGTGTTAATTTTCGCATAGCCCAATGCGATATTTAGTGCGCAAAAGTTATAGTGAATCATGCGATCGTATTCTTTTCAGCGCGGAAATTAACGCATGCGGTAAAACTAGCGTGAGAAATACAGCATGCGAAAATGGCGTTTTATCGCACGCGATAATATACTATGGTGAATCGCGCTCAAATTATCGCGTCTTTTTTAACGCAAAAAAGCGTGCGATAATTTTTATCGCACTTTAGTGAATCAGGCCCATTGGGTAATAAAACATCACTTATTCCTGGCCGCTATTCCCTGTGTAAGGGTTCCCTCTAGTGGTTATTTATATATTTGCAATAAGGCCAAAAAAACATTAATATTGGTTGGTAGAGTCCTACAGTAGGTTAGAAAAAAGAGAATACCCTATGGGTTGCTGGTAGAATTTTCTGATGCAGGTATAGATGTGGGTGTGCGGGTCAGCAGACTAACGTGTATATGGCTGGATCGCCATTTGTGCTGCTACATGGGAGCCCTTGGAAAGCCCCCTATCTAATTTTAAGGTAGGGGCCCCTACACTAATACAGAACACAGGCTCTATGGGACAGGGGGTGTATATGCTGTGGGTCTAGTGTGGCTTTGAGTTTTTATGCTGCACAACATGTTCTGGGCTACCAAAGAGGCCCTGGCATGAACTGAGCCTGTACGAGGCAGAGACTGGCACAGCGACATTATTTTACACGGGTGGCAAAGTCAGTTTGATTAGAGATGGGGCAGTGTGTGCCAGGGCTGGAACTAGGGGTGGGCAGAAGAAATGTGAGTCTAAAGCGCAACAGCGTGGGTGAGTACTGGGCCTGCCTGCCCCTCATTCAACTTTGTGTAATACCTGCGGGACCCTGAGGGGGCGACATCGTGCATCAATGACCTGCTCATTGCCACCCTCCCCCTGCTCATCATGGCGAGGGTCTCATCTTGGGTGCCAGGGTCGGACTGGGTCGCCGGGACACTGGGCCCAGACCTAAAGTTTGTTGTCCTCTCCTGACGCGTTTCACTTATGCGCACTCGGGGGAGGATGTTGGGAGGGATCCCCTACGGGGGTTAGGGGGGGCAGGTCGGGGGGTGGAGCACGTTGGGGGGAAGCAGCTGGCAGGGGCACCTTGGGGGGTGCAGGGCTCCAGGGGCGGTAGCATCGGTGGGCCCTGCACCCCCCAGTCAGACCCTGTTGGGCGCTACTTTAGTTCGGCAGTCTGCAGGGAGTCTGTATGTTGTCCCTGTGAGTAACGAGACAATGTGACCGCCATAGGGACTGAGCTTGTGCGCTACACTGGGCCGGGACTGGTGTGACGGAAAAGCACCACATGGACGTGTCTGTGTTATATAAATACCGCGTAATAACAAATATCGATGCTGCCGTGTTGTTCTGCCATCTCGAGGGCCGGGGGGTCGGTCTGAGAAGCGCCAGAGGCCAAAGGTCACGTAAATATCCAGCCGTAACTAAATGGAAGCACAGACTGCGCCGGGCCCAACACTGACTGGAACAGAACCGGTATTTATTCAGTTCTTTATCATTTTAATCCATTGCAGACCCTTGGGTCACTGGTTCCAATGGATATTGGGCCCCTCTGGGGAAACGGTTGGACAACGGGGATGTGATAGTGATAGTACAATCATTGTGTAATGTGAAATTCCAGGCTACATGGGATCAGCTGGCGGGAAAAAAAGCTGGAAACCTTATAATGTCACATATAAATCCCTTCCCCCCCCCACCAGCCATCTTGTACTGGCCCCTGTCTCCAGGCTTCAGATTCCACTTACCACAGCAGCCCGAATTATTACTCTAATTTACCTGACAGAAGCCCAGTCTCCGCCCTCACACACTGTTCATTGCACAGAACTGCAGTCGGGAAAGCCAGCAAATGTCACATTCCCGCCACTTTGCCAAAGTGGCTCCTGATTGGTCCAGGTTACGCCAATCGTTGCGTGAGTTTACGCTCCGTGCGGGACTGCGGACACAGCGTAGCGAAGGCGGGAAGGAAACTCACCCAATCAGCGCAGCCGTTGCGGCCGATAGGCTGCCGTTTACCTGTTGCTGTCATCACAAAGAGCGGGAAGTTTAAACCATTGCGTTGCGACCAGAGCAGCCTGAAAGCGGTCCCACCGGGGATATAGCGCTGAACACTATTACCTATAATAAATGAGTGTGTTTGTTTAATAGCTATTAGTGCGCCCCCTAGTGAATTTCCTCAGCAACTTCCTCAGGGTCTAAGCTGAGATACCTCATGTGGTACCAGAGCCATTTGAAGTTCAGCTGTAGGGCCAGCGATTGGTTATAGCTTTAACCCTGTATGTGCCGGCCGTATCTACCATATATATGCTCTTGTGCGTCATCTTATGAGTAGATAGGGCTGGGCAGATAGTGATGGGCGGGGCCCAGTGTAACTCATGGCTCCCTATACACCTGTATCACGGAAAGGATTGAATAAAATGGTTCCCTCAGTGTAACTCATGGCTCCCTATACACCTGTATCACGGAAAGGATTGAATAAAATGGTTCCCTCAGTGTAACTCATGGCTCCCTATACACCTGTAGCACGGAAAGGATTGAATAAAACGGTTCCCTCAGTGTAACTCATGGCTCCCTATACACCTGTATCACGGAAAGGATTGAATAAAATGGTTCCCTCAGTGTAACTCATGGCTCCCTATACACCTGTATCACGGAAAGGATTGAATAAAATGGTTCCCTCAGTGTAACTCATGGCTCCCTATACACCTGTATCACGGAAAGGATTGAATAAAATGGTTCCCTCAGTGTAACTCATGGCTCCCTATACACCTGTATCACGGAAAGGATTGAATAAAATGGTTCCCTCAGTGTAACTCATGGCTCCCTATACACCTGTAGCACGGAAAGGATTGAATAAAATGGTTCCCTCAGTGTAACTCATGGCTCCCTATACACCTGTATCACGGAAAGGATTGAATAAAACGGTTCCCTCAGTGTAACTCATGGCTCCCTATACACCTGTAGCACGGAAAGAATTGAATAAAACGGTTCCCTCAGTGTAACTCATGGCTCCCTATACACCTGTAGCACGGAAAGGATTGAATAAAACGGTTCCCTCAGTGTAACTCATGGCTCCCTATACACCTGTATCACGGAAAGGATTGAATAAAACGGTTCCCTCAGTGTAACTCATGGCTCCCTATACACCTGTATCACGGAAAGGATTGAATAAAACGGTTCCCTCAGTGTAACTCATGGCTCCCTATACACCTGTAGCACGGAAAGGATTGAATAAAAAGGTTCCCTCAGTGTAACTCATGGCTCCCTATACACCTGTATCACGGAAAGGATTGGATAAAACGGTTCCCTATAAGCTATAAGTGTATACAAACATTTTCACTTTTTAGGGCTTATTAATCAGTTTTCGAGTTTTTAAATTCGAGTTTCTTAATCCAATAAACTCACATTTCGAACGCTCGCCTATTGATCAATAAAAAACTCGTACGAATAAAAAAACTGAAATATCTTGAATTTTTCCGAGTTAACAAGCTCTTTGCCTATAAGAACTCCCATTGACTTCTATAGAAACTCTTGAGATTTTACGTGGCAAATTTTGACATTCAAGTTTTTGGGTTTTTTGAACTTAAAGGAGAAGGAAAGTCATTTTGGCATTTAACTTCCAATAGATTTGCCCCATTAGTGCCACCTAGAACAATATATTTATTCAGCAGAAAGCTTTATACCTGAGTAACAGCCATAGAAGCTCCCTCTGATAGCAGCTGCCATTTTAGCTTGGTCTTGGTAGCTTCCTGCTGCAGTTATAGGCGCTGGAAGCTCAGGGGAGAGTGAGTTCTTATGGGAGGGGGAGAGGGAGAGAGGAGAGAACTGAGCAGATTCGTGCCCCAAACCTGAAGGAGCCCTAAAAAAGAATAAGTGATACAGAAGAACATGTTCCCAAAAAAGGAGACAAGAAATCCTGTGTTCCTTTTGATAGAGGACTAAGAGCAGCGTTTCTGTGAGTGCTTATGGCTGTATTTACATAGACCTTTCTGATAACGCTTACTGAGTTTTTGCAGTTTCTTCTCCTTTAAAAAATACCAGACATTTGGTTTTTGAACCATAAGTCAAAGTGCAAAAAATCAAACTCAACCGTTGATGTCACCCCCCTTAAGGTGGCCATACAAATAAAGATCTGCTCGCCTGGCGATGTCGCCAAGCGAGTGGATCTTCTCCTGATATCCCCACCTACAGGCGGGCGATATTGGGAATTTAGGCTAATTCGGTTGTTTGGCCCTGGGGCCAAACGATCAAATTATAACAACGGTAATAGGCGCAATCGGTTTGGGGACCGCATCAACGAGCCGATGCGGTCCCCAATACAACTGAATTTTTTAACCTGCCCAATCGATATCTGCCAATTTCAGGCCAGATGTCAGTCGGGCAGGCACGTCTTTGGTGCCCATACACAAGCCGATAAGCTGCCGAATCTGTCTAAGGGACCCATATCAGCAGCTACAATCGGCCCGTGTATGGCCACCTTTAGTCTTGGTGGTCCCCTAAATAAAATTGGAAACCTCTGGCAGATACACACAATTACACACACACACATTATATAAACACAATTACACACACACATTATATACACACACAATTACACACACACGCACATTATATACACACACACATTATATACACACAATTACACACACACACACACATTATATACACACAATCACACACACACACATTATACACACACACATTATATACACACAATTACACACACACATTATATACACACATTATATACACACACACATTATATACACACAATTACACACACACACACACACACACACACACATTATATACACACAATCACACACACACACATTATACACACACACATTATATACACACAATTACACACACACATTATATACACACAATTACACACACACATTATATACACACATTATATATACACACACACACATTATACACACACATACACTCAAGATCCTAAACTTTGAATAAACAGACAAACGGCCAAACCGTATTTTTTATAAAATATATTCCATATCGCTGCTGTATAAACATACAAGTTCACATTGGTTTCTTGTATTACAATAGAAATAATACTTGGAAGACGGCTGAAAAAACCTCCGGCGAGACGGGAGAAGGATTAAAACTGATGTTACAACATGCGCATATACAACATAGTCATTGTACAAATCATTTTTTTTTTTTTTTTTTAATTCCTTTTTGTGGTTTTTCTGTAAAAGAAAACAAATGTACTTTTTTTCCCAGTCACTGTAAAATAAAAAAAGAAAGAAATAAAAGCGTAACGGTGCTTGGGTTGCTGCAGTTAGTGTTTCACAGGACTAGAGGCTTTGCCTGAATATGTAACTCTATATACATATATATTAGAAAAATATAGGGAGGGTCAGAATGGCGGCACAGATCCCTTCTGGATATGGAAGCAACTATGGAAATGGAGTCGTTAATGCAGAAATAACCAAGGAGCTCCGGTTCCCTTGGGCTACAGCCCCCCCAATGCGGATCAGTCACAACTAAAGGGCAAGTAAGACATCACTGATATAATAGCCCTTTATACACTGATGCACCACTCCAACCAATCAGGCTTTAGGATGGAATAGTGACCTACGATGCTCCCATACTATGGATTTCATCTGCCAAAATATACCAGATATTTTCCCCCAAGTCCCCCAGCACTATTGGACTTCTATATACACAGCATTCTAAAATATCAGGCGGAAGTTTGCCCCCTATGAATCCAATTGCAGGGCAATGGGTGTCATCAAGGTGCTGCCCATTGGTCTGGGAAAAGGGGTGGAGTTTTAGTTTTTATTCCATGTTAATTAAATATGTGAATGTTTTGATAGTCGGCCTGATATTTTAGAATCTGAAATGTTATGTAGCAACACGGCAACGCCTGTCCCTGTCCAGCAGCCATTTAAACACTGGCTTTCATTAAGCCAATAAAAGACTTCTGGTTGGTTGCTATGAGTTACTGGACTAGGGAAAGCGTGCCATGTTATTGCATAGGAGAACAGTTTGCACTGGGCAGATTCATTCATAAATTCTACAGACAGAAATTCAAAGTTTTCCCATAATGCATCAGAACTTGGCTTATCAACCTGCGGTGCCACTTGTTTATCCTTAACAGCCCTTTTACATTAGGCCTCGGCCATACAAATGCTGATAAAAGCGGAGTCCCACTTGAATAAGCGTTTCATATATTTTCTCATAACCACAAAAGCTCAAAGCCATGTACTAAATAGAATGAGTTTGCGACTTGAGGCAATCAAGGAAAAAATAAACCTATTAGGCAAGAAAAGAAACGGCTAAGCTATGTACAAAACAGAAAAACGGTCGATCTGCCGCGAACGTAACGAGACAGAAAAAGGTCGACCTGCCGCGAACGTAACGAGATATCCCCACACGTCCTCCCCACAAAGCAATAATCATCGCCCACGAAGAGGTTGCCTTCACTCCACTTGACAAAATAAATACTCTTTTGTGCAAATGGAAAAGCTTCCCTATTCGACGGGGTATTCACACAGGACTTCTATTACTGGTTGGACGTAGGAGCCATATTCTGCGGCAATATCACGTTGCATTCGCGGCTAAACTTTCCACCCATGTCATTTCCATCGCTTCGATTTCTTAATAGCGACGCCAATGTGAAATCGCATTAACGCTTTATTCTGTATTGAGTCTGGGGATTAATCTGTAGCCAAAGAATTGAGTAGCCACACTCTAAGCAGTCTTACCAAAGAGCCACACTAAACTCTAAAAATGTCAAATATGTATTGTTTAATAGTATATCTTCTAAATAGACACAAGTGCTTACAACACATGGACAGCACAGAAAATCCCTTTTTTTGTGTTTTTATACACAAGCGGAAGCTGACTTTGCCCAGTAGGCCCCCTATTGTGTTGCCGTTCAGCTGCAGTCAATGGAGAAAGCTCCATAAGAATGCTTTGCTATGTCTGTCTCTTATCCTGGTTATATCAAGTATAAATAAATCTAAAGCAAGTGGACTTGTTAAGTAATCATTGAAGACGTTTCACTACTCATCCGAGCACTACCAGTCAGTTGAACTGAAGAAGCTGCTCAGATGAGTAGTGAAACGCCTTCAATGATTACTTAGCAAGTCCAGTTGCTTTAGATGTATTTATAATAGATATACCATGACCTGGATGAATGAAAATCTTCATAGTCATATCCTGGTTACATTCTCCTTCTGGCAAATCCCACCCCTGCCTGTTCTAAGCGACATAAAGGCCCAACGGAGCTAGAGGAAAAGAAACAACTAGTGTTCCGCAGCCTACCCTTATTATAGACTCCCGTGCAACTTTACACCGGCATCTTAGTAGACTTCGGAGAGTCTGGTTTTATACAAATGAGGAGCAGCACGGTGGGCACATACACGTAAAATCATAAAACAATAACAATGAAGTACAGGTATTGTGTATATTTTAGCTGCCACTGTCTCTTTCTGGTCCATAGAAAGACATTCTACAACACAAGATGTCTATGGCCGGTTGAGCGCTGTTTCTGGGATGTGCAGCTCGCAAGTTCTCTTGGTTCAATCTTTGCACTTATTGTGTTGTTTCCTACAATTTGTAGTTGAAGAGGATGAAGTTATCTCGGAATTACAACTTCAGCAGCTCTTAAGGGATCGTTGGAAGAAAGGAGGTAGCATGGGGGGACCGTGGATCAACACCTGTAGATGCTAGAGCAGCGGTTCTCAACCTGTGGGTCAGGACCCCTTTGGGGGTCACCAAAGACCATTGGAAAACACATATTTCCGATGGTCTTAGGAATAATTTTATAGTTGGGGGGGGTCACCACAACATGAGGAACTGTATTAAAGGGTCGCGGCAATAGGAAGGCTGAGAACCACAGTGCTAGAGAGTTACAGAATGTTTTTGGATTTGCCATTGGTCCCCTATTGTTGGAAACGGAAAGTTCCCCCTATAGGAGGAATATGCTGCAACAGGGCCTAATGTACTATATGTAAACTGTAGCTTTATTTTAGCAGCAGAAGGAAGATCATTTCTGTTACATTCATCTTTGCACAATACTTGGCTAATACGTGCCCAAGGAGGGCAACATACAATTGTGTTTAATGTGAGCCAAGTAATGAGCTTAGCTTATTGAGTTCTGCCTATTATTCTAAAGTTGGCCTTACACGACAGATTTCAGCTGCCTACTCGGGTCCTTCAGAGCTTATCTGCCTGTGTATGTTGTATCTCAAAATTGCCCAGATCTTGATCAGGCAGGTTTTCGTTTATCCGTCAAATCAGGGACCGCTTAGATCTTTGATTCAGTCCGACGGCACCTATGCCGGCATATTGGGAGAAGGCCTGCTTGTCTCACAACCTCACCAAATGAGCAGATCTCACCGTGTTTGGGACGTGGAGAAAGTAGTCTGATGTAATTTAGTCCTATGTAATAAACTCCTCCCTTCCTGTTCTGCTTGATATATCATGGGGAACTGAAGCTAACAAAGACATATGGTCATTAGGCCTGAGCCGGAACAGCCTTTGGTTCCATTGCCAGGGAGCTTCGTTAGTTTGATAAAAGATAGTGAGAGAAATTTTCCAAACAAGAAGTTACAAGGGCTGCACATCCTTTTTATGGCTAAACCATAAAAATACCCAATTAGCTTCTGTCACGTATCCATATTGTTACCACTACACTGAAGCAGAAGGGAAACAATGCAGATGGCACAACAGCCATTATTTCCCCATATAAAAATCTGCTTTACTGGGGTAGCAACATATTTCCTTCAGAAACGTCCGCACAGAATGCATGCAAAATGGTTACTGTACATTATAATAAGGAAAACCTCTATGGACAGTTGCACAATTAAACACTCGGATTTGATTTTATTGGGATTTTGCACTTTTGAGCTTATGAAAAATCCAGTTTTATAAGTCTTGCGGTTGATAAATGTAAATATTAAATATGTAACCAGAATCAAAATGTTGGGTGTTTGACCCATTGGGGGGACACAGAGCTGCCAATATGGTATTTCTAGGAAACAATCAGCAAGTCCAGAATTTTTCTTTTGTAAAAACATAAATAAATACAGTGTGGTCCCATTGATTGATTGGCTGCCATTTTGAATTGGTAGCAATTTAGTTGAGATGCTTACAGTCGGCACAGGCTTTGGGGCTGTCAAAATGTTCCGATAATCCGGTTAGAGATTTCGTTTTTTCACTTGTATTTACAAGTCTACCAGAAATAAAGTCTACAAATTGTGCAACTGTTTTGAAAACAAAAAGAAAAAAAGTGCAACATTTAGCGTTTCTATGGAAAGTAGTAGTAGAACTGCAATAATATCCTAAGTGGTTTCCACAACAATGAAAGAGAGAGAAAAATAACTCGATGGAAGAAGGAAAAACGACAGCTTAATCTTATGTCTAATTCAGCAGCATAAATGAGGCGCCCATCCAACGTACAAGGAAAATAAAATCTATATATACACACACACACACGCGACTTTCCAGTACAGACCAGAAGCAAAGCCAAAGTGCAACAGGCAAAACATTAGGGGTTCTGTTGTGGTTCATAGACATAATGGGGGTTCGCTAACGCTATCTGCCAGTTTGTAGGTTATTTCCCTCGGGATAAGGCCCCTCCCATAGAATTTCTTGGGCACACACAGGCAAAAATTAGGTTATAAATGCTACACTCGTGTTTTGGGTTTCAGTACCAACCCAAGGCCCCTACAGCCCTTTAGCAGGGAAGATCTGTGCCCCCAAAGATGCCCCAGTAGCCCCCCCCATCTTCCTTTCTGCTGATTCCCAGCACGTACTCTGTGCTTAGGGACCCACTCACTAGAGAGCCTACTGAGCATGTGCAGTGCCACTGACCCCCTAAAAAATGGGAGGCTGCGGTTTTCTTTTTTTCTAAAAAAAATAAAAACCCACTGCCATTTCTTTGTAAGGTGCAATCCTGCCTGGTAGAACACCATCTAAGGGAAGTATCCATTCCGCAAGCACATTTCCAATTGAATTCTAGCGCGCAAATGTAAAATCTCACAGAGCTAGAATGGTTATAATTACCAATCTCAATCAAAAAATCAGAAAATTTAACAATAAAGATACTTTAAAACGAGGAACTGCCTTCATTTTACAGACAGATAAGTGCTATAGAGGTTCCTAATAAAGGGGGCGGAATAAAATTGTTTCTGGCTATAAAGTAGGAAAGCACCCTCAGAATGACAAGGCATATCTATATCATATCTATAATATACAGATATATATAAAATTGTCTTATGAAGAGCCGGCCGCAGTCCAACAATGTAGCAGCCACACAGCATCTCAACATTTTTTAAACCAATTATTGCCCAATTGTTATGATTTTCAACTATTCTCAATAGTATAAGTCGTTTTTATTCACGGCACATAAACTAAAAGCAAGTGGGCACAGCGTATTATGTACACGGAACATCCCTCATGTTAAGTGGAAGCTGCCATGTTGCTTTAACGGGTATTCAGTGAAGCACATTATCACTGCCAGTGGCTACAAATGTTCATACGCCGTGGGATTCCTTAGCCGAGGAAGCACCATTAATATGTGAATATGCACAAGGGGACGTTCCATGTACATAATAATATATATATATTTTAATAATAATAATATATTGCTGTAAAGGGAACATAGAATCTGTTTTGAATGCAGGGTTTATTTTCTGCCTTCTGGACTCCCGCGTTAAAACGAAGGATTTCTAAGTGCTACGGACATATACAAATAAAGGCATTTAGCATCCATAAAAGTGAATCCTACAGTTGGGAGCCCAAACTAGACTAGGGATTAGAAGGGGCACAGACCAGCCAATCAGATTGCGAGCCTATGTATGAGCCATATATCATATACGCAGTAATACAACCTGCAAAATGGGGCTATGTGACCAAATGGACTAAGGCAACGCCTGCAACAAAGTGCCATTAATCTGACCTATCTACATGCAGAGAGGTACAGGAATGATGGGAAACTATCCTTTTGTTGCAGTCAGTTGCCTTATGGGTAATTATATAACTGGTTATAACAACCAATAATACATTTGCTTTATCATTCTCATCACATTATCAGTAAAAGCTAACTGTCGGCTTTATGCAGTATCAGAATAACATTTGCCACCATGTTACACATAATGGGGCACATTTATCTAAAGGTTAAGTCGAGCCCAACACACGTCCCCCCAGAGGGACATTTCACCACTCTGTCCACTTGTATGGGATGTTTAGGGGTATATTTCCCAAAGGGTGAACCCCCTCACGTGCAAAGTAACCCAAAAAAATGAGGTACAGGGAACTCGGGGAACCCTCAAACAAAATGTTATTAAAAGAATCTTTAGTGAAAAATCATCTCACAAAAGCCTTACGCGTTTCGTGTCCGACACAATCATAGAAGCCTATGATTAAGGGGCCGATTCACTAATGTCCGAATACGAATCATGAAATCCGATCATTTCTGATGATCGAAAATGTCACGAAAATTATTTTCATTTGAATACGAAAATTTCATATTTACGATCCGAAAGTTCCAAAATTTTCGTTTTGAAAGGATAGTTTACATATGGCGATCCGATAGGCATAAAATTTTCATGTCCCAACGATCGCAAAAACCTTTCTGACTTTCGTACTCGTTGCGACAAATACGATTTTGTCGCACAAATTGTCACTAAGTACGAAAAAGTCACAGAAAATACGCACAGTTCTAAAAGTTAGAAAAAAAATATGAATTTTTTCTACTCGTAACCAATTGTACATTGATAAATGGGCCCCTCAGTGTCAGACACGAAACGCGTCAGGCTTTTGTGAGATGATTTGTTCAATAAAGATTTTTTTCAACTTTTAATAACATTTTTGTTGGCCTGTTTGCGGGTTCCCAGAAAGCCCTCTAGGGAAGCACCGAATCCAGGATTCGGATTTGGCTAAATCCACGCTCCTGGCCGAACTGAATCTGTAAAAACACATGACTTTGTCACGTAATCATGGAAGTTGAAAATTTTTCAGCGTGCTGCGACATTTAACCCTGCCCTACAAGTCATTTTTTGGTTAATTTGCACAAGGTTTATCCGCTCCCCTGAGCCGAGGGGCTGGGGTGGCTGGGCCCCCTTCACTTTGGTGAGTTTTCTATAATGATGATGAGTGCCTTAATGTCGGAGTTGGTACATTTCTTCTCACAAGCCCCTAAACATTCCATACAAGTGAATAGAGAAAGAGGCATCGTTTCCCCTTTCCATAAACAAGCCCCACTGTCTCCCAGCGCTCACCCCGAGGCTGCCCCCTGCTGGAAAATAATATCATCATCTATTATCTCTTACAAGTTCCCAACGACCAAAACAAAAAAAGCTGACGAACGCCCTCCACGACCAAGGGGCTAGAAAATGTATCTTTACTGTATTTACACTTTGGAGGACTTTTAAAATCTATGTATACAAAAGAAAAAAAAATATATATCATAGAACTTTTTCACAGGTGCATCGAGAGGAGAGAGCAGGACAAGACGCTATATTACAGGACGGGTAACTAGTAAAATCTTATCAAACTATAGCAAGGCGGGTTTGGGGGGAAATAAAAAGGGTTAAAACACTTTGGTCCCTGCACTTCCATGTAGCAAAGATTAAAAACAAACAAACAAAATAAAACGCTACAGTCTAAAGACCAAAAAAAGATAAAATAAAAAATAAAAAGATCTTTAAAAAGTAATCTGGCTAACATACACGTCGTATAGGAATTTACATCTTTACAGGTTCTGGAATTTACAAAGTCTTTTGTCACCACCCCTTTCTAAGAGATGTCTCAATGACAACTCCGTGACGCTTCAGGAATTGAAGCCGAAGTTTTCCACCTTTCAGTAGAGCGCCGCCGTCTCGCCGAGACGCTCAGTCCAGGAAGCGCTGGCAGGCCTTTTTCCACCGACAAGCCGTGCACCACTGGTCACGATGTTCAATGCCATAAACCTTACGGCACTTCTTGGCTTCACCTCGGATTTTCCTGTAGGGAGGAAGTCAAGATCAATTAGAATTAGAATATTGATTCTCTTGCAAGAAAAAACAGGGGAGGTTTCCCCTATAGGGTATTTTACCAGCCTAGACTGTATAAGACTGTATAAGAAGTCTTTCTGTAATTTGGATCTCCATAACATAAAATAAACCAGATAGGACTGTTCTGCCCCCAATAAGGGGTAATTATATCTTAGTTGGGATCAAGTACAGGTACTGTTTTATTATTACAGAGAAAAGGGAATCATTTAACCATTAAATAAACCCAATAGGGCTGTTCTGCCCCAATAAGGGGTAATTATATCTTAGTTGGGATCAAGTACAGGTACTGTTTTATTATTACAGAGAAAAGGGAATCATTTAACCATGAAATAAACCCATTAGGGCTGTTCTGCCCCCAATAAGGGGTAATTATATCTTAGTTGGGATCAAGTACAGGTACTGTTTTATTATTACAGAGAAAAGGGAATCATTTAACCATGAAATAAACCCATTAGGGCTGTTCTGCCCCCAATAAGGGGTAATTATATCTTAGTTGGGATCAAGTACAGGTACTGTTTTATTATTACAGAGAAAAGGGAATCATTTAACCATGAAATAAACCAATTAGGGCTGTTCTGCCCCAATAAGGGGTAATTATATCTTAGTTGGGATCAAGTACAGGTACTGTTTTATTATTACAGAGAAAAGGGAAGCTTTTTTTAAAAAAATAGAATGATTTGATTATAATGGAGTTTAAAGGAGATGGCCTTCCCGTAATTCGGAACTTTCTGAATAACAGATCCCATACCTGTATCTCTATGGGATTTATTACTGCATTAAAGGGACAGTAACACCAAAAAATGAAAATGTATAAAAGTAAATTACTATATAATGTAATACTGTCCTGTACCGGTACAGCTGGTGTGTTTTCCTTAGAAAGACTACTATAGTTTATATAAATAAAGCTTCTGTGTAGCCACGAGGGCAGCCATTCACAGGTAAAACCACCTTATATTCTACAAAGCTTATCTGTTATCTGCTATGTAACCTGTGCCTTTTCTCCTTTTTCCCAGCTTCAATGGCTGCCCTCGTGTTGACATAGCAGCTCATTTATATAAACTATAGTAGCGTTTCTGTTGCAGCCAGCACAGGGCAACTGTACATTATATTTTAATTACTTTAAAAGACTTTCATTTTTTGGTGTTACTGTTCCTTTAAGCCTGACATTCTTGTTGCTTGCCCGGGGCATTTAAACAAACTCCAAATAGTTTGCTAAAGTCCGACTTAACTAAAGTCACGCGGGCACTATAGTGTAAAATAAGAGCAAGTGCATGACTGCTACCTTGTTAACCCTTTATGCGTCGAAGCACTGATCTGTCCCACCCTGTGTGTAGGCAAGATGAAATTGCACCACTTCAGTGGTGCAATTAACCTAACCCACAAATAGAGAATACTAACTTTGTTCTATCTGAAAAGAAGCATTAAAGAATGCAAGAGATCCTTACCGGTTGCCATTGCTGGCCCGCGGGGGAGACGCCACAATTAAGTGGGACTTTATCGACGGCGTCTGCTGTTGCTGTTCACCGAAGCTGAGTGACCGACTTCGTATCTGAGATGGAAGGAAAGTGAAACAAATCTGGAATTATTAAGGGTAAATGATACATCGCTGTGGGTTTCTAACCTTATTAAAGGGAAATATCAAAAAAGCTGTACTGGCCAAGCTAATAATATTCTAATAGAGTACAGGTATGGGATTGGTTATCCGGAAGCCAGGTATGCAGAATGTTCCAAATTACAGGAAGGCCGTCTCCTACAGACTATTTTAATCAAACAATTACAATTTCTAAAAATGTTTAAAAAGCCCCACATAACCCAGAAACCCCTAATATACCTATCACTGTTAAATAAATCCCATGTTTATATGCTGAAATCCAGCTGCAAAACAGTTCTTCTCTTTCTGCATCATTTGAAATCCTGGCAGGGGAGGAGGGACTAAAACACTGATGTTACAAATTGTAACAAATCCTCCCCAGCTTACAGACAGCAGGAACTACATAACCCTACTCCCCACTCCTGACCCCGATTATAGGAAATGAAAACTTCATTGCTTTAATAATCTATCTGCTTATGGGTGTGGGTTTATTCTGTTGCTGCTGGAACCCAGACAGACTGGAAAAGTAACTTCTGAAAGTCTGAAGAGAACTGGTTTAGAGTGCAGGCAGTTACATATGGTAAATGCCATATGAAAAATGTACTATTGGACTGGTTTATGAATGGAGCACAAAGCTCAACATGGTAGTTGCCCCTTCCAATATAATGAATTTCTTTCCTTCCTTCCTTTTTTGGTGCATAAACAAGGTTTTGGGATAATGCCATAAAAAGTGTTCCCAAAATGAAGCCTGCCTGCTGGCTGGAATTGTGAATTTCTAGACTGAAGGAAACAAGCTTTAAATGATAATATATATATCCTTATCATTTACAGTAGGGGGTACATTATCCCTGATAATACATGAGTGATACTCAGGGTTCCCTGTATAACTCAGCCTGCAGCCTTGTGCCTTTATATGGGCACAGAACCCCTCAGTGACTGCTAATATCCTTATCATTTACAGTAGGGGGTACATTATCCCTTATAATACATGAGTGATACTCAGGGTTCCCTGTATAACTCAGCCTGCAGCCTTGTGCCTTTATATGGGCACAGAACCCCTCAGTGACTGCTAATATCCTTATCATTTACAGTAGGGGGTACATTATCCCTTATAATACATGAGTGATACTCAGAGTTCCCTGTATAACTCAGCCTGCAGCCTTGTGCCTTTATATGGGCACAGAACCCCTCAGTGACTTCTAATATATAAGAATGATATAATAATTATCAGGAAAGGTAAATTATCACGTATAAAAAGTAATTTAAAGATGTAGCTACAAGTTCTGAAGGAAGTTCCCCAGAAAATTAAACTATTGTTGAGTCTGGGCTCCAATACTCTGCAATTGGCTTAGTTTCAAAAGAAATACAGTTTACAGTAGAATTACTTCATTGAAAAGTTGTGTGTACAATAAATAAGATCTTTGTTATTTAGTGGATAAGAAAACAAAATCATCCAAACAGCATCACATGAATAAATAATCACCAATAATCAACCAGTTATCCAGAAAGCTCTGAATTAGAGTAAGGCCATTTCCCATCAAATAATTCTATTTTTTTTCCCTTTTCTCTGTAATAATAAAACAGTACCTGTACTTGATCCCAACTAAGATATAATTACCCCTTATTGGGGCAGAACAGCCCTATTGGGTTTATTTCATGGTTAAATGATTCCCTTTTCTCTGTAATAATAAAACAGTACCTGTACTTGATCCCAACTAAGATATAATTACCCCTTATTGGGGCAGAACAGCCCTATTGGGTTTATTTCATGGTTAAATGATTCCCTTTTCTCTGTAATAATAAAACAGTACCTGTACTTGATCCCAACTAAGATATAATTACCCATTATTGGGGGCAGAACAGCCCTATTGGGTTTATTTCATGGTTAAATGATTCCCTTTTCTCTGTAATAATAAAACAGTACCTGTACTTGATCCCAACTAAGATATAATTACCCATTATTGGGGGCAGAACAGTCCTATTGGGTTTATTTAATGCTTGTTAAAAAGTAGAGAGATTTAAAATTACAGAAAGATCCCTTGTCGAGAAAACCCCAGGTCCTGAGCATTCTGGATAACAGGTCCCATACCCGTATTTAGTAAATGGGACTCACCGGAGAAAGAGTCGGGATTGTGGAAGGAGCAGCTGCCCAACTTATACTGGTGAAGATATGAGGGGAAACTGGAATCTGGATGGAAGGCAGCGCCTAAAAGGGAAAAAAAACATTCAATTAACTGAAACTTTATGAAATGTTTTAGGCATTTTGGAGACCTTTACCTTGTCTGCCTTATCTACCTCTACTCCTAAAGTGGAAGTAGTAACAGAGCATGTGTAAGCCCCCTAAAGCTTAGCTTTTCCAACAGCAGCCCAGAGCCCACCGAGCATGTCCAGTGCCACTGACACACAATAATTGGCCTAACAAGCTCCAATACGGCAAGCTGCTGTGCCACACTTTTTGCCATGATTCTAACACCCAACATTGAAAATCAACTGGAAACACTACCTGGTAAGCATGATCAGCCTGAATGTGCCAAAAGGAGCCTGGAGCAGATTGGCTGAGGGCACTGGACAATGGAGATTCTACTGATGGCACCTCCAAAGCATGGGTCTCGGGTTTGGCTGGCACCGGCTGAATGAGAAGGGGAGCAGTGGCAGTGCTTGGACTTTTTGGTGTGGGCTCAGCTTCAGAATCCTCCTTCATTTGGACCTCGGTGTAGTAGAAATCCTCCTCTCTCTTGCGCTGGTCAGAATCCAAGCCATCACTGTTGGGAAAACCAGAGAGCATTAGATATAAAAGCGCAGCCTTACGACCATTACAACCCTAACTAGTAGCACAAGGGATGAACTACAGGGTTTCTGGTTAGCAGCACATACTTAGTAATCCAGAATTAGAGCTGCTGTATGGCAACATGAATAGCAGCCCTATACAAGCAACAGAAGCCTAAACTCAGGCAACTTCTATGTGCCGCAGCGTATGTATTTGCCAAAGGCTGGTGATGTTGCTCAGAAGTGCACAGCAATTCTTTTTGTATCCAATTAAATCCAATTGCTAGATAATGTACAGTGGCTTGTAAGTTACTGCAGGATCTGTGTCATTTTCTGCACTGCTGGTTCCGACTGAAAGAGATTAGCAGAAGCCAGCAGATTCCAGTTCCCACAACGTATTGCATCCTTGTTACAATGTCAGAAGCAGAAGGGACAAATTCTGCTTTCAGCAGCAACTACAAATAGCTATAAAAAAAATGAACATTATTAATGTTTATTGGAATTTAATCCAGTTATACAGATGTTTCGACTACCACTGGGTGGTCTCTGGAAGTAAAGCTGTAAGATCTCAGCCTGGCAATTATAGGCCTGTAAGTTTGACATCCGTGGTGGGCAAGTTATTTGAAGGCTTGTTAAGGGATCACATTCAAAATTATGTAGTGGAGAATGGCATTATGAGCAGTAATCAGCATGGCTTTATGAAGGACAGGTCATGTCAGACCAATTTAATTGCTTTTTATGATGAGGTAAGTAAGAAGCTGGACAGTGGGGATGCAGTAGATATCATCTATTTGGATTTTGCGAAAGCATTTGATACCGTTCCCCACAAACGACTGCTTTCTAAGCTAAGGTCTATTGGTCTTAGTGAAGCCATTTGCACATGGATAGAAAACTGGCTACAGGATCGGGTACAGAGGGTGGTTGTTAATGGTACATTCTCTACTTGGAATAAGGTCCTCAGTGGGGTCCCTCAGGGTTCTGTACTGGGTCCACTTTTGTTTAATTTGTTCATAAATGACTTAGGGGAGGGTATTATGAGTAATGTATCAGTGTTTGCAGATGACACAAAACTCTGCAGACCAGTCAATTCTATCCAGGATGTGACATCCCTGCAGCAGGATCTTGACCAACTGGCAATCTGGGCAGCTAAGTGGCAGATGAGATTTAATGTGGATAAATGTAAGGTCATGCACCTGGGATGTAAAAACATGCAAGCCCCGTATACCCTTAATGGGACTGCACTAGGCAAATCCATAATGGAGAAGGACCTTGGAGTCCTTGTAGATAATAAACTTGGCTGTAGCAAGCAATGCCAGGCAGCAGCTGCAAGGGCAAACAAGGTTTTGAGCTGTATTAAAAGGGGTATAGATTCACGGGAGGAGGGGGTTATTCTTCCCCTTTACAGAGCGCTGGTAAGGCCCCATCTAGAATATGCTGTTCAGTTTTGGTCTCCAGTGCTCAAACGGGACATTACTGAGTTAGAGAGGGTCCAGAGAAGGGCAACTAAGCTGGTAAAGGGTATGGAAAGTTTCAGTTATGAAGAAAGACTGGCCAAGTTGGGTCTGTTTACACTGGAGAAGAGGCGCTTAAGAGGTGACATGATAACTATGTATAAATATATAAAGGGATCATATAATAACCTTTCTAATGTTTTATTTACCAGTAGGTCCTTCCAACGGACACGAGGGCACCCACTCCGTTTAGAAGAAGGGAGGTTCCATTTAAACATCCGGAAAGGATTTTTTACAGTGAGAGCTGTGAGGTTCTGGAATTCCCTCCCCGAATCAGTCGTGCTGGCTGATACATTATATAACTTTAAGAAGGGGCTGGATGGATTCTTAGCAAGTGAGGGAATACAGGGGTAGGGGAGATAGCTCTCAGTACAAGTGAGGGAATACAGGGGTATGGGAGATAGCTCTTAGTACAAGTGAGGGAATACAGGGTTATGGGAGATAGCTCTTAGTACTAGTTGATCCAGGGACTGGTCCGATTGCCATCTTGGAGTCAGGAAGGAATTTTTTCCCCTCTGTGGCAAATTAGAGAGGCTTCAGATGGGGTTTTTTGCCTTCCTCTGGATCAACTAGTAGTTAGGCAGGTTATATATAGGCATTATGGTTGAACTTGATGGACGAATGTCTTTTTTCAACCCAACTTACTATGTTACTCTGTTACTATGTTACAAACGCAGGAAGATTTAAATGGGCAATTCGTGGCCTTCAGACCAATTTGGCAGCTTATCTGCCTGTGTATGTGACCCTTAAATGGGCCTGCCCTACCAATATTTGGCCGAAAATGGGCCAGTTGTCAGTTGGGCAGGTTTGGATTTTCACATCGAACCACATTGGCTCATTGATGCAATCCTTGCTTCTTTGTATGTTAAAGATGGTCCCTATATATATATTTTTTTTTTTTTTATAAACCCTCTACTTACTATTCATCTTCCATTCTGACTTCGCAATTTCCAAAATTAAAAATAAAGACCAGTTTCATGTAGTTCATATAGTTTCTATATCATACAGCGATAAATTACTTTTAAGGTGAATTAACCCCCCTGAATTAAAAGACAAATGGAAATTAACACTGTTGGTAAATAGAAGCAATTTATAGCAGCATTTAAATCCTCACCCGAGATGTTGTGTCTTCACGTGGCGCTTAATGCCGACAATGGAACGAAGGAGTTTCCCGCAGTTTGGCCACAGGCACTTGTACATGACTTTAACAGAGTTCTAGAACAGACAAATGACAGCAGTGAGTGAGAAGAGCCAGAAAGTGCTGGTATTTATTCTCAGGCTTATGACATATTCAGGCCACATCTCTCCATACCTTTCTCTTCCGTGGTGCTGGTTCATCCAACAAGAAGGGATCAGGGTCAGTCTCAAAGCCCTCATCCACGTGGGAAGCGCTGAAGACCTCGCCGGTGTACTTTGGGCTAGCTTCGGTGTGGGGTGGGGAAGGAGTGGAGACCCCACTGCCGGCGCTCCAATGCCCACTGGTGGTACTGCTGCCACTATCCGACACATCTCCACTCTCTTTCCACAAGTCACATGTTACTTGAGGAGCTGGGGGGGGATAAAACCAAGGCTCAGTGCTACCAAAATCCATATAACTACAGGGACCTTCTTTAGTAAACTCATATCTAAATCCAGCACATCCTTCTGTATGTAACCTTGTTAAAGAGAAGGTTCCCTTTGAAATAAAACTTTCAGTATATTAAACACAGGTCAATTCTTTTTATTTATAACTTTAAATTTGTCTTTGTTACTTTTCTTTTATATTATGTTTTTGGACACATTACCATATGTGTTATATAGTTGTACAGAGCAAAACAAAATAGGCCAATCAGCTCTGTACTGCTAAGACTGGAGACAGGACCTTCTTCAAAAGCTACCGTTACTATGCTCCAGGGCTTAGAGACATCCCTTCCTCTACAAGTATCATGCACATTAGCTTGGAGTTGATCCAGGGAAGACAAATATAGCAGACACCAATGCCCCCCCCCCCCCCCCATATCTATAGAAACCAGCTGTATGTACCTTACTTAAATGTGAATAATGGGGGCAGGGTAAGGTGTTACTGTCTCTTTAAACCTTACAGCCTCTGCCTTGGACAAAAACTGCTTTGTTCTCTGGCTTGACAGCTGAGCCGTCCTTATATTCTCTTATATCCACTCAAAGCCTCTGTATAGGGCAAGGAATGTCCACTCAAGGAAATGGGTTCCCCAATAGCTTTCCAAGGTATGTTAATTAAGAATGTTAGCATTTGTAAAGTTAATTGCAAGTAATATTTGTTTATCCCTTTCTGTTTCCTATCCTGGCTTCTGCTACTTTGCTTCAAGAGTCGGAAACAGCAGTGGAGAGAATATAAACAGCCATAAAGAGACTGCTATCAATTGCAATTACCTCCACAAAAATATTGATCCATTGAAAATGCCTCAGGTACAAAAGGAAAAGTTACCTAGAACCACAACTTGCTACTCTGTGCACAAAACTGGTTTTGGGCAGACATCTGCTTTAATTCAGCTTTCTGACTAGCAGGTAAGTTGCAGTCAGAAGCATGTAGCGCTTACTTACCTGGGATGGTGTCAGTGCACGGTGGGCTCTGTACAATGGGGCTGCAGGATAAGCTGGTCAGTACCATAGCTGCCATCATCTCATCCATCTCTACCGCATCTGACCTCCTGCAATTTGCCCAAAAGTGTTTGCATTAGCCTCAGCCCCTGGGGCAACATTGAATCAAGATGCATAGTAATCGTGGGGGGGTGCTTAAAACAAAAAACTGGCTATCCCAGAACTACATGTTCTGACTGGTGTCCCATTTTGCTCAGGGCAGCCCACACCCACCTTTTGGGGACGTCGATGCTGCGAGACACAGATCTCTGTGCAGTGGTGGAAGTCGCCCCGGGGCTTGTTGGAAGAGTCTGCTCAGTCGGGGAGGACATTGGTTTGTGGGTCTCAGCGAGGCGCACGTCCTCCATCTTCCTGCAGAGGTGGAGCCCCAGCTCGAACACAAACAGCTTCACCTCGTCATCCACGTGATTGTGCTGCTCCACCGCACCAACGTACTCCCTGCCATTGTGCGTGATATAAACCTGCCAAGAATCAGGGAAAGTTGGGATCTTTAAATGTATATTTCTATAAAAACCTGAAAAATAATATACAGCACAAAATGTAGGACTGTTTGCATGTTTAGTAAAATCACATTTTCTTTGTCCTGCGAACTTTAATGGCAATCGCAAGGGATCCTTGAGAAAAGCGAGAAGATTGTGGAATGGGATCCAAGGATAAATACTACATACACTTGGGGGATGTTCACCCGGCGGCCATTTTCCCCTTTACACACTTTCAGTGACATTTACATCTGTGAACAGCCCTCTAAAGTTCATGTAATGAAGAATGCAGGCTTACACAGGCAGGCTTACACAGGCAGATTGTGCCCTGTAAGGGTAAAAGTGAGCTTAAGAAAAAAAAAAAAAAAAGGGTGATGTTAGGAGGAAAAAAAAGAAAAGTTTTTCCTGCAGAGTGCCCAGCTAGAGAAGAGTTTCTACGAAAACCAATATTGCTGTCTCTTCATTGGCTGCTAGACAGGGTTTGGTAACCTGGGTTGAGAAGAACGGAGCATGCTCCGCAAGAGCCAAAGTAAATTCCTAAGGGAGGGGGCCAAGTAGGTTACAGGAGGAGAAGGAATCCTAAGTTATAAAGCGGATGTTGCAGCCTTACTATTAACTTTTGAACAACCGGAGTGGCAGATATTAAGGGTGAAGACACGCGCAGTGATTAGTAGCCACAAATTTTTAAAAAGTTGAGGAGACTTGCAGTGAACCTGCGAGGGCAATTAGTCGCAGCAACTTATACTTTAATCACAGCAACTTTTCCCCATAGGTTAGTCTTCTACAAGAAGAATAAAAAGAGCGGCCATATTTTTAAATCCATAGCGGATAGGCCCCCTGCTCCATGTTATACAATGGGATGCATTTGGCAGTATATTCTTGGCCAAAAGCATCTGGATCCTTCATCTAAAATGGCATTGCCTCAGCTGGAAGGCTCGAGTCAGGGCAAGGCCAGGAATCAGTTGGAGGGGTATTAAGGTTGCCACTGGAGTAGTGGAAGCATGTTCTTTGGAATGATGGGGATGAGAGAAGACCACCTGCCTGAATGCACAATACTATTCTGATTAAGGAGGGATGATGGTCTTCCATGTTTGTATTCCATGTTTGGGCCACTAGTTTCATTAAAAGCAAAGCTTAATTCTAAGGAGATATCTGTGACCATGCTGTGCTTCCTACTTTATGGCAACAGTCTAGGGAAACAGCTTTCTATTTTGCTACAATAATGACTCCAAGCACAAAGCTAAGTCCCCTGTGGGATGAACTGGAACCCAGAGTGTGAGCCAAGCCTGACCCCCAACATTAGTGCCCAACTAATGCTTCTGTGGCTGAATAGAAACAACTCCCAGCAACAATGATCCAACACCTAGTGGGAACCTTCCCAGAAGAGTAGAAGCTTTTACGGTTGCAAAGGGGGGACCTTTGTTAATATCCTTGGTTTGGGAAGGAGACTTTGGACAGGCAAGTAGATATTTAAACCATGTAAGTAGATTAGGGTAGTTTTAGCAGGAGTAAATGTGTTGGGTGCACGTGATAGGGACCTTAGATTGTAAGCTCACTGGGGAAGGGGCTGATGGGAATGTGATAGGGACCTTAGATTGTAAGCTCCACTGGGGCAGGGACTGATGGGAACCTTAGATTGTAAGCTCCACTGGGGCAGGGACTGATGGGAATGTGATAGGGACCTTAGATTGTACGCTCCACTGGGGCAGGGACTGATGGGAATGTGATAGGGACCTTAGATTGTAAGCTCACTGGGGCAGGGGCTGATGGGAATGGGATAGGGACCTTAGATTGTAAGCTCCACTGGGGCAGGGACTGATGGGAATGTGATAGGGACCTTAGATTGTAAGCTCCACTGGGGCAGGGACTGATGGGAATGTGATAGGGACTTTAGATTGTAAGCTCCGCTGAGGCAGGGACAATCCCTGTGCTAAGAATTTGTCAACACCACATAAATGATTTCAGTTCTAATTAAAAAGAAAACCTGTTGGGGACTTTTCATATTTTGCTGAGAAAGCTATGAGATGGTAGAAATGACAGCTTCACATAAATCATGGAAATTTCCAATAAAAGATTTTCCAAGACATTTTCTTTCCCCAACAAGATCCCAAGGGCTGTTATATTATATTATATTATATACGCTGCTCGCTACACAAGCTTGCACGCCCCGTGGCGCCACACACATTCTGTGTACTCTGGCCTACTTTCTAGTCTCGACAGGTAGAGAAACTCAGCCTGCCTCTAGTCTGACAGATATATGGGAGTGGGCAAAATGGGACACACAAGTCGCTCAGCCATTCATTCTTTACCTAAACACCTTGGGGCCAGGAACTTCAGTACAAATAGTACGAAAGGGCAGGACCCCGGACTGCACAAAAACCCCATACTCATGGTAATACTGCCAGAGGTGCTGGAATTACAAGCATTTTCAGTAGTGGGGCTTAGTGTTCTAAATACGACATTAACTTCAGTACATTTCTATTGCATAGGGGCCCAAAAATATTCCCTGGGGCGCTCCAGTCTCTTATTGCGCCCCCTAGGCGGCTGGAAGCTGCAATACAGGCTCTGGAGGAAAATGAACCTGCTGTATAAAACCCATTCGCCGGTACAGACATACCGGCTTTAATAAGCTATCCCAGCAATCCTATACAATTCTATACAGATGCCAACAATCCCCAGTAGTTACTGGTTACCATTAGCTATAGAAAACTTAGAAAATTTTTACTCAGTAGTAAAACACAACGGGCAAGTGGGGAGTTACTGGGTGGATATGAGGAGTTATATCTTTATTTTTATATCTTTTTTGTAAAGCTGGCCATACACAGTAAGATCCGCTCGCTTGGTGACCTGATCTTCTCCCGATATCCCCACCTACGGGTGGGTCATATCGGACTAATTTGGTTCTTTGGCCCTGGGGGCAAACGATTGAATTAGAAGTGGGTATAGGCACAAGCTGCATCAACGAGCCGATGCAGATCTGACAGAAAAATCAAACCTGCCTGACCGAAGTCTGGCTGATTTCAGGCCAGATGTCGGTCGGGCAGGCCCGTCATTTGTGCCCATACACAGGCAGATAAGCTGCCAAATCAGTCTAAAGGACCAATATCGACAGCTAGAATCAGCCCATTTATGGCTGCCGTTAGGTATAATAAATCTTTATTGGAGGCAAAACAATCCTATTAATGGTTAAGTGAGTTTTTAGTAGACTTAAGGTGGCCATACACGTTAAAATCAGCTCGCTTAGCGAGGTCGCCAAGTGAGTGGATCTTCTCCTGATATTCCCACCTACGGGTGGGCGATATTGGGCGAATTTAGGCAAATTTGGTTGTTTGGCCCTGGAGCCAAACTATCAAATGATAACGACAGTAATGGCCGCAGTTGGTTTGGGGACCACATCAACGAGCCGATGGGGTCCCCGATCCGACTACTTTTTTTAACCCGCCCGATTGATATCTCCCCGATTTCAGGCCAGATATCGGTCGGGAAGGCCCCTCGTTGCTGCCCCATCACAGGCTGATAAGCTGCCGAATCGGTCTAAGGGACAAATATTGGCAGCTACAATCGCCCCATGTATGGCCACTCTTAGGGTGCTGTGATTCAAATTACCCTTTATCCTGAAAACCCCAGGTCCTGAGCATTCTGGATAATGGGTCCTTTCAGTATTTAATGCCTGCACACTTTCCCTTGGGGGAGTAACAAACGGATAGGTAGTTCCACCTGCATTATTCAGCAATACTCTGGGGGATTATCCTGAAGAAGAGCAGACGGGTACCTTTTGGCCAGGATACAGCTTAAAGCGGCTGATAGGAGAGATTCCGGAAGCACAGCTGCCATCCTCGGGGCATTCCTTGCAGTATCCACCTTCAAACGCACCAGCACCCAGTCCAGCAGAAAGCTCCGCTTGTATGGACATCTGCCCATCTACCAGCATTCCATCAGCAGACAGAGTCGGGGTGCAGACCCTGGCCCCAAGGAGGGACCTCTTGCCAAGACGTTTCGACAGCATGCTGGCCATGTCAGCTACAGGGAATAAGGAGCAGACGGGGGTTAGTTATACTCCCACACTGACAAAAGGAAACCTACAAATAGACAACATGAATGGCAGGGTATTTTTAACCTGAAAGTACTTGTAAAACATTAATGAATGTTAAACCTCATCAGATCCCCAGAGCTCCTGTCCAATCATCGCTGCATTTTCAGTAGGAGATTTAGGACACAGGCAAGAATTTCTTGGTTAACAATCGATAAAGAAAGCATTGGGGGTATTGGGTATCTAGGGGCATTTAAACCAGTCTTTAAACCTCCTCCCATAAGCCTAAAACTTTGATTCAGAGACTGTTTATTTTCTTCCCAAAGCAAATCTACTTTGTATAACACTGTCCATAGGGTGAGAGATTCCATGCTATATACTGCTAATGTAATAATATGGGTTGGAACAGTTCCCTAAGCACCGCCCCCTGTTGATCTGGCTGACTACTTTGTGACTTCAATAAAATGTAGTAGTAGTCGCCTGTCCTCAGCCTGCATCCTCCCAATCCCACAATTCCCTGCTGCACACGTGATGTCAATAAGGAAAGCAACATCCCAGTGCAATGCATTGTGGGTTATGTAGTTCCTGCATGCTGTCTGTAAGCTGTGGGGAAGTTGTTACAATCTGTAACATCAGTGTTTTAGTCCCTCCTCCCCTGCCAGGATTTCAAATGATGCAGAAAGAAGAACTGTTTTGCAGCTGGATTTCAGCATATAAAAATGGGATTTATTCATACTGTTTGAAGGAACAGATTACAGGGATATAATAGGGGTTTCTCTGCTGTGTGGGGCTCTTTAACAAATTTTGTTTCAGAAGCCGCAGTTCCCCTTTAAGCTGGCAGCACAATAACAGATGACGTCCCTTTAAACACAAGTACCACAGCGAACGGAACGGACTTGCAGGAATGGAGGCAAAGGCTGCGGCAAAGAACAGAACCATTTTCAAAACAAGAAACACAGACGTAAAAAAAGCAAAAGTATCCAGTTTATTAATATAAAGTTCCCCCAGAGAATCCCCCAGCCGGAGAGGAGATGCCAACGCACATTCCCATTTATCTTCCTGCCCTGGATAACGACTGTCTCGCCGTGACTCCATAACAAAATGCTCCTGGAATGTTTGGAAACACCAGGCTGTCTCTCTCTACCCAAGCCGCCAGTATTCAGCTTGCAGCTCTGCAGGGACTGATGGGTAATGTAGTTTGCACACAGGTCGTTCTAATAAAACGTTCTACCTTCTGGCAGCCTGCGTGTAAATGCCAACCAGGCACAGATACGAGCAATATCATTAATGTGCAAGAAAGCACCCTGTATGCATAATATTAACCCCGTAATAAGCCCCTCCCCTTATGACTTCATGAGTGCCGCTGATATTTATGCTGCTGGTAAAACCAGTGCGTCTCTATGGTACTTGGTGAAGGGGGGTATTAAGGCTGGGAAATACAAAAGCAATGTCGAAGCATTAAATAAACACCAAATATATCTAGGGTTTTGGGTCTCCTGCTTGGTCAGGCAGCCAGAGGCGGAGCTTCCAGAAATGACAGTTATCAATATCTGCCCAGTGCATTATGGGCCTACAAGGCAAACGCTGTACCACCGAATTCTTTATACACCTGAACGATAGGTGAAGCAAACCAACCATCAGCAATGATGCTATTAACACTGGGCAAATTAGCCCATGGGCAGTAACCCTTAGCAACCAATCAGCAACTGGCTTTTTATTCAGCCAGCTGCAGGTAGAATGAATGCAACAGTTTGATTGGTTGCCGTGGGTTGCTGCCCATGGGCCGCAGATCCGGTTCTTGGGTTTGCGGTTAATAAGATCAGCTGTAACCTCACCTACGCTACGGAATAACATTCAGGATTGGCCCTCATAAATATGTCTAAATTGAAATAAGACTGGGGTACTGTTGGTAGGTACTGTGATTGCAACACCAAAAATGTGCCGTAGTATCCTATAATTACATTAAATTATTATTTAGTACCTAGGCCCATTAAAGAGTTGCCAAGAACAGCCCAACCAATAGTTAATTTAAAGGTGGACTATATATATATATATTATCCCTTATAATACATGAGTGATACTCAGAGTTCCCTGTATAACTCAGCCTGCAGCCTTGTGCCTTTATATGGGCACAGAACCCCTCAGTGACTGCTAATATCCTTATCATTTACAGTAGGGGGTACATTATCCCTTATAATACATGAGTGATACTCAGAGTTCCCTGTATAACTCAGCCTGCAGCCTTGTGCCTTTATATGGGCACAGAACCCCTCAGTGACTGCTAATATCCTTATCATTTACAGTAGGGGGTACATTATCCCTTATAATACATGAGTGATACTCAGAGTTCCCTGTATAACTCAGCCTGCAGCCTTGTGCCTTTATATGGGGGGCACAGAACCCCTCAGTGACTGCTAATATCCTTATCATTTACAGTAGGGGGTACATTATCCCTTATAATACATGAGTGATACTCAGAGTTCCCTGTATAACTCAGCCTGCAGCCTTGTGCCTTTATATGGGCACAGAACCCCTCAGTGACTGCTAATATCCTTATCATTTACAGTAGGGGGTACATTATCCCTTATAATACATGAGTAACACAAAGCCGCACATTTAGCACTTTAACCAAAAAACTGCACTTACTTTGCAGCTAGAGATCGATTAATGTGAACGGGGCCCAGTGTAACACGAAGAGGACTCGAGCGTTCACGTAGCGGTAAAAAAACAAAACAAACCAAAACAGTAAACACGTAAGCGGAATGCCGAGGGGTGGGGATAGGTGGGACTCGGGCCCCATGGGAAGCAGACAGTCGGAGCAGCGACGAGGTTAAGTAAACTGTTCCCAGTGCAAGTTTGTGTTGAAACCCAGATCCTGTTACAACACCGTGGGTTAAGCCCCGGTTTATTATTACCAGAGTGACAAGTTAGCACATAACCGCTGGTTAGTAGGGGGGGGGAACAAATGGGGCCTGTCAGGAACATCAGATGCGACTGACAGCGCAGTTTAGGCAGGGGATTGGTCGCACCCCCGCCCCCCCCCCCCACATATGTTAGAGAGTGCAATGGGCAGGACATGCGACAGCTGACAAATATTTTCAGATCACAGGAAAGGGAAGAGACTACTTTTGTAGCTGTGCGTTAACCCCTTCCACACCAACACTGAGGTCTCGCCGGGCCTGAATGGTTCATGCTTTTCTGAGCCCTAAGTCGCCCTAGTCGCAATGGGTTAAATAAAAAGGGAGTAACCAAAAGCCCTTCTGCCACACTGGATAAGGTTTAAAGGGCAAGTAACACCTATACAGCTTGTATAAACTTTTTAAAGTCTGTTCCAGCATTACAGTTATAGGACTCATTATCCAGAATGCTCGGGACCAAGGGTATTCCGGATAAGGGGTCTTTCTGTAATTTGGATCACCATACCTTAAGTCTACTAAACAATCAATAAATCATTAATTAAACCCAATAGGATTGTTTTGCATCCAATAAGGATTAATTATATCTTAGTTGGGATCAAGTACAGGTACTGTTTTATTATTACAGAGAAAAGGGAATCATTTAACCATGAAATAAACCCAATAGGGCTGTTCTGCCCCAATAAGGGGTAATTATATCTTAGTTGGGATCAAGTACAGGTACTGTTTTATTATTACAGAGAAAGGGGAATCATTTAACCATGAAATAAACCCAATAGGACAGTTCTGACCCCAATAAGGGGTAATTATATCTTAGTTGGGATCAATTACAAGGTACTGTATTATTACTACAGAGAAAAAGAAAATCAGTTTTAAAATTCTGAATTATTTGATTAAAATGGAATCTATTGACGGGCTTTCCGTAATTCGGAGCTTTCTGGATAACAGGTTTCCGGATAAGGGATCCTATACCTGTATTATATCCCATTTATATAGCGCTCAATACAGTAGCACAAAGCGTTAAACAATGCCTAAGGCTGTTTAACCCTTAAACCACCAACCAAAATAGAATCTACAGCACGGATATAAACGTACCTATAGGTGCTGCTTTTAAAAAACTCTCAGACATTCCCAAAAAGCCGACTGCGTAACACCCACCTACCGTTATGGGAAATTGTTGGGAAACTTACCGTTTACTAAGAACAAGACAGCGATATACCTTACAGCCAACACGGGACATCTGGGCTAAGTGTTGCGCTATATTTAACCAAATGCACGTAGCTCTGTTCTTTAAACCAAGGGGGGCAACAGAGGATTATGGGAGTTGCGGTTCTAAAAACCGATGTCAAATTATTTTATCATCATTAAAGGAAGGCGAATCATAAATCAATCGCTTTGCTCCGTTATTGACCCGGTGTTGCTTTAATAAACACAGCCGTATGTTTGGCGAGGGAGCAGGTGGGTGTGGCAAGAGCCAGAGTCCATGTCCCAGTGAGCAGATAAGGCTGAAGGTCTGTAACACATTGCTTTTATCTTTCTACTGTGTCGCTTCAGCATGAAACGGAGCGAGAAACTTATACACAGCCATATTGCCCCTGCACCTCTCCCATAGCTTGTATGCTATACCCCCATACTGTACTGCCTAAGGGAAACACTATGGCACCCCCTACCCATATGTATAAATACAAATATACAGAGAAGGAATGTTCTGGGCACACAATAAGCTGTACCCCCATACTGTACTGTCTAAGGGAAACACTATGGCACCCCCTACCCATATGTATAAATACAAATATACAGAGAAGGAATGTTCTGGGCACACAATAAGCTGTACCCCCATACTGTACTGTCTAAGGGAAACACTATGGCACCTCCTTCCCATATGTATAAATACAAATATACAGAGAAGGAATGTTCTGGGCACACAATAAGCTGTACCCCCATACTGTACTGTCTAAGGGAAACACTATGGCACCCCCTACCCATATGTATAAATACAAATATACAGAGAAGGAATGTTCTGGGCACACAATAAGCTGTACCCCCATACTGTACTGTCTAAGGGAAACACTATGGCACCTCCTACCCATATGTATAAATACAAATATACAGAGAGGGAAAGTTCTGGGCACACAATAAGCTGTACCCCCCATACTGTACTGTCTAAGGGAAACACTATGGCACCTCCTACCCATATGTATAAATACAAAATATACAGAGAGGGAAAGTTCTGGGCACACAATAAGCTGTACCCCCATACTGTACTGTCTAAGGGAAACACTATGGCACCTCCTACCCATATGTATAAATACAAATATACAGAGAAGGAATGTTCTGGGCACACAATAAGCTGTACCCCCATACTGTACTGTCTAAGGGAAACACTATGGCACCTCCTACCCATATGTATAAATACAAATATACAGAGAGGGAATGTTCTGGGCACACAATAAGCTCTACCCCCATACTGTACTGTCTAAGGGAAACACTATGGCACCCCCTACCCATATGTATAAATACAAATATACAGAGAAGGAATGTTCTGGGCACATAAAACACTATACACTGGTACAGTACTGGCTATGGGAACAATGGCTAACACCATTTAAAGATCACTGTCCCAAATAAACCAAAACAGAGCCTGTAACATAGCGACTAGTCCATGAGGGGGGCAAATAAAGACCAGGGCCAGCTATTGTGGGGTCGGGGATTTAGAATACCCGAGGTTAAAGCGCACTGGCGACAGGAGGCTCTGCGAGGGAAGCCAAGTCAAACTTTGCAGGCGGAAAATTGGGTCTAAAAGTGGGATTTCCAGGAATTTTCCTTCCAGAGCGTAGCGCTCTCAGCGAGCCAATGACAGGGTTGGGAAGCAGAGAAACCACATCTGGGCAGCAGGATCAGCCGCACAGAATCGGGTTATTTACAAACACGTAGCAGTGTGGAGCTCGCACTCTGTTATACACGGGGTGGGGGGGAAGGGGGCGGAGCTGCCCGATGGCACTGCCCCCCATCTCTCGGACACACACACACTTCCTAAGGGAAAGCCATCGGATCATGTCTGTGAGCCCTAACGCCACTAATTGGACTCGCCGGCTTAAGTGCTTTAAACAGAGCTCTCACATGTGTGGCCCTCGTGCCACTGAGAACTGTCCCTATACAGCACAAGGTACAACCAGGGAAGCTTACACTCTACTTTTGCCAATCAAACAGATGGAAAGAGCAGTGCTAGGCAGCCATTGGTGCGAGGCGGTGTCACTCAAACTCTCAAATTAACATTGGCACCAACTATCGCCCCTGCTGCCCAGGCACAAACACTAGCGAGCGCCGGGGTATTTCTGCACTGCCAGCACCCCCGCCGGCTCCAGCGCCACCATTATGGGCACCCAATAGCTCCCATTACTTGCCAGATGGCGGAACAGCACCCTGATACATATAGGCTACATTGTAACATTCAAACTTTGTATAAGAAGATTATTCCCAGAGTCATTCAGAGAATAAAGATGTTGTAGAACAGCTAATTCTCAGCAACTTTTCAATTGGTCTTCATTTATTTTTTTTTTTTATAGTTTTTGATTTGCCTTCTTCAGCTTTAGATGGGGGGGTCACTGACCCCAGTGATAAAAATAAACACTACTAATGTTATTATTACTGTTAGTTTTTATTACTTACCTTTGTATTTAGGCCCTATTCTATTCACGGTCCCGTCTCATTCAAATCACTGGTTGCTAGGGGTAGTCTGGACCCTAGCAACCAGATAGCTGCTGAAATTCCAAACTGGAGAGCGGTTACATTTAAAACTAAATTATTCTCAACCTACAAATAATAAAAAATGAAGACCAACTGCAAATTGTATTAACTAACCACTAACATAGTTAATTTGACGGTGAACCGATGGGCCCTAGAATCCAGCAAAATGGACCAGTCCGGGGGTCAACTGCTGCCTCAGCTGAACAGAACTAAGCAGACAGAACCACAGGTGGGGGGGGGGGGGGGCTGGCTCGGAGTCATGTGACGGGAGTAAATGTGTTCGGGATACACCACACGCAAAGGGCGACACTAACACCCCCTGACAAAGCGGTGGCCCCAGGGCCCCGCAAACCAACGTCCTCTGTGAGGAAAAAAAAAACCCTCTTTCTCCAATTTGGGAAGCGAAGCAGCAGCTCCCTAGCCCCTCACATAACAGTGCACAGGATCCGGCGGCCCCTCCCCTCCAGCTCACAGTGGGTGCGTCCCACTGTACCACTCCCCCTCCCCTCCGGCTCTCAGTGGGTGTGTCCCAGCCGGTTCTGGCAGAGCCCGCCTGACATTCACGCACTAGCAGGGGGGTGTGCCAAGTCGGAGGGAGGAGGGGGGGGGGGTTGGGGCATTTTATTTATATATATATCTTTCTTTCTCTAGTCTCTCTCGATAAATATCTATCTATGTGTGGCATTAGCCATGGCTACACTATAAGGGAAAGCGGGGGAGAGGGAATACAAAGTGCGTTCGGTGTGTGCACACATCCCCACAGCGCCCACGCCCCCCTCGGCAGCAGTAGCCGCGGCCAGGCAGCAGATAAACAAGGGGACACTCCCCCCCTCCGCACACAGGGGGCCCGCAGCCCGGTACTCGGTGCCTGTTGGCTCCTCGCTGGTACAAACTCCGTGCCCACTTACGATAATAACGTAAAAAGCCATTACTGCCGCACGTTTACTTGCCCTTTAATCGCATAAATATAAGCGTATGAAGAATGTATCGGGGGGGGGGGCTGCACGGAGAGCTTTTCTAACAGGGGGCTTGCAATGATATAGGGATTCGGAGTCCAACTCGCTGTTATTCCCTGCGGCCCCCCTGCAGCCTGCAACGAGTTGCATGACACCCTGCCACCAACACCCCCCCCCCCAAACACAGCGTCCTGCAAAATGCATGCCCCCCCGCCCCCCTAAATCCAGCGCACATGTGCCAGCCCCCCCAGTAGCCCCCCCCCCCGGTTGCCCCTTCAGGGTGCCGCTTACCTGCCCTGCGCTCGATGGGACCCTGCTCCGGGCTGGTGTGGGGAATGAATCTGCCCTCTCTCCCCCTGCTTTTGCTTCTTGCCGCCGCCGATCTCCCTCCTCCTCTCTCTCTCCCTCCCCTCTCCCTATGGCAGCTCCGCAAGCCTCACACAGGGCTGCCGGGCAAACCCGGGCTGGATCGGAGGCGCAATGAGTGCGATTGGCGGAGGGATAACGAGTGCCGAGCGCCGGGTTTTTCTCCTCACAAGTCAGTGCGCCGGGATCGCTCCCCTCCCTCCCGCCTCCTCCGGCTCCTCCTGCTCCTGCCGGCCGGGTTAGAGCTGCTTCTCTGGGCTTTAGTTGTAAACAAGCTCCCCACATGCTCAGCCCTCCGCTCCCTATTGGCTGCCCGGCTGCCACTCGCCACACGCCCACCCAGCAGTACAGGCAGCATTACAGGCAGCAGCGGGGAATAAACAGCGTGCTGTACGTGTGCGCTCCCTGCCCGGGGCCGGCTGCCAGCTCACTGAGTGCTGGGGGCGGGGGGGGGGCTGGAAATCATCTCCTTGGGGGCAGCCAATGGGATCCGCTTTGCTTGTGTTTGGGGGAATCCTGCCAGCCCCAGCTGCTGCAGCTCATCAGGCAAAGCAAATCCAAATACAGCAACACGTTAGCAGTTACACAGCTGCTGCACAACTATCAGTCCCTACAGCTGCATGCATAGGCTGCTGCACAACTATCAGTCCCTACAGCTGCATGCATAGGCTGCTGCACAACTATCAGTCCCTACAGCTGCATGCATAGACTGCTGCACAACTATCAGTCCCTACAGCTGCATGCATAGGCTGCTGCACAACTATCAGTCCCTACAGCTGCATGCATAGGCTGCTGCACAACTATCAGTCCCTACAGCTGCATGCATAGGCTGCTGCACAACTATCAGTCCCTACAGCTGCATGCATAGGCTGCTGCACAACTATCAGTCCCTACAGCTGCATGCATAGGCTCCTGCACAACTATCAGTCCCTACAGCTGCATGCATAGGCTGCTGCGCAACTATCAGTCCCTACAGCTGCATGCATAGGCTGCTGCGCAACTATCAGTCCCTACAGCTGCATACATAGGCTGCTGCGCAACTATCAGTCCCTACAGCTGCATGCATAGGCTGCTGCACAACTATCAGTCCCTACAGCTGCATGCATAGGCTCCTGCACAACTATCAGTCCCTACAGCTGCATGCATAGGCTGCTGCGCAACTATCAGTCCCTACAGCTGCATGCATAGGCTCCTGCACAACTATCAGTCCCTACAGCTGCATGCATAGGCTGCTGCGCAACTATCAGTCCCTACAGCTGCATACATAGGCTGCTGCGCAACTATCAGTCCCTACAGCTGCATGCATAGGCTGCTGCACAACTATCAGTCCCTACAGCTGCATGCATAGGCTGCTGCAGAACCTCTTTCACTGGCTTTGCTAGTGTAGAATGATACAGGTGTCCATTTACTAGCTGCTCAGTAAAAACCTCTTGCACCCCTTGCAGTTGAACTGCTCCACATCCCTGGCTGCTCTGTAAGAGCTGCTGCAGAACATCTTGCAAAGATTTTCCAAGTGCAGGACAGCCGTTTGGCAGCTTCTCTATAGCAGCTGCTGCAGAACTTCGGGCTAGTCATGTTCTATGACAGTTGGAAAGTGGTGTTGGGTATGATGGTCTGCGGAACCCCTTTAAGGACAGATGTGGTTGGGTTTGTTATTGAGAGTTTTCTGTGCAGGGGCTGTGACGGGTTAAAGAAGGGGGAATGGCACAGCTGCTGCAGAACTTCTTCTGGGATAGTTTTGTTAATGCCATTCCTGTGTGGCTACATAGGAGCATCTGTAAAGATGCTGAATGAGCTGTGACAAGGCCAGATGACGGGCTAAGGTTCAACCTGTCAGGCTTTATGTAGCACTTAGATTGTAAGCTCTAAGGGGCAGGGACCTCCTTCCTACTGTGTCTCATCCCACATGGCACTTAAAGGGGTGGTTCACCTTCAAGTTGACTTTTAGTATGTTATTAAATGGTCAGTTCTTAGCAACTTTTTGATCAGTCTTCATTTTTCATCTTTTATAGTTCTTGAATTATTTGCCTTCCTCTTCTGCCTCTTTCCAGCTTTTAAATTGGGGTCACTGACCCCGGCAGTCATAAAACTATTGCTCTGTGAGGCTACAATTTTATTGTTGCTATTTATTACTTATCTTTCTATTCATACCCCTCATCTATTTATTCTTCAGTTTCTCATACAAACCATTGCCTGTTTGTAAGGTTAATTTAGTCCTGAGCAACCAGATAGCTGCTAAAATTCCAAATTGGAGAGCTGCTGAACAAAAAGCTAAATATTTTGAAAAAAACACATAATAAAAAATGAAGACCAATTGCAAATTGTCTTAGAGTAGCACCCTCTGCAACATACTAAAAGTGCTACACATACAGTGCTCTGTATCCTTGTAGCGCTTTATAAATAAAGTTATACAGGCGTGGGATCCATTATCCAGAAACCTGATATCCAGAAAGCAACAATACAGGCTCCATTATAAACAAATAATTCTTTTTTTTTTTTTTTTTTTAAATGATTTCCTTTTTATCGCTGTAATAATAAAACAGTACTTCTACTTGATCCCAACTAAGATATAATTACCCCTTATTGGGGCAGAACAGCCCTATTGGGTTTATTTAATGGTTAAATGATTCCCTTTTCTCTGTAATAATAAAACAGTACCTGTACTTGATCCCAACTAAGATATAATTACCCCTTATTGGGGGCAGAACAGCCCTATTGGGTTTATTTAATGGTTAAATGATTCCCTTTTCTCTGTAATAATAAAACAGTACCTGTACTTGATCCCAACTAAGATATAATTACCCCTTATTGGGGCAGAACAGCCCTATTGGGTTTATTTAATGGTTAAATGATTCCCTTTTCTCTGTAATAATAAAACAGTACCTGTACTTGATCCCAACTAAGATATAATTACCCCTTATTGGGGCAGAACAGCCCTATTGGGTTTATTTAATGGTTAAATGATTCCCTTTTCTCTGTAATAATAAAACAGTACTTCTACTTGATCCCAACTAAGATATAATTACCCCTTATTGGGGCAGAACAGCCCTATTGGGTTTATTTCATGGTTAAATGATTCCCTTTTCTCTGTAATAATAAAACAGCACCTGTACTTGATCCCAACTAAGATATAATTACCCCTTATTGGGGCAGAACAGCCCTATTGGGTTTATTTAATGGTTAAATGATTCCCTTTTCTCTGTAATAATAAAACAGTACCTGTACTTGATCCCAACTAAGATATAATTACCCCTTATTGGGGGCAGAACAGCCATTTTGGGTTTGATTAACATTTAAATTATTTTTTTTTAGCAGACTTAAGGTATGGAGATCCAAATTACAGAAAGACCCCTTATCCAGGAAACCCCAGGTCCCAAACATTCTGGATAATGGGCCCCATACCTGTACATACATTGCAGAGTTGCAGTTCAGCATTAGCTGGAAAGTTGCATATAGTGCAAATGTAAAAGCTAAGCAAATATTGTGTATTCTAGCTTTGTTTTTCTCTTGAGGGCCCCTGTGATGATAGGGCCCTTGGCAAATAGCTTCCGTCACGGTAACAGCAGTCTCTCCCATGTTTACACTCTCCCTCCCTTGCACACATGTCACTGCGCTGCGGACACAAGGAGGAAGCAGCGCGCTTGCGCAGTAGCCTCATGTTTAAATGGACGCCTTGCGCCTGCGCCGTAGGCCTGCGTTTAAATAGCTACTGTAAGCAGCTGCGCGCCTGCGCACTAGGGAGCTGTGGGCGTGTCCCTCCCAGCCGGGAGAGAGAGAAACCTCGTGTGTTTGTTATGGAAACAAACCGGGCAGTTCGCTCGTTTGGAAACACTAAGCACCGAGTTCCTTCGGTATCGGCCCAAAGCGGCTTTGCTCCTACATTACGGTATCCTACTACAGCTCCCAGCATCCTCCATTAGCTTGTCTGCACTCCAATAACAGCTTTATGTGTGTAAATCCATAGGCTTGCTGAGATTCCCGGTTGGTGCAGCGCTAAAGGGGCTCGGTAGGCAGTCGCGTCGGATGCCGGTGCCTAGAGGCGGGCTGGGCAGGGCTACACTGGGCTAAAGGGCAAATCGTGCCGGTGTGTACGTGATCGGCTCCACGCCAACTGGTCTGCTCCGTGCTGATAAGGGAGTCGGGGTGGGCGGGTCCTTCCAGGGGCACCGCCCCTCTTCCACCTTCAGCTGCTGCTGCGCTTGTATCGTGTGGCCCCCACTGCCCTATACAGGTCTGTAGGCAGGTAAAGCCCCGGCCACTAACCGCTAGGTAGGTCTTTGTGGCACATACACCGTGTTTCTAGCTGGGTATGGGGCACCTGTCTGGCTGGGGCTGCCACCTCACTTATTAATTAATTTAGATGCATGGCTGCATGGAAATCAGTTCAGTCTGCATCTGAATTACTTGCTAATTAGCCATGCAGAATGTGGATTCAATATGTGGCCTATTATAGGGGTGAGGTGGCAACCTTAGTGGTACTTATATAACACAAACTGGTAGGTAGTTCTTTGGGACACTCCTGCCTGGCTAGGCTTGCCACCTTACTTATTAGCAATTAATTTAGATTAGCGGCTCTCAACCTGTGTATTGTGACCCCTTTGGGGCTCGAACGGCCCTTTCACAGGGGTTGCCTAAAGGTGGCCATACACGTGGCGATCTGACGATGTTTCGTACGACCATCGGTCGCACGAAACAT
This sequence comes from Xenopus tropicalis, assembly GCF_000004195.4. Lineage (NCBI taxonomy): Eukaryota > Metazoa > Chordata > Amphibia > Anura > Pipidae > Xenopus > Xenopus tropicalis. The sequence goes on from NC_030681.2 coordinate 152,486,647, forward strand.
CGTCAGATCCGCCACACACCATTCAGGGCTGAATCGGCAGGTAAGGAGGTAGAAACAATAGGATTTCTACCTCCTTCTGCCGATTCAGCTCTGAAAGGAGAATTTTGGTCAGGCGCCTTCTATGGCGCCCGATCAAAATTTTCAAACTGGTCCGATCGGCGAGTCGTCCGATATCAGCAGCTTCCTGCGATATCGGTCGACTCGCCGACATGCCATACATGCACCGATTATCGTACGAAACGAGGTTTCGTACGATAATATCGGTGCGTGTATGGCCACCTTAAGACTACGGTTTCAGATGGTCTCAGGAATAATTTTATGGTTGGGGGTCACCACAACATGAGGAACTGTATTAAAGGGTCGTGGGTTGCAAAATGTGGGTTTAATATGGGGCCTATTATAGAGGTGAGGTGGCAACTTTAGTGGTACATATATTCCACAAACTGGTAGGTAGTTCTTTGTGGCACATACACCATGTTTCTAGCTGGGTATGGGGCACCTGTCTGGCTGGGGTTGCCACTTACTTGTTAATTAATTTAGATGCATGGCTGCATGGATATCAGTTCAGTCTGCATCAAGTTACTTGCTAATTAGCCATGCAGAATGTGGGTTTAATATGGGGCCTATTATAGGGGTGAGGTGGCAACCTTAGTGGTACATATATTCCACAAACTGGTAGGTAGGTAGTTCTTTGTGGCACATAGGCCATGTTTCTAGCTGGCTATGGGACACTCCTGTCTGGCTAGGGTTGCCACCTCACATATTAGCAATTCATTTAGATCAGCTGTTCTCAACCTGTGGGTCGGGACCCCTTTGGGGGTCGAACTACCCTTTCACAGGGGTCGCCTAAGACCATCAGAAAACACATATTTCCAATGGTCTTAAGCGATACTGACAGATTTTTAATTTTTTTTTTTTTAACTTGCCATGTTATTTACTTACCTGATAGCTACTGAAACGCTATTAAAAAAAATTCCGTGGTCCTCTGTCCGCACCTTCTGAATCTAAGTCCCACAACGCCGCCATCTTCTTTCTTCTCTTCCTGGCTCCTGTATCGCCGCCCCTGCAATAAAAAAAACGGTTACCTTTACACCAATCGGCGACGGGTCCTGCGCTGCCCTTTCTTGCTTCTGTGCGCGATGACGTCATACGGCACACGTTGGCGCTCAGGAACAGAAACAGTCGGGTTTGTCTCACAGTCGTGTCCAGGATCTTAAGAAGCGTCTATTTAGAAAACAAGCGTTTCTGGAGAAAACGATCAACATGAGTAATAGGTATTTTTGGAGGTAGAATCATATATATATATATCTATATATATATATATATATATAATCGAAAGTATTATTTTGCTGTCAGTATCACTTTAGGAATAATTTTATGGTTGGGGGTCACCACAACATGTGGAACTGTATTAAAGGGTCGCGGCAATAGGAAGGTTGAGAACCACTGATTTAGATGCATGGCTGCATGTAAATCGGTTCAGTCTGCATCTGAATTACTTGCTAATTAGCCATGCACAGGGGTGGGCCAAGCAAAGGGCAACCCCCTTTGGCGCACATGCGCAGTTGAACGCGGGGGGCGGGGTTCGTGTTGTGATTCGATGGATCATTGCCCCTCGTGTAAGGAAAAGCAGCGGGGGCAATGACTAAAGAGCGCAGACTAGGGGTAGGCAGGAGAGGCTGCCTGGCGCCCCCCAATTATTGTGCCCTAGGCAGCTGCCTCTTCTGCCTACCTCTAGTTCCGGCCTTGCCATGCAGAATGTGGATTCAATATGTGGCCTGTATGGCAACCATAGTGGTACATATATTCCACTGACTTAGGGCAGTGCTGCCTGGCCCATATAGCTCGCTGACTGAGACCAAGATATATATATATATATATATATATATATATATATAATATGAGAACGAGAGATATGCAGAGAGAGAGAGACAGTATAACTGCACAAGGTTTTTTGGATCAGTCTGTTCCTTTGTCCAGTAATTGTTACAATGAGCCAAAATTTGTGCGGTGCCTGTATGTAACTGTCAGCCCCTGAGCCGGTGTAATTGTGTGGCATTCAGTGAGCACATTCCTGACAGGGGAACATGTTGTACTGAATGGGGTGGCTGCTGCCCTCTGGTAAGGGGCCCTAAGCTGAATGCCGGCGCGCTGAGTCCCTCCCATCTATACGTGTTGCTGTGAGAAAGGAAAACACAGGAATGTTCCTCGGAGAACGTTTACTCTACTGACCTACTGTACTCTTGGCCCCGGCTATAATTGCCACCCCAGGAACGTGCCTTACTATGGGAACACGTCAGCAGCAACGTTATTAGCTTGAACAGTAATTGCAATTAAGATTACACAGAGCCAGAATGGTTTCTATAATTTATGGGGAATGCACTTCAATTTTTTTTATACCTATTTTTTTCAAAAAGACCAAAAATGGTTTGTATAACTATCACTGCCCTTAATGTAAAGGTGAACCACCCCTATAACATTTAACTTTTAGTAAGTTATGGAATAGTCTCTTCCTAGTAAGTTTGCAATTGGTCTTCGTTATTTATTTGTTATAGTTTGCTAATGATTTGCCCTACATTTCTACATCGTTTCAGGGTTCATATGGGGACCCCCGGGAGCCGAATTCTTACTTCTTATTCCTTATCTTTCTATTCAGTCTCTCTTCTATTCATATTCCAGTCTCTCATTTAAACCACTGCCTGGTTACTAAGGTAAACAAAACCCTAGCAACCAGATAGCTGCTAATTCCAAACTGGAGAGCTTCTGATCAAAAATCATTGAAAAACCACAAAAAAAATAAAAATGAAAAACAATTGCAAATTGTCTCAGAATATTGCTGACTACATTATTTTAAAAGTTAAGGAAAGGAAAGTTAATTTTTAAATTACCTTTTGTGTTTTTGTTATGTTTTACTAAATAGAAATTGCTATTCAGTAAGCCTAGCAACCATGAAATGTATTTTGCTGACAGACTGAACACCTGAGTTAGGGGTCAGTCCAGACATCACTATCGGGAAGGTGCCAAAACTTGGCCTTTGCCATATCCAGTTTACCCCTATTGCTGGCAAACACATATATCCCTCCACCTTTTCCTGAAATAGTCCTGCAGGCTCAGGCAGTGTTGCAATTGCCCCAACGGCCTCCATTGGTGAAATCCTAGTGAGATTGCCTTGGAATTCAGTAAATGTTACTTGTTCTTTTATATGCCGACTGCCCATTACCCCAGTGTAGTGCTGCCTCAGTACCAGCACCGGATTTGAGTTTTTGGCACCCAGCACGTCTGGGCCAAACAACTGGCTAAAGTCATCTCTGATTAACCCTTACAATCTCCACCTTAGTTGACCAAGATCAGACTGGATTTGTGCCGCCCAAAGCAACAAGCTTTTACCTTAAAAGGTTCCTTCAACCTATAAATAATGTCTGAGAAGAAAGGCTCTAGGCTGGTAGTGTCCCTTGGCACCGCCATGGCATTCAGTTGTAAGATCTTTTGGGCAGGGCTCTCTTCCCCTCTTGTATCGGTTACTGATTGCTTTATATGTTACTCCTTGTAGAGTGTAAGCTCTTTTGGGCAGGGCTCCCTTCACCTCTTGTATCGCTTATTGGTTGCTTTATATGTTACTCCTTGTAGAGTGTAAGCTCTTTTGGGCAGGGCTCTCTTCCCCTCTTGTATCGGTTATTGGTTGCTTTATATGTTACTCCTTGTAGAGTGTAAGCTCTTTTGGGCAGGGCTCCCTTCCCCTCCTGTATTGGTTATTGGTTGCTTTATATGTTACTCCTTGTAGATTGTAAGCTCTTTTGGGCAGGGCTCTCTTCCCCTCTTGTATCGGTTATTGATTGCTTTATATGTTACTCCTTGTAGATTGTAAGCTCTTTTGGGCAGGGCTCCCTTCCCCTCTTGTATCGGTTACTGATTGCTTTATATGTTACTCCTTGTAGAGTGTAAGCTCTTTTGGGCAGGGCTCCCTTCCCCTCCTGTATCGGTTATTGATTGCTTTATATGTTACTCCTTGTAGAGTGTAAGCTCTTTTGGGCAGGGCTCTCTTCCCCTCCTGTATCGGTTATTGATTGCTTTATATGTTACTCTGTATGTCCAATGTATGAAACCCACTTATTGTACAGCGCTGCGGGATATGTTGGCGCTTTATAAATAAATGTTAATAATAATTCAGTTCTGTCCAATTGCTGTATATTTGGGAAGTCATCACTAAAATGGGCTTCTGTCCTTCCTTTACCAAATAGCCCAAACTAATGTATAGTTAATGTTATTATTCTATCCAGCAAATTCCACCTCACCAGGACCACCCACCAAGGATGCCCTCTCTCAAGTCAACAAGCCGAAGGCCACAGACAGCTGAAGAGAAAATTCCACTCCAATTGTAGGCTGGGTCAGATAGTGGGTGAAACCAAGTAAAAATGCAGGTCTCAAAAATTGGTTCCACACAGGACTCTTCCTTCAGCAGAATACTTATATATATAAGGTGATTTTTCCCCTACATTTCTATATATACTTAGTAATACCCCCTGTCACATCCCCAGGAAAGCTCATAGATCACCCGCAATCTGATTATATTTAGGGAAATAAGACTCCCAGGACCTGTTAGGATTAGGATCACCCAATTATTTTACCCCCCCAAAGCTCCCACATAGCCAACTGGAAGGTGTTAGATGCAGAAAATCCATCCTCAACTGTAGAAGCTTATACTTGAAATCTATTGGAAGCTTAAGGAGATATTAGCCCCTTGTTACCAGTCTTAGATGCCTCCAAGAGGGCAAGGGACACTATGGCTAGGGCTGCTGTGGCCTGACACCCCGTCGTGGGGCAACAGAAACCTCTCTCATTTCGCTGCATTCCTGGAAGTGGGAGTCTGGGCTGAGTTAGGAGTGAAACCAATTAACCAGACATTTGCGGTTGGTCTTATTTTGAGTTCTTTAGCTTTTTCTGCAGCATTCCAGTTTCATTTCAACAGCTACCAGGTTGCTAGGGTCCAGTTAACCCTAGCAACCAGTCACTTATTTGAATGAGAGGCAGAATTAAATTATTATGAATGGGGGTGAAATAAGGAATAATGGGAAAACACATGAAGAAAGGAGATGGATTAGGGAGATGTCTTTTTAAGAAGTCTGGAACTGAATCCTTTATTTTTCCTATAAGTGGTTCCGTCGTTCCACGCTAAGCGAAAAGTTTCGGATTCCTCAGGACCCGGGATGGTTTGTATATTTCTGCAGAAAACCACACAACATTCAGCAGTAATTGTACTTGGTTAAACAAATCTGCCTGGAACCCTCAAAGGAATGCTTCTTATTTAGGTTGCCAAGTTACATTTATAGAGTTGCTGTGTGTGTTTTCCTCGCTCTTATCAATAGAAATACAGCATTTAAACTGAAAGTTCTGATATTCGCTTTTATAGCCCCGTCCAGCCCTGGGCACGTGTTTATTGCTCGGCTTGAGAAACAAGGAGAAAGGGCAAGTCGGAAGCAGCAACGATGTGCGCTCTTATATAGAATAGAGACATTCCCATAGAGTCAGGAACCAACGTCTATGGTACAAAGGGCTGGAATTGTGGCCTACATGGTTGGAAGTTGATAATGGAAGCCAGTTTTGACCACTCCCCTTTTTTTAAACCACACCCATGTTATCACAAGACCATACCCACATTAATGGTGGTACCTCAGCAAAAACTCAAATGCTTGGTCCTCACTGCGGGGATATCACCCTTTATTCAAATGTGAAAGAATTAAATTATGTCATATTATGACACACCCTTATGTGTCCATATGGCTCCTCCTCCCCTGTGAATAGCACAGCAACCCCACCATATAATTACACACCTTAGGGACTATATAATGACTATTTCTAAGGGCTCTGGCACACGGGGGAGATTAGTCGCCCACGATAAAACTCCCTGTTCGCGGGCGACTAATCTCCCCGAGTTGCCTACCTCTGCCATCCCACCGGCGAACATGTAAGTCGCCGGCGGGATGGCAGACGCGGCGGGGCAATTTCATGGAATCGCCGAAAAAGACTTTGCGCGAAATCGCGCCGCCGCGTCTGCCATCCTGCCGGCGACTTACATATTCGCCGGTGGGATGGCAGAGGTAGGCAACTCGGGGAGATTAGTCGCCCGCGAACAGGGAGTTTTATCGCGGGCGACTAATCTCCCCCGTGTGCCAGAGCCCTAACTGCTAACAAACTCCCAGAACAAACCCCTGCCAGGTTCACCTCCCACAGACAGTATAGGGCCAGATAATCTTAGTACTTACCATTTAAAGCTTACACAAAGGTAAGAGGTCACAGCAGCCAGATAGGTGGGGGGCCACACAGAGGGGGGCTGTGGGCCGGATGCGGGCCGCCAGTTGAACAGCCCCGCACTAAGGCATCCAGGGTCAGATTGAAGTGTGTTAGCCCACCGGGGCCACAAACTCATCCTCCTCCCGACATCTGCCCCCCCCCATGCCGCATCCCTTTTACCTCCTGGAGAGTGGGCTTGGGCAGAGGAGCTGGTAAAAGGGGGCAACCCAGAGTGGAGGAGAGGGAGTGGCTAAGGCGGGGGAGCTAGGGGAGCACGAGCGGGGGAGCTAGGGTAGCCAGGGCATGGGAGTGGGGGAGCTAGGGGAGCCCGAGCGGCGGAGCTAGGGTAGCCAGGGCGGGGGAGCTAGGGTAGCCAGGGCAGGGGAGCTAGGGTAGCAAGGGTAGCACAGGCAGGGGAGTGGAGGAGCTAGGGTAGCCCGGCAGGGAAGCGGCGGAGCTAGGGCAGCCCAGGCGGGGGAGCTAGGTTAGCCCGAGCAGGGGAGCGGCGGAACTAGGTTAGCCCGGGCAGGGGAGTGGGAGAGCTAGGTTAGCCCGGGCAGGGGAGGGGGGGAACTTAGGGAACCCGGGCAGGGGAGCGGGGGAGTTAGGGGAACCCGGGCAGGGGAGCGGGGAAGCTAGGGGAGCCCGGGCAGGGGAGCGGCGGAGCTAGGGTAGCACGGGCAGGGGAGCGGCGGAGCTAGGGCAGCCAGGGCAGGGGAGCGGCGGAGCTAGGGCAGCCAGGGCAGGGGAGCGGCGGAGCTAGGGTAGCCCGGCAGGGGAGCGGCGGAGCTAGGGCAGCCCAGGCGGGGGAGCTAGGTTAGCCCGAGCAGGGGAGCGTCGGAACTAGGTTAGCCCGGGCAGGGGAGCGGGAGAGCTAGGGCAACCCAGGCGGGGGAGCTAGGTGAGCCAGGGGAGGGGGGGAGCTTAGGGAGCCCGGGCAGGGGAGCGGGGGAGTTAGGGGAGCCCGGGCAGGGGAGCGGGGGAGTTAGGTGAGCCCGAGCGGGGGAGCCCGGGCTGGGGAGGTACTAACAACTAATTACCCTCAGTGAAGGCCGAGTCGTGATGGCGCTGCTTCACACAATCCTGGCTGCACAGACTGCTTCCATCTTCAGAAGTCAAATAATAGGATGGAATGAAATAACTGGACTACTTTGGAGCATAGAATGACAACTGTAAGCCGGGCCTGAACCCCAACATCCCTGCCCAACATCTCTATGCTCATGTGGCTGAATGCAAGCAGCTCCCTGCTCCCAGAATCCCAGGAAAACTCCCGGTGGGCCCAGTGGGTCCTTAAGCATTTAGCCTATTTCATTCCCTATTTCTGTATGGAAACAAAAAGGCTAAATTGATGGAAGAATAGAGAGTGGGACCCTGGAGAATAGGGGGTACAGCAAAGTAGAGAGGAGCAACTTCATATTATTGCTCTTCATTTCTAAACAAGAGGGGTAAGTTACTGCGACCCCAGACGGGGTTTTGGAGTAGTTCCTGTGTCAAATTGTGCCTGCCGGGCTTTATAGAATATAAAAGAATATAAAACATATAAGCAATGTAGAACAAGCTGTAACATATTTATTTGTCAGTGATTTTGTTTTTAAGCTGGGACTCAGCACAGAAAAATAAAAAAAAATGATGCTTCCGACTTGGTAATCTGCCCTTTTATATCTCGCTGCTAACGAGACCCAACTTGCTGACAGTGCAGGGGCAGGCTGTATAGCGCAGGCCCAGGGAGCAGGGCTTTGTATTGTGCCAATAGCCCGGGATACACAGGATACTTTTAATATCCTTCATCTCTTTTGGGCACCGGAGGGGTCACGACTAACTGTCAGTTTGCTGCCTGTTGCACAAACACTTCCAAATTCCGTATCACAGAGCGCTTGTATCAAGGAAACTATTAACTTTGTGCAAAATAGTGTCCTCTATCTGTCACCCTCAGGCCAATTGGAGCTATTGGGCACCCATAGGGGGCCTGCACCAGTGGGAATAATCACATTAAGTTGTCCGGCCTGCCCCCAACTGTGGCAGGGACTGATGGGAATGTGATAGGAACCTTAGATTGTAAGCTCACTGGGGCAGGGACTGATGGGAATGTGATAGGGACCTTAGATTGTAAGCTCACTGGGGCAGGGACTGATGGGAATGTGATAGGAACCTTAGATTGTAAGCTCACTGGGGCAGGGGCTGATGGGAATGTGATAGGGACCTTAGATTGTAAGCTCACTGGGGCAGGGACTGATGGGAATGTGATAGGGACCTTAGATTGTAAGCTCACTGGGGCAGGGACTGATGGGAATGTGATAGGGACCTTAGATTGTAAGCTCACTGGGGCAGGGACTGATGGGAATGTGATAGGGACCTTAGATTGTAAGCTCACTGGGGCAGGGACTGATGGGAATGTGATAGGAACCTTAGATTGTAAGCTCACTGGGGCAGGGGCTGATGGGAATGTGATAGGGACCTTAGATTGTAAGCTCCGTTGGGGCAGGGGCTGATGGGAATGTGATAGGGACCTTAGATTGTAAGCTCACTGGGGCAGGGACTGATGGGAATGATGTATAACCTCTGTAATCTCTTTGTAATTTAAAGGGAAACTCCATCTAAAATAATTTTTTTTATAATGTACTTTAAAGCAACTTACTATACATCCATTCTATAGATTAATTATATATATTCATTGCTATTGAGAAGCAGTGACTGCCCCGTATATATTCTCTGCACTGCTGGTTCTGACTCCTCGCTTAACATTACATTTTCTCTCATTAGGCAAAAATATGTTTCTCCTTAGAATTTGTAAGAAGAACATAAAAACATGAAGAAATAATAAACAATAAAACACTATAAATGCCTTAGAAAGTGATTGTCTTCATCATAGGCAGAGCCAATGGGAGCAGCTTCTGTCTGTAGCATTTGCTTTTTTTGATTTTGTGGTTTTTATATGTTCTGCCTCTCTCCTGCCTGGAATCCCAAGCGCTGACCCAGCAGCCCGAGCGCAGATTTAACTGGGGGGCTCACTTTGTTATTTTATGGGTCTTTTTATTCAGAAACTGCGCTCATTAAACACAAACAGCACAACAAGTGAAATTATTCACCAAACACAACACAATGCAGGAAAGACTAATTGTGTGGGAATTAAATGTCTACTAATCATATTAATGTGCAGCATTTTACTGATATTATACATTATTCCCATCAGTCCCTGCCCCAGTGAGCTTACAATCTAAGGTCCCTATCCCATTCCCATCAGTCCCTGCCCCAGTGAGCTTACAATCTAAGGTCCCTATCACATTCCCATCAGTCCCTGCCCCAGTGAGCTTACAATCTAAGGTCCCTATCCCATTCCCATCAGTCCCTGCCCCAGTGAGCTTACAATCTAAGGTCCCTATCACATTCCCATCAGTCCCTGCCCCAGTGAGCTTACAATCTAAGGTCCCTATCCCATTCCCATCAGTCCCTGCCCCAGTGAGCTTACAATCTAAGGTCCCTATCACATTCCCATCAGTCCCTGCCCCAGTGAGCTTACAATCTAAGGTCCCTATCCCATTCCCATCAGTCCCTGCCCCAGTGAGCTTACAATCTAAGTCCCTATCACATTCCCATCAGTCCCTGCCCCAGTGAGCTTACAATCTAAGGTCCCTATCCCATTCCCATTAGTCCCTGCCCCAGTGAGCTTACAATCTAAGGTCCCTATCACATTCCCATCAGTCCCTGCCCCAGTGAGCTTACAATCTAAGGTCCCTATCACATTCCCATCAGTCCCTGCCCCAGTGAGCTTACAATCTAAGGTCCCTATCCCATTCCCATCAGTCCCTGCCCCAGTGAGCTTTGCCCCCCTTTAGTTGCTGCTGAGAGTGTATGTATTCTCTTATATTTCTCCCTATTCTGAAAAAAAGCAAAATATGCAACGTTTGAAAAAGTGAACTTCCCGTTTCAATGTTTCTCCCCTTCCCTTAACCCCGTCGGTTTATATAGTGTCACGTTTATACAAATATGGAGACTGCGCCGCTTTCATGTTCTCTCAGTCTGGGACTTAATATTCTTTACGTCATGCTAAAGGTTAACTTAAACCTAAACAGCCCCTTTAATAGGAGGGGGAGATAACATACTAAGTTGAAGGCCAAGCAAATCTTTAAACCATTTAGAAACCAGTAGCCGTCGGGGCCACAGATCAGCCCTGTGCTTAGTGCCGGGACAGTACAAGTAACATGGAAAAAAAGCCCATTGTTTCCCCTTTATTTGTATAGAGAGACATGTTACGCCGCCGCTGCGCTCTACAGAGACCTTTCATCATTCACATCAGTCCCTGCCCAAGGGGAGCTCGCAGTCTATGCACAGTAGGGTCAGTTTCATCAAGAGCCAATTAACCTGCCTCTTTGTTTCTGGAGCGTGGGAGGAAACGCACGCAAACACGCGAAGAACATACAAACGCCAGCAGATCAGTGCCTGGCCAGTGGCTACACCATTACAGTCTATGCTGGTGCTACTGAACCATACACGGGCAGATAGAAGATGTATTGGGCCCCCCGACAGGCAGGGCCGCCATCAGGGGGGCACAAAGGGGACAGTTGCCCCAGGCCCATAATAAATCTATTATGGGCCTGTCATCAGTACGCAAATCCAATTGGTCGCGCCCCGTGGGTACGTGTGATGTCAGTACGCACAGGGTGCAACATTGTAAAAGGGCCTGTCTCCTTTCCCATGGAGACACAAGTGAGGAGGCGTTGTTTGGGAAGTATCACCGGAGGAACCGAAATCGCTGGAGGAGCCCAAGAAGACCCTGAAGGAAAAAGACGACTATAAAGAAAGAAAAAGTTTATCGGTTCCTCTGAACACCACTGTCTATGGGGGCACTGTCTAGTAGGGGCACTGTCTAGTGGGGGCACTGTCTAATGGGGCACTGTCTAGTGGGGGCATTGTCTAATGGGGCACTGTCTAGTGGGGGCATTGTCTAATGGGGCACTGTCTAGTGGGGGCACTGTCTAGTGGGGGCATTGTCTAGTGGGGGCACTGTCTAGTGGGGCACTGTCTATGGGGGCACTGTCAAGTGGGGGCATTTTCTGTCTAATGGGGGCACTGGCCAGCATAGAGTTAGGGGGGCACTGACTAATGGGGGCACTGGCCAGCATAGAGTTAGGGGGGCCCTGTGTATGGGGGCACTCTCTTTGGGGGGTACTGCGTATGGGGGCAATTGGGGGCACTGTCTTCCGGAGGTAATGTCTCTGGGAGGCACTCTGTATGGGGGACCCTGCTGTACTGATGGGAGGGGCCATTGGGGGAGAAGCCCTGTGGGGAGGGCCCAGAAAATTTTGTTGTGAGGAGCCCCGTGATTTCTGATGGCGGCCCTGCCGACAGGCCTGATTGATATCTGGGCAAAAATCGTTCAGGCATCAATCGGGCAGATTTCCCGGTGGATTGGGGACCGCATCCTTGGTCTGATGGTACTATCCCCGTCATTATAATTCGATTGTTTGGCCCTAGGGGGCATATCGGGTAAAGATTTGCTTGTTTGTAGATTTCCCCAGATGAGCGAATGTTAGCGTGTATGGCCAGCTTTAGGGTAGCAACTCGGTGAGGCAGATTCCATTTACATTTGGGGGGTAATAAAGGGTTTTCTGATGTTCTAGCCACCTATAACAGGTAGCATTTACTGTCACATGCTTGAACGCAAACAACCGATTGGATGATTCAGGTCACTACGCCTGTGTTCTTTTAGCACATTTCCCAATGAGATTGTTACATGTAGACAAAAAAACCCCAATATGAATCAATAAATACAATAATAGTGATCTAATACTAATGATCACTAGGGATGCACCAAATGTACTTCTTTTAGGATCCAGCGAAATCCTTTGCGAAAGATTAAGCCAAATATACAGTATATCTATAACAGGGAATGGTTAAAGGGAATATAATGAGTTTCACTAATATACATTGCCTTGGGTAACCTTTACGTATATTTCCACCCCGACTCCCACGCACATTTCCATAATGGCTTAAACATACAGCACCAAAGCTCCCAAGGGAATTCCCTGGAATAAAGCTGCAATGTGCTTGGCTTCTCCTGTAGGAAAGATCACGTTGCTAAGGGTGCTTCTCATGTATTCTTATTAATAAAAAGTATTTATCAAACTCCAGCATATCCCGTATACATCACATTACATACAAAGGGTTTTGCCTTTACTGGGAATGTTTCTGCCCCTACAAGATATAGTCTGGGTATTACCAGGGCCATATATTATATATATTTCCCCTTAGGGGGGGCCTAGGGCAGCAGCTTTAGGGGGCAGCACTTGGTTGCCTATATACTAGCAGAGCTGGGTATTTGTGGAAAAGCCACGACAGCCTGGGGCAGCAAATATCTAGGGGTGGCAGTAATGGAAAGAAGGGAACCATACCAAGGACTGGGCCAGCTGTCAGATCTCCTGGTTGCCAGTCCACTGCAATTGCTTGTTTTTCTGCACCTCCCTGACAGAAGCAACAACAGCTAAAGGCCAAAGGTTAGCAGACTTATTTATACAATATACAGTGGAGGAAATAATTATTTGACCCCTCACTGATTTTGTAAGTTTGTCCAATGACAAAGAAATGAAAAGTCTCAGAACAGTATCATTTCAATGGTAGGTTTATTTTAACAGTGGCAGATAGCACATCAAAAGGAAAATCGAAAAAATAACTTTAAATAAAAGATAGCAACTGATTTGCATTTCATTGAGTGAAATAAGTTTTTGAACCCCTACCAACCATTAAGAGTTCTGGCTCCCACAGAGTGGTTAGACACTTCTACTCAATTAGTCAACCTCATTAAGGACACCTGTCTTAACTAGTCACCTGTATAAAAGACACCTGTCCACAGAATCAATCAATCAAGCAGACTCCAAACTCTCCAACATGGGAAAGACCAAAGAGCTGTCCAAGGATGTCAGAGACAAAATTGTAGACCTGCACAAGGCTGGAATGGGCTACAAAACCATTAGCAAGAAGCTGAGAGAGAAGGTGACAACTGTTGGTGCGATTGTTCGAAAATGGAAGGAGCACAAAATGACCATCAATCGACCTCGCTCTGGGGCTCCACGCAAGATCTCCCCTCGTGGGGTGTCAATGATTCTGAGAAAGGTGAAAAAGCATCCTAGAACTACACGGGAGGAGTTAGTTAATGACCTCAAATTAGCAGGGACCACAGTCACCAAGAAAACCATTGGAAACACATTACACCGCAATGGATTAAAATCCTGCAGGGCTCGCAAGGTCCCCCTGCTCAAGAAGGTACATGTGCAGGCCCGTCTGAAGTTTGCCAATGAACACCTGAATGATTCTGTGAGTGACTGGGGGAAGGTGCTGTGGTCTGATGAGACCAAAATAGAGCTCTTTGGCATTAACTCAACTCGCTGTGTTTGGAGAAAGAAAAATGCTGCCTATGACCCCCAAAACACCGTCCCCACCGTCAAGCATGGGGGTGGAAACATTTTGCTTTGGGGGTGTTTTTCTGCTAAGGGCACAGGACAACTTATTCGCATTAACAGGAAAATGGATGGAGCCATGTATCGTGAAATCCTGAACGACAACCTCCTTCCCTCTGCCAGGAAACTGAAAATGGGTCGTGGATGGGTGTTCCAGCACGACAATGACCCAAAACATACAGCAAAGGCAACAAAGGAGTGGCTCAAGAAGAAGCACATTAAGGTCATGGAGTGGCCTAGTCAGTCTCCGGACCTTAATCCAATAGAAAACCTATGGAGGGAGCTCAAGCTCAGAGTTGCACAGAGACAGAAACCTTAGGGATTTAGAGATGATCTGCAAAGAGGAGTGGGACCAACATTCCTCCTAAAATGTGCGCAAACTTGCTCATCAATTACAAGAAACGTTTGGCCTCTGTGCTTGCAAACAAGGGTTTTTCCACTAAGTATTAAGTCTTTTTTTGTTAGAGGGTTCAAAAACTTATTTCACTCAATGAAATGCAAATCAGTTGCTATCTTTTATTTAAAGTTATTTTTTCGATTTTCCTTTTGATGTGCTATCTGCCACTGTTAAACCTACCATTGAAATGATACTGTTCTGAGATTTTTCATTTCTTTGTCATTGGACAAACTTACAAAATCAGTGAGGGGTCAAATAATTATTTCCTCCACTGTATAAATAACGTGGCCCCTTGAATCTGTTTCCTCCTGTGCCCTGTAACAGGGGGCCTATATAGTACTTAGTTGGCTTGGTTAGGGTTACAACTTGTCCAGTTTTGACCCGGACGGCCTGGTTTTTCAGGGCGCTAATCCAGGTCAAAACCTTCTGTCTGGTCTTCGACATTCTGAAACCGGGCTGAACCCTCCGAGGGAGGCAATAATCCCGCCCCTGACGCCATCACGCAGCAAGAAATGTCATCACGTGATGACGTTGGTGGACATGTTTTCCCGTGACAGTGATACTTTTAAAGACTATCGGATGCTTTATGTATGAAGGTGGCCATACACGGGCAGATTTCAGCTGCTGATCCGGGTCCTTCAATTGGCCAGATCTCAATCGGACACAGTGTCGGACTGAGATGCCAGGGCCCCACCAGAAAACCTTGGCCCATAGGCCCACTTTCTAAACTATTATTCCTCCATTATTCCACCATGCTATTGGCCAAAGAGTTAGAAGCAAGAGGCCCACTGACACCTGGGCCCCCCGGGAGTTCTCCTGGTATCCTGGGGGGCCAGTCCACTGATCGGACAGGTTTATTTTCTGTAGAATAGGGGACTGCATTGGCTTGTTTATGCGGGGCTCGATCCAACAGCCCATATACCCACCATTTTAATTTGCCAAAAGATAGAATTAGCCTGATATTGCCTATCATATGTGACTTATCAGGAGACAATCTGCTTGTTTAGCCACTATAAAGGCCGATTCTAGCTGCCGATATGGGTCCCTTGGACTGATTCGGCACCTAATCGGCCCGTGTAGGGGCACTAACGACGGGCCTGCCTGACCAATATCTGGCCTGAAATCGACCAAATATCGATCGAGCAGGTTAAAAAATTTAGTCGGAACGAGGACCACATCGGCTCGTTGATGCGGTCCCTGAACCGACTTTGCCTTTACCCGTCGTTAGCCTGGATTCTCCTAATATTGCCCACCCGTAGAGGAAGAAGATACGCTCGCTTGGCGACATCGCCAAGCGAGTGGATCTGAAGGTATCTGGCCACCTTAAGAGTTCTTGGCTATCCCCAGTGCTCCCTGCCAGCGCTACAGGCTCAGTGTTGCCGCTTCTCCTCCTTATCGGTTCCATCGCTGCTGTCAACAAGCCCGGAGGGCAGCTCAGCTACTCGGGATCCTGAAGCTGGGAACCTCGGTTCATTTACAGAGTCAGCTCCTTTGCGAGCCCGGGCAGGTCTCCCCCAGCGCCACAAGCAACAACAAAAAAAAATTAGAAATTGTGCCTGAACAATGATATGAAAGTTTATCTGCACGGGGCGAGTCTGTGAATGTTATCAGTTGGCACGGGATCCGCTCCTGCAGCTCATTGAGCCGCCATGGAACTGGGCTCTGATTACTGGGGTTGGCTCCTTCCATAATAGCAATATATATATATACATATTATATAGTGTAAAGATGATATGATTAGGTTCTCTGATATCCACTTGTTCAAAGAGGAGTCCAAGTAATGAATGATGCACTTAAAGAAAAGTGTAATCTGTTTCTCCAAAAAAGTTGGAATAAATCCCATTTATATGCTGAAATCCAGCTGCAAAACAGTTCTTCTCTTTCTGCATCATTTGAAATCCTGGCAGGGGAGGAGGGACTAAAAAACTGATGTTACAAATTATAACAACTTCCCCACAGCTTACAGACAGCATGCAGGAACTACATAACCCACAATGCATTGCACTGGGATGTTCCTTTCCTTATTGACATCACATGTGCAGCAGGGAATTGTGGGATTGGGAGGAGGCAGGCTGAAGGACAGGCGACTACTGTTACAATTTAGTCTCAAAGTAGTCAGCCTATGTGTGTAATTCGGCACTTAAGGTGTTTGTCACGCCAATAACTGTCACCCTGACGCTGCATTTAAGATGTCAAGTATGTCAAGTCGAGAGATTGTTGACTGTTAGAGTGGCGGAGGCACGAGACCCCTGGTGTGATGGCCACTACCTCTCTGGCACCACCTACCAAGTCCGTTCCTACAGCTGATTTTTTTCTTGGTGTGAACGGAAACCAATGCGGTGCACTATTAATATTTTTCATTTCTGGTAGCCCCATGTGTACAAACACCCTGCTTGTGTAAAGTGCTCTGTCGGAATGATAGTGGGAGCCCAGGTAGAGAGGGGACCTGGGAATGTTACACAGTGTTACTGGGGGGTAGGATGGGCTAGTGATGTTGCAGGGTGGGGCTATGAACTGGCTAGGTATCTGGCTATCTGGTTGCTAGGGTCCAGATTACCCAAGCAACCAGGCACTGATTCGAATAAGAGACTGGAATATGAATACAAGAGGGGCTGAATACAAAGGTAAGTAATAAAAACTAACAGTAACAATAAAACTGTGGCCTCACAGAGAAATAGTTTTTTTGGCTGCCGGGGTCAGTGACCCCCTGTCTACAATCAGGAAAAGAGGCAGAAGAAAAAGGCAAATAATTCAAAAACTACAAAAAAGAAAAAATGAAGACCAACTGAACAGTTGAATAGAATTGTCTATTCTATAACATACTTCCATTCAACTGGAAAGCAGAAAAGGCCCAGGTTACATAGCAGATAACAGATAAACTCTGAAGATTACAATGGTGTTTATCTGTTATCTGCTATGTGCCTGTGCCTTTTCTCCTTCTCTTCCAGCTTGAACGGCTGCCCCCGGGGCTACACAGCAGGGTATTTTATAAATGTTAGTAGTATTTCTAAAGCAAACACACTACTTTTACCAGCGCAGGGCAACAGTACATTATACTTTAATTGCTTTCTATATATTTTCATTTTTTGGTGTTATTGTTTGCTTTGGTTCTCCTCCTCCTTCATCCTCCCTTAGCCAGTCAGCTGGCGCTGGTACCACAGAAGAGCTGGTGGTGTTGGGTAACCGATATTTTGTCTAAACAGTTGAAATCCCAATAAGATAAATGCCCCTGTCGCTCCCACTTCCCGGCGACAGACTGATTGAAATATTACATTATTCCCTATACGTTTGTGCCTATAAAAGCCGGGTCTGAGTAGGAGCCATTGGCAGCCAGTGACACAGGGGGATCATTATGTGACCGCCAGTGACTTGTGTTGGGCACACAATCCTCTTCCTTCCCCCCCCCCCGCTCATTATTATATACAAACACTCAGCGGCGCTTCCTTTCATTTTCACTGTGGGAAGTGAGCCCTTCCGAGGCCGAATCCGGAGCTTTCCCTGCAGCCCAAGGCTCAGTGTATGGGGTGGAACTAAACTTATTTAGCTGTACAGCCCCCATTACTGACTCCTGGGACTCACATTCCATAGGGAAATTGCCAGGGTGAAGCTGTATTGCTGCACACTGATCTACAGGGGGTCGGGTACCTGAAAGAAGAGTGCTGCCCCGCGGGGTGGGTAGGATTTTCAGATAGGGGTTGGCGGGTTGCAGGTCTTATCCATATTTCTTTTATTCAGTGTTGCACTGAGGTTGTGAGGGCTGCCACCCAGGGTCAGACTGGGCCACCGGGACACTGGGAAAAATCCAGTCCGACCCTGCTGCCACCCCAGGGGCCCTGTCCCTCCCCCCGAGCGCACATAAGTAGATGGAATCGGGAGATTGGGTCTGCCATTTTTTTTCCCAATGTCCCACTGGCCCAGTCCAAACATGCTTATAATACCTATATTATCTATATATATAACCCCTTAAAATGTTTTCTTTCAATTTTTTTCCCACCAACACCCACATCTGATGATGTCATTTCCAGTTTGCAGCAACAGCACTTCCTGTTTAGTGGTTGGGTTGTGGTTGGGTTCTGGACAGGGTCGGACTGGGGGGTGAAGGGCCCCCCAGGGGCCCTGCAGGTGCCTGCGCCCATAGCCCCCCCCCCTGGAGGTGCCCCCCTAACCGCCCTCGCAGGGCCCCCCACCCGACGCCCTCCCCCGAGCATGTAAAATTAACGCGTCAGGGAAGGTGCGGTCGGGCAGGGGGAGCGCAGCAAGAGTCGGGTCTGGGCCGGGGGCCCACCGGGATTTTTCCCGGTGTCCCGGCGGCCCAGTCTGACCCTGGTTCCGGTTAAGGCAGCTGAGTGTTGGGTAGCAGGTGAAAGCAAGTAAAAATGAGGGTTGCAGTTCCAGATTGCTGATTGAGTTCTCAAAAATTGGTTCCATACAGGACTCTACACTGGTCTACATGCAGCTAACATAGGGCTACCCTTATAATGAGGAACACTGTCAAGAATATACTGCCCAAAGCTGCCCATACACTAAAAGATAGTTTGGCGACCTCACCCAATGAGAAGATCTTATAATGTATGGGAAGCTTAAAGCGCAACTGTCGCCCTAAATTTGCTTCCCCCACCAGAGATGCAGAGGGAGCTCACGGTGTGGGCGGCCATGTTACTTAGCGCACATGTGTGTAATAAACTAGACTCCCGCTTGCTTGTTATGCACATGCGAGTGTCACAACATGTCTGCCGGAACCAGGAGCTCCATCCCAGTGTGGATGGCCTAACATTGTAGGTGGCTATTTTTTTTCCAAAAAAGACCATGCCTCTGGGGGGGGAAGCAATTTTAGTGTGATAGGTGCCCTAAGGCTGATCCAATCGTTTTGCCCTAGGGTACGGGGATACAGGCCGTTGGGGTGAGGACTACAGCAACAAGTCGCTGCAGTCCACAATCTGAGGTAGGCAGGCCAGAATGGGGCAGATCCATGGGCAGATCAGTCCATTGATTGTCACTTTAACACACCAGTCCTACACAAATCTAGGGTCTAGTGGCAAATATATATGTATATGGTCAAGGCCCTGTTGCTGTGATCTAGGGGTCACCAGTTCAAGACATTTGGGGCATCCCCTGACCTAACTCTATAACACACAGCAGGGCTCGTACATAGAGGAGCAGGCGATTGAGCCCATGATAACCCATAATCCTGCACTAGAACCTCTTGTTCCTCCTGGTCTTCTGACTGCAGAATCCTGTCCAGCGATCAGATCACAATAGGGGCCAAGCGAACCCGAGTAGGCGACATCAATCCACCCATGAAGCTGCTGATTCAGTCTGGCGGTGCCGAGTTGGCAACTAAAATCACACCCTATAATGCTAGGATAATAGTGCTTTATGGGCAATTTCAATTCCCTTATCAATGTGCACCATAATTAGGAATGTGATTATTATATCCCGTATTGATATGAGTGTTGGCATCGTTGGCACATACCGCTGTGTTGATGTTGTAATGAGTTTGCTCCACCTCTATCGCCGCGACTCCGCTCACTGAGAGACTGGGAACTCTTATTAAGCACCAGAACGGCACAGAAATGCCAACGGAATATCCTGGGAAACTGAAAGAACAGAGACTTTCTTCTTGGCATCTTCTGCACCCATGGGAGTAG
The DNA here is from genome assembly GCF_000004195.4 of Xenopus tropicalis. Taxonomy (NCBI): domain Eukaryota; kingdom Metazoa; phylum Chordata; class Amphibia; order Anura; family Pipidae; genus Xenopus; species Xenopus tropicalis. The sequence goes on from NC_030681.2 coordinate 152,506,431, forward strand.
CCTGGACAGTTGCCATGCAGTGCATAACCCAAGCTTGTTCTTCTGACTTCAACAATCAATGGGGGCCCCTGTTCCTTGCAAAGGCAATCAGGGGTCAGTGAGTTTAGGATCTCATCCTAGAACTGTGTTCTGAACCAATGGGAGCTAAGCTTTTACCCTCATTGTCCCTGGGTGTTGTGCCCCCCCCCCCCCCCATTGTGACCTTCCCCCCTGCTCTGCCATTGGGTGCCAGTGAGTCTCTAAAGCAGTGTTTTAGTGTTATAGGGGAAATCTGGATTTCAGACCATAATTTGTTAAAGAGCCCCACACAACACAGAAACCCCTAATATCCCTATCCCTGTAATCTGTTCCTTCAAACAGTAGGAATAAATACCATTTTATATACTGAAATCCAGCTGCAAAACAGTTCTTCTCTTTCTGCATCATTTGAAATCCTGGCAGGGGAGGAGGGACTAAACCACTGATGTTACAGATTGTAACAACTTCTCTACAGCTTACAGACAGCATGCAGGAACTACATAACCCACAATGCATTGCACTGGGATGTTCCTTATTGACATCACGTGTGCAGCAGGGAATTGTGGGATTGGGAGGAGGCAAGCTGAAGGCAAGCTGAGGGACAGGCGACTACTGTTACAGTCAGCCAGCCAGATCAGCAGGGGAACAGGGGGCGGGGCTTAGGGAACTGTTCCAACCCATATTATTACATTAAACATCATGGAAGAGCTACATATGTTTTAATTAATGTATATTGCAAAGTTGCTTGAAATTATGTTTACAGAGGCCCAAACGGCCCTCCCCCCCAGCAGCCCAATAAATAGTGACTGTCTATGGCAGGGGTGGGCAAACTTTTTGGCTCAGGGGCCACATTGACTTACCACCGGGCCGGGCCAACGTTACGCCGTTTCCGCGCGTCAGTCCCCAGACGCCAAGTCTCACGTGATGAGACTTGTTGAGTCGGCAGGCCGGATTAAACAGACCAAAAGGCCGGACGTGGCCCACAGGCCTTAGTTTGCCCACCCCTGGTCTATGGCATCTTACAGTAGCCCCTCTGGCATCTTACAGCAGCCCCTCTGGCATCTTACAGCAGCCCCTCTGGCACCTTACAGCAGCCCCTCTGGCACCTTACAGCAGCTCCTCTGGCACCTTACAGCAGCCCCTCTGGCACCTTACAGCAGCCCCTATGGCACCTTACAGCAGCCCCTCTGGCACCTTACAGCAGCCCCTCTGGCACCTTACAGCAGCCCCTCTGGCACCTTACAGCAGCCCTCTGGCACCTTACAGCAGCCCCTCTGGCACCTTACAGCAGCCCCTCTGGCACCTTACAGCAGCCCCTCTGGCACCTTACAGCAGCCGCCCTCGGCCCCTCTGGCACCTTACAGCAGCCCCTCTGGCACCTTACAGCAGCCCCTCTGGCATCTTACAGCAGCCCCTCTGGCACC